>NC_030828.1:41059979-41662895 GCF_001704415.2 Capra hircus | reverse complement strand
GAAAAGAGCTCCCAGGTAAAAGCAGCTGGGTTAGGAAAGATAACAGGAATGAGTTAGATAAGGGGGCGCATAAACAGTGACAACTAATCAACTAACTTTGTCATTTATTCAATCAATATTAATTGCATAAGCCATTGCCAAGGTACTCTAAGAAACACTATAATAAATGGGGAAAAAAAATCATTGCATTCAAGCAGCTTACTGCCTAGTTGGTAAGATAATACCAACACAGATAAAACACTCATTCACTGATCAACATTTCCTGAGTGATTACAGGAAGGCACTGATTTCGGCACTGTGAAAACACAAAGATGAATGAAGCAGAGGCTTTACTCTCGAGGGTGTAACAGTCTGGTAGAGAAGATAACATAGTTATGTAAGTTTTGAACAGAGAACATAAGAAGTGCTATAGAAATCGTTCAAATAAAACGCTATGTGAATTCCAAAGAGGGAGAAAGGGTTCCTAACTGGGAGACTGAGGGAAAATGGCAGGTAGTAGCCATCAGAATCAAGAGTAAGCAGGACCAGGGTACCCAGTGAATGGGGCAGGAAGACATTCCAAGTGAGGGTCAACTGTGTCTTATATTAGAGAAAGTAAAGGGAGGAAAGAAGGGCAGTGGGTAAATTAGGGGGAGCAATCCTAGGTTATACGAGGAGTCCAGTGGGAAAGAAAAGGAAGTCGAATCACAACGGGGCTCAAATAGGAGTTGAACAAGCTTCTGTGGTTTGTGGGATATGGGACATAAGAATAAGTAGAACACAGAGTATCCTAAAAGAGTTCTAAAGTCAACGATAAGAAAAAAGGAAAATGAGGTTCATAATTAGAGAAAATTAATTCAGGTAGGTCTAGAAAGGCAGACACGATTCTGTCAGCCTATTCCAGATTATAAGAATTGATGAAAGCCATGATTCAAGCCAGGCCAGTAAGTCTTTGGTTGGTGCCCTCCCCTCTAAATCCTGGGAATTGGCTCAATTTTAGTATTTACTTAGAAATGTTAGAGTACTGGAGTGGGTTGCCATTCCTCCATATCATGGGGTTTATATCCCTCAGAGTACTTCTTCATACTCCACATTTTAGCTATCCATGTTTCTTTTCTTACCTGCCACTCCCTCTCCTTGCTCTTCCCTTTGCTCTGTCTCCTAAGACTGGGACTTCCAGTTTTCAAGTATGAGTGATATACAATAATATACACAGGTGTGCAATATAAGTAAGTGAAGTCGCTCAGTCATGTCCAACTCTTTGCGACCCCATGGACTGTAGCCTACCAGGCTCCTTTGTCCATGGGATTTTCCAGGCAATAGTATTGGAGTGGATTGCCATTTCCTTCTCCAGAGGATCTTCCCGACCCAGGGATCGAACCCAGGTCTCTGGCATTGTAGACAGACGCTTTACCGTCTGAGCCACCAGGGAAGTCAGTGTGCAATATAGTGAGTCACAATTTTTTAACTTTATGTTCCATTTATAGGTATTATAAAATATAATATCCTTGTAGCTTACATTATACATTAATAGTTTGTATGTCTTATTCCCTACCCCTACAGGCTGCAGTCCATGGTGTCGCAAAGAGTCGGACACGACTGAGCGACTTCACTTTCACTTTTCACTTTCATGCATTGGAGAAGGAAATGGCAACCCACTCCAGCGTTTTTGCCTGGAGAATCCCAGGGATGGGGGAGCGTGGTGGGCTGCCATCTATGGGGTCGCACAGAGTCGGACACGACTAAAGGGACTTAGCAGCAGCAGCATACTGCTAGTATGCTAGTAACTACTAATTTGTTCTCTATATCTGTAAGTCTGTTTCTTTTTTGTTATATACACTAGTTTATTGCATTTTGGGGATTCCACATAAAACTGACATTGTACAGTATTTGTCTTTCTCTGTCTGACTTCTCTCACTTAGCACAGTACTCTCCAAGCCCATCCATGCTGTTGGAAATGGCAAGTTTTCATTGTTGTTGTTGTTATTTTTTAACAGCTGAGTAGTATTCCATTGTGTGTACACATATGTATACATAGATATATATACATACTCACCACATCTTCTTTATCCATTCATCTATTGATAGGCATTTAGGTTGCTTCCATATCTTGGCTATTGTAAATAATGTTGCCATGAACATTGGGGTGTGTTTGTTTTTTTGAATTAGTGTTTCCATTTCTCTCAGATATGTATCCAGGAATGGAACTGCTGAGTTATATGGTAGTTCTATTTTCAGTTTTTTGAGAAACCTCCCTACTGCCTTCCCCAGTGGCTGTACCAATTTACATTCCCATCAACAGTGTACAAGGATTCAGATGGGACTTTTAACCTGAGGACAGTGAACGTTCTAAAATTATACATAAAAATTGTGTTTCTGTAGGTACAAATACATTTACATTTATACATCAAAGTATCAAAAAAAGGTACAAAAATCAAAAAAAGGTTTGGAACACTTGTCTAGGGGAAAGACTTGATTTAACCATCCCTGGATCCTATACAGTGCTAAGCACCTAACTTCATATGGATAGTATTTGTTGCTTTGTAACCTCAACTATACTTCAATAAAAAAATTAAAAGGCATAAAAGATAAATGAAAAAAAAAAACTTTAAGAAGCAGCAGTAGCAACAGCAGCAGCAGCGACCTACTATGGAGTACAGCACAAACTGAGTTGATGAGTTTTTCCCAAAGGAAGATTTTAACAATGACAACAAAATTAAGAAGTAAACAGTTTCTTAATTTTAAAAAATAATTAAAATTTATTAATAAATTATAAAATCAATGTTAGGTTTATGTTTAATGCAATCTTATAAATAGGTTTTCCTCATTCTAGAATCATTCTCTCATCTTATTGTAAAAAACACTGTTTCTGAATGGTGCTTACCAGGGGCTAGGGGTAGGAGGGAATTCAGAGTTATTGTTTAACGGGTAAAGAGTTTCAGTTTGGGAAGATGAGAAAGCTCTGGAGATGGATGGTGGTGATGGCTGCACAACAGTGTGAATGTACACAATGCTACTGAACCGTCATGCACATTTGACCAAAATTCTAAAAATACTGCTTTGTATTCTTATCTAACATTAATTACCTATTAGAGGGTAGACTCTTCATCAAAGGTAAGAAATAGAGATACTAGTTAAATTTTAGGATATCAGAAAGAAATCCTCAAAGGAGAAGTAAATCTTAACCCCAATCTACACATTGTTTGTTTTAGAGTATAAACACAAATTAAACAGAGTGATATAATCATAAATCCTGTCCAGAGAGAGGGGCTATTATCTGAATAAACAAAGGAAAATTGCTTAGGGACATCAGTTTATCTGTTGAAGTAAATTAAACTTTTTCAAGGTACCAACTCACAACTCAGGGAATAAATAATAATTTAGCCCAACTTTATCAATATTATCCACATAAATAAGAGTTTGGGAATCTTGCAACAGGCATTTCAAAGTTCAAGGAGTACAACTTATTCAATAAACATTTAGCGATCACCCTTGGTATTTATTTATTTATTTATTTTAATTTTTATTTTTACTTTACTCTTGGTATTTAAAAAATAAAAGTCCCAAAACTACTTTAAAAAGAAAAAAATACAGACTATTTACAACTCTGACTACAGAAAGGACAAATTACTTTCCTGTTTTATTGTACTTTACTCCCATTTCATGCATTATAATTTGCCCCAACAAAGTAGAAGCCTCAGGCTCCAGAAAGGTTATAAATCTATTTAAAATATTAAAAGTAGTCATAACTATTGATAATATCATAATGATATTTTCAAACAATGTATATATATTATCAAATACCTCATTTCTAAACTTTTTGGTGACTGTCCATGATAGCTCCTGGTTATTTATTACCAACAAATAACGGATTTGAAAAGACATTTTTAAATTCCATTATTTCCCTCAAAGTCCTTATATGTATATAAGAGAGATTTATAGAGAGATTTACAACTATTTCTGCATTGGAATCTAGGAAAATCCTTAGAAACAGATTCAATATAAAAGCTAATACTAATCTTTAAATTCCATTGCATAAAAAGATATCCACTACCATATTGAAGTGTTGTATATTTTGTATTTGATGTAAACTAACATGTTTATTGCTCTCAACTTTAACATTAACTAATTGGCAGGATATAAAAATTTCCCATAGTTGTATTTATTAAAAAGCCAAATTTTTCCAGTATTTATTCTTATTCAATATTTAGTCAATAAACATTACTGAGTGCCTGCCACATAATCAGGCACTATGCTGTAAGAGCTGAATGACTGGTGAACCAAACAGCCAGGTTTTAACTAAATAATACTTAAGCATCACTTCTTATCTAAAACATAGACTTACATCACTACCTTTTCAAAGTGTCTGTCTTTATGCTTTTATAAACATGCTTATTCTGGCAGTTCTTTGAAACTTTTGTTCATGAATCTGATCTCTAAAGGTAAATTTATAAATGATAATGTTTTTAATAAAAATGTTTGCCTGTCATAGAGTTTGTTTTACTGTATGACAATAACAAAACAACAAGGACATCACAAATCCCATTTAACTGTAAGCATTACCTGAAATGGGAATATTCTGTGAGACTGATAACTGCACGTCTCCAGTTCCTGGTGGCATGTCAACAACCAGATAATCCAGTTGACCCCAATCTACCTAAAAACCAAGATGACACAAATAATATCACTGTAAAAACAAATGCAGTGAATAGTGATGTAAACCAAAAAAAAATGAATTAATAACAAATCTAAAATAATAGCTTTCACTTGAGCTATTACTAAGTGCCAGGGACTATGATGAGGGCTGATATGGATGTATAAAAAACCATGGATGTATAAGAAACCATCTCTGCTCCTAGCAGACCTTCTCTGACTAATAGGGTTAAATTTTCAGATGATCCCACAAAACACACACATACCATAATGATGATCCCACTGCACAATGTACTTCAGGACCAATAATCTATTTTCACTGAGAACGGCCCTAATTTTACCTAAGGAGGTCTTAGCTTTTTGTCCTTTGAGTTTTGAGTAGTGTTTCCTGTATCAGATCCTACTATAATTTTTAATGTTTATTATTTTTCCTTCATAAAACACACTAAAATGAAAACTGAAACGATAAGAAAATTTTATAAATATAATTTTGTAAAGTAATTAACCTCCAATTAAAACAAATAAATTAAGAAACAAAGAAAATTTTATAAATATAAGTAGATTTACAAACTATTAACATTTGATTATTTCTTTTTAGGCATTTTTCTAAGTATCTATATGGCATCTGGTCCCATCACTTCATGGGAAATAGATGGGGAAACAGTGGAAACAGTGTCAGACTTTATCTTTTTGGGCTCTAAAATCACTGCAGATGGTGACAGCAGCCATGAAATTAAAAGACGTTTACTCCTTGGAAGGAAAGTTATGGCCAACCTAGAGAGTATATTAAAAAGCAGAGGCATTACTTTGCCAACAAAGGTCCGTCTAGTCAAGGCTATGGTTTTTCCAGTGGTCATGTATGGATGTGAGAGTTGGACTGTGAAGAAAGCTGAGCGCCAAAGAATTGATGCTTTTGAACTGTGGTGTTGGAGAAGACTCTTGAGAGTCTCTTGGACTGCAAGGAGATCCAACCAGTCCATCCTAAAGGGGATCAGTCCTGGGTGTTCATTAAAGTACTCATGCTGAAGCTGAAACTCCAATACTTTGACCACCTCATGCAAAGAGTTGACTCATTTGAAAAGACCCTGGTGCTGGGAGGGATTGGGAGCAGGAGGCGAAGGGGACAACAGAGGATGAGATGGCTGGATGGCATCACCGTCTCGATGGACATGAGTTTGGGTAAACTCCGGGAGTTGTTGATGGACAGGGAGGCCTGGCGTGCTGCAATTCATGGGGTTGCAGAGTTGGACACAACTGAGAGACTGAACTGAACTGATACCTAGAAAAATGTTCAGCCTTAATTAGATAGGTATCAAGGATACTTCAGGGCTTCCCTAGTGGTTCAGTCAGTTTTTAAAGAGTCTGTCTGCAATGCAGGAGACCTGGGTTTGATCCTTGGCTCAGGAAGGTCCCCTGGAGAAGGAAATAGCAACCCAATCCAGTATTCTTGCCTGGAAAATCCCATGGACAGAGGAACATGGCAGGCAACAGTCCATGGGGTCCCATGAATCAGACACAACTTAGTGACTAAACCACCACCACTACCAAAGGTACTTCAAGCTCTTTTCTCCTCAAATGGTTCTTCCTTATGAATCCCCAGTTTCAGCAAAAGGCCGTAGGGTCCTCTCAGGTGCCTAATGCAAAGACTTGGGATCATACTTAACTTGTTCCCTTTCCCTCACCGATTATATTGTGCTTTATAAAAAATCTCTGAAATGTATTCACTTCTCCTTCTGCATGGCCAAGAACCCAACATGAACCACCACATTCATTTATCACCAAAATCTCCCAACCAATTTCTCTGTATCAGCATTGCCCATACAGTCTATTCTTGATACCATAGAAAAAAATGATTGATAGTGCAGTGTTTTTTTTGTTTGTTTGTTTAAAACTCCTCTATTGCTTTTAGAATAAAAGCTAAGCTTAAGCTTTAGAACTTCTGCCTGGTCTTCTTTACTTGCTAATTCCTCCTCATTCTTGAGGCTGCAGCTTGAAAGTCACTTCCCATAAATTTCATTAAAAATTAGATATGGTTGTTCATTCATTCAACCAACAAATGTTTACTGAGTATCTACTATATATCAGGCATTGAGCAAAGTAATTAGTAATTGAATAGTATCATGGTCCCTTCATCTCACAGCATTTACAGTACAGAGGGAGAGAGATATTCAACACAAAATGATATAACCTGTGCAAAAAAGGTTAGTGAGAGAAACTGAAAGATCAACATAGCTGAAGAGAAGTGCAAGAGGAAAGATGGCATTCGTTTACTATCATTTCAGTATCTATCTTCTCATGAAACTGTAGATGACTCAGAATATCTAACATAGAATGGACACATAGGAGATGCCCAAGTTTTCTTTCAAGGAATGAATGAATAAATACATACATGCAAATACTTAAAATTTTTTAAAAAGGAAATGGAAGTTATACTGTGTATCCTGTTTCTTAAAACTTCATAACGTGAAATAAGCCTTTTCCATAAAATCACATATTCTTAAAATAGGATATTGGGTCTGACGGATTCATTTATGTTTTAACACATTTTTTCAACATATATTTACTGAGAAATGATTCCAGGCACTGTTCCAGGTGATGAATAGACAGCAATGAAAAAAACAGTCTGAGCCACTAAGCAACTATAGTTTTAGTGAGGGAAACAGGTAGATAAACAGAAAGACAAAGAGTAAAAAGTACTACAAAGAAAACAAGCATCCCTTTCTATACAGAATTACTTGGTTCCTGATTTGGATATATCCAGATCAAACAGCAAGAGACATTTTTAAAGTCTTCAATTTCTGAGTTTCAGTGAGTGGGTAGTAAGAGTTCAGACAGCTAAGAATTTATCAAAGGAGTTCTTTGAGTCTCTTCAGTTCCCAGGGTCAGATAGTGAGGAACACATGAAGCAGAGAGAAAAGGAATAGAATGTGGTGTCAGGGACTACCTTCGACAGGGTGGTCAGAGCCTGAAGTGAGAAAAATAACATGCAACTGTTAGAAAGCATTCTAGGCAGAAGCAATGGCAAGTGGAAAGGCCCTGAGATGGGGATATGCTTGGTGCACCCACGGAATAGCTAGGAAGGCAGCACAGCCTTTCTAAAACAGCACTCCTCCAACCATCAGTTTCTTTCCTTCTCTGAAAGTGTTTTTTCTTGAAAACATTTATCAATATCTGACATTATATACTGACATGTCTTTTAGGAATTCTATGATATTTCTCAAACACAAGTACTTGATACTGATTTAACAACACATTTTAAGAGAATGATAAAATGATGAACATGAAGTAGTTCATTTTCACTATGGGGTTTCTTGGTTTGAAAACAGTTATCCCTAAGTCACCCATGGCCACCATCTATGAAACTATTTACAAAAAAGATAAAGGATACTTTTCATTTTACATCCTCTACGCTGACACTCCCAGCACTGGCAGACTGACAAGCCTCTTTGTTTCAGAGGACATCAAATGACTAGCGCCAGCAATTTATAATTGTTGTTCCTTGGCATTTAATCATATTTATCACACTGGCTCCAATTTCTTACATCTTTAAAGAGAATTCCTATTATATTTCCGAGGAACTAAAAATACTACACTGTTAAGGCAATGAATTTCAAACGACTCTTAAACTGAATTCAAAATGGGAAAAATAAAAAACCTGGCCCAGAACCTTCATCACACATAGTAGGCATTTCACCAAGGACTGCAGACTTGAACTGAACTCAGTATCTGACTTCCAGTTTTACGGCAGTCACTAATATATCAATATATTGCTATTAATGAATATATAATAATTAATATAAAGTTAACATAATTAACACATTATTGCTGTTCAGTCACTAAGTCATGTCTGACTTTCTGTGACCCCAATTAACAATTAGCATATTAATATAATACTGAAATGAAATGTTAGTTGCTCAGACATGTCCAGCTCTTTGCAACCCCGTGGACTGGGGCTCACCAGTCTACTCTGTCCATGGGGTTTCCCAGACAAGAATACTGGAGTAGTTGCCATTTCCTTCACAGGATCTTCCCGACCCAGGGATCAAACCCGGGTCTCCTGCATTGCAGACAGATTCTTTACCAACTGAGCCACCAGGGAAGCTCTCAAGGAATATAATATATTAAAATATACTGTCTGCCAGAAAGTTCCAGTTCTCTTATAAAAGAACTACTGAAGCATTGATTTTAGAAAGATTTGGGGATGCTCTACATTCTATTCAGTGCAGATTTACTCACATAAATTATTTATTACTAAACGCAGGGAAATAAGTACTAGCAAAACACCCAGGCATCTAATTTAGTAAAACCCAGCAGCAGATACTTAAGGGTAAAGAATCTGCCTGACAATGCAGGAGATGCAGATTCAATCCCTGGGTCAGGAAGATCCCCTGGAGAAAGGAATGGCAACCCACTCCAGTATTTTTGCCTGAAAAATCTCATGGACAGAGGAGCCTGGTGGGCTATAGTCCATGGGGTCTCAAAGAGTCAGACACGACTTAGTAACTGAGCACATATGTATGTGTCATGGAGCACACACAACTTCAGTGGTCTTCTCTAAGAATAAGAATGCAAAGTCAGGAAAGCAAAACTAGGTGCAAAAGTAAATATTTATTTAGAATGTAAAAGAAATCATCATAACCTGTTAGCACCTTAGAGTTCCTTTCTCTGAGACCTCCTGAACACCAGAAATGCTTACACAGAAATTGTCCCTGCCTGCAACCGGCTTCTGCTCTCCACTGAGAACATTCTACAACCCAAGACTGTGTGGAATCCTGAACTTAAGCTTCATTACCTTCAAGGTAACTTCACCTCTGGTAAAACCTTCTCAGCTCCCTCTCAGGCTCTAGACTTAAAGGATCCCAGTGGGACAGACTGAGCCAGTCTAGAAGTGGAGTTACCAAGGTGGTTCAGAGACGCCCTATGGATAAAGAGGCAGCGCTGCAGCGGAGAACCCAGCAATGCAGTTGGGAAGTCAAATAGGTGCATTGTATCTGAAGGGGCACATAAACAGCATAATAGGAGAATTAAAAAAAAAAAATCCAGTGGTCAGGGCAATTGAGAAGGATGGGATGTGGTACAGATTAGGGGCAACAGTTCAGACCTCAGTCTGCCAACAGAAGCTCTGTGCAAGATATCTCTTTTACACAGTTATATGTAACTTTTAATTTCCTCTAAAGTGTTTGAGATACATGACTTTTGGAATCAAGTCAGTCACTGAGCTTTTGTCCAAAGTCATTCAAATAACATCAGAACAGCTGTTTTTTCGTTTGTCTTATAAATATGCGTTTGTAATTGCTAAAACAGCACATCTTATGGTACTGCTTTTTTAAACTGCTTTCTCTGTTATTAAGACAACCAACACTTGAAGGTTATGCCATCAGAAATAATTACTAAATCTCTGTTAAATTATTTTTATTTTTTGTCCTTATCTTACTATTTATCTTTTTTGTCAACCTTATTCAGGGAAAATATTTCAGCTAGCACCAACTGGGGTAATTTTAGGCTAATATGTCTTCCCCAAACAATATTTTGTGTTTTGTATTCAAAATAATGCCTGATAATCGGAGAGAAACCCAAAAACTCAAATAAAGGTAATTCCCTCTTTTCTGAGGAATGACTGGGAGATAAAAGTGTGTCTTATATTTGGACAGATAAGGTTATGAAGATAGCAGGACATCAGTTGTGAAGAGTATGGTGCTATGAATGGGTAAAGAAGATGGACCACTTCCTTCCACGGATATTTCTATTAAGAAGCTGACCAAAGCAGCACCTATCAAGCCTCGAAGCAGAGGATGCTAGGAGTACGAGTGCAAAGTGTCTGAGTTGTGAGTGTTAAAAAGAAATGGCCCATGGATGCATTCCGTTTTCAGCTTCTCAGCTGGCTGGAGCAGTGTACCACAGTCAGCCTCCAGTGTACTGGTCTCCATCATGAGCGCTGCACAGGCCACATTTCAGTACCACAGGGCCAAGACATGCTTTTCCAAAGCAAAGGCAGAGTGTCCCAGCTATCCTAGGTTTGCAAGCAAGGTCAATGGGAGCCAGGTGAAGACAACATCAGCCAGGGTGGGGCCTGGGTCCCTGTGGATGCAGGGAGGAACATCACTGCCAAGAAAGAAGAGCTAGAGGTATGATTTGCTGGAGCCAAAGTAGTGACCAAGAAGAATTACACTCCTGAGGACAAGAAAAAGGTGTGACTTAAGAACAAAAAGACAAATCATGAAGCAGGAGAAATGGGAGAAAAATCTAGATTGAATGATTTAAAAGTGGACTGTATCTCGAAAACCTATTCATACAATGCTTAAAATATTCCATCAGTAACAGAGCAAATTCTGAAGGAAGCTGGCTAAGTCAGACATTGCCTCTTTCCTTCCTGTCTGCTCTTAATTAGTCCTTGAATAGTTGGTTGACTCTTATGCCCACTTGATGCATAAAGAGTAGATCTCAATGTCGTGTCCTGACATCTGACTCTGGCCATCCATCTGTTGCTCCTTCTATCCCATACCAAAGTCCTGCTACCTCTCCCTGATTTCCTGGTTCTCCAACCACTGTTAGGCATGATTTAACCCTAATGGCAATGGCACCCCACTCCAGTACTCTTGCCTGGAAAATCCCATGAAGGAGCCTGGTGGGCTGTAGTCCGTGGGGTCACTAAGAGTCAGATAGGACTGAGCGACTTCAGTTTCATTTTTCACTTTCATGCATTGGAGAAGGAAATGGCAACCCACTCCAGTGTTCTTGCCTGGAGAATCCCAGTGACAGGGGAGCCTGGTGGGCTGCTGCCTATGGGGTCACGCAGGGTTGGATACGACTGAAGCAACTTAGCAGCAGCAACCCTAACAGCAAATAGAACAGTACTTGTATTTTGTTCAGAATCCAAGACATGAAACCATGCTACCTCTGGCACAGGAGATGCAGCTAACCTTGTTTCAGACCCATGGACAAACTTGTCAGGCAAATCACCAAGCTACTAGGATTTTTGCTTCAACTAACTTCCAAGGTTTGACTAGGTCTTCAGCTCCAAGAATTCTAGGTAATTATTTTCATATAAAATTATCTCCTCAACTTCAGTGTAAGTTCCCTGACAGAAGAGTCCATTCTCTATGCACCTCTGAACTCTCCACAACTAATTCCCTCCATAATGAACCAGTGTTCAGTGTTCAATCCATATCCACTGAGAGTAATTCTGGGTCAATTTATTACACCATTAAAACTAATTGTTTTGCCATGTGAAGTACCTTTTACATAAAATATAGATCTAAAATAGAACAGAAATTAGGATTAAGTCTGAACCATGGTTTTTGCTCTGCCCAGTGGCTTATTCATAAAATCATATAACATTTTATTTTGGTTTCAAGAAGAAAATTGCTACAAAGATGAAATTATTTAAATAATAATGTAATAAAAACTTGAAAAATTCCACTTGAGTTGATAACCTACTGACTTGTAGAAATAAATGACACAACAAAATTTAATGAGCTTATCCTTGAGATTATTTTGATAAGAGCTAACCCAGTTACATGGTGAAAACACATTGTTCGAGTTATAACAATGATCTAAAACTTCTTTAATATTTTCATTTATTTCAGATGAAAATTCTCTAGTCCATTTTTAAATTTCTTCCTTGCCATAGGAAAAGAAGGTGGGGTGGAAAACGCCTTGAATAAATCCCTCCAGATACTACCAACCCAAATGACAGCAGCAATGTTCTGAGAGAGAAAGAAAGAGAAACTTTACGCTTTATTCTTCCCTTTAACATCATATTTCATTTCATTTTATCCTTCTCTTTAACATCATCTTCCATTTCATTAACTGAGCCTGACAACATGGATAGCGTCAATTCACAGATGACTTCTTACCCAAAAGTTGATAGATGGGCCAATCTTTGGTAACTCTACCCAGTTTCTGAAGCAATATTTAAAAGAGGATCCAATTCCCAAGTCCAGCCCACAGACACCCAGGTAAATCCACAGTACAACTCAAACAGTAAAACTTCACAGTATAAAAATAATAATGTTACCACAAAAGTAAGAATATATCAGTTAATTATGAGAACATCTCTCTAAGTTCTCCAGACCCCTGCTTTAGACCAACTGCTTAGACATACAGATGTTCATAACCTAGGAAGATGATGTTAGGAAAGGATAGGACTGCTACCCAAAAGGCCTAAAATATTACAAACTTGCCTGAAAATCAAGATGCTTTTATTTTTAAAAAATACTATGGGGAGGGTGGTGGGAGGGATGTTCAAGTGGGAGGGAACACGGGTAAACGTATGCCTGATTCATGTTGATGTTTGGTAGAAACTAACACAGCAATTATCCTTCACTTAAAAATATTTATTTTAAAATTACTAAAAGATATTTAAAAAATAAAAATTCTCCTTTGTTTTTATTATAAACCTAAAGGCTGAAGCTTCAGAATTTTTTTTTTTAAGTAGGAGTAACAAACCACCTTACTAACCTAATTTGCATGCTTAGTCACCCACTCATGTCTGACTCTTCATGACCCCATAGACCATAGCCTGCCAGGTTCCTCTGTCCATGGGATTTTCCAGGCAAGAAGACTGGAGTGGGGAGCCATTTCTTTCTCTAGGGGATCTTTCTGACCCGGGAATCAAATCTGGTTCTCCTGCAATGCAGGTGGATTCTTTACCATTTGAGCCACCAGGGAAACCCAACCTAATTTGGGACAGTTTATAAAATATATTCAGATGTACAGGACTCTCTTTAAGAAAATTAAAAACTATAATACTCTTTTTAAAAAACTCCTTAGAAAAAATACTGTATTTCCGAGGATCCAAGGTCCTGAAGGAGGTTCTTAAAGATGTTACAGAAGTTGAGGGACTTTCTGCTCCTGGAAAGCAATCTACCCAATGTATTAAGAGTACTGAACACTAGGGGTGATCTGACTAACTGTTCCAGATGATTTCTTGAGCTCCAGTTACCTGCCATCTCGAGTCCTACACGTGAGCCTTATGGTGCATCAGGAGGAACTGGGTTAGTGAACAGGGAAGAGGCGGGGGGAAGGGTCTGCAGGTAACAGGTAAAGGAGAGCAAATGGAAATGAGTAGTTTTTGAGAGTCTAAGGTAGATACATTTAGGTAACACTGCAAAATAGGCATTATAATTTCTTTCTTATAGAGATAAGAATATTGAGGATTAGAGAAGTTAAGAAAGTTGCCCAAGGTAAGGTTGATGGTGAGTGATAGAGCTGGGATATAAATTCTGGTCTGTGTGACTCAAGTCATGTTTCTAAGTCTCCCAGAGAATTAGGAGCAGCATCACTATTCCAAGCCCATTCTCCGAGGCCTTGTTCTATTAGCACAACCCCAAGAACAAATGAGCTTTACTACACCACTTTTTCAGAGTATGATAAAAAAAGTAAACACTACAGACTCACAGAAAACTACCTGCTTACATAATGTAAGTAAGAAATAGAAGAATCATTTGTTTCCTTACTTTTTTCCCCTTTACTGGTTAAGTAGAATGATGTTTCCTCTATTTCTGAGTATTTTTTATGGTATGTCATAGTGTTCTTTCCTTACATAATCCTTTAAGAGTCTTTTACATATTAAAGCAAGATCAACCAGTCAGTCCTAAAGGAAATCAACCCTCAACTCTGAATATTCATTGGAAGGACTGATGCTGAAGCTAAAGCTCCAATACTATGGCTAGCTGATGCAAAGAGCCAACTCATTGGAAAAGACCCTGATGATGGGAAAGATAGACGGCAGGAGGAGAAGGGGGTGACATCCATCGTCTCATGCTGGATGGCGTGAGATGGTTGGATGTCATCACTGACTCAGTGGACATGAGTTTGAGCAAATTCTGGGAGACAGTGAAAGACAGGGAGGCCTGGCATGCTGCAGTATATGGGGTCACAGAGTCAGTCATGACTGAGTGAACAACAACAACAAATTAAAGTAAGGGTCTTATAACCATGGAAATGTTGACTATGTGTTATTAAAGAATATTAGTAGTAATAATAATAACCCACCACTAAATTTTGGTTTTATTTTCAATCAATAAATCATTAATGAATCATAAATCATAGAATCATCATTCTACCAACCATCTACACACAAAAAATTATGTGGAGCAACTGTCTGAAACAAAGTAAATAACTTCTAAAGACTAAGACAGAAAATAAAAATGTTTTTAAATACCTACAATTTTGAACATGGTATTTCTTAAACTGGCCCACTAGGTTTTAATCCAAAAATTTAAAGATCTAACATCAAATAGAAAACCAACTGTGAGGAATTTATAGCTCTATATGCAGCTATATTCTAAATATGAGCTATTATAATGCAGCTTTTAGATTTCAAATTCTGATTCAGACATTAATTACTATGATTAAAAAAAAAACAGCATTGGAAAGAAGGAATTCAGCAAAAATCGAGACTATGAATTTAGCTGGATATAGATAAGAATCCAGATAGCTCTTCACCAAACAGAAGAGTTCTAGTCTGGGAAACTGGTATACCTAAGTTCTAATCATTTTTGTCTCTAATTAACTATGTTACCATGGGTCAACTAATTAACCTCTGTGGCCCTAACTATTCTCTTCTGCTAAAATCAAGTGTTTAAATTAGATAATCTGTAAGATTCCTTCAAATAACTTAAAAAAAGAAAATGTGACGATGACTTGTTTGTGTAAACTGAAAAACATTTGTGAGAGATTTGTTCAGAGAAAAAAGTGAATAGAAAGTATTCTTATCCAAAAGCAGCAAAATGACAACACAGGCTTTTTTCCTAATTTTTTTAATGGGAGCACTTTATATAAAAACAAGAAAGATAAAAGCAAACTGGTATATTTAACAAATTTATTTCATGGAATAATCATATTTCTTATGGAAAAATTAGCTGAATGTTACAAAGAAATATAAATTTGTTTTGATCAGTCCTGACTACCATCCTAAAATACTGCATTCTGGCTCAACTAGGAATTAATATGTTCTATCTCTATAAAATGTCATAATTTACAAAATAGATTCATCCGGAAAAGTTGTATGGGGAACTACCACTGAGGTAAGGAGTGGGGAGGGGATTCAATCACAGATTCTTAAAGGTGGAAGACCTAACCCAGTTTTCCCACTAATACAAAACTTCTTTCCGTAAACATTCATGACGGAGATATACTTAGCTAACAACAGAAAGTTCAAATCATTCCGATGCATATCACACATTCAAATACAAACCGTGGAAAAATTTACACACAAGGAATGGACAAAAGTTGTCACTTAAGAATTTTTTCTATTTTTTTCTTTTGCTATATATAAGATCAGTTTACTTTAACTTAATTTCTCCCTAAACACAGCTTAAAATATGCTTTGTTTTCTGATTTGCCTTCGTTGGTATGGTGGTTTAGTTGCTAAGTCGTGTCCTACTCTTGCAACCCCATGGACTGTAGCCTGCCAGGCTCCTCTGTCCATAGGATTTTCCAGGCCAGAATATTGGAGGGGGTTGCCATTTCCTTCTCCAGGGGATCTTGCCAACTCAGGAATGGAACCCAGGTCTCCTGCACTACAGGCAGCTTCTTTACCGACTGAGCTACCAGGGAAGCTCTTTGTTTGCTATGGGAACCTCTATTTATAAAGACCTCCTCCTTTTAAAAATATGAATAAGCACCTACTAAATTATAAGGGTTTAACTTGAGACTACAGACATATACTTGGGCTTTTAGGAAAATAAAAATGACTAAATATGTAGAATAATTTTTGTAAACTGATGTGTTTTTAGTAAAGGAAAGATATCAGCAGTTTCAGGTGTAAGGGTTGTGTGAAAGTGTCAAAAAACAGGTTAGTCAGAAAGTCAGATATTAAGGTTTTATTATTGATTGATTGTCTGAATTTAACCAAGCTGCTTAACTTTTTGGTGCCTCTGTATCCTCATTTTGAAATGGTTTTCAACAGAGAATTTCAGAGATAGCAGGGACTCTGGAGATTATCTTCTACAAAGTCCTTTTTACAGATCAGCTCAATCGCTGAGTCATGTCTGACTCTTTGCAACTCCATGGACTGCAGCACACCAGGCCTCCCTGTCCATCACCAGCTTCCAGAGCTTGCTCAAACTCATGTCCATGGAGTCGGTGATGGCGTCCAACTATCTCCTCCTCTCTCGTCCCCTTCTTCTACCTTCAATCTTTCCCAGCATTAGGGTCTTTTGCAATGAGTCACTTTTTCACATTGGGTGGCAAAAGTACTGGAGCTTGAGCTTTAGCATCAGTCCTTCCAATGAAAGTTCATGACTGACTTCCTTCAAGATGGACTAGTTTGATCTCCTTGCAGTCCAAGGGACTCTCAAGAGTCTTCCCCAACACCACAGTTCAAAAGCATCAATTCTTCAGTGCTCAGCTTTTCTTTATGATCACTCTCATATCCATAAATGACTACTGGAAAAACAAAAGTTTTGACTAGAGGACCTTTGATAGCAAAGTAATATCTCTGCTTTTTAATATGCTATCTAGGTTGGTCATAGCTTTTTTTCCAAGGAGCAAGTATCTTAATTTCATGGCAGTCACTATCTGCAGTAATTTTGGAGTCCAAGAAAATAAAGCCTGTCACTGTTTCCACTGCTTCCCCATCTGTTTGCCATGAAGTGATGAGACTGGATGCCATGATCTTAGTTTTTTGCATGCTCAGTTTTAAGCCAGTAAAAATCACTCTCCCCTTTCACTTTCATCAAGAGATTCTTTAGTTCCTCTTCACTTTCTGCCATAAGAGTGGTGTCATCTGCATATCTGAGGTTATTGATCTTTCTCCCAGCAATTTTGATTTCAGCTTGTGCTTCATCCAACCTGGCATTTCGCACGACATACTCTGCATGTAAGTTGAATAAGCAGGGTGACAATATACTGCCTTGACAAACTCCTTTCCCACTTTGGAACCAGTCTGTTGTTCCATGTCCAGTTCTAACTGTTGCTTTTTGACCTGCATACAGGTTTCTCAGGAGGCAAGTACAGTGGTTTGGTATTCTTGTATCTTTAAGGATTTTCCACATTTTGTTTTGATCCATACAGTCAAAGGCTTTAGCGTAGTCAATAAACAGAAGTTCATACTTTTCTGCAACTCTCTTGCTTTTTCTATGATTCAACAGATGTTGGCAATTTGATCTCTAGTTTCTCTGCCTTTTCTAAATTCAGCTTGATCATCTGGAATTTCTTAGTTCACATACTGTTGAAGCCTCGCATGGAGAATTTTTAGCATTACTTTGCTAGCGTGTGAGAAGAGTGCAACTGTGTGGTAGTTTGAACACTCTTTGGCATTGCTTTTCTTTGCGACTAGAATGGAATCTGACCTTTACCAGTACTGTGGCCAGTGCTGAGTTTGCCAAATTTGCTGGCATATTGAGTGCAGCACTTACACAGAATCATCTTTTAGGACTTGAAACAGCTCAACTGGAACTCCATCACCTCCACTACCTTTGTTTGTAGTGATGCTTCCTAAGGCCCACTTGACTTCACACCAGGATGTCTGGCTCTAGGTGAGTGATCACACCATTGTGGTTATCTAGGTCATTAAGATCTTTTTTGTATAGTTCTTCTGTGTATTCTTGCCACTTCTTCTTAATATCTTCTGCTTCTGTTAGCAGAAGATAGCAATCATACTGAAGATGTATGTAAAAGATAAAAGACAGCTAACATATTGTTAGCATACCATTTCTATCCTTTATTGTGCCCATCTTTGCATGAAATGTTCCCTTGGTATCTCTAATTTTCTTGAAGAGATCTCTAGTTTTTCTCATTCTATTGTTTTCCTCTATTTCTTTGCACTGATATTGAGGAAGGCTTTCTTATTTCTCCTTGCTATTCTTTGGAACTCTGCATTCAGATGGGTATATCTTTCCTTTTTTCATTTACCTTTCACTTCTCTTCTTTTCTCGGCTATTTGTAGCTTCTCAGACAACCTTTTTGCACTTCTTTTTCTTGGGGATGGTCTTGATCACTGCCTCTTGTATAGTGTCATGAACCTCCGTCCACAGTTCTTCAGGCACTCTATCAGATCTAATCCCTTGGATCCATTTGTCACTTCCACTTAATAATTGCAATGGATTTGATTTAGGTCATATCTGAGTGGTCTAGTGGTTTTCCCTTCTCTCATCAATTTATGTCTGACTTTGGCAATAAGCAGTTCACGATCTGAGCCACAGTCAGCTCGAGGTCTTGTTTTTTGCTGACTGTATAGAACTTCTCCTTCAGCTGCAAAGAATATAATCAATCTGATTTCAGTATAGACCATCTGCTGATGTCCATGTGTAGAATCATCTCTTGTGTTGTTGGAAGAGGGTGTTAGCTATGACCTGTGCATTTTCTTGACAAAACTCTGTTAGCCTTTGCCCTGCTTCATTTTGTACTCCAAGGCCAAACTTGCCTATTACTCCAGGTATCTCTTGACTTCCCACTTTTCATTCCAGTCCCCTGTGATGAAAAGGACATCTTTTTTTGATGCTAGTTCTAGAAGATCTTATAGGTCTACAAAGAACCATTCAACTTCAGCTTCTTTGCCACTAGTGGTTGGGGCACAGACTTGGATTACTGTTATACTGAGTAGTTTGCCTTAGAGACGAACAGAGATCATTCTGTCATTTTTGAGATTGCACCCAAGAACTGCATTTCAGACTCTTGTTGACTATGAGGGCTACTCCATTCCTTCTAAGTGATTCTTGCCCACAGTAGTAGATATAATGGTCACCTGAATTAAATTTGCCCATTCCAGTCCATTTTAGTTCACTGATTCCTAAAATGTCCTGTTTGACACTTCCAGTTTACCTTGATTCATGGACCTAACATTCCAGATAAAGAACTGAAACTGAGAAATCAGATGATTTGCCTAAAACTTACTCTGCAAAATAGAGATAATAAAAATACCTTTGTCTGATATATAGAGGCTTTTTCTGAAGCAGAAATGAGATCACTAATTTTCTAAAAAGCATTAAATAATTATATCATATCATATTGAAAAAAGCTACTTTAAAGAGCAATTTGTCATATAGTGCAAGTCAGTACTAAAATTTCTTTCAATGAGTATATCATGTCTATTCTTCTAATAAAGCGCTAAGAAAATATGTGTCGATTTCTGAGGTCACCACATTACAAAATGATCTGAAAATGTAAGTTTAAAATATATTTTCCATATGTTTAGATGTCATCAGTTCAGTTCAGTTCAGTTCAGTTGCTAAGCTGTGTCCGACTCTTTGTGACCCCATGAATCCCAGGACGCGAGGCCTCCCTGTCCACCACCAACTCCTGGAGTTCACCCAAACCCATGTCCATTGAGTCAGTGATGCCATCCAGCCATCTCATCCTCTGTTGTCCCCTTTTCCTCCTGCCCCCAATCCCTCCCAGCATCAGGGTCTTTTCAAATGAGTCAACTCTTCGCATGAGGTGGTCAAAGCATTAGAGTTTCAGCCTCAGCATCAGTCCTTCCAATGAATACCCAGGACTGGTCTCCTTTAGGATGGACTGGTTGGATCTCCTTGCAGTCCAAGGGACTCTCAAGAGTCTTCTCCAACACCACATTTCAAAAGCATCAATTTTTTGGCATTCAGCTTTCTTCACAGTCCAGCTCTCACATCTATACATGACCACTGGGAAAACCATAGCCTTGACTAGATGGACCTTTGTTGGCAAAGTAACATCTCTGCTTTTTAATATGCTATCTAGGTTGGTCATAACTTTCCTTCCAAGAAGTAAGCGTCTTTTCATTTCATGGCTGCAGTGACCATCTGCAGTGATTTTGGAGCCCCCCAAAATAAAGTCTGACACTGTTTCCACGGTTTCCCCATCTATTTCCCATGAAGTGATGGGATAAGCTGATTTAAATGGCTTTTTGCAAATTAAAGGAAATTTCCTCACCAGTAAAATTAAGCATGAAACCATTGTGTCAAAGTACAATTTAAAATTATGTAAATGACTAAAAATAAAGGCTAAGAAAAGAGCAGAAAAGAAGTCACATCTGTTCTTTGAATATATTAATTAAATTTCTACATTTTAGTGACCTGTATCCTGTTCCTGTTAAGTAGATCTGTCACCTACATATGTGAGGAAAAAACAATAAATGTACTGTCATAAGTGATTTTTCCCAGTGAAAACTAAAACGTAGCAGCTAGTACAAACGACCAAGCTATGTTTAACAAAGGATTTCGAGAAAGATTAAGGATGGAGAAAGAACAGAGATGAAGATGATACAGATATAGATTGGAAGCAGGTTTGTGGATAGAGGGGGGAAAACACACAAAACAATCTACTTCCCATCTCATCCGAATTTCCCAACTTCCTAAACTACATAATTACTTTAGAAGTACCCAAAAGACATCTAAGAAACCTGAAACAACCAAATTGCAAGCAAATAGAAAAACGGACTGAATTTTATGCATCTCATTAAAAGACCATTAAATGAACAGCTGTTCCTTCATTCTCATTTATGAACACTGGTCATTATATCCAGACTTGTTCACAATCATCCTGTCCCCTAATGAGCAAGTGAATGTGGTAATGTATCTAGAAATTGTTCTTTCCTAAACAGGTATCTGGTGTTTTCTTATTTATCTTAATATTGCACATCACACATTAATATGCATGTCCAAAGCCAGAATATAAGAGGGTACACAGAATCATCATTATGGAGTTTAACCCTAACTTAGAAATTAATTCCAACATCTGCATGTGCCAAGTGTTGCTCTAGACACTGAGAATACAGCAATGAACAAACTAACTGAAGCTCCTGTGCCCATGAAATGGGGATAGGAGGTCAAAAAACAAACCAAATCTGGTATATCACTTGTAATCTTGATGAAAGTCATCTTTTGAGACCTCAGTTTGTTGTCTATAAAACTGGAAATTAATATTACTAAGTATCACTAGACTCTTCTCAAACAAAAACTACACCAAAAACCTGTAAATCAATAGAACTTGCACTACTATTTTCCCTAATTGATCCCTGCCTCCAGTGGTAGACGTAACAGAATGCAGTCCAGAGTAGGAGGTGTAAGCCATGTCATGAAACAGAAGAAAAATAATTGGATAATGGTGAGACTCAATACAAGTGTTAGCTGCTCAGCTGTGCTGTGCTCTTTGCGACCTCATGGACTTTAACCCACCAGGCTCTTCTGCCCGTGGAATTCTCCAGGCAAGAATACTAGAGTGGACAGCCATTCCCTATTTAATCCTGACCTAGGGACTGAACCCTGGTCTTCTGCATTACAGGCAGATTCTCTACCGTCTGAGCCACAACTACCTCTAGTTAGTAAGCTATGGTTTCTCAAATAAGATAATCATGATATATATTGCTATTCTGGAACATATTTTCTCTTAGTTTCAGTACTATTGTCCAGAGAAGTCATTTTCAATTTAAATATCATGGCTGTCTGTTTAAAAATCTTTGTTATCAACTAGACTACTGTTTTCAGAATATGAATTTCAAGGCACATTTAACATGAGAATTCTTTTTTCTCTTTCAGTTGAAAAATAATATTAATAATTTTATTTAATATGATGAACACATACTTTTTTAAAATTGCATAAGAGTAGGCATATACTATGAAGTTTGATTTCTTGCATTTAAAAGAGTTTGATTTCTTGCATTTAGGGACTTCTCTGGCATTCCAGTGGTTAAGACTTTGCTTTCCAATGCAGAGGGTGTGAGGTCGATCCCTAGTTAGAGAAAGGCTCTAACATGCCTTGCAGCCAAAAAAAATAGAAGCAATATTGTAACAACTACTCAGTGAAGATCTTAAAATGGTCCCCATTTTAAAAACAACAGCAAACTAGTTACTGAGGAACAAATTAAGGGTTGAAGTTCTGACCAAGCTACTTTAGCATCAGAAAGCAAGGATATCTGGGTGTTAAGAAATTAACCCCGTGAATCAGGTATAGTCTCAGTAATTCTGAAATATTAACATATAGGACAATAAGTCAGAGTAGAGAAATATATGTGGATTCCCAACATAAAATGTAAGTTAATTTTACAGCCTGAATCAATCTGTTGGTATCTCCCCTCTCTCTCTGAATTCCTCAATCAATGACTTTTTAAAAAATAAAAACAGGAGAGAAGAAAGACCAACAGTGAGAAAACTAAGGCTAAAACTTGAGCACAAACCAAGAAAACTGGAAGAAATGTGTACTAACAGTAGAAGCTGCTATCCTGTTTAAATAGTAAATCTCTCTCTAAAGGGCAGAAGACAAGTCTCATTCACCTTTGTATCTTCAGGCCAGGTATATACATGCCCAATAAAGTCTCATTCTGTTGAAAAACAGAGACAATCAAAAGAAATCTTCCACAACCTCCCACCACCAAAGCTACTGACCTTCGTCACCACAGCCCACATTCTTTCCATATAAAATACTGCTTTTCAATAACAGTTACCCCCATCCCTTCTATCTCAATTCCTCTTCCCAATTTAGAACTAGTCTGTTGTTCCATGATCAGTTCTAACCATTGCTTCCTGACCTGCATACAGATTTCTCAGGAAGCAGGTCAGGTGGTCTGGTATTCCCATCTCTTTCAGAATTTTCCACAGTTTACTGTGATCCACACAGTCAAAGGCTTTAGCATAGTTAATAAAGCAGAAATAGATGTTTTTCTGGAACTCTCTTGCTTTTTTGATGATCCAGTGGATGTTGGCAATTTGATCTCTGGTTCCTCTGACTTTTTTAAAACCAGCTTGAACATCAGGGAGTTCACGGTTCACGTATTGCTGAAGCCTGGCTTGGAGAATTTTAAGCATTACTTTACTAGTGTGTGAGATGAGTGCAGTTGTGCAGTAGTTTGAGCATTCTTTGGCATTGCTTTTCTTTGGGATTGGAATGAAAACTGACCTTTTCCAGTCCTGTCGCCACTGCTGAGTTTTCCATGTGTTGCTCTACTGGCAGATCCCTATTCACCTGCTGAAGGACTCCTGCACACTTCTGTTTAAATGTAGACCCCACACCCCAAATGACCCACAGAGGAGTGGCGGCAGGGCCTTAATCAGTCCCAGGACTCCAGTGCCTGCACTCCTACCCTTTGCACTGCATGGATAGCCATGAACTCCAGCAGCCCAGACCACCTCCCAAACTCACTGGTGAAACAGTTCAGTGAACTATGTGAGACTGTAGCCCCCAAACTGAATCCTTCCCCAGAGCCTGCTCTGCCTCCAGAGGCACCCTCATCTTAACTGGAATTGCCTGTGGGCATTGGTAATCCCTTAAAGATCAGACATCATCTTGAAGCCAGACTAAGCTTCCTTCCGGACAGGAAGAAACAGGACAATTCACCAAAACCCCTATGGCCAGCCTTGAGAGATCCCGAGACTCTCCAATCTTCAGGTTCTAAGTGCAATGGATGGAAAATAAGGTACTAGGGAGGTCTCTACTCACCACCCTGCAGGATGACAACTCTCCCAGGACCCTGTCACAGGTAAGCAGCCTCCTTCCTTGAGTGAAAATGCTAGAGAACTAAAAGAAGGGAGTTTTGGGAACTGAATGACTTCTAAACACTGGAGGATGAGCTTGGGAGCAAGGCCAGGACCAGAACAAGGGAAATCCGCATTTCCTTTTGTGGAGAACTAGGCCCTATAGCACAAGCTGGAATCAAGACTGCTGGGAGAAATATCAATAACCTCAGATATGCAGATGATACCACCCTTATGGCAGAGAGTGAAGAGGAAATAAAAAGCCTCTTGATGAAAGTGAAAGTGGAGAGTGAAAAAGTTGGCTTAAAGCTCAATATTCAGAAAACGAAGATCATGGCATGTGGTCCCATCACTTCATGGGAGATAGATGGGGAAACAGTGGAAACAGTGTCAGACTTTATTTTGGGGGGCTCCAAAATCACTGCAGATGATGACTGCAGCCATGAAATTAAAAGACGCTTACTCATTGGAAGGAAAGTTATGACCAACCTAGATAGCATATTCAAAAACAGAGACATTACTTTGCCAACAAAGGTCCGTCTAGTCAAGGCTATGGTTTTTCCAGTAGTCATGTATGGATGTGAGAGCTGGACTGTGAAGAAAGCTGAGAGCCGAAGAATTGATGCTTTTGAACTGTGGTGTTGGAGAAGACTCTTGAGAGTCCCTTGGACTGCAAGGAGAGCCAACCAGTCCATTCTAAAGGAGATCAGTCCTGGGTGTTCTTTGGAAGGAATGATGCTAAAGCTGAAACTCCAGTACTTTGGCCACCTCATGCGAAGAGTTGACTCATTGGAAAAGGCTCTGATGCTGGAAGGGATTGTGGGCAGGAGGAAAAGGGGACGACAGAGGTGAGATGGCTGGATGGCATCACTGACTCGATGGACATGGGTTTGGGTGAACTCCAGGAGTTGGTGATGGACAGGGTGGCCTGGTGTGCTGCAATTTATGGGGTCGCAAAGAGTCGGACACGACTGAGCAACTGAACTGAACTGAGGCCCTATGAGACCCCGGAGCCTGATGAAATTCTGTCTTTATAGCCCTCTCCAGTACTCTTGCCTGGAAAATCCCGTGGATGGAGGAGCCTGATGGGCTGCGGTCCATGGGGTCGCGAAGAATCAGACATGACTGAGCGACTTCACTTTCACTTTCCACTTTCATGCACTGGAGAAGGAAATGGCAACCCACTCCAGTGTTCTTGCCTGGAGAATCCCAGGGATGGGAACCTGGTGGGCTGCCGTCTGTGGGGTCACACAGAGTCGGACATGACTGAAGTGACTTAGCAGCAGCAGCCCTCTCCCACGGAGACAGGAAAGGCTCATTTTCTCTGACTCCTCCTAAACCTAAGATAGGGCTATAAATGAATGAGCACATAGGTAACGTAAAAACTCATTCTAAAGACAATTCCAAAAGAGATGTTCCCAAAAGTGCAATTATCCAAGGCAACGTCCTTGGAGTAAGTATATTATGTCATGTTCATTTCTATCTTATTCTCTATAATCTCAAAGCTAGTGCTTTCTACATGACAAACCACAATAAACTAGCATTAAATAAAGAAATAAATGGGGAAATGAGCAAAAGAGCAAACAAACAAGCCCACTTAGAATAAAATATGTCTTGACCAAGAGTCAAGTCTGAAGAAGTTCCACTGTCTCCCTAACAGGAGATAGTGAAGGCGAGAAGCATACAGTATCATGTTTCCAGTGGAAAGGCCATGATCTAAGACTCCTGTGTGCCAAACACGGAGGATGCTGAGAGGAACACCCCAACTCTGGAGCCCAAAATGTGTGGTGGAGCGGAAGTATCCTGAGGACACGAGGAGAAAATCTACCAGTCTTTTGTGTTTCTACTTATAAATATTAGGATAAAAATGATTTTACCAATGAAACATATCATTTTATTCAACAACCATAATGAACAACTTCCTTAAGCAATTATTTTGAATGACACCTCATATATGTACGTACATATTTTTATTTGTACTTATTTTTACAGTCTCATTCCCTCTATGCATTCACCTATAAATTATTTCTCAGTTCCCTTCTGATGGAAGATATAATTGTAAGTGTCTATTATTCACATGAGCCAAGAAATGTTTGCCAAATTTTTATATCACATATAAACACATATCACAAAACTTAACCTCTACTTATACAGATATGAAAAACAGCTTTTAGACACGATGTGACATTAATTACCCAAAATACAAATATTTTAAAATAAATGCTAAGATAAAATGTGTCATTTTGTGAATTTTAAAAAATCTTTCTGAAGCTTTGCTACACAGTTAATTCTCCCACACATGAGCCTTTGAAAACATTAATAATGAAAATGCCAGCTGAATATTAAACACTTTCATTAGGCAACAACAGTATATACTGTTAATATTCCAAATGTAAAAGATTAATAATTCACTAGCTTTACAAACATTTCATTGATTCTTCCAAACATTTATTAATGTTTGCATCTGCAGGTATACAACTGAAGTGCTGGGAATTTAAAAGTGAACATGCTAGTCAAGATCTTATCATTACCACTATGCAGCTTACACTCTAACGGTGGAAACTGTTAATAAATAAATATAAAAGAAATGTCAAATCACAGTAAGTGTGACAAATAAAATAAGATGAAATGATTATCACAGCCAGCTCTTCTGGGATGACTCTAAAATGAGACCTGAAAAAAAATTAAAATGAGACCTGAATTTTAAGAGGGAACAGACACTAAAGGTCCAGGAAAAGAGGGTTGCAGATAGAGAGAATGGCAATTTCAAGGGCCCTAAAATGGGTATGAACTTGCAGTACCTAAGAAAAAGGAAGAACTGTACTGTGAACAAAGGTAAACATGGTGGAGGTGAGCTAAGTAGAGGTCATATTAGGTAGAACCGGCTAAAATAAATACTCTTGACTATAGGCACAGTGACTTTTTGTTCTGCTTCCAATTTTATTAAAGTTAAGACATATGTGAGAAAAGCAAAATGGATCCTGATATCTTTATTATCCAGTTTCAACAATTATTAATTTATAGCTGGTCTGGCTTAATCTGTACTTTTATTCCCTACCTACTCCTTAGACATCATTTCATTTTAGTATGTACCTCTAAAAGATAAAGACTCTTATAAATATAACCACAATCAATATTATCACCATTATACATTATTTTCAATAATAATTTATTACAATTGTCAACTATGTAGATAGTGTACAAATTTCCCTGTGTATCATTTTCTGAAAAAGCTTACTGGTTCAAATCAGAATCAAAATAAGGCCCAGATGTTGCAATTAATCAGTTCCATGACCCTTTAAAGCTATAAATCATTATTCCTTTAATGTTTCTCCCTGTAATTTATTTGTTGAAAAAACTGAGTCCAAGATTTTCCAATTCTGGATTTCCTGACTGCACCTCCCTGTGTCACTTAACATGTTCTTCTGTCTCCTGTATTTCCTATAAACTGGTAGTTTAATCAGATTCAGGTTAGAATTTCAAACAAGACTGCTTCCTAGTTTATGCTACGTACTCTAAACAGGAGGTAGATAAACATATAGTAGACTCTCTCTGTCTTTGTCTCTCTCTTTATATATGTATATATATGTTGTGCTGTGTTAGTCACTCAGTCGTGTCCAACTCTGTGCAACCCCATGGACTGTAGCCCACCAGGCTCCTCTGTCCATGGGGATTCTCCAGGCAAGAATACTGAAATGGGTTGCCATGCCCTCCTCCAGGGGATCTTCTCAACCCAGGGATTGAACCCAGGTCTCCCACATGGCAGGCGGATTCTTTACCATCTGAGACACCAGGGAAGCCCAAGAATACTAGAGTGGGTAGCCTATCCCTTCTCCAGCGGATCTTCCCAACCCAGGAACTGAACCAGAGTCTCCTGCATTGCACGTGGATTCTTTACCAGCTGAGCTACCAGGAAGTCTATAAATATATATATACGCAACCAGTGTTAATTACTTAGATCTATTATAATATTTCCTTAAGAGTTATAAAATGCTGATAACTATAATTTTATCATTCCTTCTTTATCAGCTGAAATATTTCTATAAAAAATTTTCTTCATCAATTTTATGGTTAATAATACAGGAAAAAAATACTTGATTTTCTTTATATTCAAGTTTTCCAAATAACAAGATGGTTGCCTAGCATATGGATGATTTTAAGCAGGGAAGGTTTTAAAGATCATTCTGAATATCATTTGGGGAACAGAGTGAAATATAAGAAAGTGAAAGCAGAGATATCACCTAGGAGGCTCCTGCACTATTCTAAACAAATGATGATAGATTATACTAGGTTGGTGGAGAAGATGAGAGAAGTAGACAGATTTAAGATCTATCTGGAATGTAAAATCTATAGAATTTGCTGGTAAGTGGTATATATAAAGTAAGGGAATGAAAGAAATTAAGAATGAGTCCTAGATGTTTGGCCTGAACAACTTGTTATGGGAAACCCTAAGGGAGGCACAAATTTAGGAATCAAAATCATCTAGGTAATGACAGGGATGAAATTAAGTCAATATTTACCCAACTTATTGTTGTTTTTTTTTCTTCCTTATCCTAGCTGAAGATAATTAAAATTTTCAGGAAAGAGAAATAAAATACTGTTATTTGTTGTTTTCTATAAATAATATTTCTGCTCAAAAATAATACAAATTCCTACTTTTTTTCTTAGAGAATTCATTTTCTCACCATATCCCTTCATACATATATTAACAAAGAATACACTGGATTACAAATTTCAAGGAATAGTATTAAATATTAATTTAACCCACATTTATTATCAATCTTTTATATTTTCTAATGTGTATGCTATGCAGTACTAAGTTGTTTCAGTCCTGTCCAACTCTTGGCAACCCCGTGGACCATAGCCTGCCTGGCTCCTCTGTCCATGGGACTCTCCAGACAAGAACAGAGTGGGTTTCCATGCCCTCCTCCAGGAGATCTCCCTGAGCCAGGGATTAAAACCATGTCTCTTCAGTCTCCTGCATTGGCAGGCAGATTCTTTACCACCAAGGCCATCTGGGAAGCCCGTATCACCTAATAGGTTATCACAAATAAGGGATATACAAAGAGTCAGGATACAGAAAAAAGGAGAAACAGATTAAAAACATTACCATTTAATAAGTATTAATGAAATTAATCTTGGGGGAATACTTCACTTTTTAGAAGCTAATTTTCCAAACTCCCATTTCTATGTGAGTAATAATAATTGAATAATAATTGAATAATAATAATAATAACTGAATAATAATTCAAATTGTCCTGCTGTTTTCCCTTGCCTCTTTCTACAAAGGAAGATGTAGAATGTTTAAGAGAGAAAAGAAAGAAAAGAGTCTAACCTTAACATATCGTCAATAACAACAAAAATAATTAAAATTACCTTCTAAATGACAAGATTTCTAAAGATATATTATCTAAATTTTCATACAGGAAAGGAATATCAAATGTGTCACAAACTATTTCTATATATAGAACTTTTAGAATGTTATTCCGTTTTGATAATACACATCTACAAAATATCTGATATTATTAACAGTTAATAAATCACTCCTTTACATAATGTGTTATTCATATACACATTGTATTTCTGGATAATAGTTTACCAACGCTTTTGATCTCCATTAGGTCTTATAACTATGTGTAAATATACCTTATTTAATAGGAACTGGGTTCTAGACTAGAATACCTTTCTTTTTAATATGCAAATAATAGCTCTGGGTTATAGTTTCCAGCCTCAACAGTGTCGTGTTAATTGGGCTCTACTGGACTACTCAGAAAAAGAAAAAGAAACAGTTTTTTTTCAGCTAAAAATCAAAGTATAAAGACAGAAAATAGGATAAGCACAAATATAATTCCAAAAATTACCAATGTGGATCAAGCATCTCTTAATTAGAAAGAGAGATATCCTGGACCTACAGGGAATTGATGAAAGAAGTCTGCCCATAACATTTTTGCACCTGTTTTATATCCCTAGATATGTTCCAATGTCTCCTGGTTTACAGTCCAGGGGAACTTGAATAGAATTTGTATCCTACTATTGTGTGAAAACTATATAAATCTTAATTATATTGAATTGATTCATAGTGCTTTTCAGTCTACTATATCCTTCTACTTTTCTGTCTATTCATTCTATTAATTTTTGAGAGTTTGATATTGAAACTCCAACTAGAAATCTTTATCTTTTTTAAAAAAATAATTGCAATATATAGTGAAACTGTATGTAACCTTGTTTGGTATTTTCCAAGCCTCCTATAAATGTGGTATCATACTTTAAACAAGAAAAGAAGAAAGGAGTCTGAGTTCATTTAGAAAAGCAAAGCCATTAAAATCAACAATAAAAAACCTTCAACATAATGTACACATTGAGAGCGAAAGTGGCTCAGTTGTGTCTAACTCTTCACGACCCCATGGACTATACAGTTCATGGAATTCTTCAGGCCAGAATACTGGAGTGAGTAGCCTTTCCCTTCTCCAGGGCATCTTCCCAACCCAGGGATCAAACCCAGGTCTCCCACATTGCAGGCGGATTCTTTACCAGCCAAGCCATAAAGGAAGCCCAATGTATACATTAAAATACATAAAATAATTCTATTAACCCATGCACAGCTATAAAATACTTTGAATTATGAAATAAAATTGTCCCTTAGGTACTATATTTTATTTTACTTTTAAATGCTTTTTTTGACACTTATTTTTAAAGAAACATAATTAAGTGCTCTGTGATCTGTGTATTTTTCTTATTCAGAATCATGATGAATGTTTTAATGCAAATCAGTTCCATCAACAGCTTTATAGATGACAAATTGTATTTTGAATATAAATTATTCAAAAATGCAAAGTCAGAAGATTCTAAACAGCTTGTTTAAATATAGAATGCACATTTTTCAGACAATGTATCTACTCATTATCTGTAATACAAAATAGGTCCTTTTATTTATGTATGTGACATAAGACTAACTTACTTAGTCTCAAATTTCTTTACTACTCTACCTTCTCCATGTAAAAGATCACATTTTTTCCCATATCTATTTCATTCCTACTGGCTCTCTCTTGGTAAAATTTTCCCTATGTTTCTTCTTTTTTCATTCTCCTTATCTAGATGCTAAGACTTCCCCAATGTAAATAACTGACAGTCTGTTTCTTCATTAACTTTCTAATACATTATCCTTAATCTGAGTAAGGTGAGAAACAGGGTCATGGGCTAGCTTGAAAAGAAGCAAGCCACATATTTGCATCCCTTTAACCTTTCTGATTACTATTTCTTTGAAGAAGTATATGAAGTCACTTAGTTATGTCTGACTCTTTGCGACCCCCTGGACTGTAGCCTATCAGACTCCTCCGTCCATGGGATTTCCCAGGCGAGAGTACTGGAGTGGATTTCCATTTCCTTCTCCAGGGGATCTTCCCAACCCAGGGATGGAACCCAGATCTCCCGTATTGCAGACAGATACTTTACCATCTGAGCCACCAGGCTATTTCTTTGATTTCCTTTCAAAAGGACTCTGCTTAGTCCTATCCTCAATTATAAAGAAATAGTGCAACATAGTTCCTGAGGAGTTGGTTAGAATGTCATCCTAATTACTTTAAATTAATAGAGATGCAGATCCAGAATTTCAAAGATGATATGATCCTGGTTGATTTCTTGATTTAGGTTGATTAGCACTAGGATGAAACGGTAGTACCACCATGAGGTGTATGTTTTCCAAGCAAACCAGACAGATTTGGTTTCATCAAGTAAACCAGAAGGATTTGGATTCACAACAAAACAGGATACTCCCTCATCAGAAATATTTAGAATCTTAAATTAGATGAGAAATTCAAAATTGAAACAAAGAAGATGCCTTATAGAGAATACCACCATAACTTGTAATAAACAGTATTTAGAGTTACTGTGGCTTTTAAGAGTCATATAACACATTCACCAACTAACAACTATTTAGGACACAGGCCACTCTAAGAATCACTGAAAATTTTACTTGCTAAATCTCCTTTCACAAGGTACTAATACCTTTGGTTTTTACTTTATTCAGAACATTTTCACAATAGCGTATGATTTCTATATATAGACCTTAAATTATATCAATTATACTTAAGTAACAATTTCTTGATGACACTTATATAGATATTACTGTAATCAATAATGAATGTGCAAATTAGATTTGAGGAAGAAAAGCATTCTGGATACAGCAATTTTCACTGAAAGAATGCAGACTTATTAAACTTGAGACAATGACTCTTCTTGCTTTTCTTTCTTATACCTTTTTCCCTTTCTTAATGTCACAGCAGTGAAGGAAAGTTATCAACTCTAAAAAATATTGGAGAAATCAGGAAGAAAGGAAATGATGAAAGTATACAAAAATAGAGCTTTGAATAGGGAAAGGAACCAGGAATTGAGAACTACTGCAGATTTGCAGGCAAGTGCTGAAGTGAGTAGGGGAAACTAGGAATTTTCTGCACACCCTGCGGAACAGCATCACTGAGGCATCTGAAAAGCTTGAGTTCTATCATTTGTTAAATAATATGACAAAAACAACAGTTTCGATTTTCAGGAAAACTTCATCTTTCTTTTCTATATGAACCCTCACATAAAAATCTCCTCAAAAATATTTTCTCTCTATAAAATACTTTGGAATAAATTTAACCAAGAAGCTGTAAGAGCTGTACAATGAAAACTATAAAATCTGAGCAAACTCCAGGAGATAGTGGAGGGCAGAGGAGCCTGGCATGCTACAATCCATGGAGTCACAAAGAGTCGGTCACAGGTTAGCAACTGAACAACATCCAAAATATATAAGGAATTAATATAATTCAATAAAAAAACAACAATCCAATTAAAATATAGGCAAAGTTCTTGAATAGACACTCTTCCAAAGAAGGCATATTAAAAAGGAAATAGGTATAAGATTAGGTTCTCAGCATCACTAATCACCATGCAAATACAAATCAAAATTATAATGAGATGTGATTTACACTTCTTAGAATGGTTATTATCAAAAAGGTAACAGATAAATGGTGGCAAGAATGTAGTAAAAAGGGAAAACTTGCAGACTGCTGGTGGGAATATAAATTGGGACAGCCATGATGGAAAATAACATGAAAGTTCCTCGAGAAATTAAAAACAGAACTACCGTATGATCCAGAAGTCCCACCTCTAGGTAAACATCTAAAGGAAACAAAATCACTGGCTCAAAGACATATTTGTACTCCCATATTCACTGCGGCGCTATTCACAACAGCGAGGTACAGAAACAACCTCAGTGCCGTAGGTGAATAAACAAATGAGATGCGCATGCGTCCTCAGTCGCTCAGTCATGTCTGACTCTTTGGGACCTCAGGCAGCCCAAGAGGCTCCTCTTTCCATGGAATTTTCTAGGCAAGAACACTGGAGTGGGGTGCTACCATTTACTACTCCAGGGGATCTTCCCAATCCAGGGATCCGACCCACGTCTCCTGCAGCTCCTGTACGGGCAGGGGGATTCTTTACCACTGAACCACAAACCACACGGGAAGCCCCAAAGATGTGGTGTATATATACAATGGAATATTATTCAGTCTCAAAATGGACGGAAACCCTGCCATTTGCGACAACATGGATGAACATGGAGGGTGTTATGCTCTAAATGAAATAAGCCAGACAGAGACAGACAAATACTGTATGGCACCACTTATATGTAGAATCTAAAAAAGAAGTTGAACTCATGAACAGAGCAGAATAGTGGTTGCCAGGGATTAAAGGGGTAGAAGAAATATGGAGAGTCTGGTGAAAAAGGTACAAACTTTCAGTTACAAGATTAATAAGGTCTGAGTAGCTAATATATACCGGAGAAGGGAATAGCAACCCACTCCAGTATTCTTTCCTGGAGAATCCCATGGACAGAGGAGCCTGTCAGGCTACAGTCCATGGGGTCACATTCGGACATGACTGAGAGACTAACACACACACACCTTATATATAACATGATGACTACTGTTGGTAACCTAATCAGAATTTGTTAACAGAATGGAACTTAAGTGTTAAAAGCAAAAAAAAAAAAAAACCCAAAATATGTGAGGTGATGAAAGTGCTAATCATGTGGGAATCCTTTCAAATCATGTTATACAGTTGAAACATATTTTAATATTATTTCTCAATATACCTCAATGCAGCTGAAAACTAAACAAACATACATGCATGTATAAATATATATCAATCAATCAGTCAGTCATATACTGGCTACCTTTGAGAGTGAGCACTGAGTGGGAAAAAATATGAGGAACCTCCAGGTATTAAAAACATTCTAGATCTTGGTCTGGGTAGCAAGTATGCAGGAGTGTATAATATATTAAGATTGGTGCACCATACTTCTGCTGAATCATCGAAAAAGCAAGAGAGTTCCAGAAAAACATCTATTTCTGCTTTATTGACTATGCCACAGCCTTCGACTGTGTGAATCACAAGAAACTGTGGAAAATTCTGAAAGAGATGGGAATACCAGACTACCTGACCTGCTTCCTGAGAAATTGGATTGGGAGCTTGTATACACCCGTGGTGGATTCATGTCAATGTATGGCAAAACCAATACAGTATTGTAAAGTAAAATAAAGTAAAAATAAAATTAAAAAAAATAATAAAACCTCTAAATGAGAAAAAAACTGTATCAAAATATAAAAATAATAAAACATCATAACAAAGGGATTTAACCTCAGGAATACATGGTAGATCTAATTCATAAAAACTCATGTAATTTATTACATTAGTAGAATAAAAGACAAAAACTGTATCATCATCTCAACATATATAGAAAAAGCATTAAACAAGAGTCAATCCCCATTCATAATATTAACATTTAACAAAGTAGGAAGGAACTATCTGAAGCTAAGAGATGAGATCTGTAAAAACACTACAGCTTACATAATGTATTTACTTAATGATGAAATATTAAATGCTTTTCAAAAAGTCAGGAAAAAGATGAAGAAATCCATTCTTACTGCTGCTACATTATACTGAAAAAGCTGGTCAGTGCAGTGAGCCAAGGCAAAGAAATAAAAGACGTAAGTACTGGAAATGGAAAGCTTCTTTATTCCTAGATGATATGACTGCATGGTATGCAGAAAACGCAATGGGCTCTACAAAAATCACAGTAATAAATGATTTTAGGAATAGAGGAAGATATAAGATCAATATACAAAACTCAACTGTATTTCCATATACTAGCAATACACAATTCCAAATGAAGTTTAAAAAAAAAAAAAGTATCTAAAAATAAGCCTAACAAAGATGTACAAGTTTATTACACTACAAAATGCTACTGTAAGAAATTTCAAGAGCTAAATAAATGGCAAGATAGAGTCAATATTGCTATGTCAGCAATTCTCTCCAAATTGAGGTATCAATTTCACAAACCCCCCAGCAAAAGTCCAGCAATCATTTTGAAGAAACTTACAGGCTGATTCCAAAATTTCCATGGGAATAACACACAATCTTAAATTCCCAAAACAATTCTTTAAAAAGAAAACAAATCCAGAAGCCTTATCCTACAGCTATTAGACTGAGTCGCATTGGCATGAGGCAGATAACAAAATACATAATCTAAAAACAGACTCCCTACGCACATACGCAAATATCTATCTACCTTTCTATACATACATGCATGTATTTTTCTTTCAACCAAGGCTTCAAGTTAGTCAAACCGAGCAAAGATGTCTTCTTAAATTTAGTGCTAGAAAACTGGACACATGTATTAAAAAAATGAAGTTTAACTTCTTTCTTACAGTATACACAAAAAATAATTTGAGATGAAGCACATGTCTAAATACGAAAGACAACCAAAATTAAAAAAGAATCTGTCCATCAAAAGACACTATTTAAAAATGACTGATAAATGTGAGAAAATATTTTTCTTTCTCTTTACCTCTCCTCTGTCACATGTGCACATACACTCTCTATCTTGCTAGCTCTAAATAGATCGATGAAATCACATCTAATTTTACGTGACTATTAATCAAAATATTACAAATCAACAGAAAACAACCATTTAAAAATGAGCTAAAGACTGAACAGACTCGTCACAAAAGAAGATATTCCAGCAGCTAATAACCGTATGGAAATGTCCTCACGCTTTTCCGTCATCAGAGAAATGCAGACTTTTGAAACACAGTAAGGTATCACTACACTCTAAGCAGAATGGCTAAATCAACAACGATGACAGCACCAAATGCTGGCAACAATACATGGCAAATGGTATTCTCATACACCGCTGGTGGCAGTATAAAATCACTTTGGAGAACTCTTTGGTAGTTTCTCGTAAGGTTAAAGGTTTATCTAATCTGTAACTCAGCAATTCTATTCCTAGGTATCAACACATAGAAAATACCTTTTAAATGTTCATAACAGAAACTTTATTCATAATAGCAAAAAAACAGAGACAAACCAACTGTACCTCAACACAAAGTAAATAAATTGTGGCACATTCATATGATTAACTATTATTCAGCAAAAAAGAACAAATTACTAACACATGCAACATTGATAATCTCAAAAACTTTACACTGAGCAAAGGCAAAACTATTCTATGATTGCACAAATTCATCAAGTGGCTTCCTGTCGGGGGTGGGGAGAGGAGATGACTGAAAAGGGGCACAAGGGAAGTTTCTGTTGTCATGAGAATGCTCTTTATTTTGTTTTGTATATTGGACAGAGCATGGGTGTACCCAATATCAAAATCTCACCAAAATGTCCACCTATCATCCTTGTATTTTATTATATGTAAGTTATACTTCAATAAAACAAAAATAACCAATAAACTCAATCAGCAAAACCAAAAGCTTTTTTTCTTCAAAAATGGCCAATAAAACAAGACACTTTGACAAGTCTCACTAGGAATAAGAAGAGATTTGATCACTGACTCGATGGACGCAAGTCTGAGTGAACACCGGGAGTTGGTGATGGACAGGGAGGCCTGGCGTGCTGCGATTCATGGGGTCGCGAAGAGTCAGACACGACTGAGTGACTGAACTGAACTGAACTAAGTACAATACTACTAAACTTAAAACTAGATGAAATGGACCATTTCTTAAGAAACCAGAAATTTAAAAACTGACACAAGAATAAACAGAAAACATGAATGAATAAATAACACAAGAAAATAGTCAATGATCAACTTTCAACCCAAAAGGCATTTGGTCCAACAGTTTTGAAGAGTTCCTTCAATGTGGAAAATTTGTTTTCATTTTCTTTTTTTTTTTAAGTATTTTTATTTACTTTTTATTGAAGGATAATTGCTTTACAGAATTTGTTGTTTTCTTAAGATAAATATTCCAAAGTGGAATTGCTAGATTGTATCAGAGTTCTATTCTGAAGTCTTAAAAGAATCCTCATACTGTTTTTCATGGTGACTGCACCATTTTACATCTCCAACAACACTGAACAGGAGTTCCCTTTTGTCCACATCCTTACCAATGCTTCTTGTTTCTTGTCTTTTTTTAGAACAGTCATTCTGACAGGTGTGAGGTGCTATTTCATTGTGGTTTTGACTTTATTTATCCTCAGTATTTTTTAAATGCAACTGCAAACAGGACTGTTTTCTTAATTTGTCTTATAGCTTGTTGTTCGTGTATAAAAATGACAGATTTTGGATACTGATTTTGTATCCTGCAACTTTACTGAATATGTTTATTAGTTCTCACAGGTTGTTTCTTTCGGTGGTGTCTTTAGGGTTTTTTATATATAAACTCACGTCATGTGCAAATAATTTTACCTCCTCCTTTCTGAGCTGAATGCCTTTTTCCTGCCTAATTGCTCTGGCTAGGATTTTCACTAACAATAAAAGTGGACAGAGTGAATAAAAGAAAAGTGGAGAAAACTGAATACTATAGAGTAAAAGTGGAGAGAGTGAACATTCTTGTGTTGTTCCTCATCTTAAAGGAAAAGCTTTTAGCTTTTTCCAGTGAGTATGATATTAGTTGTGGGCTTGTCATATGGCCTTTATTATGTTGATAGAGAGCTGGACTACAAAGAAAGCTGAGCACCAAAGAATTGATGCTTTTGAACTGTGGTGTTGGAGAAGACTCTTGGGAGTCCCTTGGGCTGCAAGGAGATCCAACCAGTCCATCCTAAGGGAGATGAGTCCTGGGTGTTCATTGGAAGGACTAATGTTGAAGCTGAAACTCCAATACTTTGGCAACATGATGCAAAGAGCTGACTCATTTGAAAAGACCCTGATGCTGGGAAAGATTGAAGGCAGGAGGAGAAGGGGATGACAGAGGATGAGATGGTTGGATGGCATCACCAACTCAATGGACATGAGTTTGAATAAACTCCGGCAGTTGGTGATGAACAGGAAGGCCTGGTGTGCTGTGGTTCATGGGGTCGCAAAGAGTCGGACACAACTGAGAGACTGAACTGAACTGAACTGATACCACTTTGCTGAAAGAGGTTTTTGTTTTTTTTTTTAATCATAAATGGGTGTTGAACTTTGTCAAATGTTCTGTCTGCATCTATTGAGAAGATAATATAATTTTTATCTTTTATTTTGTTAATGTGGTGTGTCATATTAATTGAACCATCTTTGCATCCCTTGGTTAAACCCCATTTGTTCTTGGTGTATGATCCTTTGAACGTATTGTTGAATTTGGCTTGTAAATATTTTGTTAAGAATTTTTGCATCTATGCTCAGAGGGACACTGGCCTATAATTTTCTTTTTATTCTTGTGTGGTTTTGGTATCAAGATGCTGTCAGCCTTGTGAAATGAGTTTGGAAGCAATTTCTCCTCAAGTTTTTGGAAGAGTTTGAAAGAACAGGTATTAAATGTTTTGGTAGAATTTACCAGTGAAGCTCTCTGCTCCTGGACTTTGTTTAGAGTTTTTTGATTACTGATTCAATCTCCTTACTAGTAATTGGTATATTCATGTTTTTTATTTCTTCATGACTCAGTCTTGAAAGACGCTATGTATCTAGGAATTCATCCATTTCTCTAGGTTGTCCAATTTGTTGACACAAATAGTGGTTCATAGTAGTCTCATAATCCTTTGTATCTCTGAAGTGTTGGTTTTAAGTTCTCTTCTTTCATTTCTAATTTTATTTATTTGAACCCCATCTCTGTTTTTCCTAGTGAGTTTAGCTAAAGATTTATCAATTATATCTTTTCAAAGAACAAGTTCTTAGTTTCATTAATCTTTTCTATTGTATTTTTAGCCATTATTTCATTGATTTCCACTTTGACCTTTCCTCCCTTCTACTAATTTTGATTTCATGTGTTGTTCTTATCTGTCTTCTTTAGGTATAAATTTAACTGTTTATTTAAGATTTTTCTTTTTTCAGGAGGTAGGCATTTATCATTATAGACTTCCCGCTTAGAACTATTTCCCTCTTAGAGTCTTTTATTAGCAACAAATATGTGGGCCTTATTTTTGTACTCATGTCTATTAAGTCTCCTTCACTGGCAGGCAGGTTCTTCACCACTAGCGCTACCTGGGAAACCATATGTGTGTATGTGTGTATGTGTGTGTGTGTGTATTATGTCACTTAAGCTGTGTGTGTGTGTGTCTGTGTATGCACTATGTCACTTCAGTTGTGTCTGACTCTGTGCAACCCTATGGACTGCTGCCAGGATCCTTTGTCCATGGGATTCTCCAGGCGAGAATAATGGAATGAGTTGCCATGCCCTCCTCCAGGGAATCTTCCCAACCCAGGGATTGAACCTGTATCTCTTACGTCTAACCTACATTGGCAGGCGGATTGTTTACCACTAGTGCCACCTGGGACACACACACATACATACCTACAGTAACAAGTTAAGTTCGAAGTCATTCTAATACTCTACATTTTTGCTCCCTGTCCAATGTTTCAAGTTTTCTGATGTCATATTTCACATCTTTTTTTATGTGTATTCCTTAACTAATTATTGTAGTTATAGTTATGGTAAATATATTATTTTTGTCTTTAAACTGTCACCCTAGTTTCACAAGTTTTTAATCCAATACCATTAGTATAAATTTATCTTTATTGGTGAGGTTTTTTGTCTGTTTTCCTGTTACTAATTAGTAACTTCTTTTTAGCTTAAAGGTTTTTCTGTTTTCCTTTTTAACATCTTTTGTAAGGCCAGTTAGTAGGGGTAAACTTCTTTAGCTTTTGTTTCTCTAGAAAGCTCTTTATTTCTCCTTTAAGTCTGAACAATAATCTTGCCAGGCAGAATATTCTTGATTGAAAGTTCTTTATTTATTTTTTTCCTTCCAGCACTTTGAAAATAGCAAGCTGTTCCCTTCTGGCCTGAAAAGTTTCTACAGAGAAATCAGCTGATAGTATTGTGGGTGTTCCCTTGTACAGGCATACCTCATTTTACTGTGCTTCAGCTTATTTTGTACTTTGCATATATTGCATTTTTTTACAGCTTGAAGGTTTGTGGCAACCCTGCATTACTAGATGATGGTCTGCAATTTTTTTTATCAATAAAGTATTTATTGAAAAAGATTTGTGCTTTTTTAGAAATGATGCTATTGCACTGTTAACACGACAGTAGAGTGCAAATGTAACTTGCACTAGAAAGCCGGAATGTTTGTGTGGCTCCCTTTACTGCCACGCCCACTTGATTGTGGCGGTCTGGACCTGAACCCGCAATATCTCTCACGTATGCCTGTAGACCACAGTTGTTTGACTCTTTTATGTTTTAGGAGTCTCTCTTTAAATTTTTATATTTTGTATTTATGATATATATAAGATAAAAGCAACTTGAGAATTACCACAGAAGCATCTACTGATAGCAACAATGACATCTCACAAAGAAGAGGGCAAGGGAGAAATCAGCCAGGTTAAGAATGATTGCAAAGTAATACAATTCGAGGAGAGACAAGGAGAATAAGAATCCCAAAACTTGATCACTAAACAGTTGCTCACTTTCTCAACTATAGAACTGGTTCCAGAATCTCATCGTAGTTGATGCTTTTTTAAGTTTCTCTATCCACCGTAAACCTAGATCTGACTTCCTATGGGCTTTGTAAAGACACTTTCATATTCTAAGGTGGTTCTAACAAAATACTTAATGCATCTACTCAGTAAATACTTTTGAAATAAACCTATCAGAAATGTTATAACAAAACATAAGAAAAGAAACAAGCCCATTTAAGAGGTTGTCAGTTTCCTCACTTGGGTTCATGGGAATTAAATATCAAGTAAAAAGCATCTGAATCTGCTAAAAATATGAGGGTTTTAAATGCTGTGACACAAAGTAGTAGAAAATACTAGTGTCCATTTTTCCCTCTATAATACAACAAAACTTGGATTTCATCTGACAATTTCTATATTAGTTTCAGTGCAAAGCAATTTAGAAACAGACAAGTCAGAAACTTCTTAAAAACACATTAGGGCTTGTAATGGAAATGCTGACAGATGCTTCTCTATAATAATGCCTGGTGAGACTATATTTTACAAATGACTACATCACAATATGCATGCAAGCGTTGTATATTAAAATGCAACAATGCCTAGCTTATAATTAAATCAAAACCATGAAAACTTCAGTAGAACACGTTATAAAGAAAGTATGATGTGACAAGATTTTATATGAAGTTAAAATATAATTCAAACAAGGACTTCTTAGAACTTAACTATTTAGAAGATTTAAACAAGAGAAAATATCAACATAAATACTAATAATACAAGTCAGAGAAGTACAAACTCAGCACAAGCCTGAAATGAAGTGAAGTTTCTCAGTTGCTCATCTCCGACTCTTTGCAACTGCATGGACTGTAGCCTGCTAAGCTCCTCTGTCCATGGGATTTTCCATGCCAAGAATACTGCACTGGGTTGCCATTTCCTTCTCCAGGGGATCTTCCCAACCCAGGGATCAACCCAGGTCTTCTGCACTGCAGGCAGACTCTTAACCATCTGAACCACCAGGGAAGCCCATACAGTCTAAGATAGTTTAGTTCTAATGTGACCAGTGTGCACCATAGTTACTTACCAAATCATACCTGTTTTTGAGATGATCATATGCTAGACTAAGACCAAAGTATAAACTTAGAACATAGATAAAAGTTTTAAAAACAAAAAACCCTCAGCATTCCTTCTTCAAGAATCCATGATCAGCACTCTGCTGTTGCAACATTTCCTGCCATTATACCTCACGCTGTCTTTGTTTTTGACAGTTATAAGCCACCATCTCCAGTAACCTTGTTTTGAACTCTCCACACCTATACTGCAATATATAATTCCCTGGTGGCTTATATGGTAAAGAATCTGCTGGCAATGCAAGAGACCCGGATTCGATCCCTAGGTTAGGAAGATCCCCTGAAGAACAAAATGGCAACTCATTCCAATATTCTTGCCTGGAGAATTCCATGGACAGAGGAGCCTGGCGGGCTACAACCCATGAGGTCGCAAAAAGTCAGACTCAACTGACAGACTAACACTTTCAGTTTTTTCTTTCAAAGCAATTTGGATCCAAAGACCCAGAATAAGCAATTCTACCACTACCAAAGAAATATGTTAAACTTTCATTTACTAAGAAGCTAAAACTAAAGGACCAACTTCATGTTTCAAAGCAAAGTAGAAACCCAGAAGCATTACACAGACAACTTCATTTTAAAGCTGCATGCAGATAACAACATACATTTCATGATACCAGCACACAGTTCATCTTAAAGCAAATAATTTACAAAGAGTTTTCTAAGGGATACCATTTTCTCTATTTTCATCTAATGAAAATACTATATTTGTCTACTTGCATTGTTGTGTCCTACTGAGTTATTCACTGACTCAGTGGTTCTCAACAAGTGACAATTTGTTCCCCAAGGGATATCTGGCAAAGTCTGGAGACATTTTTCATTGTAATGAGTGAGGAGAGGGATGCTACTGGTTTATTGTTGTTCAGTCACTACATCGGGTTGGACTCTTTGGAACCCCATGAACTGCAGCACGCCAGACTTCCCTGTCTTTCACTATCTCCGAGAATTTGCTCAAACTCATGTTCCAGTGAGTCAGTGATGCCATCCAACCATCTCCTCCACTGTTGTCATTCTTGCCTTCAATCTTTCCCAGCATCAGTCTTTTCCAATGAGTCAGTTTTTGCATCAGGTGGCCAAAGTATTGGAGCCTTCAGCTTCAGCAGCAGTCCTTCAATGAATATAAAGGGCTGATTTCCTTTAGGATTGACTGGTTTCATCTCTGTGCAGTCCAAGGGCCTCTCAAGAGTCTTCTCCAACACCACAGTTTGAAAGCATCAATTCTTCAGTGCTCAGACTTCTTTATGGTTTAACTCTCACATTTATACATGACAAAACTCTAGTACTTTGGCCACCTCATGCGAAGAGCTGACTCATTGGAACAGACTCTGATGCTGGGAGGGATTGGGGGCAGGAGAAGGGGACGACAGAGGATGAGACGGCTGGATGGCATCACTGACTCGATGGATGTGAGTCTGAGTGAACTCTGAGAATTGGTGATGGACAGGGAGGGCTGGCGTGCTGCAATTCATGGGGTCGCAAAGAGTCGGACATGACTGAGTGACTGGACTGAACTGAACTGGAAAAAAAAACATAGCTTTGACTATATGGACCTTTGTTGACAAAGTGATATGTCTGCTTTTAATATGCTGTTTAGGTTTGTCATAGCTTTTCTTCTAAAAAGCAAATGACTTTTGATTTCGTGGCTGCAGTCACCGTCTGCATTGATTCTGGAGCCTCTCAAAATGAAATCTGACACTGTTTCCACATTTTCCCCATCTACTTGCCATGCAGTGATGGGACTGGAGGCCATGACCTTCATTTTCTGAATGCTGAGTTTTAAGCCAACTTTTTCACTCTCCTTTTTCACCTTCATCAAGAGACTCTTTAGTTCCTCTTTGCTTTTTGCCATTGAAGTAGTATTACCTGCATATTGGAGGCTGTTGATATTCCTCCTGGCAATCTTGATTCCAGTTTGTGATTCATCCAGCCCAGCTTTTCGTATGATGTACTCTGCATATAAGTTAAATAAGCAGAGTGACAATTTACAGCCTTGACGTACTCCTTTCCTGATTTTAAAACAGTCTGTTGTTCCATGTCAAATTCTAACTGTTGCTTCTTGTCCTGCATACAGATTTCTCAGGAGGCAGGTAATGCGGTCTGGTATTCTAATCTCATTAAGGATATTCCATAATTTGTTTTTATCCACACAGTCAAAAAGGCTTTATTTATTTATTTTTTTAACTTTATTTTACTTTACAATATTGTATTGGTTTTGCCATACATCAAATGAATCTGCCACAGGTCAGTCAAAGGCTTTAGCGTAGTCAATAAAGCAGATGTTTTTCTGGAATTCTCTTGTTTTTTCTATGATCCAGTGGATGTCGGCAATTTGATCTCTGGTTCCTCTGCCTTTTCTAAATCCAGCTTGTAAATCTGGAAGTTCATGGTTCACATACTGCTGAAGCCTAGCTTGAAGGATTTTGAGCATAATTTTGCTAGCATGTAAAATGAGTGCAACTGTGTGGTAATTTGAACATTCTTTGGTTGTATCTGGTGGTCAAAGTAAATCCAATGCTGTGAAGAACAATACTGCATAGGAACCTGGAATATTAGATCCATCAATCAAGGTAAATTAGATGTGGTCAAACAGGAGGTGCCAAGAGTGAACATCAACATTTTAGGAATGAGTGAACTAGAATGGACTGGAATGCGCAAATTTAATTCAGATGACCATTTTATCTACTACTGTAGGCAAGAATCCCTTAGAAGGAATGGAGTAGCCCTCACAGTCAACAAAAGAGTTTGAAATGAGGTACTTGGTTGTGATTTCAAAAATGACAGAAAGATCTAGGTTCATTTCCAAGACAAACCATTTAACATCACAGTAATCCAAGTCTATGGCCCAAACACTAATGCCGAAGAAGCTAAACAGTTCTATGACGACCTACAAGACCTTCTATAACTAACATCAAAAAAAAAAGATGTCCTTTTCATCATAGGGGATTGCAATGCAAAAGCAGGAAGTCAAAAGATACCTGGAATAACAGGCAATTTTGGCCTTGGAGTACAAAATGAAGCAGAACAAAGGCTATCAGAGTTTTGCCAAGAGAAGGCACTGGTCATAGCAAACTCTTCCAATAACACAAGACGACATTATGCACGTACATCACTAGATGGTCAGTACCGAAATCAGATTGATTATATTCTTTGCAGCCAAAGATAGAGAAGCTCTATACAGTTAGATAAAATAAGGCCTGGAGCTGACTGTGGCTCAGATCATCAGCTCCGTTTTTGCAAAATTCAGGCTTAAATTGAAGTAAGGAAGACCTGGCCTAAATCAAATCCCTTATGATTATACAGTGAAGGTGACGAATAGATTCAAGGGACTAAATCTGGTAGGCAGAGTCCCTGAAGAACTATGGATGGAGGTTCATAACACTGTACAGGAGGTGATGCTACGGATATCTGATGAGTATACAACAGCTAGCGATGCTGCTAAAAATTTTACAATGTACAAGATAACCTCTTCCTGGCCCAAAGCATCAATAGTGCTGCTGTTAAGAAACGTTCCACTAACTCATTTGTTTTCTTACCAAGTGACAATTCACAGTTTCCCTTATTTTTAACCCAAACAAACATATAAAAATATCAACCAAAAATCAAGGACTAAACTTAATTAAAGAGAGTGAGGAGGAGTAAAGAATGCAGATAATTGTACTCCTTAAAAGAGGAGTGAAGAGTGCAGATAATCGTAATTGAAGTATGCAACTGACTCACTCATTCAACATAAGATAGTACTACAATCAGATCACAATCTGACACAGTACTAGGCATTGAGGACATCATGGTGCTAAGATAAGAACTCTGCTTTCATCTAGCTTATGTTCCAATGATTCCAGGTTGAAGAAATATTCAAACTAAATTAATAAACCTTCCATTGCTGATACATTCTGGAAAACTGGTGTAGCTATGCACACAGTTCCCGACGATAGAGCACTCATTCTATTTTTGGAAGTGTCTTCATTTTAATGAGCCAAAAGAACCTTCCCTGTAGTTTTCACCCTCTGATCATAGTTCTGCTCTCCTGAGTCATAAAGAACAAATGTCTGTTCCACATGACAGCCCTTTACACATTTAAAGACAGCTCTCATACATCTCTGGATTTTGTCTCCCAGAGGCTAAAACAATTCCTCTACTACCTCTGACAGTTCTTCATAAGACATGATCCTTAAGACTGAATGGAAATGAATAAAAACACTGAGATTTTACAAGAATTTTGGCTACTAATTATTTTTTTTTTTTTTTTTTACTTTACAATACTGTATTGGTTTTGCCATTCATTGATATGAATCCACCACAGGTGTACATGAGTTCCCAACCCTGAACCCCCCTCTCGCCTCCCTCCCCATATCATCTCTCTGGGTCATCCCAGTGTACCAGCCCCAAGCATCCTGTATCCTGTATCGAACCTAGACTAGCGATTCGTTTCTTACATGATAGTATACATGTTTCAATGCCATTCTCCCAAATCATCCCACCCTCTCCCTCTCCCACAGAGTCCAAAAGTCTGTTCTTTACATCTGTGTCTCTTTTGCTGTCTCGCATACAGAGTTATCATTACCATCTTTCTAAATTCCATATATATGTGTTAATATACTGTATTGGTGTTTTTCTTTCTGGCTTACTTCACTCTGTATAATCGGCTTGGCTTGGCTACTAATTAGTAATTAATAAATTTTCTTGAGCTATCCTTCTCAAACCCACAAAACTGTTTTTAAAAAGAAAGAATATATTTACTACCTCCATGTACAATATACTTGACATTTTATATGCATCATCATATTTAACTATCACAACAATCCAGTGAAAAACATAATTTTATTTTCACTTAAGACATGAAGAATTCATGCTCAGGAAGATAAAAGGAAAGAAACTGTGGTACATATACACAATGGAATACTACTCAATTATAAAGAGGAACGCATCTGAGTCAGCTCTAATGAGGTGAATGAACCTAGAGCCTATTACACAGAGTGAAGCAAGTCAGAAAGAGAAAAACAAGTATCATACATTAATGCAAATATATGGGATCAAGAAAGATGGCACTGATGAACCTATTTGCAAGGCAGCAGTGAAGACCCAAACACAGAAAACAGACTTATGGACAAGGGTGGAAGAGGAGGAAGGAGAGGGTGAGATGAATGGAGAGAGTAGGATGGAAGCAAATAGACTACCACATATAACATAGATCGTCAGTGGGAACTTGCTGTATGACTCAGGGAACTCAAACTGGGGTTCTATAACAACCTAGGGAAAGGGTGGGGAGTGGGAGGGAGGTTCAAGAGGGAGGGGACATATGTATACCTGTGGCTAATTCATGTTGATGTATGGTAGAAATCAAGCCAATATTTTAAAGCAATTATCTTCAATTAAAAATAAATTTAACAAAAAAAAAGGTATCTGGGGAAAGGATTAGTAAAGAACAAGTCAGATACACAGCAATAAACATTCCTTTCATTAAAAATAAAAAGAAAGATTCAAGCAATTTTTCGAGATCATATGCCTTTCCTAAGCCCATGCTCTTTTCACTATACCATGTTATCTAAAAATGGTGCTTGCCAATCTTGAGAAAGAAGAATGGAACTGGAGGAATCAACTTGCCTGACTTCAGGCTCTACTACAAAGCCACAGTCATCAAGACAGTATGGTACTGGCACAAAGACAGACATATAGATCAATGGAACAAAATAGAAAGCCCAGAGATAAATCCACACACATATGGACACCTTATCTTTGACAAAGGAGGCAAGAATATACAATGGAGTAAAGACAATCTCTTTAACAAGTCGTGCTGGGAAAACTGGTCAACCACCTGTAAAAGAATGAAACTAGATCACTTTCTAACACTGCACACAAAAATAAACTCAAAATGGATTAAAGATCTAAATGTAAGACCAGAAACTATAAAACTCCTAGAGGAGAACATAGGCAAAACACTCTCTGACATAAATCACAGCAGGATCCTCTATGATCCACCTCCCAGAATTCTGGAAATAAAAGCAAAAATAAACAAATGGGATCTAATTAAAATTAAAAGCTTCTGCACAACAAAGGAAAATATAAGCAAGGTGAAAAGACAGCCTTCTGAATGGGAGAAAATAATAGCAAATGAAGCAACTGACAAACAACTAATCTCAAAAATATACAAGCAACTTATGCAGCTCAATTCCAGAAAAATAAACGACCCAATCAAAAAATGGGCCAAAGAACTAAATAGACATTTCTCCAAAGAAGACATACGGATGGCCAACAAACACATGAAAAGATGCTCAACATCACTCATTATTAGAGAAATACAAATCAAAACCACAATGAGGTACCACTTCACACCAGTCAGAATGGCTGCGATCCAAAAATCTGCAAGCAATAAATGCTGGAGAGGGTGTGGAGAAAAGGGAACCCTCCTACACTGTTGGTGGGAATGCAAACTAGTACAGCCACTATGGAGAACAGTGTGGAGATTCCTTAAAAAATTGCAAATAGAACTACCTTATGACCCAGCAATCCCACTGCTAGGCATACACACCGAGGAAACCAGAATTGAAAGAGACACATGTACCCCAATGTTCATCGCAGCACTGTTTATAATAGCCAGGACATGGAAACAACCTAGATGTCCATCAGCAGATGAATGGATAAGAAAGCTGTGGTACATATACACAATGGAGTATTACTCAGCCGTTAAAAAGAATTCATTTGAATCAGTTCTGATGAGATGGATGAAACTGGAGCCGATTATACAGAGTGAAGTAAGCCAGAAAGAAAAACACCAATACAGTATACTAACACATATATATGGAATTTAGGAAGATGGCAATGACGACACTGTATGCAAGACAGGAAAAAAGACACAGATGTGTATAACGGACTTTTGGACTCAGAGGGAGAGGGAGAGGGTGGGATGATTTGGGAGAATGGCATTCTAACATGTATACTATCATGTAAGAATTGAATCGCCAGTCTATGTCTGACGCAGGATACAGCATGCTTGGGGCTGGTGCATGGGGATGACCCAGAGAGATGTTATGGGGAGGGAAGTGGGAGGGGGGTTCATGTTTGGGAACGCATGTAAGAATTAAAGATTTTAAAATTTAAAAAATAAAAAAATAATAATAATAAAATAATAAAAAAATAAAATAAAAATAAAAATGGTGCTTGCGTCCACATTTTAACTCAATCACTGAGTTTTCATTATTTCCATGAACCAGTCTTTCAATGAAGCTAAATCTCAGAGTATTTTATGCTTGCATAAACAAGAAACTTGCTCTAATATAAAAGCATTGTAACGTTAAGTGCCTTTTAATAAGAATATAGATAAATTTCACTCTACCTATACAATTCTCCCTATTATACATTGAACTCTGCTTGATTAACAAATTCTATGTAATACATGATTTCACAAGTCACTATACCATAAGAAAACAATCTAATTAAGAAAGATAACATTCATTTGAAATCTATACACTATTAGCTACACTGAAATAATATACAATGTCAAAAATTCTTAAAGCTCATTCATGGAAATCAGACAGAATAACATAATGGCAAAGATTACTGACAGACTGGATATGCAACACTGAATAACCTCTTAATCTCTTTGGGCTTCTGTGCTCTAACCTAAAAATGAAGAAAATAATAAAGCCTACCTCACAGGGCTACTGGAATACTATGACAGGTCCTGAATGGGTCTCCCTACTTCCACCATTCTCATCCGTTCCTTCCCATTCCACCTACTTCTATTCTGTACACAAGCAGCCAAAGTTTAAAACAAAAATCCTATCACATGATTCCACTTACAAAAACCTTCAGTAGTTTGTGCCATTTTTGGAACAAAGTCCAAAATCCTTACCAGAGTCTGTAAAACCCTAAATGATCCAATCCTTGGCTTCCTTGCTCACTTATTCCCGCCACTATGAATGTTCTTCCCCTAGATGCCTGGATGGCTCAACCTTCCTTCCATTCAAGTCTGCTTTAAATGTCACCTGCTCATATAAGCTTTCCCTAGTTTCCTCTACTTATTTCCAACAACACTGATCAGTAGCCTCTATTACATTATGTTTTTATTTGTTTGTTTATTTCTGTCTCTCCTACCAAAAAATATTAACTAACCCATGAGAACAGGGTCTTTATGTGTCTCACCACTGTATCTTCAGTACTAAGCATAGTGTCTAGCACACTGTAGGTGCTTAATAGTTAATCCATGAAATAATGCAAATAAAGAGCTTAGCACAACCATTTGGGAAACAGAAAACATTCAAACAGTGTTAACAACAATAATAACTACTATTATTACTACCAATACCAGTATTTCTGTTATTTTTCATACATTCATTAAACAAACTGCCTCTAAACACTAACTTTGTGTTAGGCATTGTACTGTGTGATTTTTTACATGTTGATTTTGGGCTTTGGAAAGTTTTTGAAAACTAGCTAGAAAGCCCCTGGCATAGTATGATAGTTGCAATTCACAAAGAATTAAATACCTCCAAAAGACTTCTGGAATTCTACTACTTCCAGAATTTATGGTTTTTCCTTTAACTTGATCTGTATATCCCATTAGCCCAGGCATAGTACCAGGCAATAGCAGTCAATAATAAAACGTTAACAGTGGGGGCATTACCATTTCCTTCTTTAACATTTTTTCAGGCTGTTGACTTTTCTTAAAACCAAAACCCAAGACATACTCCAGCCATGAACAATTATAAAATATATGAATCACCAAAGCTACCCAGGGCACTGATTATATTAACAATTCAAATGAGGTTACAGGCGAGGCACCTATGGTATAATAGTAAAGAGTCCCTTCCCAGCTATATATGACCTCATGCAAGCTACTTAGCTTCCCTATGCTTCTGTTTCCTTAACTGCAAAACAGAACAACAACAAAAATTACCTCATAAAGATATAAAAATGAAATAAAATAAAGGAGGTGAGATTTCAGGCACACACAAAGACATTAATGTCTGCTCTCACAGCTCATGGAACATAAGCTCAAGCAGAAGTATGGAATTTGGCAATGCTTTATGCTTTTGTGTAATGTCCACAATATCTGGCACAGATTCAGTAAATATTGACCTTATATTACATTATATAGGGGCTGCTGCTGCTGCTAAGTCGCTTCAGTTGTGTCCAACTCTGAGACCCCATAGACGGCAGCCCACCAGGCTCCACTGTCCTTGGGATTCTCCAGGCAAGAACACTGGAGTGGGTTGCCATTTCCTTCTCCAATGCATGAAAATGAAAAGTGAAAGTGAAGTCGCTCAGTCGTGTCCGACTCTTCACGACCCCACGGACTGCACCCTACCAGGCTCCTCCATCTATGGGATTTTCCAGGCAAGAGTACTGGAGTGGGGTACCATTGCCTTCTCCACATTATATAGGGGAAACATACCTAATTCCACAGTGTATAGACGTTAAAAGCATCAAAACCCAAGCAATTTGTCCCATGTTTTGTGAGTCACTAATGAAGAGAAACTGATAACCATGCACTTTACAAGATGGAATCAGCATTTCTCTAGACTTGAAAAACTCCTAACATTATCATTATTCATATGACTCCCCCAAAATCATGTCATTTTTTTAATGACATGACAAATCATGTCATTTGTTCAAGCCAACACATCCTGAAATTCAAGTGCATGCCACCTATTATTCTAGGTGCTAGAGATAAAAAAGATAAGGCTTGGTCTCTCATCTACCCTTAAAGGAATGGAAAGGCTTTTAAAAATAGCTCATCTTAAGGGTTATGGAAGCTCTGTGGAAGGAATCAATTATTTTAGGAACAGCTTTATAGAAATGTTCTCCAATGGACTTTTCTGCAAGGATGAAAATGTTCTTTAATATGTATTGTCCAATACAACAGCCACTAACCACATGTGGCTAATGTAACTGTGAAATGGAATTTTTAATTTTAATTAATTTTAATTTTAATAACCACAGGTAGCTAGTGGTTACTTTACTGAATAGCAGCAGGGCTTTACAGAATAGATAATAACTGAGCTGAAATTTTGAAAGAAGGGAGTAAGGAACTGATGGGGGTAGGGGAGAGCACAGTCCCATTCCCAGGAAATAAGAAGGGCACAGATGAGACAAAGGCCTGTGAGAAGGATTTCCTAATATTTTTAGGGAAGGCTGCCTGGGATATGTAAAATGTGGAAAAAAGAAGTGAGGTTAGAGGGTTAGATAGAGCCAAAATATGACACCTATGAATATCAGGCTAAGCAGTTAAACTTTATGCACCAGATAGGGGAAAACATTAAAGACTTCAAAGTCAGGGAACATATGAATAGGACCATATCCACACCTTAGAAAGACAATTTTGACTTAAGAGGAGCCATACACTGAAAGAAAGAGACCAGAGAGGTAGCTTTAGCTATGGATGAAATTACTGCAGTTTTCAAAGTAGTTTCAATGATTCTGATGACCACAATCACAGGGAGAACAAAGATCAAGAAACAAATTCAAGAGACATTTTGGAGATAAAATTAGTGAGATTTAGAAAACTGAGATGTGGCAGACAAGAAAGAAATCAAAGTGAAAGCTGCTGGGGTATCAGCTTGGAAAACCAGGTAATTTAGTCACTTTCTATATTGACTGAAGGGATAAAGAAAATTTAAAGGCTCTTGCTTACAGTTGTTTGTCAGAAAACAATCTATATATCCATTAATATCTTAATAGTTAAATAAATTTCATAATTGAGATAGTATAATTACTAAAATTATTTTTAAAGAATATATAATACCAGGGTAAAATATCATGACATGATAAATGAAATAAGTAGATTACAAAGCACCATATACAGCATGACCCCAATTTTGTTCTGTATATTGGTAGAATTTTTTTTAATTGAAGGAATATGCCAAAAGTGAATAGTAGCTTACTTTGACAGTGAGGTAATGGGCCATTTCTTTCTTAAACATTTTTTTTTCTTATTGTCTTATTCCAACAACTACAGAATATATTTTCTTTAAAAATAAACATTTGCTCTGAAGCACTGTACTTTCTGGGTACAGTGGCAGAGTGGTAAACAATCCACCTGCCAATGCAGGAGATACAAGACACATGGGTTCTATCCCTATGTCGGGAAGGTCTGCTCAAGGAGGAGATGGCAACCCACTCCAGTATTCTTGCCTGAAGAATCCCAGAGACAGAGGAGCCTGGCGGGCTTCAGTCCATGGCGTTGCAGAGAGTTGGACACAACTGAGCAACTAAGCACACATGCACCAAACGTATGGCACTGGCACCTGGGGTAAAGCCACTGACGTGTGCAACGGTGTCACAAACAGAGGGAAGTTTTTCCTGGACTATATTTGCTTTACAGCGCTGTGTCAGTTTCTGCTGTTCAGTTCAGTTCAGTTCAGTCGCTCAGTCGTGTCCGACTCTTTGCGACCCCATGAATCGCAGCACGCCAGGCCTCCCTGTCCGTCACCAACTCCCGGAGTTCACCCAGACTCACGTCCATCGAGTCCGTGATGCCATCCAGCTGTCTCATCCTCTGTCGTCCCCTTCTCCTCCTGCCCTCAATCCCTCCCAGCATCAGAGGCTTTTCCAATGAGTCAACTCTTCACATGAGGTGGCCAAAGTACTAGAGTTTCAGCTTTAGCATCACTCCTTCCAAAGAAATCCCAGGGCTGATCTCCTTCAGAATGGACTGGTTGGATCTCCTTGCAGTCCAAGGGACTCTCAAGAGTCTTCTCCAACACCACAGTTCAAAAGCATCAATTCTTCGGCGCTCAGCCTTCTTCACTGTACAGCAAAGCAAATCAACAGTATGTGTAGTATATCCTCTCCATTTTTTTATTTCCTTACCATGTAGGTCACACAGAACACCGAGTATAGTCCCTGTACTATACCGTAGGTCCTCATTAGTTATCGATTGTATAAATAGTAATATGTATATGTCAATCCCAATCTCCCAATTCATCCCACCGCCTCCTTTCCCCTTGGTATCCATACGTTTCTCCGCTATGTCTGAGTCTCTATTTCTGCTTTGCAGGTAAGATCATCTTTACCATTTTTCTAGAATTCACATATATGCATTAATATACAATACTTGTTTTTCTCTTTCTGACTTACTTCACTTTGTATGACAGTCTCTAGGTCCATCCACATCTCTGCAAATGACCCAATTCTGTTCTTCTTTATACCTGCGTAATACTCCACTGTATAATATATATGTATTGTATCATCTTTATCCATTTCTCTGTTGATGGGCATGTAGGTTGCTTCCATGTCCTGACTACTGTAAACATTGCTGCAATGAACACTGGTGTGCAACTAACTTTTTGAATTATGGTTTTTCTCTAGGTATATGCCCAATAATGGGATTGCTGGGGTGTATGGCAGCTCTATTTTTAGTTTTTTAAGGACCCTCCTCCATGTCAGTTAGTTCAGCTGCTCAGTTGTGTCCGACTCTTTGCAACCCCATAAATTGCAGCACTCCATGCCTCCCTATCCATCACCAACTCCCTGAGTTCACTCAAACTCACATCTATCGAGTTGGTGATGCCATCCAGCCATCTCATCCTCTGTCGTCCCCTTCTCCTCCTGCCCCCAATCCCTCCCAGCATCACAGTCTTTTCCAGTGAGTCAACTCTTTGCATGAGGTGGCCAAAGTACTGGAGTTTCAGCTTCAGCATCATTCCTTTGAAAGAACACCCAGGGCTGATCTCCTTCAGAATGGACTGGTTGGATCTCCTTGCAGTCCATGGGACTCTCAAGAATCTTCTCCAACACCACAGTTCAAAAGCATCAATTCTTTGGCTCTTGAAGAGATCTCCAGTCTTTCCCATTCTGTTCTTTTCCTCTATTTCTTTGCATTGATCGCTGAGGAAGGCTTTCTTATCTCTTCTTGCTATTCTTTGGAACTCTGCATTCAGATGCTTATATCTTTCCTTTTCTCCTTTGCTTTTCACTTCTCTTCTTTTCACAGCTATTTGTAAGGCCTCCCCAGAGAGCCATTTTGCTTTTTTGCATTTCTTTTCCATGGGGATGCCCTCCTCCATACTGCTCTCCATAGTGGTTGTATCAATTTACATTCCCATCAATAGTGTAAGAAGGTTTCCTATTCTCCACATCCTTCCCATTTATTGACAGAGGGAATATGACATGGCCATTCCCCAAAGTCTACTGCAGGTTTGTTATGGGAGACAAAATTCATGACAAATTGAATAAAGCAGTTTTATTCCATTTGAAAAATTTACCACAATTACAAAGTATAAAATGGATTCTTCCCCATTAAATTTATTTATAATGTCTTATCATGTATAGTCTATGTCTATATACCTGCAACTACAAGTGGGAATTTATTACAAACCTATCTTTTTATTCTGTGTAGTCATGCAAAAAAAACGATTTATTCTGTTCGTACTAAATTTCAATTACTCAGGCTCACTTGATATACAGCAGACATTGTATGCTCCAGAAGTGGTTCAGCAAATACTAATTCCTTTTGTAAGTACATCCAGTCCTTTCTGCATTTAGCAAAAACCCAGCTTTCCAAGCCCCACATTTAGATTTACAAGGAAATCCTAATCTGGTAAAGATAAGCCTACCAGAGAGGCATATGGCTATGACAAATCTTCCTACATTTTGGATGTGAATAAAACACAATTAGATAAGCAATGTAATAACTCTTCCTTCACTAACTAGGAAATGAATAGATTTTTTTCAACTATAATGTTAATCACTCAGCCATATGATAGGTTTGTTTTTTTTTTTTTGTCTTGGGAAAGCACATGTACATTAAAAAGGGAATCTTAACCTAATATTTCTAGCCACATGCCTAGTCTTATTCTCATAATTTTATAGGAAAAGAAAGTAAAGGGCTAGAATTAAAAGCACTTATCTATTTCGGATGTTTAGAAACCTGGTTTGGTCTCCTTAACTAAAATTAGTTGTGTATCTTATTTCTATGTTTTCTATGAAAACACACTTGTAGAGAAGCAGGCTTTTCTCTGGGACATTCGGACATAAGCCTCAGGGCTAGGTGTAGCAATGGGCTCATCCAATAAATCTGATGAAAGTGAGACAGTAACAGGCCTGGGCCCAAGGCCAGGTATCCTGGCTTGAAATCTGACAAGATTACAGTTCTAAAATTAAAACATATTTTCCCTCAGAGTTGAAACAGGGAATAAGCTTTTACAATACTAGTTAGTGACAACTGGGAAACATCAGCTGGCTTCCACACCCAGAAACTGCCTCCGATGTTTCAGCTAAGTAGCACATACTACACAGTGGGCAAGAGTCACTAAAATAATCACTCCACAGACGAAGAGAATCCAGAAATCTGCAACAGCAATTAGCCACCAGTATCTTACTATGTTTCTGTGATCTGATGTCCATTTCCATGGAAACAGAAGAAGTGAGAGGCAGCCAAGAGAAGAGATGTCGGAACTTGTCAGGTTCAGTGACTAGAGCTGAAAGCTGTAAATGCCATTAAAAAAAAAAAAAACCAGCATCAGCTGACTTCTGGCACATAATCGATTCAAGTTAGGCAATGTCAGCTTGCTTGGAGAAGCATAAAGCTAAAGAACAGGCTTGGGTTTCTTGTTTTGTTTTTGAAGGTCTGGATTAAGGGAGAAGGGGATGCAAATTAGAAGCAAACAGTTCAAAATTCTACATTCCTAATATATACGAATGTCATAGAATTGTTTCAGATTTCACAAAGTGAAGAGAAGGATTTCTTAACTGTTTTTTTTGGCGGGGGGTGGGGTGGGGGGCGGGATGTAGGATCACCACAGACCATTACCTGTAACGAACAGCAAGATGATAGAGGCAGGGAAGAGACAGAAGGCAGAGGCGGCAGCAAGTACAAAGGCCCTGAGACAGAGAATGTGTGCTCCTTTCAAGGCACTGCAAGCATCACAGAAGGCTTTCCCAACACCTAAGCCAGGACCTCAAGCACTAGATGGAGTAACAGAAGAGAGCATTTTGGCAAGAAGTAAAAGCACAAGGGAAGTCCTGGAGGCAAGAGAGCAAAATGAACCCAGGAATAGCAAATAGGACAGCTAGAGCAGAGAGTGGGAGTAGGGGAATGAGCTGTGATCAGATCAAGAAGGGCTTTATCTCCCAACTTGGATTTTTGAACTTTTGTCCAGAAAACAACAAATTGTCACCAGACAGTCTAAATCAGGAAAGTACATGATGAGATCTGCATTTTAAAAAGATTTGTCAGACTATCTCAGATTACAGAGGGATATAGATGTAGAAGTCTGTTACAGCTTTCCCAGGAGAGAGAGAAGGGGGAGTGCAGGAGGGGCAGCCACGGAGATGGGAGACTAGGACACAATGAATATGGGGGGTGGAGGGGAGAAGGACGAATCAAAGATGACAACCAGGATTTTGGCCAGAACAGGTACATGTATGGTAGTGTCAATCACTGAGTCTGTCACCAGCACAGAAGGGGAAGTTTCAGGTGTGGGAGACAATGATGAGCTCTCATCTGGACTCCCTGACTTTGAGATATCCAGTTATCCAGCAGGCAGCTGCCATGGGATGGGTGTTTTTACCACTCAGAAGAGATAGATGGGGTGAATATAGTATCTGGGCTTCAGGGCTGGATGCTATTGCCCAGGGAAAGCACAAGATCAGACGGGATTCTGAGATGAACTGTAAAGGCTTTAGACTCAGTTCAAATGTTGGCTGTACCATTTACTAAGTAAGGTCACTTAGTCTCCAAGCCTGTGAGTTGGGATAATTATACCTGTGCTAAGGACTAATATTTTTTAAATGAGTAGAGAAGAAGAAACTATAAAGGAGAAAGAGAAAAAGAAGATTAAAAAGTAGATATCATAGGAAAATGTAGCATTATGAAAACCAATGGAAAAGGGTATTCAAAATTAAAGTTAATACATCAAAGAGATTTATTAACTCACTGCAAACAGATCAATCAAAATAAAAAAGTATACAAAGGATTTTTTTAATAGACATTTCTGGTGATCCTGGCTAAAGTAGCGTAAAGGTGACAGAAGTAGATGGTAAATGAAGGAGAGAGACGGATTCAGAAAATTTCTTCAAGAAGCCTGCCTGCAGGAGAGAAGAAAAACTAGACCAGCAAGATTAGTAAGATGAGCACTTCCAGGGGACAAGATTGAGGGTATACCATGAGAATGGGTGGCTGACATAGAATGGAGGTTAAAGGCACTCACATTAAGAAGGCGAAGACCTGGAGAAGGAAATGGCAGCCCACTCCAGTATTCTTGCCTGGGAAATCCCATGGACAGAGGAACCTGGCAGGCTACAGTCCATGGCACTCTTTGTGTCATAGAGTCGAACACAACTGAGCTACTGAACAACAGCAACCAGCTGTCAGAAGTCATGCAAAACATGATAGACAGAACACACACGTAAGACCGGTTTCCTATCATCCCTGAGCTTCAGCTGAATGTTAATGTGTTCCATTTGGGCCCCCTTCAGAACTGAGTCACTCTTTCTTTCAACTGCTGGGAGTGTTGGCAGAGGATGTCACTCAGCTGAGTCTCCGTCCAAGTATCACAAAGGCATCCCAAGCCTAAGATTGTGCATCCCACCTAGGGATAATCCACATGCAACAACCAGCCCATGATGGAGGATAAAGGCCTGGCAAAGGGGGTGATCCCCAAGAAGTCACTCCATCTCCAGAGCCCCCAGGGAATGTGCTGAGGCTTGTGTTAAAACTATAATATGACACAAACATAGAGAACAAATATATGGACACCAAGGAGGAAAGGGGTAGGTGGGATGAACAGAGAAACTGGGATTGACATGTCTACACTACTACGTATAAAGAGGATAACTAATGAGAACTTACTGTATAGCACTGGGAGGAGGCGGGGGGGAGGTACAACCTGCTTATAGACATATATTAAGTTAACCTTAAAAATGCATTGCAATATATAGTAGGTGCTTCCCAGGTGGCTCAGGTGCCAAAGCAGGAGATGCAGGTTCGATTCCTGGGTCAGAAAGGTCCCCTGGAGAAGGAAATGGTGATGCATTCCAGTATTCTTGCTTGGCAAATCCCATGGACAGAGGAGCCTGGCGGGCTACAGTCCATGGAGCTGGACAGAGTCTGACACAATTGAGCGACTAGGCATATGCAGCGGGTGCAGACAAATACTGTTTGATTCTGCTTTTACAAGGTACCCACAACAGCCACATTTATAGGATCAGAAAGTACATTGGTAGATGCCAGGGGCTGGGGAAGGTGTGGGGAGGGGGAACAGAGAGTTAGTATTTAATGGGAACAGAGTTTCAGTTTAGGAAGGTGAAAAATTTGAGAGATGGATGATAGCAAGAACATAATAATGTGACCGTACTTGGTGCCACTGAATTGTACAATTAAATATGGTTAAATAGTATGTTTTATAGTATGTGAGTTATACTGCAATAAAAAAAATTTTTAAAGCTCTGTAAAATAAAAAAAAAAAAGAAGGCAAAGAAATTGAAAGACCAGGATATTAACTGGACTGTCCATATGGACTCTGAAGTTATCCAAGATGGTAGCTAGAACGGGAATAAAAGGAAATGTCAATATCTTTAGCAACTGAAAAAGAATGACGGGACTTCTCTGGTGGTCCAGTGGTGAAGACTCCAAGCTTCCAATGCAGGGAACACAGGTTCAGTCCCTGATCAGGTAATTAGATCCCACATGCCACCACTAAAGATCCCACCTTGCTGCAATAAAGACTGAAGATCTTGCTTTCTACAACTAAGACCCAGCACAGTCAAATAAATTTAATTACTTAAATAATTATATATATATATATATATATATAAAAAGAATGACTAAAGAAGAACAGGATAAGTTGACTGTACTTTTTGTAACCATGACTATCAAAAGAGAATGTAAGTATGGAGGAGTACCAGAGCAGAAGCTGCTCTAGGGAACGACAATGTGTCAGACCTTACCCTAAACCCATGGATACACAGTAAGTGAAAGAAGAGAAGCGTCCACTTAAGAAGACTTCATGAAAAGTGCTGTCTACAAGGAATTGCAGTTTTCAGTAAAGGCAAAGAGACAGAGAGGAGTTCTCAGTTAAGGATATTAAGGAGAATACATCTAATATAAGTTGGGGCTCCAGAGGTCATCAAAACAAAGCTTTGCGAACAGGAAAGTAAACTCACGGTTAGGAGAGAAGTCCCAAGCACATATAAAGATGAGAAAAATTTTGTAATGACCAGAGAGGATTATATTGGGGTAATTACCAAAATGGCAGGTATATGGGATGTAACGGAATTAGCAGACCTCAAGGTTTCCAAAAGCAGCTGTCTCAGCAGCCTTTCTACAACTGAGAAAAACTGTACTTTCAAGGAATTCCCATATTGAGTGACAATACCTAGAAACTCTCAGCAACAATGTTTTTTAGCATACTAGGTGAACACCCAAGTTTAGCTTAAGCACATATTCATTCTGGAAGTCAGTTTTATTCACATTGTATCTGTGTAGTGAATAATCTAACCTTGGTCAAAAAGACCCCTAAACACTGACCTTTGACTTCAGCTTCTGGGAAGTAACCTCTAAGGTTTCTGTTTTCCTGGGGTGATGGGGTAGCCAGGTAGTAAAAATGTGATTTAGAATGGGGGCTTTCTCTTTTCGATCAAGCTCAGAGGAGCTGGAGACTAAAGACTGAGACCAGCCTCAGACTGTCAACAATGACCATGCCACGCCCAGCAAAAGTTCTGAGAATATCAAAGCTCAGGCGAGCTTCCTTGGTTGGCAACACACCATGCACAGTGTCACATATCAATGCCAGGGAAGCAATGTGCCCTGGCTCCACCGGGAGAAGACGATGGAAGCTCCATACTCCATAATAATTCCTCAGATACCGCGTTAGGCACTTCCTCCTTTGGCTGATTTTAATCTCTTTTTCCGGTAACAAACCATACCCATGAGTGCAGCTGTACTCAGTGAGTTCTGCAAGTCCTTTTAGCAAATTACTGAATCTAAGGATGGTCTTGGGAATCCGTGAATTTGTAACTAGTGTCAGAGTGAGGGCAGTCGTGGGACTCCTCTAAATTTATATTTGGTCTAAACTACATCTGTTCTCTCTAAATCAATATGTTTGGTAAAAAAATGATTTGAAAAGAACTCAATATATGAGGTTAGCTGAAATCTGTCACTGAATAGTAACTAGTCTATCCTGCTATCGATGACTCTTTGCTCCCATAAATTCCTCTGAACTGTGAAGAAGTCTCAACAAATAACCGCTAAGAAAAGTAGTGTTGAGGTTTCATCTAGATATAATAGACACTCACTATATCACTGAGACAGAACGTCATTTCCCTCTACTGAATTGCAGCTTATTCTAGGTAACTGGGAAATGCCATAGTGCCTCAGTGAAGTGTGATCAAACCCAAATAATGAATCCTTATAAAACTTTTAATTTTTTAAAAAGGCATTCTATAACTACTATACTTTATAAATGGTTTGTCAAATTTCCCATTATCAAACACTGGGGAAAAGACTTTATAACTCACCTTCATATAAAAATTGTACCAAAATAACATAATGCCTAAATTTTAAAAAATGCAATTGAAGTGGAATGAAAAAGGGTATTTAACTAATGAATGTTATTGTAAAGAGATTTATCAAGACATTCTCTCAGATATGCCTTATATGGTACAAAGCATAAAATACAAAATATACAGAAAAATGACAAAGGAAAAGTCTCAATATATTAATACCTATTAGTATTTCAGAGATGATAGCAAAAGGCGTGTTTTCATTCTTTTAAGTGAAAATTTAAACCTTTGAGATTTCAGTTGTACAGTTTAGTTAAAAGCTCAGCATAGGGAATCAGGAAGATTACTTGTAGGACCCTGCTGAAGTTATTTAATGTCTTTATGCCTCAGTTTCCTCATATGTGAAAATAAGAATAACAGTATCTATTACACAGAACTGTGAACATTAAATGAGATAATAAAGGCAAACAGCATAAGGCTCAGTATATAGTAAAAACTCAATATTAGCTATTTTTAGTAGTTTAAAATTATCCAGTGATAATACATTAATTCAACCTATTTAATCTGACGCTTTCTACATTGAGGATCTGACATATTTGTTGCTATGGACATATATATATATATATATATATATATATATAGGTTTGGCATAAATACAAAAAGAAATTTTCTTTAAAAAGGATGCTTTAATTCACCCTGAGTCATTTCTTTCAGTGCACTTTTTATCAAAATCAAATAAAAATTAAGTAAAGGTTCACAGAAACAAAAAGAATCTATGCCATCAAGTTTCATGCCTTTCTTATCAACAATTTCTCTACATCTAACCACTGAACAAATGAAAAATGTCAGAGGATAGCTTGCTGTAAAAAGTATTAGGGAGACACAATGACTGACATCCCCAAAGTCAGACACTGGGAAGAATAATCTGGCAGTTTCTGGCTAAGCAATAAGGAGGAAAATTACATTAGTGATGAGGAGATGAAAGAGGATGAACAGGTTGCCAAAGCTGTCACCAGCAGTTTAAAACAGTCTTTCAACAATAAAAATACCTGACCAAAATGAATGACATAGAATCATTCTGCAGTGGCTGTGAAAAAGATGAAAATATAATTCAATCAGCACCAAAGTTAAAATAATATTTTTCATATGGAAGACATCATAGATTGTAAGATATACCATTATTTTATATACAAAAAAAGATTAAAAAGTTAATAATTAAACAAATGTGATGTCAAGATTTAATGATTATAAAATATACTCCAATTTCAGAGATACTGAAAATTGAAAAAAATATGTATTTTAAAATCAATTAGGTACAGTATCTATTTAAATAATAAAAAGGGGTCAAAATCCAATAAAGTCTCCAGTAACAACCATAACTTTCCTTATAGCCTGTTTGGGATCTATTCAAATCTTTTTGGAATTTGAACAGCTCTAGTAGGCTTCTCGGAGAAGGCAATGGCAACCCACTCCAGTACTCTTGCCTGGAAAATCCCATGGGCAGAGGAGCCTGGTGGGCTGCAGTCCATGGGGTCGTGAAGAGTCGGACACGACTGAGCGACTTCACTTTCACTTTTATGCATTGGAAAAGGAAATGGCAACCCAATCCAGTGTTCTTGCCTGGAGAATCCCAGGGACGGGGGAGCCTGGTGGGCTGCCGTCTATGGGGTCACACAGAGTAGGACACGACTGAAGCGACTTAGCAGCAGCAGCAGCAGCAGCAGTAGGCCTCTAACATATGATTCTGACCCATGATTCTCCCTCTGGACCTAAGCAAATAGAAAAAACCCTGTCCCTCCAAAGGGGCCACAGCTCTAAGAAGCTCTCCTAAGGGCCCAGTAAGTAATCTTACTTTATTAATCTTGATCTTTATTAAGGCTTCTTAATTATAATTGCAGAAGACAAGGTTCTACCTTTTATAATTACCCTCTATCCCAGACTCAGTTCAAATCATTGTAGCTTATTCTTAAAAGTCTGGATCAACAATATAAAAGAATTAGAAAGTTATAGAAAGTTAGGAATTCTGAAGTGTTCAAGGTAGAAATGGGAAATTATAAGGTTTGGGTAATTAGTCTACTTTTAATTTATTCATTTCCTAAGGTAATTACTTTAGCCTCATTGGTTTTTGCTGCTAATGATTTGTATTTGACATCATTCCATCGCCCTTTGATTAATGTATTTCACTGGCTTGGCACACTTTTCTAGTAGTGATTCCTTTTGCACTAATTTTGATTGCTGACTTCAACTTAAATGAGACAGTCCATTTTGTCAGTTCTCTTAAAAACATGACAGTATTCTGTATGCTCCCTACTGATGTCAGAGCTACAGTGAGAGCCACCTTTAATATGAAATGACTGTCCAAAGACCCCTATTACATCCCCCTGGTAGTTACACAAAGAAGGAAATGGGGAAAGCTTCCTATGCTGTTAGACACAAAATAATACTAAAGCATCTTTGCATAGTCAATGAAACACTGACCAAGTTTAAACCACAAAAATTACTTCAATTTCCTGGTACCTTTTTATCTTTTCTTTCTTGTTACTTCCTTTCCTGCTCTCCTTTCAGATACAAGGCCTGGAGTCAAGCCAGATGCTCTATTTTTCTTTATTTGTCCTTACTTCCTGATTTAGGTGTCAGGAAAGTCATAAATGAAATCTGCTGTTGTATTTCACTGGGACTGAATAGTCACACTGTGCCTCCCCTCCCATTCTACGTCCTGAAAATATGAATCCTGATTCTCTATGTTCAGTACTGAGAATGAAAAATTAATATGATGGGACAAAATCAGGAAGGCCCCATCTCTCTCACTGGGAAGCACTGGAACCACTGCCAGAGTCCACAGCTTCTCTCTCTCCTAGAGGGGGGGTGAGCCCACAAACAGGCTGAGAACATGTTTTCACTCAGGCAAAAAGTTCTATCCCAAGTAAACAAGGGCTCTGAGCTGAGAAGAAAAGGGAAGACCAGAGATGAGAAACCGAATACACTGCTGAAAAGTTCTAGGGAAGAAGGACATTTAACTAGACAGGTGACAAAGCCTAACCTTGCCAAAGGGGTGAACCATGTGAAGAAATGGCTAATGAGGTACCAAATGAGAAGGGATATGACATGACATGCTGGTTCCTGCATCCAGACCAGAGCAAGATATGACTGAAAGACCTAAAACCTGAGCAAGCAATTCATGACCACAAATAGGAAAATTCATCTTCCAAAGGTACCAGGAGTAGGGCTGATCCGAGGAGGCCAATCACTGATAGACAGCAGAGAATAATCCGACTCAGGTATATATGGTCAGAGGGCTGCTGCAGGAGGCCTTCTGTGAGTGTCAGGTTAGAAAAGCAGCTCTGAGAAGCAGGGCCCTCCCAAACTTAGAAATTGTTCCAACCCAAAACTACGCAGAAGAATATCAGTGCTGCGCAGAGAATATCAGTGGCTGACTGGACAACCAGAACCTTCTTTTTATATATGTACTTTGGCTGCTTTACTTCTACTGTTTTCTTCATAAAAATACCCATTTAAACATTCTGGTCATTAAGTAGTTCTATCAGGTGAAAACGTATGTCTACACCTGTGTTAACAGGGATCAGCACACATGAGTAAACTGGTGAAGTAATGACACGTTAGATCCACTCTGATGCTTGAGAAATTTAGCATAAATGGCTTGGGGTGGGGGATTAGGAAGTCGGTGCCAGCTTAGAACACTGTAAGAGCTTGTATTCAAAGCTGCATGAATAAGAATGGTCATCATGGTGAGTTGGAGGAACTCATGTAAGTCATCTCTGACAACTGGTATTTTAAAAAGGGTACTTTAAGTTGGAGGAAATAACCAGCAATTTATATTCATAAGCCATTTCCAACTCCTGAGAACTCATTCCCTTTCAGTGTAACTGCACGGTTCCTTCCATGACATGGAACCGAAATGAATCTGCGAAACCTGGTCTCATAACAATACCACCAACTTGAATGGTCAATACTGTATAATATTCAGCTTTGTCCTCTAAAGTACCAGCCTTGACTGCCTTAAACAAAACACTGTAAAACAGTATCATTACTGTTCAAAACATCTTGCTTATGACCAAAAGTCAAAAGTAGGTCTGCAACTAAAAGCTTCGATATTTGCAAAGGTGGAACTACATCTTACATAATCCTCGTGTCCTCAGCATCTAAACAATGCCCCCCAAACACAGTAAGCAGCCACTTAAATATGTGCTGCTGACAATGACAAAAAGTCTGATGGCATTTTAAAAGTACAGAATTGTACTGTATTTGTAGAAGTACAAGTATCTGATACTGATTGTGAAATGAATGAATAAATGCAGTGATCAAAAGAAACCCCTGCCAGGTTAACCAAACTGAGCTATTTCTTAGCTAATACTGCCTCAGAAAAGTATTTCAAAGAACTAGACTTTAGTTATATTGTATCTCTTTTTCCTTGTTGACTAATCTATAGTTTTAAAGGGGAAAGGATAATTAAAAACAAGGCTTAACATGCTTGATTCTGTCACCTCAGAAGTCTCAAAGAAATCTAAGAGTAGTAACTGAGATATTACACAGAAATTGTGCCTCGTGTTTAAAGAGTTTTTAAGGAAAAATCATGTCTTTAGGTGCCTGAAAGACTACTGTCCTGTCCAACTGAATTCATTAATGTTCTTTGTTCTTTAATGCTTCATGGAAGCCTAATAAAGCGTTTTCAAATATGAGACTTGCTAAGTATCTGATGACACAAAAATCATACAAATGAATAAGGTCAGATGCCCAAAAGTGACAAGGAAAACATTCAATAACTTGATCTACATTTAATGCATAGTCTGAGAAAATTTTCCATGCAAGGCAATAAATTTCTTTGGTATATTTAGACATGGTTAACTTAATTATCTTAAGAACATCATTTAACATTTTATTTCTTTGACTATGTATCTAAAAACTTCTGAAATTTAATATATCATATTATAATTCTTAATGATTACTAGTTGTATAATGTCAAAGGAAGAAAAACATAATTTCCTTAGAAATTGTTTAAACTACGAATGACTAAAAGAAAATCATTTAAAGTAATATTTTCATGCTTCCATATATCTTAATAATCAGAAGACCTCTGATCTATTACCACTGCCAAATAAGGATTTAGATATGCTACAATTAAGTACCCCTGGAGAAGGAAATGGCAACCCACTCCAGTATTCTCGCCTGGAGAACCCCACAGAAGGAGGAGCCTGGTACGCTACAGTCCACGGGGTCGTAAAGAGTCGGAGACAACTGGGCGACTTCATTTACAATTAAGTACAACTAAACATTAGCAATCACTTAAAGTTAAACATTAAATTGTTCAACAGTTTACTATAAATGAACTATTTTAATAACTCATATAATAGTAACTCTATGTATAGAATACTGTTTGAAATCAAGTAGGTTATAGATTAGAAGATATTTTTATTACACTGTCTATATATTGAAATGGTAATAAATTTTCATATATATTTTTTCTACCACACATTGGCCAATACTTAATAAACCTTGGTTGCCTCAAACATTAAATACAGAAAAGAATCTGGCTGTTAATTATCCTGTTAAACACTGGGAAAAATACATCCATTATAGCTTCTTATATAATCACTTGCCATTTGAGAAATGATGTATCAAACTCCTTTGGCTCTTCCCATGAGAGGTACTTAGGGGGCTCAAGAAATTTTTTTCGTTTTATACAGGATTAAGCAGAGCTTAGCCCACACTCAAAAGCAAAATTCTTTAGGAAACCAAAGGCTGAGAACATTCCTTATTCAGGAGTGAAATTCCATTGTCAGGGAAATCACTAATACCAGCTATCAAGGGAAAATGTCTCATTCCTATTGCAGGATCAGCTAAAGTGAAACTGCTTCTTTAGTTGCTAGGAAACAACCAACTCATTATATGCCATTATCAGAGCCCTAGAGAAGAAACTGGCATCTGCTTCGCATTTGGGGATACTGGAGAATGAACTAAAAGCACTGAGACTGCTGCCAAAATCCCTGGTCTTCAGGGTTTACACTGTGACCACAGCAGGTGCTGACACCAGACTAGCCTTTGAAGTTTTCCTTCCCATACTCTTCTTCTACTAATTCAAATTATTTTTCCAATATCCCACATTTTTAAAGTCAAAGATTCTAAGACAAGACTTCCTTGTTTGAGTTAAACTAATTATATCTATGTCGAGCACCACTTAAGAGGAAAAAAAATATTACTCCAGAATCAACGAATAATAGAAAAATTTTAAACTATCAGTTATTCATTGAGTGAAATGATACTAAATGTTTGTGCCTTTAATTATTTAAAGTCAAAATGGAAAATAAAAAGAAACTGTTTCCAAAATCGGGAGAATAAAAAGAAAAACATAAAGATAAATCTACTATTCAAAATGACATTCTAGCATTTATCTGCCTAGTTTTCCTAATTGATCATAAAAGTTTAACTTCTATTTTTATGGGCTGGCATGCATTCCTGCAACTCATCACAAAATGCATTCATGAACACACAACATTTATTCATCAATCTCTTCCCATCCTTTTAGCAGACGAGGTTGAAAGGAGGTGGGGTGATATTATGCAGATAAATTAACTAGACACTGGCAACTGAAACCATGAGAGACTCCCTATACAACTGCTTCTTTATCCAGAAAAATAAGTTATGCTTCAGAAGAACCTGCAGATGTTGGTAAAATAAGTTGACAAGCCATCTTTCTTTACAAAATTACAAAGAATGATCCTGGCAGAGCTCCTCTACTTTGATACACAATAATTCTTTGTCCCATCTCCCACTCTAATGGTCATCTTATTTTGATTATTTATACCTGACACTCTTGGCTAAATAATATTCCCCTGATACTACTTCATACTTTCCATTCTCAAACAACTCAGTTCCACTCCGCCACCGTGACAACCTTCTCCCAGCCTGGCTCTTATCTAGATCTTATGAAACAGCATTTCTACTAAAGGTTGCCAGACTTAGTATAAAAAAAAAAAAAAAAAAAAAAGGACACTAACTCAGTTAAGTATGAATATCAGATATACAATGAATACTTTTCTGGTGTGAGCATGACCCAAGCAATATTTGGGACATATCCATACTGAAAACTTATTCACTGTGTATCTGACACTCAAACTTAACTAAATATATCTTGGTTTTTATCTAGCAACCCTATTACCATCCCACAAAGAGATAACTTGATCCTTGACATTTTTCTCACTTTGAGAGAAATGTGCCTTTCTTCACCAAATTTTCAAATAAGGAAGGAAGGAAGGAAGGCCCAACCTTTCTAATGCCCCTCCCTTCCCTAACAAAATCAATTTATCTGAAACTTGCTACACTTGCTCCTCCCAAGCTGCTAAACCACTTCTTTCCCATAAAGGATGATTCTCAATTATGTGATGCCTCTGATTTTACACTCAGCCTCCTGATCCCTCCTGACTGCCTGTCTTCCAGGAAACCAGACCTTGAATTCAGTATTTCCTTCATTAATGCCCTGGATGTGTTTCCCGTCTGGACCTTCTGCCATGCTGATCCTGGATCCAACAACAGGTTTCGCCTATGTCAGCTTTCAGGCTTCAGAGAGTTGCTAAAGACAGTCACAAAAACTCATCAAACCTAAAAAATCACATTTAGCATCCAGTGGGCCTTGGCTGTTGCACAGGGCTCATTTCTCTCATCTTTTTTTTGTTCCTCTGAAAGCAGTTCAAAAGCACTGCCTCTAGCCCAAGGTATAACCAAGCTTGATTTCAGAACCACCAGCGTTAATAAGACTCACCTGGGATAATCTATTAAAAATGTAAACTTCTTGGCCCTCCTTTGAACCTACTGAGGAAAATGTTCAAGTAGGGGAGTAGAATGGGAAGGCTATAAATATGAATTTTCAACTAGCTCCCTAGACAATTTTTATGAATACAGAAATTTGTGAACCAAATTTGCTCAACTGAGTAAACTCACTATCTTTTTTCTTCCACTGAGAAGATATAGGAAATAAGAATTTTGGTTAACCTCTTTTTAGTGTCAGTTTTGCTGGGGTTCCCTCATCTGTTCTTTTCATTCTACTCACCAAACCTGGACTGAAAACTTATTTTCCATAAATAATTCATAACTTTTTAATCCCCTTCCCTTTTGCCTTTTATAATATTGCTCTTTTAATAATCCTCTCATTTTCTAGTCTTCAGTCCTTCCACACTATATTCTGTGTTTTGGAAAAGGTATGCCTGCCCTACTTGGAAAACAAATGAAAAGGGTTTTCATTTGATACCATTGCTCCTTAAGCTTCTATCCTGTTTTTCTTTGCTTTTCCCCACCACCGCTGAATCGCCTATTTTATATTGTGGGCTTTATACAACTCTACCTCCCAGGTCATGCTATAAATTCATTCTTAAACATCTATCATCTGACATTTTTCATTCACTATACTATTAAAGGATCATAAATGGTTACCTACCATCTATTATTTCTGGCCCTTTTTCAATTCTCACTCTCACTGACCTATCCTTCTTGAAACTAGTGGTTCCCAAACTTATCTACACAGTGGAATCAGATGGAAAGTTCCAAAAACACTGATGCCTAGGTAACACCTCAAGAGTTTCTGATTTACTCTGTCTGGGGTCTGACCTGAAACTTGAAAATTTTTAAAAATTCCCAAATGACTCTACTATGCAGATATGTTGAAAAACCATGGCTGCAAACACTTTATGACATTAGCATCTTTAGTTCTTTTCCTACTTAGTTCTTAGTTCCTACTTGAACTTCTTCTTTTCTTCTTGACTAACTCCTTTTCCTCACAAAATCACCACCTCAAACTAGGAATATTAACCAAAGAGAAGTCTGCTACTATAATTAATATAACTGAAGTCATGAAATTAGATGTCTCAGGGAGGATGGTGGTGAGTATGACAATAATAATGACACCTAATATCAACAAATCTAATACCCTACTTATTATAAGATGTATCATTATTTTATGTCAGAAGAAAAGACGGGAAACACCTCAGATGAGAAGGAATCTAATAGAAGAAACTTTCGTAAAGTTGGGGCCCTAAAAGACTAAACTCTCTTCAACTAAAGGTAAATAAAACACAAATCCTCAAGTGAGAAATAAATTTCAAGGAAATATGCACCTCTCCAGGCCATGGCAGAAGGCAGAAAAACACCTCCTAAAGACAATGAATCAAAATTGGTACCCATGGAGCTTTCCATCTGAATTCTGATCACCAGACTGGTCCCAAAAACCTTTAACAGAGAATTCTATTTCAAGTTGCCTCAAGGGGTGGGAGGTGGGAGGGAGGTTCAAGAGGGAGAAGATGCGTGTATTCCTATGGCTGATTCATGTTGATGAATGGCAGAAATGAACACAACATTATAAAGCAATTATCCTCCAATTAAAACTAAAATTTAAAAATAAATAAAGTTGCCTCTGATTGAAAACACCCCAGATGAATGAAGAAACAACACAAAATATCTCTGGAAGAACCAGAATTCAAGCCACAGATACAGGAATTCTGAGAAGTTATCATTCACAACATGCATTCTGATTAGAAAATGTTAACATTTGGAGAAAATCTAATTTGTATTAAGGTTGATAAAATACAGTAATAACATGGCACACTTATATAACAATTACTATGCTTTCTAAGCATATTATACATATAAACTCATTTAATTTTTATAATGTGGCAGATACTATTAACCCCATTATATTGGTTAGGAGACTAAAGCCCAGAGAGCTTTCTGCCCAAGGATATACAGCTATTACACGTGCAGTAAGCACTGGACTCAGGCAGTTGTGGCTCCATAGTCCATGCCCTTAGCTACTGAGCTATGGACATCAATTAGACAAATTACGGCAGATTTCTTATTGGAAATAATGAAAAGCAGAAGACAATGGAACAGCACCAGATGGTCAATACGGAAATCAAATTGATTACATTCTTAGGAGTCAAAGATGGAGAAGTTCTATACACTCCTAATTGTAAAATTCAGGCTTAAACTGAAGAAAATAGGGGAAAACACTAGGCCATTCAGGTGACCTAAACCAAATCCCTTATGATTATACAGTGGAGGTGACAAATAGATTCAAGGAATTATATCTGGTAGAGTGCCTGAAGAACTATGGACAGAGGTTTGTAGTGTTGTACAGGAGGCCGTGACCAAAACCATCCAAAAGAAAAAGAAACAGAAAAAGGCAAAGTGGTTGTCTAAGGAGGCGTTACATATAATGGAGGAAAGAAGAGAAGCAAAACGCAAGGGAGAAAGGGAAAGATATACCCAACTGAAGGCAGAGTTCCAGAGAATAGCAAGGAGAGATGAGAAAGCCTTCTTAAGAGAACAATGCATAGAAATAGAGGAAAACAATAGAATCAGAAAGACAAGATCTATTCAAGAAAATTGGAGATGTCAAGGGAATATTTCATGCAAGGATGGGCACAATAAAGGACAAAAACAGTAAGGAACTAAAACAAGCAGAGGCAATTAAGAAGAGTGGCAAGAATACACAGAAGAATTATACAAAGAAAGTCTTAATGATCTGGATAACCATGATGGTGCGGTCACTCACCTAGAGCCAGAAATCCTGGAGCATTACTTGAGAAGCATTACTACAAACAAAGCTAGTTGAGGTGACGGAATTCCAGCTGAGCTGTTTAAAATGTTAAAAGGTGATGCTGTTAAAGTGCTGTGCTGAATATGTCAGCAAATTTGGAAAACTCAGCAGTGGCCATAGGATTGGAAAAGGTCAGTTCTCATACCAATCCCAAAGAATGGCAATGCCAAAGAATATTCAAACTACTGTACAATTGCGCTCACTTCACATGTTAACAAGGCTATGCTCAAAATCCTTCAGCTAGGCTTCAGCAGTACATGAACCAAGAACTTCCAGATGTACAAGCCAGGTTTAGAAAAGGCAGAAGAACCAGAGATAAAAATTGTCAACATGTGTTAGATCAAGAAAGCAAGAGAATTCAAGAAAATATATCTACTTCTATTTCACTGACTAAAATTCGTAAAGAGATGGGTGTACCAGCCCATCTTACCTGTCTCCTGAGAAACCTGTATGTGGGTCAAGAAGCAACAGCTAGAACTAGACATGGAACAATGGATGGGTTCAAAATTGAGCAGCACAAGGCTGTATATTGTCATCCTGCTTATTTAACTTACATGCAGAGTACATCATGTGAAATGCCAGATGGGATGAATCACAAGTTGAAATCAACATTGCCAGAAGAAATATCAATAATCTCAGATATGCAGGTGATACCACTCTAAAGGTAGAAATTGAAGAGGAACTAAAGAGCCTCTTAATGAGGGTGAAAGAAAAGAGTGAAAAAGCTGGCTTAAAACTCAGCATTCAAAAAACTTATGATATGGCATCTGGTCCCATCACTTCACAGCAAATAGAAGTGGAAAAAGTGGAAGCAGTGACAGATTTTATTTTCTTGGGCTCCAAAAGCACTGTGGATGTTGACTGCAGCCATAAAATTAAAAGACACTTGCTCCTTGGAAGGAAAGCTATGACAAACCTAAATACCATATTAAAAATCAGATACATCACTTTGCCAACAAAGGTCCATATAATCAAAGCTCTGGTTTTTCTAGTAGTCACATATGGATGTGAGAATTGAACCATAAAGAAGGGTGAGCACCAAAGAACTGATGCTTTTGGAGTACCATGGACTGCAAGGTGATCAAACCAGTCAATCTTAAAGGAAATCAACCCTGAGTACTCATTAAAAGGATGATGCTGAAGCTGAAGCTCCAACACTTTGGCCACCTGATTAGCAAGAGCTGAGTCATTGGAAAAGACCTTGATCCTGGGAAAGATTAAAGGCAAAAGGGGGTGGCAGAGGATGAAAGGGTTAGATAGCATCACAGACTCAGTTAGATAGCATCATCAACTCAATGGACATAAATCTGAGCAAACTTCAGGGGATAATGGAGGACAGAGGAGCCTGGTATGCTGCAGTCTACTGGGCCACAAAGAGTTGGACACGACTTAGCAGCTGAAGAACAACAAATCCTAATGAAAACAGTAATATGCTTTCCCACACAAATTGATAAGCTGAATATGAAAATTATATAGAAATGTGAAAAAAACTAAAGTAGCCAAAGTAATCTTAAGAAAGAACAAAGTTGGATGACTCTCACTTTCTGTATTAATAAGCCTTCTAAAGAGCTACAATCATTAAGACAATATGGTTTTACTGTAAGGATTCAACTATTACTAGAATATAATAGTGTCCAGAGATAGACCCTATACATAAGCTTAATTGATTTCTGTGTAATGTTTCAAGTCTATTCAATGGGGAAAGGTAAGTCTTCTAAACAAATAATGCTAGAAAAATCAGATAAAGTACTATAATGTGTATTTTCCAATATGACCAAGCAATTAAGTTAACTCTGACACTATCTAGCAGGAGACGGCAACAGATTCTATATTAAGGGCTTAGTCCCACAAGACTGCACCCAATTCGGATGCCAATCACAAATCCAGGCTGTTACATGTGCTTTGGGCTAATTGGCTATTAATCAGAGGTTCTCAAGATCCCTCTCCCTAAGTTCAGTTACAAGCATATCTCATTTTATCATGCTTCACAGATACTGCATTTTTTACAGATTGAAGGTTTATGGCAAACCTGCATCAAGCAAGTCCATCAGGACCATTTTTCCACGTGAGCATTTAGTCACTTTGTATCTCTGCATCACATTTTGGTAATCCTTACAATATTTCAAACTTTTTAATTATTACTGTATTTCTCACTGTGATCTGTGATCACTGACCTTTGATGTCACTATTGCAAAAAGATTATGACTTGCTGACGGCTTCGCTTCAGTTCAGTTCAGTTCAGTTCAGTCGCTCAGTCGTATCCGACTCTTTGCGACCCCATGAATCGCAGCACACCAGGCCTCCCTGTCCGTCACCATCTCCCGGAGTTCACTCACTCACGTCCATCGAGTCAGTGATGCCATCCAGCCATCTCATCCTCGGTCGTCCCCTTCTCCTCCTGCCCCCAATCCCTCCCAGCATCACAGTCTTTCCCAAAGAGTCAACTCTTCGCATGAGGTGGACAAAGTACTGGAGTTTCAGCTTTAGCATCATTCCTTCCAAAGAAATCCCAGGGCTGATCTCCTTCAGAATGGACTGGTTGGATCTCCTTGCAGTCCAAGGGACTCTCAAGAGTCTTCTCCAACACCACAGTTCAAAAGCATCAATTCTTCAGCGCTCAGCCTTCTTCACAGTCCAACTCTCACATCCATACATGACCACTGGAGAAACCATAGCCTTGACTAGACGGACCTTAGTCGGCAAAGTAATTTCTTTGCTTTTGAATATAATATCTAGGTTGGTCATAACTTTTCTTCCAAGGAGTAAGCGTCTTTTAATTTCATGACTGCAGTCACCATCTGCAGTGATTTTGGAGCCCAAAAAAATAAAGTCTGACACTGTTTCTACTGTTTCCCCATCTATTTCCCATGAAGTGATGGGACCAGATGCCATGATCTTCGTTTTCTGAATGTTGAGCTTTAAGCCAACTTTTTCACTCTCTTCTTTTCACTTTCATCAAGAGGCTTTTTAGTTCCTCTTCACTTTCTGCCGTGAAGGGTGGTGTCTTAGATATTGGTTAATGCTTTCCAGCAACAAAGTGTTTCTTAATTAAGGTATGTACAATGTTTCTGTTAGACATAATGCTACTGTATACTTAACAGACTAAAGTACAATGAAACACAACTCTTACCTGTACTGGGAAACAAAAAAGTTTGTGTAATGGCTTTACTGTGATACTCTCTTCATTGTACTGGTCTGGAACCAAACTTAAAATATCATTGGTATGCCTGTATTGTACTTAAGCAGCTCACAGAGCTCAGAGAAATGTTTACCTACATTTCCCAGTTTATTATAAAGGGTATAGGATACAGATGAAAGGGCAGATGAAGAGGTGGTAAGTACACAGGCCAAGGTTCAGAAGGGCTCTGAGGACAGGAGCTTCTGTCCCTATGGAGCTAGGGTACACAACCTACCCATGGATGTGTTTTACAACCCAGAAGCTCATCGAATCTTGTTCAAGAGTTTCTATAGCGTTTAATCTGCAGTCCACCCCACATCCCCTTCCCAGAGGTAGGCAGGTGAGGTGGAAAATTCTACCTCTCTAAGTACTTGGTCTTCTGGTGACCAGTCCCATCTGAGGCTATCTAGAGATTCCACCCTAAGTCATCTCCCTAGCATGAACCAGTGTGCTCAAAAAGGGACTCCTTATGAATGACAAAGGACAAATCTACCACTCAGGAAATTCCAAGGGTTTGGGGAGCTTTGTGTCAGGACCAAAGGACAAAGAATAAATGTATTTCCTGTTATCACACAACGAAAAATATAAACCTTGATCATTATCTCACTTCACACACAAAAATTAATTCAATATATACAAGCCAGACCTATAAGTTTTAAGATAAAAGAAATATACAGGAATATCTTTACAACCTTGGGGTAGACAGGCAAAGATTTCCTACAGAGGACACAAAGAGCACTAAGCATTAAACACAATTTTTTGATAAATTGGATTTCATGAAAATTTAAAACTTCAGCTCATCAAAAGGCAAGACACAGTCTGGGAGAAATATTCCCAATATATGTATCTGACAATGGACTCATAGCCAGAATACTCAATTACAAGAAGAGAAATGAGCCCAAAAAAGTGAAGGACTTGAACATACACTTTATGAAAGAAGATACAGCAATATCTAACATGCACATGAAAAGGGGCTTAACATCACTGACCATCAGGCAAGCACAAACTGAAACCATCATTTTTATAGCCACCAGTGAAGAGAATGATCACACACACACACAAAAATGCGAAACAACTGGAACCTTTATGAGTACCTGTACAAGTATGTACAGTAGCATTATTCAAAATAGCCCCAAACTGGAGACTACACAATTGTTTATCATCAGAAAAATAAATGAATAAAATTGGGTTATATTCATGCAAAGGAATTACTACTCAGCAATAAAAAGGACTCAGCTACTGATACATGCAACCAGCATGATTTTAAAAGCTTTAGACTAAGAAAAACAAATGAGATGCAAATAGGAATTATACATTAAGGTTCCCTTTATATGAAGTATAAGAACACACAAAACTCACTTAGACTGACAGAAATCACAACAGTGATGGCCTAAGGGAGCCCAAGGAAACCTCCTAGAGGGGGATAAAAATGTTCTCTATCTTGACTGCAATGTGGTTACATAGTTATATATGTTTATCAAAAATCATTGAACTCCATATATAAGATATGTGCATCCTACTATATCTGTAAGCTTAACTCAGTAAAACATTGAAAGAAAGGAAAAAGAACTTTTCAAGCAGATTTTAGCTCAAGATGGCAAACTGACCACAAGTACTTATCATCTCCCCACAAAGTAGTATCTGGGATGAGACAGGAGAAAAGCATCTGAAACACTGGTATTCTGTTTATTTTGTCCTAAGTGATAAGTATAAAGGTATTTTCTCTTTGGGATAATCTATCTATTTGGACCCCTATGTACATGTATATGTGTTATATTCTGTACATGTGTTATATTCAATTTTTTTTAATTGGCCAATGAACCAGGTACCCTCCACAATCCACTGCTTTACAGAGCATCAAGAAACAAAGGAAATTTGTTGCTGACTGTAGCCCTCCAGGCTCCTCTGTCCATGAGATTTTTCAGGTAAGAATACTGGAGTGGTTGCCATTTTCTTTTCAAGAGGATCTTCCCAACCCAGTGATCGAACCTGAGTCTCCTGCGTCTCCTGCACTGCAGGCAGGTTCTTCACCTGCTGAGCCATCAGGGGAAGCCCGCAGAGCATCTAACCAGCTATTCCATTTTCACAAAGCATGCTCCTCAGAACACCAACCTTTGGCCTGCATTTCTGTGTCTCTTCTCACAGACTTGAATCTCTAAGTGTCTGATTACTGTTGAAAGTGGAATTTCCACCTTCTTGTGGCCAACCATAAAGCCTTAGGAGGAATTCTGAATCATTTCCTGTTAAGAATTCTCACCCTAACACAGGAGGGGGAAAACTAATAATGAGGATGAAAAAATGTTGCCTGCCACATCAGTAAACAAAGGATTTGCAGCCATCAAGCCATTGCATTGCAGCCTCCCTGACAGCTAGCCCTGAGGGAACTTAGGATAGAAACAGGATGCCTGTCATCTAGCAGTCTGTCAGCTGCTGCAGCCACCCCAATGGTGCACCCTGAGAGCAAGCTCGGAAGGAGAAAGCACAGGATACTGGTCCCAGATAGCTGAGGGCCCAGATAACTGAGGAATGATTTCAGTGAGCCAAACTCTTGCATCTTCCTGCACATAAACAAGCACTAAATTCCTTAACTTGATATACGTGGTTTTCTTTAGTAACAGTAATTTAAAAACAACAAAACTTTTGTATTTTATACTGGAGTATAGCCAATTAACAATGTTGTAAGAGTTTCAGGTGGACACCAAAGGAACTAAGCCATACGTATACATGGATCCATTCTCCCTAAACTAACGGTAATCTTTTGATGTTCTGACTACCTAGAAAACTTTGCTGCAAAACCTCATATATCCTGGTTCCTCTCTTACCACTTCGAAGCAGTCTCATAGAGTTATCTGAGAGACTGCATCCAAGGATTAAGTCCTCGGACTTAATAAAACATAATTTTCAACTTATAGGTTGTACTTTTTTTCAGTCAACAATATTTAAATCAGAATCCTCCTTCTGTGTTTTCAAATTTTCATTGACTCTAATTATAAACTGAATAAAGATTGTTTTAAAATTTCCTTAAAGGAAAAAAAAGGCTGGTTTACCACGAAAATAAAGGTCAAGATCACAGAATGGACAGGATGTTGTTAGGAGTATAACTGAAATAACCAACTATGGGATCTGAGTGTAAACGAGAAAGAAATGTAGCCAAGAGGTTTAAATGTGCTGGGAAAATAGAAAGATTCTGGAACAAAGATCAAAAAGCAAATTTATCAGAACTCAAGCAGCAGATAAATAAGACAAGACGTTACAGGGGAAAAAGAAGAGTTTCAGAGTTCAAGAAATACCCACTTACTTTAACAACTGGAAATGAATATAGGAGTATCTATGCTTAGAACTGTCAATCTATGGCATGGTGCCTGACCTAAAGTAAAATGTGAATAAATAAGGGGTAACTGTTGTGAGTCAATGGAGAAAATGCGTAGTACTTATAACCTAGAAGATAATTAACTATACATGTACAGAAACTAAGAAAAAAATGAAATTTATTTCTATAAATAACATAGAGCCCATCTGATATTTTTAGATTATCCAATCAAATGTTCTCTTCCTTAAGGATAAATTAAAGTTGATTGGACAGATACTATATATATAAATATATAGCCATATGTACTCAGAGTAAAATAAAATTTCATTTTCTTCTGAAGCAATTTTAAATCATAAACACGGTGGTTTAAATAATTTTTTCTACATTTGAGGAACTTCTACAATGCCTTTATAACTCAATATTGGTCACAATGAAATTAACCATAAATCTAAAAAGGCAGATTACTTATAAAATAGACATCCTCATAGCACTGCAGACTCAACAGAGTCTAAAAAGAGAAACAGCACAATATAAAATAAGACATTAGACATTAGTACTAGTAAGTAATGGGAAAGATTCAATCACATGACAGTGGAATTTGGTCTTGGCGCCACGTAACTCATCATAAATTCAGTCTATCAACTGGATTCTTTTGCAAAACATCTCAAACATGACTGGAAACTTTAATGACCCTTCAATCAGCAAATATTTACCACAGTGTACCCATAATAAAATTCTACTTAAAGCAATTGTATTACCTGCCTCAATAGTTTCTCAATGGCTGACATTACCATAAGACCTCTCCAAACAAGGGGGGCAGTCTCTTCAACCAGGAAGCCCATGGACATACTGCAGAAGGAAACCAAAAATACAACTAAATTACACAAGGTAATCAATATTACTCTGAAAACTAACATAAAGTAAAAAAATATATATGCTCACCAAGCAATACCATAATTCAAAAGAGGCTGCATTAAGTTGCCTGAAATAGAAAAAAACATCTTTGAGAAGAGTACGTCACTATACATAAACATAATCATCAAACAGTTGTCAAAAATATAACTAAGCTATTGGGAGAAAAGCTATGACAAACCTAGACAGTGTATTAAAAAGCAGAGACATCACTTTGCCAACAAAGGTCTGTATAATCAAAGCTATGGTTTTTCCAGTAGTCATGAATGGATGTGAGTTGGACCATACAGAACAGTGAGCGCCAAAGAATTGATACTTTCAACTCTGGTGCTGGAGAATACTCTCGAGGGTCCTCTGGACTCCATGATCAAACCAGTCAATGTTAAAGCAAATCAACCCTGAATATTCACTGGAAGGACTGATGCTGAAGATGAAGCTCCAATACTTTGGCCACTTGATGTGAAGAACTGACTCATTAGAAAATACACTGATGTTGGGAAAGATTGAGGGCAGGAAAAGAATGAGGTGACAGGATGAGACAGCTGGATGGCATCATTGACTCAATGGACATGAGTCTGAGCAAACTCTAGGAGAGAGTGACGGAAGCCTGGTGTGCTGCAGTCCATGGGGTCCTGAAGAGTCAGACAGGACTTAGCAACTGAAAAACAACAAAGCTACTCATATTGCTACTCTTAAATTAATTTACACCTCAGTCTGCAACAGTTTAAACATCATACCAAGCATACAACTAACACACCCAATAGATGCAACATCTAAAAAAATGGGGGATATAGTTTCAGAAACACTTCATCTATAATTTTCAAGTGTTGGAAAAAATAGCCTCAATAAGTAATTTTGTCCATCAATCTCTTACTTCAAATCTCAACATAATACAAGCCAAATGTGAAAAACCCAAAGCAACATAGTACTCAATAATAAAAGACTGAATGTTTCTCCTCTAGGATCATGAGTAAAACAAAGATGCCCACTTTTGCCACTTCTGCTCAACATAATACTGAAAGTTACAGCCACAGCAATGAGGCAAGACAAAGAAATAAACAGCATCCAAATTGCAAAGGAGGAAGTAAAGTTTCCTCGTTTCACAGATATTATGATCTTCTATATAAGACCCTAAAGATTCCACAAAGAAAACTATTGGAGCTAATAAGTAAATCTAGTAGAAGATACAAACATAAAAAATCAGTTTATTTCTTATACACATGAACAATCTAAAAAGGAAATTATGAAAATCCCATTTAAAATAGCATCAAAAAGAATAAATACTTTGGAATTAACTTAATCAAGGAGATAAAAGATTTATAAAATTAAAACTATAAAATATTGCTGAAAGGATTTAAAGAAGACAAAAATAAAAACACATCCCATGTTCATCAGCTGCAAGACTTAACATTAAGATGGCAATACTACCCAAAGTCACCTACAGATTCAATGCAATCCCTATCAAAATGCTGTTAACATTTTTTGCAGAAATAAATCCATCCTAATATTCAGATGGAATCTCAAGGGATCCTCAATATGAAAATCAATCTTGAAAAAGAAGAACAGAGCTTGAGGACTCATACTTACTTATTTCAAAACTTACTACACAGCTACAGCAATCAAAACAGTGGTGTACTGGCATAAAAGCAGACATATAAGCCAATGGAATAGAAATAGACTAGAGACCCCAGAAATATACTCTCACTTAAATGATTTTTTCACAAAGAGGCCAAAATTATTCAATGGGGGAAAAGCTGGGAAAATTGGATATCCAAATGCAAAAGAATGAAGTTGGATCTTTACCTAACATAAAAAATAAACTCAAAATGGATCAAAGCCCTAAATGGAAGAGCTATTAATTATAAAGCTCTTACAACACACAGGGCAAGAGTTTCACGCCATTGGATTTGATGAGGCTTTCTTGGATAACACACCAAACAAGGGCAGCAAAAGTAACAACAGACAAACCGGAGTTCATGAAAGTTTGTAAATGTTGTGCATCAGGAGACAATATCAACAGGGTGAAAAGGCAGTCCACAAAATGGGAGAAAATATTTGTAAATCATTTATTTTATAGATATTAATACCCAGAATATAGAGAAAATTCTTTAAACTCAATAAAACAACATAATTCAAAAAAGGGCAAAGGAAGTGAATAGACATTTTTTTCAAGGAAGATATACAAATGGCCAATAAGCAGATGAAAAAATGTTCAATATCACTGATTGTTATTAAAATGTGAATCAAAATTACAATGAGTGATCGCCTCACAGTATTAGGATAGCTGCCATCAAAATATAAAAAATAAAAACCTATAGGAAATAACAACAGTTGGCAAGAATACAGACAAATGGGAACACATGTGCACTACTCACAAGAATGTAAAATGGAAATGCTACAGAAAATAATATGGGTTCCTCAAAAAATTCAAATAGAATTACCATACAATCCAGCAATTCTACTTCTTAGTATATACCCAAAAAGAATTGAAAGCAGGGCCTCAATTCCCTGAAGAGACTTTTGTACACTCGTGTTCATAGCAACAGTATTCACAATAGTTAAAATGTGGAAACAAACCAAGTGCCCATTAATGAATGAATGGATAAGCTAAATGTGGTATAGATATACAATGGAATATTATTCAGCCTCAAAAAGGGAAGAGAATTCTGACACATGCTACAACAAGGATGAACCATGAGAACGTTATGCTGAGTAAAGTGAGTTATCCACAAAAAAGAAAAAGAGAAATACTCTAAGATTCCTCCTAAATGAGATACTGAAAGTAGTCAAAATGACAGAAAGTAGAATGATGGTTGACAAAAGCATGGGGAAGTGGCAACAAAGAGCTACTGTTTAATGGGCAGAGTGTTTCAGTTTTCCAAGATGAAAAGAACTATGGAGATAGTTGGAGGTGATGGTTGAACAATATTATAAATGTATTTAATACCACTTAACTGTGGTGTTGGAGAAGACTCTCGAGAGTCCCTTGGACTGCAAGGAGATCCAACCAGTCCATCCTAAAGGAAATCAGTCCTGAATATTCATTAGAAGGACGGATGCTGAAGCTAAAGCTCCAATACTTTGGCCACCTGATGCAAAGAGCTGACTCACTGGAAAAGACCCTGACACTGGGAAAGATTGAAGGCAGGAGGAGCAGGGGACGACAGGACGAGATGGCTGGATGGCATCACCGACTCAATGGAATGAGTTTGAGCAAGCTCCGGGACATGAAGACGGACAGGGAAACCTGGAGTCCATAGGGTTGCAAAGAATCGGACACAACTGAGTGACTGAACAATGTACACTTAAAGATGGTTAACAGGGTAAATTTTAAGCTATGTGGTTTTTACCACAATAAAAGAAAGAAAAAAAATGACTCTCTAATCTGAGACAAGAAATTGTATTAATCTCAAGATAAAAAGCAATGTACTACTTATGCTCACAACAAAACAAAGAAAATATACTTCATGTGGCTAAAGACTATTATAAAACATAGCTTCTTTTATCAAACTATCTGTGCAGTCATGCCTCCAGTCGTTTTCGCTACCATATCCTACTTCTTTACCATAACAAAGTACATAAAAAGCCCTCTTACCTTAGATAACTTAGACAAACACAGGGCTAAAAGTTTAGGACAAAATCATAAAAATCTAGCAGGAATACATTTTCAGATTTTATCATATATTCTTCAGTTCTTTCTCTTCTTTAAAGAGGTTGAAATTTAAAATAATGTATAAAACATATAGGCATGGTTTACATAAGAAATCCGTTACTGAACTCAACTCTATTCATTGGATCCCTACACAAAGAAAAGGGCTTTCCTGATAGCTCAGCTGGTAAAGAATCTGCCTGCAATATGGGAGACCTGGGTTCGATCCCTGGGTTGGGAAGATCCCCTGGAGAAGGGAAAGGCTACCCACTCCAGTATTCTGGCCTGGAGAATTCCATGAACTGAATAGACCATGGGGTCACAAGGAGTTGGACACGACTAAGCGACTTTCACTTCACACAAAGAAAAAACTATGACCCTTTATTAAAAGGCTGGTGAATAAGAATGCGTTTTACTGTTCCAAATTAAATCTTTAAGAATGCACATATTTCTTTATGCTTTCCCTCTATAACTTCTGACTAAACTAACAAGCTCAATCTTCCCCATAGCTAATTTGGTAATAGGACTCTTTTCTACATAACTTCATCAATTCTTTCCAAAGCATCCAAGTTAAATTTTCAGAGTAACCACTTTCCTTCATTCTGCTTTGGACTTTGTTCTACTTTCTATTTTCTTCAATAACATAGGCATAATGATTAAACAGTCAAGTAGTACAATAAAAATTATTACTAAATGTCAATAATCCCCAACCCACTCCTATTTTTTACTCTCCAGAGCCAAGAACTCTTAACTGACTTTTTTGTTGTTGCTGTTTCTTGTTTTCTGATTTATATTATTTATTTTTAATCGGAGGATAATTGCTTTACAACATGTGTTGGTTTCTGCTGTATATCAGCATGAATCAGCCATAGGTATACATATGTCCCCTCCCTCTTGAACCTCCCTTCCATCTCCCAACCGACCCCACCCGCTCCAGGCTGCCACAGAGCACCGGGTAAGAAGTCTCTGCATCATAGAGTGAATACCCACTGGCAGCGGCTGCGCTTTGCTGGAGCCGCTGTCCAGACATACCCCACATCCAAGGTAAGAGAAACCCACATAAGACGGTAGGTGTTGCGAGAGGGCATCAGAAGGCAGACACACTGAAACCATAATCACAGAAAACAACCAATCTGATCACACTAGGACCACAGCCTTGTCTAACTCAATGAAACCAAGCCATGCTGTGTGGGGCCACCCAAAACGGATGGGTCATGGTGGAGAGGTCTGACAAAACGTGGTCCACTGGAGAAGGGAATGGCAAACCATTTCAGTATTCTTGCCTTGAGAACTCCATGAACAGTATGAAAAGGCAATATGATAGGATACTGAAAGAGGAACTCCCCAGTTCGGTAGTGTCCAATATGCTACTGGAGATCAGTAGAGCAATAACTCCAAAAAGAATGAAGGGATGGAGCCAAAGCAAAAACAATACCCAGTTGTGATGTGACTGGTGATAGGGGCAAGGTCCGATGCTATAAAGAGCAATTCTGCATAGGAACTAGAATGCTAGGTCCATGAATCAAGGCAAATTGGAAGTGATCAAACAGGAGATGACAAGAGTGAACGTCGACATTCTAGGAATCAGCGAACTAAAATGGACTGGAATGGGTGAATTTAACTCAGATGACCATTATATCTACTACTGTGGGCAGGAATCCCTTAGAAGAAACGGAGTAGCCATCACAGTCAACAAGAGTCCGAAATGCAGTACTTGGATGCAATCTTAAAAATGACAGAATGATCCCTGTTCATTTCCAAGGCAAACCATTCAATATCATGGTAATCCAAGCCTATGCCCCAACCAGTAACGCTGAAGAAGCTGAAGGTGAATGGGTCTACGGAGACATACAAGACCTTTTAGAACTAACACCCAGAAAAGATGTCCTTTTCATTATAGGGGACTGGAATGCAAAAGTAGGAAGTCAAGAAAAACCTGGAGCAACAGGCAAATTTGGCCTTGGAGTACAAAATGAAGCAGGACAAAGGCTAATAGAGTTTTGCCAAGAAAATGCACTGGTCATAGCAAACATCCTCTTCCAACAACACAGGAGAAGACTCTACACATATCATCACCAGATGGTCAACACCGAAATCAGAGATTATATTCTTTGCAGCCAAATATGGAGAAGCTCCATACAGTCAGCAAATACAAGACCGGGAGCTGACCGTGGCTCAGATCATGAACTCCTTATCGCCAAATTCACACTTAAGCTGAAGAAAGTAGGGAAAACTGCTAGACCATTCAGGTATGACTTAAATCAAATCCCTTATGATTATACAGTGGAAGTGAGAAATAGAGTTAAGGGCCTAGATCTGATAGACAGAGTGCCTGATGAACTATGGACGGAGGTTCATGACATTGTACAGAAGACAGGGATCAAGACCATCCCCATGGAAAAAAAATGCAAAAAAGCAAAATGGCTGTCTGGGGAAGGCTTACAAATAGCTATGAAAAGAAGAGAAGTGAAAAGCAAAGGAGAAGAGGAAAGACAGAAGCATCTGAATGCAGAGTTCCAAAGAATAGCAAAGAGATAAGAAAGACTTCCTCAGCAATCAATGCAAGGAAATAGAGGAAAACAGCAGAATAGGAAAGACTAGAAAGTTCATCAAGAAAATTAGAGATACCAAGGGAACATTTCATGCAAAGATAGGCTCAATAAGACAGAAATGGTATGGACCTAACAGAAGCAGAAGATATTAAGAAGAGGTGGCAAGAATACACAGGAGAACTGTACAAAAAACATTTTCATGATATTCAAGATAATCATGATGATGTGATCCTCACCTAGAGCCAGACATCCTAGAATGTGAAGTCAAGTGGGCCTTAGAAGCATCACTACGAACAAAGCTAGTGGAGGGGATGGAATTCCAGTTGAGCTATTTCAAATCCTGAAAGATCATGCTGTCAAAGTACTGCACTCAATATGCCAGTAAATTTGAAAAACTCAGCAGCGGCCACAGGACTGGAAAACATCAGTTTTCATTCCAATCTCAAAGAAAGGCAATGCCAAAGAATGCTCAAACTACTGCACAATTGCACTCATCTCACATGCTAGTAAAGTAATGCTCAAAATTCTCCAAGCCAGACTTCAGCAGTATGTGAACCATGAAAGTCCTGATGTTCAAGCTGGTTTTAGAAAAGGCAGAGGAACCAGAGATCAAATTGCCAACATCCGCTGGATCATCGAAAAAGCAGGAGAGTTCCAGAAAAACATCTATTTCTGCTTTATTGACTATGCCAAAGCCTTTGATTGTGTGGATCACAATAAACTGTGGAAAATTCTGAAAGAGATAGGAATACCAGACCACCTGACCTGCCTCTTGAGAAACCTACATGCAGGTCAGGAAGCAACAGAACTGGACATGGAACAACAGACTGGTTCCAAATAGGAAAAGGAGTACATCGAGACTGTATATTGTCACCCTGCTTATTTAACTTACATGCAGAGAACATCATGAGAAATGCTGGGCTGGAAGAAGCATCAGCTGGAATCAAGATTGCTGGGAGAAATAGCAATAACCTCAGATATGCAGACAACACCACCCTTATGGCAGAAAGTGAAGACGAACTAAAAAGCCTCTTAATGAAAGTGAAAGAAGAGAGTGAAAAAGTTGGCTTAAAGCTCAACATTCAGAAAACGAAGATCATGACATCTGGTCCCATCACTTCATGGGAAATAGATGGGGAAACAGTAGAAAGTGTCAGACTTTATTTTTGGGGGCTCCAAAATCACTGCAAATGGTGATTGCAGCCATGAAATTAAAAGACGCTTACTCCTTGGAAGGAAAGTTATGACCAACCTTGATAGCATATTAAAAAGCAGAGACATTACTTTGCCAACGAAGGTCCATCTAGTCAAGGCTATAGTTTTTCCAGTGGTCACGTATGGATGTGAGAGTTGGACTGTGAAGAAAGCTGAGCGCCCAAGAATTGATGCTTTTGAACTGTGGTGTTGGAAAAGACTCTTGGGAGTCCCTTGGACTGTAAGGAGATCACACCAGTCCATCCGAAAGGAGATCGGTCCTGGGTGTTCATTGGAAGGACTGATGTCAAAGCTGAAACTCCAGTAATTTGGCCACCTCATGCGAAGAGTTGATTCATTGAAAAAGACTCTGATGCTGGGAGGGATTGGGGGCAGGAGGACAAGGGGACGACGGAGGAAGAGATTGTTGGATGGCATCATCGACTCAATGGACATGAGTTTGGGTAAACTCCGGGAATTGGTGATGGACAAGGAAGCCTGGAGTGCTGCGATTCATAGGGTCGCAAAGAGTCGGACATGACTGAGCGACTGAACTGAACTGAACTGAATTTATGTTTCAATGCTACTTTCTCAATTCACCCCACCCACCTAAACAGACATTTCTCCAAAGACATACAGATGGCTAATTAACTGACTTTTTAAACTTTTTATAATGAAGTAATACTACACTTACAGAAAGTCGCATATATAGCCAAAGTCCTCATATGCCCTTCACCTAGCTTTCCCTAATGTTAATATTTTATATAACTGTAGTACAATTAGTCACAACCATAAAATTAATGTTGACACTATACAATTAGCTAATCTACCAAACCAAAAGTCTGACAGTTTTTAGTTATGACATATTATTTAGCTCTTTTCCACAAACACTGACACACTTTTCATGCACCCATCTTCCCAGTGCAATTATATCACACACTTTTTGATTATATAGTCATGTAAATGTTAGTAAAAGATGAGCAATATAGCATACTATATTATTTTTCCTTTGTCTCTCTGTACTGATAAGATTTTTGTGTAGAATGTGTGTATGCATTTCCTTCATTTTCTATGTATTTATTAGCTATTTGTTCCTATACTATTTTCTAGTTGCACAAGTATCAAATTCATTAATCAAATGCACTAGGTATTTGAGTTCATCACCTTGATCAAGGCTCTGTTGAATCCTTTATAATGTCTTTTGAATAACAGAAGTTCTTACTTTTTATGTAATCAAACTAATTGATTATTCTCATTTATATTCTAACTTTTTGGGTTTTCTTTAAGAAAGCTTTTAGTAACACAGTCATTGAGACAGTCTCATATTATCTTCTAAACCTCCACGGCTTTAAATTTCACATCTAAGTCATTAATGAAAGTGAAATCATTTAGTTGTGTCTGACTCTTTGCAACCCCATGGACTATATCCCACCAGGCTCCTCTGTCCATGAGATTTACTAGGCAAGAGTTCTGGAGTGGGTTGCCATTGCCTTCTCCAGGGTATCTTCCCAACCCAGGGTCGAACCCAGGTCTCCCACACTGCAGGCAGACGTTTTACCATCTGAGCCATCTAAGTCATTAAACGATCTAAAATTAATTTGTGTGTGTAGTGTGAGGATTCACTTTTTTATTAATAAATTATCCCATCATCAATAATCTGCAATGCTAGCCTTGTCATAAATTAGATTTCCAAATATGTATAAGTCTGTTTCTGGACTATCTATTCAGTTCTAGTTGTTTATCTGTTTATCCTTGAGCCTGTCTATCCTCAAACAGGGCATATAGTGCAGGTTTATAGTAAGTCCTCTTATCTGGCACAGCAAGCCACCTATTATTCTCTCTTATCTGTTCATATTATAATATGTAAATTCAACTTGGTCATCACTTTTGACAAATGGAGTTTTGACTAAATTTGCAAGACTATTAGGAAGACTGAGATTTTTATAAAATTTAGTCTTCCTATCCATGAACATCATTTGTTTTCCATTTATTGACATTTTTAAAAATTTATTTATTTCACTTGGAGGCTAATTACTTTACAATATTGTGGTAGTTTTTGCTATATATTGACATGAATCATCCATGGGTGTACATGCGTCCCCTTGTCCCGAGCCCCACCAGCCACCTCCCTCTCCATCCCATCCCTCTGGATTGTCCCAATGCATTGGCTGAGAGTGCCCTGTTCCATGCATCAAACTTGGACTGGTGATCTGTTTCATATATGGTAATATACATGTTTCAATGCTATTCTCTCAAGTCATCCCACCCTCGCCTTCTCCCAGAGTCCAAAAGTCTGGGCTTTACATCTGTGTCTCTCATCTTGTCTCTATATACATCTGCATATAGGGTCATTGTCACCATCTTTCTATTTCAATAAAACTTAAAAAAATTTTCCACATGAAATTTGTACATTTGCTAGATTTGTTCCCAGGTACCCTGTAATTCTGAAGCTATTTGTATCTTTTTTGAAACTGAACTTTCTAATTCTTTATTGGTATTAAATAGAAGTTTAATTTTCTCAGATATTAATCTTATATCTAGCCACCTACTAAATTTCTGTCCATTTTAATAATTTTTCTATAGATTTAAATTTATTTCTACTTAATTATATTTTCTGCAAATAATGACAGTTTGCTTCTTCTATTTAATTCCTTATTCATCTGTGTTAGTATGTGTTGGAACTTATTTTGCAGGTTAGGAGTGCCTGTATAATGTTAAATAATGCTGTGATACCAGCGTCTTTCTCTTACTCATAATTTTAAATGGAATGCTTTTAATAGTTCACCAGTGAGTATGATTTTTGCTATATATTTTTTAGAGATACACTGTATTAGGTTAAAGAAAGTTCCGATAATTTTATTCCTTGTTCCAGAAGAGTTTTGATCATAAATGGTTTCTGGGTTTTGTAGAATTCTTTTTCAGCATCTTTCTGAATTATACTTTTTCTGCTTTAATCTGCTAAAATAGTAAGCTACATTAACAAAGTTTTTACTAATACTGAATCAAATATGCTTTTGTGTATTAAATCCAATTTAATCATAATAAAGTTGTTTTGTATAATGTTGAATTTGTTTTGCTAACATTTGCTTCAGTCTTTTTACATAAATTAGAGAGACTGTTCCATAATTTTTCTCTTTTCATCCCAGCTTTCTAAGGTTTAATTTGCCTCAGTTAAGCCTCATAAGTTGTACAGTATTGTATACTTTTCTATTCCATGAGTGAGTTTGTGTAAGATTGGAATTACCAGAATGTTGGCTTGCTATTTTCATCACAATAAGATTTTTAGCTACTGATTCCATTTTTAAAAATAAGTATGGAATGATCTAGATATTCTATTTATTTCTTAACCTGTTTTGGTGATACATATTTTTCCAGGAATTTCCTATTTCAAAAAATGTTTAAAACATTTTCTCATAATTAAAACTAATGGTTGTATCTGTCAATTCCCTTCTTTATTTCCAATTTATTTATACATCTATTTTAAATTCTACATTACCAGAAGTTTGTCTAAATTATTTTTTTTCAGTTCTGTTGGTCCTCTCTACTGTATGTTCGCTTTCAAGATCATTAATTTCTGCTCTTAATCACTCTATTCCCTCTACTATCTTTGGGTTGACTGCATTATTCTAATTTCTTCAGTTAAAGAGTTACCAGATTTATTTTCAATTTCTTCTTTTTAAATATAACATGACTATTTATCTCTAAATATTATTTTAGCACTGTCCCATGTTTTCATTTTCATTATTTCTTCTTTCAACCATAAGGTATTGATCAACTTAATTTCCAAATGTGTAGATGTTTTTAGTTACTACTTTGTTATAAACTTCTAAATTAATTGTGCAACAATTACAGAATGTGGCCTGAATGCATAATCTTTGAAATTCACTGAAACCTGTTTCAGTGGCTAGCACACAGTCAATTTTTGCAAATATTCCATTTATATTCAAAAAGAATAGTCCATAGATAGCCATTAGAGGAAGCTTGTTTACAGGTAGCAATTCCTCACTTTCACTAATACTTGTGCTTTAAAAGTCTTCCAAGTTCATTTTGTCTATTAATATTATACGCACTTTCATTTTGCCTGATTTATCATTTTTGACCCTTTAACTTTTAACCTATGTACATTTTTATGTTTTAAGGAACAACTCTTCTAAACAGCTTTAACCTATCTGGATTTTACTCTTGTTGTAATTATGGTTTTAGGTTTGGTTTTATCCTGTCTTACAATATTAATTTTTTAACTGGGGAGTTGCATAATATTAATATTATTGGTACATTTGAATTCATATAAACTATTCTGTATTGTACTTTTTCTTTGCCTAAGTTTTCTGAGGAGTAGCCTTATTTTTTTATTGATTCTTTCCCTCATTTCCCCCTTTTAAAATAAAAATCACATGATCCAATTCTGTTCTTAAAATGATGATCCAGTAATGTGCACAAACATTTAAAGTATAAAGTTAATCAATACTGCTACCTTTTCCCATCTGAATGCTTAAAATCTAATGACCCTCTCTCCCAGACCAAATTATACGCTATTGTTTTCCAAAATTTTAGTTCTATCTGGAAACCTCTCAACCATTATCTATCGCTTTAAATAATGCCTCAGTCACATTTTCTCCATTACCTCCTTCTAAGAGGTCTTATTAGACCTATGACAGACCTTTTCATGCTATGTTCTATGCCCTTCAAATTTCCTTTTTTTTCCCCCAGTCTTCTGTAGGTTACAGTCTGAGTATTTTCTTTTCATCTACATTTTAGTTAACTGACTTTCTCTTTATTTGTGTCTAATTACAATAGAGGAAAACAACAGAATGGGGAAGACTAGAGATCTCTTCAAGAATATTAGAGATACCAAGGGAATATTTCATGCAAAGATGGGCTCGATAAAGGACAGAAAAGGTATGGACCTAACAGAAGCAGAAGATATTAAGAAGAGGTGGCAAGAATACACAGAAGAACTGTACAAAAAAGATCTTCACGACCTGGATAATCACAATGGCGTGATCACTCATCTAGAGCCAGACATCCTAGAATGTGAAGTCAAGTGGGCCTTAGAAAGCATCACTACGAACAAAGCTAGTGGAGGGGATGGAATTCCAGTTGAGCTATTTCAAATCCTGAAAGATCATGCTGTCAAAGTACTGCACTCAATATGCCAGTAAATTTGGAAAACTCAGCAGCGGCCACAGGACTGGAAAACATCAGTTTTCATTCCAATCTCAAAGAAAGGCAATGCCAAAGAATGCTCAAACTACTACACAATTGCACTCATCTCACATGCTAGTAAATAATGCTCAAAATTCTCCAAGCCAGGCTTCAGCAGTATGTGAACCGTGAACGTCCTGATCTTCAAGCTGGTTTTAGAAAAGGCAGAGGAACCAGAGATCAAATTGCCAACATCCGCTGGATCATGGGAAAAGCAAGAGAGTTCCAGAAAAACATCTATTTCTGCTTTACTGACTATGCCAAAGCCTTTGACTGTGTGGATCACAAGAAACTGTGGAAAATTCTGAAAGAGATGGGAGTACCAGACCACTTGACATGCCTCTTGAGAAATCTGTATGCAGGTCAGGAAGCAACAGTTAGAACTGGACATGGAACAACAGACTGGTTCCAAATAGGAAAAGGAGTACGTCAAGGCTGTATATTGTCACCCTGCTTATTTAACTTATATGCAGAGTACATCATGAGAAACGCTGGGCTGGAGGAAACACAAGCTGGAATCAAGATTGATGGGAGAAATATCAATAACCTCAGATATGCAGATGACACCACCCTTACGGCAGAAAGTGAAGAGGAACTACAAAGCCTCTTGATAAAAGTGAAAGAGGAAAGTGAAAAAGTTGGCTTAAAGCTCAACATTCAGAAAACGAAGATCATGGCATCTGGTCCCATCACTTCATGGGAAATAGATGGGGAAACAGTGGAAACAGTGTGAGACTTTATTTTTGGGGGCTCCAAAATCACTGCAGATGGTGACTGCAGCCATGAAATTAAAAGACGGTTACTCCTTGGAAGAAAAGTTATGACCAACCTAGATATTATATTCAAAAGCAGAGACATTACTTTGCCGACTAAGGTCCATCTAGTCAAGGGTATGGTTTTTCCAGTGGTCATGTATGGATGTGAGAGTTGGACTGTGAAGAAGGCTGAGCGCTGAAGAATTGATGCTTTTGAACTGTGGTGTTGAAGAAGACTCTTGAGAGTCCCTTGGACTGCAAGGAGATCCAACCAATCCATTCTGAAGGAGATCAACCCTAGGATTTCTTTGGAAGGAATGATACTAAAGCTGAAACTCCAGTACTTTGGCCACCTCATGCGAAGAGTTGACTCATTGGAAAAGACTCTGATGCTGGGAGGGGTTGGGGGCAGGAGGAGAAGGGGATGACAGAGGATGAGATGGCTGGATGGCATCACTGACTCGATGGACGTGAGTCTGAGTGAACTCCAGGAGTTGGGAATGGACAGGGAGGCCTGGTGTGCTGCGATTCATGGGGTCGCAAAGAGTCGGACACGACTGAGCGACTGAACTGAACTGAATCTTTTGCTTTATCTGTCTCCCCGACCCCCTCGCTCAACCCCGCTTGCCCACCCCCGCACCCCCCATCCCCTCCATCCCCGCTTCCTTTGGTTTGCATTCTACCCAGAACCAAAGACAAGTTCAATATACATCCCTATAACCACCAGTGTAAGGAAGAGCTATTTCACTGGTCATTTATTAAGGATGTCATCCTTCAGGCATCCCAGCTTTTTACCTGGTCTTTCTCCACTGAAACTTCTTTCCCTCCCCACCACCTAAGGTGCAAAACTTCATCTCCATTCTCTCATACACAGATCTATAAAAATATAGGTCCTAAGCTACCAAGGATCAGCAGGTAATACCTGGGTAGACATCAATTCCAATGCTAACCAATACTAATTAGCTCACACTTTCTTATTATTTCTAAGTTCTCAGAAACTCTCTTCCTTTCCTACTACCTCAGGCATGCATTAAAAAGTACTTTTTGTTAAAATTCCACATAATGTTTTAACGTATGTCATTACAGGAAGAGTTTTTCTTTTTCTTTTTTTTTTTTCTTGAACCCTCCACATTTTATTTTTTAAATTTTTTTTAAGTGTGCAATTTGATGTTTTTTTTTTTAATTTTAGTTGGAGGCTAATTACTTTACAATATTGTAGTGGTTTTTGCCATACATTGATATGAATCAGCCATGGGTTTACATGTGTTCCCCATCCTGAACCCCCCTCCCACCTCCCTCCCCATCTCATCCCTCTCGATCATCGCAGTGCACCAGCCCTGAGCACCCTGTCTCATGCATCAAACCTGGATGGGCAATCTGCTTCATATATGATAATATACATGTTTCAGGAAAAGTTTTTCTAAACACTGTCTGCCTACCTGACAGAACTAAAAGTGGAAAGCTGCTGATTTCTATTCAATGATCTTATATTCCCACAAAATATCTTGCAGAACTCTATTTTTCAAATAGTTTTCTATTCATATCTTTAAATTTTCAAGGTAGACATATTACATCAAAATCATGTCAATTCTATCTTTTCCTTCTCCACTATTAATAATACGTCCTTTTCTTGTTTTAGTGCATTGGCTAAAACCTGTAATAGTAATGGCAGCCTCATCTAACAGGAAAAAGATTATACCAAAGTAAATTATGAGACTATGAGTATCATCTATTCCTTTACTCCTCCATTTGAAATACAGATGGTTTGAGTAGTTTGTGTCTGCTCAAAACATAGGTGTGAAGTTCAAACTGGAATTAGAAATGGAAACTAGATGTTAAGGACTAAATGTCTGTGATTTCCGACCCCACCTCCACCATCAAAATTTATGTTGCAAACCTAACCCCCAGTCTGATGGTACTAGGAGGTAGGTCCTGTGAGGTGATTAGGTCATGAGAGTGGAGTTGTCATGGGGATGAGTGACCTAAGAGAGACCCCAGAGAGTTCTCTTGCCCTTTCTACCGTGAGAGCACGCAATGAAAAGATGGCTATCTGTGACCAAAACCGCTGGCACCTGGCTTGTGGACTTCCCAGACTCAGGAACTGTGAGAAATAAATGTCTGTCTACAGCCATGCGACCCTGAACACACCTGATCTCGTCTGATCTTGGAAGCTACGCAGGGTGGGGGTCTGGCTAGTACTTTGATGACAGAAATAAATGTCTGTGATTTAAGCCACCTAATATACGGTATTTTCGTAACAGTAGCCTGAGTAGACTAAGACACTGGGTCAATCAAAATCTTTTCACAAAACTGAAAATTAAAATGTCTAACACTGTAAACTCAATGAACAAGAGTTTGAGCAAGCTCTGGGAGATGGTGAAGGACACCAGGAAGCCTGGAGTGCTGCAGTCCATGGGGTCACAAAGAGTCAGACACAACTGAGTGACTGAATAGCAACACTGTAAAGGAACAATCTTTAATCTGCTTTATTAGTATGTTAATTCCTAGTCCAGAGAAAATGTATACTTTAAATATCTCTTGTACTTTTGTGAATAATCAAATATAAACCAAAAGCTCAGCAACGTGAGCAGATTCAGCACCATGTTAAATGTTTTTTTCAAAATTTAACTGTAAAAAATGTACACTGAAACTGAAACATGTATGGCATATACATTAAAGAAAAAGGCACATCCTTTACTATCTTCTCCTATGTAAATTGGAGTAAACAAAATTGATGCTGCCTAAAAGCATTTTAGTTTAATTAATAAAACTATCAAAATACATTGCTGGCATAGGCTGAAGCCATACATTTAAATTAACAGAGAAAGATGGAAAAATAACTCATGATTACATGTACAAATTAGTTTTTTTTGCCCTACACTTTTATTTAAAGAAAACGTGTACAGCCATTCTTCTGCATAAACCTAATAGGAAAACTAACACAGTACTGCTGTAAGCTTGCATAGATACTTTAGAATCCACTGTCCTGTGAATAATGGCATTTTGAAGAGACCATCATTAGCAGAACATACTATGACACAGATCATTATTTCCCACTTCCTCATATCTTCACAATAGCTCATGCATTTAAGCACAAAAGATTCTTACTGTAAGTCAAACTATCTCAATTGCCACAATGCCACTCACAGAATGAATGACAGACTGTCGTATCCTCCTCACTCTATTACAACAAAGTTCCATCATTTCTAACAGGTGTGAATTTAATTAATGGATTATATGTCACCAGCGGATTTCAAACAGATTTAGAGACTACTTTTATATTATAAATTAATTGTCAAGCTAGAGTAGACACTGTGACCATGGCAAGATTTAAAACTAGGTAAAAAGGAAATGGGCATAACAAAGGCTGTTTTAAACCTTTCTATTAAAGTTGACATCATTAAATGTTCCAAGGATAACTCTGATGTAGAATCAAATCTTTTTCTGTAGCAATCCCACTGTTCGTGAATCAGCTAAATAGTAGACATTCCCATTTACTTGGTATTAGCAATAAGCCTGAAAAATCTCTATCCCTTAGCTCCAAAAATAAAGAAAGCATTTTAAACACAGTTGAACACCAAGGTCCAGGAATATATGTCATGAAAAAAATTATACCTTGATATCATATAATTAAAGGTATTAAATCCATTTTTTAAATGCAGACAGAGTACAGCCAAGAATATAGAACCTCATCTTGTGAATTTTAAAAAGTATTTAAACATAGAATCAAGTAAATAATAAAACAGTCTTATAAAAATAAGACTTTACCCACAAATTAATGAGAAGACACTCAAAGGTATAAGAAAGGACTGACACTGCAAATTTTACAATTTCACTTTCTCACCATCCACTTTCGTATTCCTTCTTTTCTTTCTGAAACGAAGAACCTTTCTTAGGAGAAATAAGATGCAAGGAGTTGTATCCACTATTGTTCTTTCAAGAGAACTTCAAGCAGTTTGGGGAGACAAAGTAGTTCCACCAATTAATAGCACCTAGGAAAGGTTTTGAATACCCTACCAGCTTACCCAAAAGAAAAGAAGAAGAACTTAGAGAGAAGATGAGTAAAGGTGAGAATAAAATGGGTCAAAATTCACGTGAAACCTGGATAGCGCCAAAGTAGTAATACTGTAAGTATGAATAGAAGTGGAAAGGACAGAGATCTAGAATTTAGAGAAGGGAGCAAAAAGTATGAACACAAAGAAAATTCTTCAATGCTTTTATTGTATGTCTATTAATCATGGAGAAGGAAATGGTAACCCACTCCAATGTTCTTGCCTGGGAAATCCCATGGACAGAGGAGCCTGGTGGGCTACAGTCCCTGGGGCCGCAAAGAGTCGGACACACTGAGCAACTAATACACCTATTAGTCAACATTACAATTTCACTCATCTTCAGTGTACTTTTCATTTTTGTACCATCTTAGAACCTTACTATATCATCTCAGGAATCCACTCATCTAAGAACTGAAAGCCATTCAAGCAAATCTTTCTCAAAATCTAACCCTTTTCCCAATTAAAACACTGCCTCTTTCTTTTCCAACCCATTCCTTCCCTCAATTTAAAACTCTCCTTTTCTCATGTGGGTGGCTTCCCTTAGGAAAACAATCTGATATGAGCAAGCCACATTGAGAACTTAAGTTTTGTAGAGGATATAAATATTTTTTAAACAGAAGCTGCTCTCTAGAATAATATAAATAAGGTAATATATAAAGAGATATTTTGGAGGAAGAATTACTATCTCAAATTCTTATCAATCTAGAGCTATGATTTTCTGATTTTCTTCATTTAGTTAGTGTGTGTGTGCGTGTGTGTGCGCGCGCACGCGTGCACGTGCACACGCTCACTCACTCAGTTGTGTCCAACTCTTGCTTCCCCATGGACTGCAGCCCATCAGGCTCCTCTGTCCATGTAATTTTCCAGGCAAGAATACTGGAGCAGGTGGCCATTTCCTCCTCCAGAGGATCTTCCCAATCCAGGGATCAAACCCAAGTCTCTTGCATCTCCTGCACTGGCAGACAGATTCTTCACCACTGCACCACCTAACTACTTAGCAAATATTTACTGAGTAACTAGAAATGCAGGGACAAACTTGGCATCCTACATTTGAATCTTGTCAATTTATACTGCAGAGTTTAACAAGAAGTGAACGGAGGACTAGAAAAAGACAGGTGATAACAGGACTACAGGTAAGGATGATAAATACTTGCTTCACATACTCCAACAATCCACACACCACAATTCCTGGGCTCCAGCCTACTTTACACCTGTTTTGGCATCACTAATTGAGCACTAACTGATCACTAACTGACCACAGTTTTTCTTGCTGCAACCAGATATGGATCAGAATTTTTTCAACATTATGTTCCAGATAACAAGTTAATATTCAAGTTGAAAACTATGAGTTATCTCCAAGTTAATAGGGTAGTCAGGCATCTGTGAAGGAAGTTGTTTTCAGATGACAGAAGGAGCCACTTACATTCAGTGTAGAGGAATAACAAAAACAGCAGTTATGTGTCATACAGCACTGTATAGATACTTTACAGATACCATATTTCACTGAATCCTTATAACAATCCTCTGAGTCAGTACTATTTCCATTTTACAGTTGAGGAAAGTGGAAGGCTATCCCCAGTCTCTAATGCCTTTCTTGCATGGCAGCCTCCAAACCAGCTCTCCATAGCCATCCCCTCTTCTAATCTCCTCCAGCATCAAACACGTAACAAATGGGTGGGACGCATGGAGACAGTAACATGGAAACATACATTACCATATGGAAAATAAATAGCCAATGGGAATTTGCTGTATGACTCAGTGAACTCAAACCAAGGCTCTATAACAACCTAGAGGGGTGGGATGGGGTGGGAGGTGGGAAGGACGTTCAAGAAGAGGACACAGGTATACCTATGGTTGACTCATGTTGACGTTTGGCAGAAACCAACACAATATTGTGAAGCAATTTTCCTTCAATTAAAAGTAAACAAATTTATTTTTTTTTAATGTTACCCTGTATGAGTATTTATCTTTTTCATGCCTCTTTATTGCCTCTCCAACCAATACCATACTCTTCTTGCTCAGTATGCTGCTGCTGCTGCTGCTAAGTCACTTCAGTCATGTCTGACTCTATGCGACCCCATAGACAGCAGTCCACCAGGCTCCTCTGTCCCTGGGATTCTCCAGGCAAGAACACTGGAGTGGGTTGCCATTTCCTTCTCCAGTGCATGAAAGCGAAAAGTGAAAGTGAAGTCGCTCAGTCATGTCTGACTCTTAGCGACCCCATGGACTGCAGCCTACCAGGCTCCTCTGTCCATGGGATTTTCCAGGCAAGAGTACTGGAGTGGGGTGCCATTGCCTTCTCTACTTGTTCAGTATAGCTGGTACTCTAAACTACATGTTGACATAATGGCAAAAACAATTCTGTAAATAGGTAAACAGTCAAAAGTAAATAGATGCAAAGTAAACCTGCACACCATATATTTGGTCACTCAGGCATTTTCAGTACAATAAAATATTATTACCACTATTTTTTACTATTAATAGTTTCTTTATAAGTTGTAGCATGTGAACACTTCATTGTAGCATGTGGTATCTAGTTCCCCCAACCAGGGATTGAATCCAGGCCCCCTCCTTTGAGACTACTGTAGAGTCCCAGCCACTGGACCACTAGGGAAGGCCCCAGGAAAGCTAATTTATTATAAGAAATTAGCCACTTCTAGCTGCGGCCTTGAAAAGCTGCCTTCATATGATGCATGAAGTATTTATATGTCATACTTCTTATAACATAGTCAAAGATCAGAAACTAAATTGCCCAAAGTTAAACAGCTAGCAACGAAATGAGTAAGGATTTGAGTCTAGGCTTGTTTCATACTAAGCATCATATTCGTACCACACACATCTCCAAAGAAGCAGAAGGTTTAATTAAGGTCATGCCAACATACATGAGATAGAAGATAACACACAGTTTAAAGAGTAGCAAATATATGAGCATGTCTTCTTTCTATTGCTTGATGATGCCCAGACAAGTTTCCTGAAATGATTTAACTCTGAAAGACCAAGTTATTCTATAATTAATGTGCATCATCTTTTAAGAAAACAGAAAAGTCTTAACTGGGGTTATGGCTGTAAAATTATAATTGACTATTTTGGGTTATTTTGATATATCTTTTATATAAATTTCTATAATCCCTATCTTTCTGTTTATATGGTGACATTTCCAGCCTTCTTATCAAATTTATATGACATATAAAACTGGTTTTATTAACCCACCAAGCTTTTAAAAATCTCAAATTCATTTTTGAGCAGCTACAGCAAGCTCCAAGTACAGGGGATTCAGGAGCTGGAATTTGAAACATACTAGCAATACATGCCCACAAGGCAAAATAAGAGAATTTAGCAGCAAATTAGCAAAACAGGAGTGACATACTGCGACAAAAGCTATCTTAGCTATATGACAAGGGCTTAACACAAAACTGAGCTTCATACAGTAACTAAAATAATTATTAATGTGTATACTGTGAAGCAACAAAACATAAAAAAGTTAGACAAAATTATGAGTGTCAACATTTAAAAAACACAAGAATACAAAATACAATAGAGAAAATAAATAGAGGTACAGCCAAAGATAACACTCTGGTTACAGTGCACTCTCTACATCAGTGTGGTTAAACTGATACATTAAACTCAAGTTAAGAGGAAAGGAAAAGATACAAGGCATAAAAATGAAAAACCATCTTAAGAAGACTACTGAAAAAAAAAAAAAGCCTAACATGACAGCAACAAAAAAAAAGCCATAATAAAGATATAGCTAAACATGTTAGTCTTTCAGTTGTGTTCAATTCTTTGAGATCCCATAGGCTACAGATCAACAAACTCCTCTGCCCACGGAATTCTCCAGGCAAGAATACTGGAATGGGTAGCCATTCCCTACTACAGGGGTCTTCCCAACCCAGGGATCAAACCCGGGTCTCCTGCATTGCATTCTTTACCATTTGAGCCACCAAGAAAGCCCAAAGGTATAGCTAAGAAATGTAAATAAACATAAATTATAATAAAAACATTAAAAACCAGGAAATAAAAGAAATAATACATTTATAAATACTCAGAGGCCAACTCCTTTCAATAAGCATTTTGCATATACAATAAAAGCCTTAACATTACCCATTAAATTATACTAGATATCTGGGAACTTATATGAATGGTCCATATATCAGAGTATATAGATAAGAAAACAGAAAAAAAAAAAAAAAAGAATAGGAAGCAGAGTCACTAATGTCTGTGACCCCACAGTAATCTGAAAACTATTCAGAAAGGTAATGAAACTTTGTAATGTTAGAAAGCTTTTTATTTTGGTTATGGGCTACCATTAAAGCATTTATAAAATAATAACTGATTTAAAAATTCCATTCTCTGCCACTGAAAATAATGAGCAATTAACTTATATAAAAGTTGTAACCCTACAAAAGACTAAATACAAATTACATTTCTGTAAAAATGAGTTTTATTTTAAAGTATCAATGAACACTCACCACTTAAAGAGATTTCTTTCCATTCATTCTCTCATTCAACACATTAATGAACATCTACCATATACCAAGGGCCTTCCCTGGTTGCTCAGTGGTAAAGAATCCAGTTGCCAATGTAGGAGACACGGGTTCAATCCCTCAGTTGGGAAAATCCTCTGGAGAAGGAAATAGCAACCCATTCTAGTATACCTCCCTGGGAAATCCCATGGACAGAGGAGCATGGCAGGCTATAGTCCAATGGGTCACAAAAGAGTTGGACATGACTAATTGAGTCTCCTAACAGCAAAGAGCTAAACATGTCAAAGTCTCATGAAAGATATGCAAACACGAAAACAATTATTTACTCCCTCTTGATTGTGGTGTTGGAGAAGACTCTTGAGAGTCCCTTGGACCACAAGGAGATCCAACCAGTCCATCCTAAAGGAGATCAGTCCTGGGTGTTCATTGGAAGGACTGAGGCTAAGGCTGAAACTCCAATACTTTGGCCACCTCATGAGAAGAGTTGACTCATTGGAAAAGACTCTGATGCTGGGAGGGATTGGGGTCAGGAGGAGAAGGGGACGACAGAGGATGAGATGGCTGGATGGCATCACTGACTCGATGGACGTGAGTCTGAGTGAACTCTGGGAGTTGGTGATGTACAGGGAGGCCTGGCGTGCTGCAATTCATGGGGTCGCAAACAGTCGGACATGACTGAGCGACTGAACTGAACTGAACTGACAATATACACTTAAAAGCATTAAAAAAAAATGTCAGCAGTCTCAACTCCAGGTGCATAGCATGTTATCTCATTACCTCCAATTATACAGTTAGGTAAACTGTCTGAAATATTTAAAACTATATTTAGAAATCAAATAAACCTGACACTCTCAAACCTCACAAATGCCTGACAGGGTAGCCTTACCAACTACCAAAATCACTCTAAATCCCCAAGCAACTCTTATAAATTTAATAAACAGAAATAATAAATGAAATAAATCCAAGTATCCTGAATGCTCTAATACTTTAGAAACTTAACCAAATTATTTTAAATCTTTTAAGTTAAAAATCTTCCTAAATGTGCTGTAGCAGCAAACTGGGGGGAAAAAAAAACAAAAACCCTGGTTCCTGAAGACCTTGTGGAATAAAACTGTCTTATCAGTCCTGTATGAATGTGTCCACATTCTTATGTGAAAGAGAAATAAACTACCTTGTTTCAGCCAATATTGTGTTGTGTTTCCTTTCACCCACAATCAAAAATAATACTAATTAATACATATGTTTAATATCAATGAAACATTTCAAATTAAAATTACAAAGCTAACATGACCTTCTCTAATATGTTTAATTATCTTAAATGCTTCAAACACTTTTAAAAACAAACATACATATACAGTACCACAATGATTATAAAACTTTTTCTTAAACAATATAAAAATGTTCATACTAATGGATTTGATTTGTTTCATAAGACAGCACATTTACCACGATATGGTTTAGGAGCACAGTTAATTAGTCAGCGTCAAATAGAGTCACAGAACCTAGGGTCTTCTTCCAGGAGAGTTCTACTTGGCTAGCATGCTAAGTTCTCTTGTGTTATTTTTGTTGTTTTAATAGTTTTAGGACTTTTCAGGCCAATGGCTTTTCTTACAACTCAATATATCACGTTTCTTCAATTTTCTTAGGCAACCTCCCAACACATCATTGAGTTGCCTGTTTGATCTGGTAACAGTCTGCACGGTGGCACGCTGGTAAAGAACCCACCTGCCAATGCAGGAGACACGAGTTCAATAGTGTCTCATGGGAAGATCCCTTGGAGAAGGGAATGGCGACCCACTCCAGTATTCTTGCCTGGAGAATTCCATGGACAGAGGAAGCTGGTGGGTCGCAAGAGTTCAACACGACCTAGTAACCAAACAACAACATTCTGTATACTATACTCAGATTCAACCAATATTAGTGACTGATTGGATTCTGCCTTCTTTCCTCATCTTTCTCACCTGGCTCAATGCCACAATGCTACGTTCATTTTATTGGCCGGAAAGACTCAACAGAGAAATTTTAGTTTATTGCTGTTGCTTTTACAAATGATAATCAAAAATTATGTATGACAGAAATCAACTCTTTAAAAGAGAAGCTTATATGTCTACCATTATTGATTATTTGACGTCCACAGCTGACTACTTATACAGTCTTACTTATCATAAAGTTCAGCTCACTTCAGTCACTCAGTCATGTCTGACTTTTTGGAATCCAATGGACTGCAGCATGCCAGGCTTCCCTGCCCATCACCAATTCACAGAGCTTGCTAACACTCATGTCCATCGAGTCAGTGATGCCAGCCAACCATCTCATCCTCTGTCATCCCCTTCTCCTCCCACCTTCAATCTTTCCCAGCATCTGGGTCTTTTCCAATGAGTTGGTTCTTTGCATCAGGTGGCCAAAGTACTGGAGCTTCAGCTTCAGCATCAGTCCTTCCAATGAATATTCAGGACTGATTTCCTTTAGGATGGACTGGTTGGATCCCCTTGCAGTCCAAGGGACTCTCAAGAGTCTTCTCCAACACCACAGTTCAAAAGCATCAATTTTTTGGCGCTCAGCTTTCTTTATAAGTCCAACTCTCACATCCATACATGACTACTGGAAAAACCATAGCTTTCACTAGGCGGACCTTTGTCGGCAAAGTAATGTCTCTGCTTTTTAATACAGTCTCAGATTGGTCATAGCTTCTCTTCCAAGGAGCAAGTGTCTTTTCATTTAATGGCTGAAGTCACCATCTGCAGTGATTTTGGAGTCCAAGAAAATAAAGTCAGCCACTGTTTCCACTATTTACCCATCTACTTGCCATGAAGTGATGGGACCCGATGCCATGATCTTAGTTTTCTGAATGTTGAATTTTAAGCCAGCTTACTCACTCTCCTCTTTTTCACCCTCACCAAGAGGCTCTTTAGTTCTTGTTCACTTTCTGCCATAAGGGTGGTGTCATCTGCATATCTGAGATTATTGATATTTCTCCTGGAAATCTTGATTCCAGCCTGTGCTTCCTCCAGCCCAGTATTTCTCATGATGTACTCTGCATATAAGTTAAATAAGCAGGGTGACAATATACAGCCTTGACGTACTCCTTTTCCTATTTGGAACCAGTCTGTTGTTTCATGTCCAGTTCTAACCGTTGCTTCCTGACCTGCATATAGGTTTCTCAAGAGGCAAGTTAGGTGGTCTGGTATTCCCATCTCTCAGAATTTTCCAGTTTATTGTGATCCACACAGTCAAAGGCTTTGGTATAGTCAATAAAGCAGAAATAGACCTTTTCTTGGAACTCTCTTGCTTTTTCCATGATCCAGCAGATGTTGGCAATTTGATCTCTGGTTCCTCTGCCTTTTCTAAAACCAGCTTGAACATCTGGAAGTTCACGGTTCATGTATTGCTAAAGCCTGGCTTGGAGAATTTTAAGCATTACTTTAATAGCGAGTGAGATGAGTGCAATTGTGCGGTAGTTTGAGCATTCTTTGGCATTGCCTTTCATTGTTTTTCCATGGACCACATCAAAAGCAAATCAGAAAGAGGAAGAGGGGAGTGGTTAGGGCATTTAATTTCCTGACTTTCCCTCTGTAAGATGATCTTCGGCTGGCTGGGTACCTCTACCGAGTGTCAATGCTTCTCCCAAAGCAGCCATCTCTACAAGAACAGTCTCCTTTCAGGCTTAATATGCTCCCTCCTCTAACCTCCTCACGCCTAGGAGTAGTAACCACTATCAACAGTTACTACTTCAACTGTTATGAACAGTTATTATCTTACCTCTTGTGGTTTTCCCTCCCACACTTCTACAGATTTACAAATAGTCCCTCTCAAATAATTTGAAAAGCACACTTCTATGTTTTTGGTGAAAAGTGATCCCAGGAAACAGCTGCTTGAAATGTTGAGTTTGCTGTTGTTCAGTCATTCAGTCATGTCAGACTCTTTGCAATCCCATGGACTGTAGCATGCCAGGCTTCCCTGTCCTTCATTATCTTCTGGAGTTTGCTCAAACTCATGTTTGTCCATTGAGTCAGTGATGCCATCCATCCGTCTCATCCTCTGTCACCCCCTTTTCCTCCTGCCAATTTTTCTCAGCATCAGGGTCTTTCCCAATTATTAGCTGGCTCTTCGTATCAGGTGGCTGAAGTATTGGAGATTCAGCTTCTGCATCAGTCCTTCCAATAAATATTCAAGGTTGATTTCCTTTAGGATTAACTGGTTTGATCTCCCTGCTGTCTAAGGGACTCTCAAGAGTATTCTCTAGCACCAGAGTTTGAAAGTATTGATTCTTCAGCACTCAGCCTTCTTTATGGTCCAACTCTCACATCTGTTCATGACTACTGGAAAAACCATAGCATTGACTGTATGGACCTTTGTCTGCAAAGTGTTGTCTCTGCTTCTTAATATGCTAAGTTTATCACAGCTTTTCTTTGAAATGAGATTGAGATTACTCTAGAAACTCAGGAATAATCTCCACAGTGAGAGAAAATGGGGCCAAAGGTAATGCATTTAATGTTATAAAGATTAATGATTATACAAATCAGATGAAGGGCAAACTAGGAGATACTGTGGTGTGATACAAAATTTTATGGCAATTAGCCAGAATCATGGGGTATCCAGATATTTGGTTTAACATTATTCTGGGTGTGCCTGTGAGGGTGCTTCTGTGTAGGATTAACATTTGAATCAACAGACTGAATAAAGCAGATTACCCTCCCCAGTGTAGGTGAAGTCAAAGTTGCTTAGTCGTGTCCAACTCTTTGCAACCCCATGAATTATACGTACAGTCTGTGGAATTCTCTAGGCCAGCCCACTGGATGGGTAGCCTTTCCCTTCTCCAGGGGATCTTCCCAACCCAGGGATCGAGGGATCAAACCCAGGTCTCCCACAATGCAGGCGGATTCTTTACCAGCTGAGCCACAAGTGAAGCCCAAGAATATTGGAGTAGGTAGTCTATCTCATTTCCAACAGATTTTCCCGACCCAGGAATCGAACCGGGGTCTCCTGCACTGCAGGCAGATTCTTTACCAGCTGAGCTATCAGGGAAGCCCCTGTAGGGCAATGTACGTGGGCCTCATCCAATCCATTGAAGGCCTCAATAGAATAAAAACGCAGAGTTAGGGAGAATATCTTCTCTCTGCCAGTCCTCAGCCAGAACATCAGCCTTCTCCTGCCTCCAGACTCTGACTGAAATTCACACCATCAGCCTCCTAGTTCTCAAACGTGTGAACTTGGACTGAAACTATACCATCAGCTCTTCTGGGTCTCCAGCTTGCTGACTGCACATCTTGGGACTTCTTGGCCTTCTTAACCACATAAGTCAATTCCCTATTATCCATCTATCTATCTATATCTCCTGTTGGTTCTGTTTCTCTAAAGAATCCAGATTAATACAAGTGGCTATGGAACTTAACTGTTATGAAAAAAAAAAAAGGTGATTGTAAAATTGTGGACTCATCTGACTTCCTAGAGAGTACATAGGAAGGAAAAAGAAAAGCTATGAACATATCTTTGCTGCTGGCAATAAAAAAAAGTAACAGCAGTATTTACCCTATAAATACCCCCAGCCTCAGCACCCCGCCCCACCAACACACACTCACATGGAAAAACTATACATTTTCAGACACAGGACAACAGGAAGGAAGCCCACAATCCTTGAAAGAAGGGAAAGCAGAAGATGAGCCCTGCAACTGCCCTGGTTTACTGCCCTTGAAGTAGTTTTCAGACTGTGGCACAGGAAGGGGGAATTCAAACAAAGCCCAGTAACATGGTGAATTGAGAAAAAAATAATCAGAGTTAAGTGAAGCAAAGGCAGCAAGAATTTATGGGGCAGGATATCAGAGAGGAGGAAGCAACACAGAGAACTCCGAGAACTGCACAGGGGACCTGAGGAGTCGCTGTTGAGTATTCATCTACACATGAGTAAGAGGAAATTCTCTGGGACCAAGGAAAGAATCAGCAGAAAAACTGCAAACTGCACAGTTTCCCAAGATCACATATGGCTGGGAACATTTACTATGTTCCCACCAGCCAGAGAGGAAAGATTTACCAGGACATGGTAAAGTCCTCTGGAAGTAATCACAGTAGTATTGGGGTAAATAAGCCTTGGACTGAAGTCTGTTCTGGACCCACTCTAAGTTTAAAAGTTATCCTCAAAGAATCAAACTGATTCCAAATAACTTAATTATATATAACAGGAACTGGCAAACTTTTTTTTGTAAAGAATCAGACAGTAAATATTTTAGTCTCTTTTATATGGTTGGACCTCTTGAACTGGGCAATGTGTGTCAAGATATCCATGACAATTAAAACTATTTTCCTAAAACCATTCCCATTTATTGTATAAATAAACTAAGGCTTGGAGAATTTAAGTTAACTTGCTCAAAGTAAATGAAGGTAATAACATAGCCTGCAGTCAAGATCTGACTCCAACTCTCTCAAACTGTGAAATCCATGGTAACAATTCTGTATTACTATCTCCCTTGTAATAAGCCTTTTGCTATCCCAGTCTAACAGACGAATTTCATCACAGCATGAAAGTTGCTCAGTCGCGTCCGACTCTTTGCAATCCCATGGACTATACAGTCCATGGAATTCTCCTGGCCAGAATACTGGAGTGGGTAGCCATTCCCTTCTCCAGGAGATCTTCCCAACCCAGGGATCAAGCCCAGGTCTCCCACATTGCAGGTAGATTCTTTACCAGCTGAGCCACCAGGGAAGCCCAAGAATACTGCAGTGAGTAGCCTATCCCTTTTCCAGCAAGTCTTCCTGACCCAGGAATCGAACCAGGATCTTCTGCACTGCAGGCAGATTCTTTACCAACTGATGCTATCATCTTAATTGACGCATCCTCTGTCACTATCAACTACTTGTAATAACAGTGAAAGGCAGTGAGCATTTACTGGGAACCTTTAAATTCATTTTTTTACTTATTTTTTTATACAGCCTTCAAAGTTGTAGCCCTTGCCCATGGGCAGTAAATGGTGACATCAGAAATGGGGGTTGGATTAGTGAGATCCCAAAGCCTAACATCTTTCTACCACAGCACACTGTCTTAACAGCAGCACAAATCACAGGCCTCAGGGTGGTCCAAAATTGAGATAAGAAAAACTATGTCTCAAACCACAGAGAGGGATGAAGGAATGCAAGGGGGAAATTGAATGGCTATTTGGGAGGGGAAAAGCTTCACTGTGAAGTATGATGTATTCTCTGTGCTTCTTGGCTCATTATCATTTCCATTTCCATTAAGGTCCAGTTTAATTCTATCAAATTCACAAAGACATTTTCTACTTCTCCTTGCCCTCTCTAGTCTCCTATACTCTCCAAAGCAATCATGTAATGGCATAGAATACATTATATTGCTATTTCTGAGTGTATATTAATCAAATTACAAGCAGCTTTGAGGACATCTTTTGTATTTTATAGTCTATATTCTAACATGACTGCAGTGTCTGTGTTGATAAAGATCATATTCAGGTATTATACTTTTGAAAAATTAATTAGAAATTTTTAAAAAATAGGTTATCAACTCCAGGTACCTTAATGCCAAAATAGTAAACAAAATAAATGGAGAGAAAAGTCCCAGTGCCACTCTACAGGACTTCTTAACAAAGAGCCACCTTTAAATAATATTTCCAGACTTCCGACACAACTAATTCATTTGCAAAGCACTCGCTTCCACATTACTTTAAAAAAGGAAGAAAAAAAATGCAGTCAATAATTTCCTGAAATCCATAACAAGCATTACTAAACCAGAAACCAAGAATTCTGACTTCTGGTTGAAGAATGTCCTACTAAACAAGCAAGTCTCCAAGTATACTCTCTGGTCCTCTAGAGATCCCACAAAGCCTTTCAGGTGATCCAAGAGGGTAAGACTATTTCCATAAAAGTAGTAAGATATCATTTGGCCTTCCACTCAGTCAACTTTTGCACTGATGGTCCAAAAGCAATGATGGGTACTAAAACTAATGACGCCTTAGCACAAATCAAGGCAATTGCATCAAATGTACTAGCAGTCATCAGACTCTCCCCCCACCATGAACTGCAGTAAAAATTAAGGCCAGCCCTGGATGAAGTAGTGAAATTTACTTATTAAATCTTGACCCTTGAGAACACACCTTTTTAAAATTCTGTGTGACAACACAGAAATTACATATACAGCATCTCTGCAGCACACAATTACACTCCTCCAGGGAAAGCACTTGTATAACTGTTTGAGCTATCAGCTAACTAGCTGTATTTTTCATGGACCACCATTTTTACTTGAAAGACAAACTTAGAGACCACACAGAGGACAAACCTGTGGCTGCCAAGGGGGAGAAGGGTAGGGAGGGAAGGAGTGGAAATCTGATTAACAAACTACCATATATAGAACTGATAAACAGCAAGGTCCCACTGTCAAGCACAAGGAACTATATTCAATATCCTGTGACAAACCATAATAGAACAGTGTATATGTATATACACACACACAGACACACACAAATCTATCTGAATCACTTTGATGTACAGCAGAAACACAAACATTATAAATCAACTATACTTCAATAACATAAATTTTAAAAATGAAACTACTACTTGTCAAATTTTGGTGTAGCATCAAAGAAAACCGACACTTATTTGAAATAACTACTAAAATATTATTGTCTTTTTCTAACTACATGTCTGTGTGAGGCTGGATTTTCCTCATATATTTCAGCCAAAATATTGCAACAGAACGAAAAACTAGTTATGAAAGTCAAGCAATTTTCTATTAGGTCAGACATATAAATGATTTACAAAAGTATAAAACAATGCCACTTTTCTCACTGATTTTTTACTTCAGAAAATACTTTTCATTAAAATGTTATTTGTTAATAAGTATGAGTTTGATGTTATTTTTAATGAATAAAGTTTTTTTTAATTTCTCAGTCTTAACTCTAAGTTGATAAATATCAGTAAATATAACCTCCTGTGTAGCTCAGCTGGTAAAGAATCCACCTGCAATGCAGGAGAGCCCAGTTTAATTGCTGGGTCAGGAAGATTCCCTGGAGAAGGGATAAGCTACCCACTCCAGTATTCTTGGGCTTCCCTGGTGGCTCAGATGGTAAAGAATCTGCCTGCAATGCAGGCGATCTGGATTCGATCCCTGGGGGTTGGGAAGATTCCACTGGAGGAGGGCATGGCAACCCACTTCAGCGTTTTTGCCTGGAGAATCCCCATGGACAGAAGAGCCTGGCAGACTACAGGCCATGGGGTCGCAAAGCATTGGACATGCCTGAGCGACTAAGCACAGCACACACATTAGCAAAAGCTGTGTGGCAACCTCAATCATTTTTAAGAGCATAAAAGGCCCCACAGACCAGAAAGTTTGAGAACTACTATGCTGTGTGCTGTGCGTTGTGCTTAGTCGCTCAGTCATGTCCGACTCTTTGTGACCAACACTCAGAAGAATATGAAGATAAGTAAACAGTTTATAATCTAAATATTTAAGATGAAAAAATACAAATTTGTGAGAAAAAAAATCTCACTTCATGTCTGGTCACACCCAGGGTTAGCATGTAAGGAGATGCTGCTGCTGCTGCTGCTAAGTCGCTTCAGTCGTGTCCGACTCTGTGCGACCCCATAGACGGCCGCCCACCAGGCTCCCTCGTCCCCGGGATTCTCCAGGCAAGAACACTGGAGTGGGCTGCCATTTCCTTCTCCAGTGCATGAAAGTGAAAAGTGAAAGGGAAGTCACTCAGTTGTGTCCGATTCTTAGCGGCCCCATGGACTGCAGCCTACCAGGCTCCTCCATCCACGGGATTTTCCAGGCAAGTGTACTGGAGTGGGGTGCCATTGTCTTCTCCAAAGGAGATGACTATCGTTTATTTTGGAGGAAACAGATAAGAGGAAAAGCCAACTCTAGGATAAAATTATAGATTCTCCAGAAAAATTCCCAACTCCCCACAGCCCTCCGTTATAACTACCATTTCCTATCTCTGCTTGGAATTACAAAGAAACAGAAGTGGGTAAAGAGGAAAGAGAAACGTCACAGAAATGAGACAAGCCTCAGGCACATTCTAACCAAAGGGCTGTGTTCGGGTGGAGATAGAAGGTGGTAGTTGACACTGTGATTTATAAGTGAAACATCCCATACATACTGCTCATGACAGAACATATCACCCATAGTCCCAATGGCCATTTTCAACAGAAATTTTAAAATAAACATAATTTTTCCATTATCTGTTTTCACTATGCCCAAGTCTTTTGCTCTTTCAAGCCTTATCAGGACCCAGGGCTGGCTGCATGCACTACCTCACAGGAAGGCTAGAAGGTCCTCTCCATCTCCATGATTCTCTGTTCACACCTCTTCGTACGTTACATTGTGGGCTGACATTTCCCGTCTCTCCCACTGTAAGCTCCTCAGGGATAGAGTTTACATCTTACTCATCTTTTTCCCCTGGAGCACAGCACAGTACCATTATAGTCATGCTCAGTTTCCCAATGATTTATTTCTCAGAGGCCAAATGTCAATATTTTATAAAATAAATTTCTTCAAGAAGCACAACACAAGTTGTGCACATTTACAAAACAGTAGTTTCATAAACTGAAAACAGAAATATTATCAAATTTAAAATAATTTTTGATTCTTATCTAATTTCAGTTCAGTTCAGTTCAGTCGCTCAGTCTTGTCCGACTCTTTGTGACCCCATGAACTGCAGCACGCCAGGCCTCCTTGCCCATCACCCACTCCCGGAGTTCACCCAAACTCATGTCCATCGAGTTGGTGATGCCATCCAGCCATCTCATCCTCTGTCGTCCCCTTCTCCTCCTGCCCCCAATCCCTCCCAGCATCAGAGTCTTTTCCAATGAGTCAACTCTTTGCATGAGGTGGCCAAAGTATCGGAGTTTCAGCTTGAGCATCAGTCCTTCCAAAGAACACCCAGGACTGATCTCCTTGCCTCTCTAAACATGTTGACCCCATGCAACCCCATGGACTTGCAACCCATGGACTGTAGCCTACCAGGCTCCTCCATCCATGGGATTTTCTAGGCAAGAGTGCCGGAGTAGGTTGCCATTTCCTTCTCCAGGGGATCTTCCTGACCCAGTGACTGAACCTAGGTCTCTCATATTGCAGGCAGATGCTTTACCTTCTGAGCCACCAGGGAAGCCCAAAAATATTGACCACTTCATCCTAAAGCTCCCCCTTGGCTTCCAGGATGCCATTTCTTCCTGCCTTATTCTTAGCTCTCTGGTCACTCCTTCTCAGTCTTTCTCTGATCACCTTAGGTTATTTCTCCAAAATTCTATTCTCACCCCATACAGTACTCCGATCTCTCTGAAATTCTTTTGGGTTACATTATCTAAATCAGGAATTCTCAACTCCAGCAGAAGTGACATTTCGGACCAGATAATAATTTATTGACTTCCCTAGTGGTTCAGTTGATAAAGAATTTGCCTGCAATGCAGGAGACCCAGATTCAATCCCATCCCCTGGAGAAGGAAACGGTAACCCACTCCAGTATTCTTGCCTGGAGAATTCCATGGACAGAGGAGCCTGGTGGGCTACAGTCCACGGGGTCACAAGAGTCAGACACAACGTAGTGACTAAACCACCACCAATGATTTATTATCATTGTGCTTTGTGCATTACAGGACATGTGCACTGCAGGATATCCAGCAGCATCTCTGGTGTCTGCCCACTAAATTCCCCCCAGTTACGACAATCAAAAACATCTCTAGTCATTTTTGACAGCACATTTTCATATTGGCTCTCCCTCCTTTTATCCTTCCTCAGTCCAGTTTTACTCCCTAGTAAGTTATTAGTGTGCAGGGCTCTGCTTTCTGGGGAATCCAGTTTTTCCAAGAAAAGTCTGTGGTTTGTATATTGCAAGGGAGATCCCAAAGCCCATCAAACTGCAAGCTGCGATTTCTGCTTTCTTTTCCTCAACTGAAATACCTCAGTGACAGAAGAATAAAATCAAAACTTACTGTCACTGCTTCCTCACTCACCATGTCTCCACACCTATTACAAATAACAATTTCCAGAATAAACAGTTTCAAAAAACGTCTTTATACTGATACATTCACATAATAATCTTTGTCCATGCACTATTTTCGCCTGGCAATGAAGACAGTCTGAGGAAAAGCAGGATGATGCATGCTGAGGTTCCAGTTCCTCTTCTTTTCCCAGGCTGCTCTGTCTCAGAGCAGGGACTGTGAACTCTGTCCTTTCCATCATGGCCCAAATTCAGGCCCCACAATCCTCTACCCCTTATAGCTAACCAGAGCTATACTCAACATTTTAAAGTTAAAATATGAGGCAAGAGTGGCACTGTCCTACCCACTGAAACAATGTGAGCAACCATTTCACTCCATGTAACATAATTCTCAAATGTCAAATTACTAACCATATAAGTTCTTTCTCTTTTTCTAAAAATGGAAAAAAGTGGTGTAAGAATCATTCATCTACAACAGAGACTAATGGCTAAGAAAATACCTTTAAACAGTCTACGTTATTCATTAAAAATATATATATTATGATTGCAAATTAAGTTACTCATATACCCAAAGTAGAAAATAGAGTATGCATCTAATGTACAAGAAATTTAACAGAAAACTTCTTCTTTTATTCAACTAAGATTGACTGAGCATCTACTATATAACCAAGTGTAAGTGAAACTAAGCCAGAAAGCCTCCGCTCTGTGGATGTGCTACTGTCCGGCAGAGGAGACAGAAAACATTAAGCAGATGACTTACCCTTGCCATTGCAGTAAGGAGAGTAAGGAGGGGGAGAAGGAGTCACAGAAGAATCATTAAAATTGAGACCTGATAGTAGAAATCAGTTGTGGAGGAGGGGTGGAAGACACTAGAAATGTAAGGTGTCTCAGGCAGAGAGAATATACTATGTGAGGGTCCTCAGCACTTCTGTGCTGGCATTTTTGAGAAACAGAGGCCACTGAGACTGGTATTCACCGAATAACAGAACAAGGTTATTGGAATTGAGGCAGTGGAAGTAAATAGAAGGCAGAGACCAAATCATAGAGGTGTTTATAACATTGATAATGTTACAAATGGTAATACAGGTAGCAATAACAATTTAAAATATAATAAGCTCTGTCACTTTTTGTGACACAAAAATATACTTTTTGGCTATAAATCATAACAACTTGTATACTAGTGAAGTTTCCAAACTGAACAACAGAGAAAGTTTACAGCTAAGCTTACTAAGTCTCCCAAATAAACCTCACAGTTCTATTTTCTCCCAGTTCTCTAATGATTGCTCTTTTACAGAGCAAGTTGATTCACTGGGTTGAGACCATAGACACACTGAAGAAACCCTATACTGTTAAGCCTAGTACAGTTAATATTGTCAAAAAATATACCTATTTTTTTCCCTTTTGTAACGGTGGTAAAACCTTTATAACATAAAATTTACCATCTTAATCATTAAGTGTACAATAGAGTGATATTAAATATAATGTTGTCCAACCATCACTACCATCCCTCTCCATAATTCTTTTCATCTTAAGAAACTGAAACTCTATCTCTACCAAACAATAATTCCCCATTTCCCTTCCCCCCGGCTCCTGGAAACTACCATTCTACCTTCTGCACTTATAAAACTGACTACTCTAAGTACCTTATGTAAGGGGAACCATACACTATTTCTCTTTTTATGACTGGTTTTACTTCATTTAGCATAACATCCTCATGATTCATCCATGTTTCAGGTTATGTCAGAATTATCTCTTTCAGTTCAGTTCAGTTGCTCCGTCGCACCAACTCTTTGCGACCCCACAAATCGCATCACGCCAGGCCTCCCTGTCCATCACCAACTCCCAGAGTTCACTCAGACTCATGTCCATCGAGTCCGTGATGCCATCCAGCCATCTCACCCTCAGTCGTCCCTTCTCCTCCTGCCCCCAATCCCTCCCAGCATCAGAGTCTTTTCCAATGAGTCAACTCTTCACATGAGGTGGCTGGAGTACTGGAGCTTCAGCTTTAGCATCATTCCTTCCAAAGAAATCCCAGGGTTGATCTCCTTCAGAATAGACTGGTTGGATCTCCTTGCAGTCCAAGGGACTCTCAAGAGTCTTCTTCAACACCACAGTTCAAAAGCATCAATTCTTCAGCGCTCAGCCTTCTTCACAGTCCAACTCTCACATCCATACATGACCACAGGAAAAACCAGAAGGCTGACTAATACTACATTGTATGTATACACCACATTTAAATTCATTCACTGATGGACACGTGGGTAGCTTCTGCATTTTACCTACTGTGGATAACGCTATGAACATGGGTATACAAAATCTATCCAATCTTAAAGAACAAGATGGCATTTCAATGCAGTACCCTGTATAGATGCATGCCACATAGACAAAATCTAGAGTGGAAGTGCAGAAAGAAAATGAAAAAGATGCTCATTTCATTATTTTTGTGTGTGTGTGAAAGTCGGTCAGTCATGTCCAACTCTTTTGCAACCCCATGAATTATACAGTGCATGGAATTCTCCAGGCCAGAATACTAACGTGGGTCCCTTCTCCAGGGGATCTTCCCAACCCAGGGATCAAACCCAGGTCTCCTACATTGCAAGTAGATTCTTAACCAGCTGAGCCACCAGGGATAACATGTCTAATTTCTCTTCTCTCTTGCTAGCCTGCAAATCCAGACCATCAAAACTTTTCATGCCTCTTAGTATAATTTCATTATTAAAGGCCTCTTGCCTTTTGCCCTGGAGTCCCCAATTCATGGATGAATTATTTCCCTTGTCTTCCACTTCAAAACTCATTTTACGTTCTGCTTTCACCAAACTCTTTTTCCATCTTAAACGCTTTACTTTCTGTTAGGTCAAAAAGAAAAAAAAAGGAGGAGTGGGGAGCATAGGTTTTGTTAAAATATTTCTCAAAGGTTTCTAAAGTAATCACTGAATTATTAAAGTAACTATGAATCAGCAATAATGTGTTCTGTTTTAAAAAGCAAAAATTCAGAGAATACATACATAAAAACTAGAGTATTACAAACAAAATTGCAAGCTATCCCTCCACAATACCTAATAATAGTTTCTTTTAATTTTCCTCATTTCAGAGAAGATACTGAAAATGTCCTGATAATGTTGAGAAATTCTAAAAATGATCAAAGATTAGGAAATAAGGGGGGAAAAAAAATCACATTTTTTTCCAGTCTGGGGTTAGACTAGAAAAGAGAATATGAACTGAGGTAGAAATCAGTAGGGAGCCAGTGTAGAACTCTGAGACCTCAGTCTTGTCTTCAGTAAACATCCCACTCCATTGTCCTGAATTCTTGGAATGTGTCTTTTGTCTGATAAATTATCAGCACTCAGATCCAGGGAAGGGAGTAATTAACTTCTGTTACATATTAAGTTCAGTTCAGTTGCTCAGTCCTGTCCGACTCTTTGGGACCCCATGGACTGTAGCACGCCAGGCCTCCCTGTCCATCACTAACTCCCGGAGTTTACTCAAACTCATGTCCATTGAGTCGGTGATGCCATCCAACCGTCTCATCCTCTGTCACCCCCTTCTCCTCCCACCTTCAATTTTTCCCAGCATCAGGGTCTTTTCAAATGAGTCAGTTCTTCGCATCAGGTGGCCAAAGTATTGGAGTTTCAGCTTCAACATCAGTCCTTCCAATGAATATTCAGGACTGATTCAATTTAGGATGGACTGGTTGGATCTCCTTGCAGCCCAAGGGACTCTCAAGAGGCTTCTCCAACACCATAGTTCAAAATCATCAATTCTTCAGTGCTTAGTTTTCTTTATAATCCAACTCTCACATCCATACATGACTACTGGAAAAACCATAGCTTCAAGTCCCCTGACTTCAGCCCTAACTCTTTCTGAGCACCATTCTTCTCCATGGTGAAATAGATATGAGTAAGTAAAGTAAAGTAAATGTCACTCAGTTGTGTCCGACTCTTTGCGATCCCATGGACTGCAGCCTTCCTTCATCCGTGGGATTTTCCAGGCAAGAATACTGGAGTGGGTTGTCATTTCCTTCTCCAGGAGATCTTCCCAACCCAGGGATCGAACCCAGGTCTCCCACGTTGTAGGCAGACACTTTACCGTCTGAGCCACCGGGGAAGTCTAAGAATCGCATTATTTAGGAGTGCACATGCCTCAATGGGGGCATCCCAGCTGCCTTAAACTGCCTGTGGCCTCAGCATCGATTCTGGATCAGGAAAATCCCCTGGAGAAAGGAAATGGCAACCTACTCCAGTATTCTTGCCTGGAGAATCCCATGGACAGAGGAGCCTGGCAGGCTACAGCCCATGGGGTCGCAAGAGTTGGACACAACTTAGCTACTAAACTACCACTGGTATTCTTGCCTGGAGAAATCCATGGAGAGAGGAGCCTGAAGGGCTAGAGTCCACAGCATCACAAAAAGTCAGATATGAACAAGTGCCTGACTATGCACACACAGCTACTAAAATACACTTGTTTGTTCTGTATATAAATAAAGCATTCTTCATCGATTTTATGTGCTACAGCCTTTAGCTAAGATGGTTTGCAGCAGAACAAGTAGAACTCCAAAAAAGAGGCTGCCTATTCTCCAGCTCAGAACTGGCAAAGAAAAAAGGAAAAGAGTTTTACCATACTAAAAAAAGTATTTAGTTCAGATTATTCAATGACCTGTGTAAGAAACAATAAGCCAAGTGAAGGGTGGACTTTTGTCTTGATAAAGTAGGGTGATAGGATTCCTTAAAGAACACAAATCTTATCTCTGAGATATTTTAAAGATAAAAGTGCCTAAAGCCAGAGTAAATCAAAATAAGATTTACAGATTAACAAGAATCACAAGGCTTCCCTGGTGGCTCAGGGAAAGCATCTGCCTACAATACGGGAGATCCAGGTTCAATCCCTGGGTAGAGAAGATCCTCTGGAGAAGGAAATGGCAACCCACTCCAGTACTCTTGCCTGGAAAATCCCATGGATGGAGGAGTCTGGTAGGCTACAGTCTATGGGGTCGCAAAGAGTCAGACTTGACTGAGAGACTTCACTTCATTTCTTCAAGATTCAATTAATAAGATTTCAAGATTCCTTCAACTCCTGATTCACACTTTGCCTTAATCTGGGCTTCCCTGGTGGCTCAGTGGTAAAGAATTCACCTGCCAATGCAGGAGACGTGGGTTCCATCCCAGGGTAGGGAAGAACCCTTGGAGAAGGAAATGGCAATTTACTTCAGTATTCTTGCCTAGGAAATCCCATGGACAGAGGAGCCTAGCAGGCTACACAGCCCATGGGGTCACAAAAGAGTTGGACACAATTCAGTGACTAAACAACAACAACAATTTAATATTGTAGGTATAAAACAGATTGTAAAGAAAATCCAGGAAGTCATCAAGAAAAGAGTCATTTCTATAACACTTTGATTATGCTATACATCCCAGAACCACCCTTTCCAAAGATAATCAGAGGAACTCTAGCATCAGATGAAACCCAAGAGTCCACAAGACAATGACCAGAAGAAGCAAATTATAAATGAGAAGCTCTCAGAGCTTTAACTCCTGCATCAGAATTTAATCATTCCAGTCAGTAACTTCAGTAACACCCCTAACTCTCTGCCTTGGAAGGAAAAAGGTAATTTCAGAAATAAGTAGAATTCACTCTCATTCTTTACGCACTTAAATTACCTTAAGAAAATTTAGTCACTTCTTGATAGTTCTTACTGGAGATGACTGCTATTATAAAAAGTCATTTGCCAAGCTGATTTTCCACATTTTCTCTGTCTCTTCTGTACACACATTCATTTCATAAGCTTGGAAAATGCTTATTAAGATAGAGAGAGCAGAATATTGTGACATGAGTGGAAAATCTATCCCCCAACAAAAAAAAAAAGGGAATCCTACTTAAAAAAAAAAGTCTCATAGTTAATCATTATTAACAAGCACTGTGTCATCCTCAATAAAATTACTTGACATTGCAATTTTAGTAACCTCTCTCCACAGGTCTTAAAATTTTTCCTACTCTATTAGTTAAATATACTATAAGACACTCTGCAGTAAAACTAAGTAGTACAAATTCACAACTGTGATAAAGTGAATTCATCATCATAAAACTGTGAAAGAAGGCAGATTTCTACCAATAAAAGCTAGTTGAGAAAGCTTAGTGAAAATCCTCAACAATAAAGAGTATTACATTAGTGAATTAACAGCACATTTCTGTGTGCAACTACCATGTAATATTTTCTTACAATTTCAACTGAAAATCTTCTTAGTCGATAATTTCTAGGAGTATAGTTTGGCTATACTATAATATGAAATCTGCATGTTATGTTATTTACAAACTTTAAAAAGAGAAAAATGACTGGTATTTGTTCTTTAGACAAAAAAAAAAAAAAAGCTTAACTCATGCTAAGATAATAATTTCTCAAACTACACATGGATTTTATTCTAAATTCCATTAGGTTCCCAAAGCAACTGGTCATTTGCAGCCATTATAATGTCAACCTGGTGAGGTTTTTTGTACAATACTCTCTCTACAAACTGGCTAGACTTTCCATTACCATAATTTTGCATACTGCATACCAACACAGAAAATCACTATTGTCATTTTAAGCTGATAGAAACATTTTCAGCCTAAGAAATCCAAAACTATTATAAACAAATTTTTCCTCAATTACTAAATTCACTTCTCTAGAAACAAATGTAAAATTTCCCTTGGTGATCAAGACTATAAAATATCATAAGAAGTATGGTTTTTCTATAATCTCCTCAAAAAGAAAAATATAAGAGAATGAATCTGCCAACTTTAACATGGAGTTTTAAAATTAACAAATTGATCAAAACTACATTACCATATGTCTGCTTAAATAATGAACAGAAAAAGACAATCCCGAAGTCCATTCCCTCTATGGTTGTGTAGCTAAGTCCAAGAATAGGGGAAACATTTATAAAGCTAAGATTCTGCTCACAGTTCTATCTCCCCAAAATCTGAACCACTGAAAACAAATCTTTTTTCTTACTGTTAATAAGATGATTTCATGCTGCACTGTGCTTTATTTAATAAACAGTAATGCAGGATAAATTAAAATGACAAAAACATAGAAAAGTCAAAATGATGCCAATTAGTACAATGGTAGCAGATTAAACCAATTTATAAGATGGGCTTTCAAGAATCCACACTCTTCTAAGTGAATGCCTTAATCGTTTGGTTTATTTCTTATGGGACTTGAGATCTGCTTGTCAACACACATTCTTTTCAGGCTTTCCAAGATTTCCAGTAGCTCGTTTTTACCAGAAAGTCTATTTAATGGCAGCCAATTTGCAAACATCAAATTTAAGAGTACAGCTACAGGAAAACAAGAAGAAAGAAATTAAAGTTCACTTCAAGTATTTATACTGGCATAGACTGAACAGACTACTTGAGAAAAAACTGCCACCAAGGGCTTCATTTTGCCATCACTCATCTGCTACGCGCCCTAGTGTTCGTGCTACTTTAATCAAGAGACAGACGTCAAGAGTCTATCATTTAAAGCACACAAATTCATTACTTCTTTGTGTAAGTTTGACATTTTGGCTCATGGCACATATTTGTAAACTAAGTATGCATTCCACTAAAAGGGCAAAGAACAAAGAAACTAGAATAAATTAACTTTCTTTTAAGTTTATATTTTCACAAAACAAGAAAACAGCTTAAGTGGGTGCTTGTAACGTAGGATGGCTAGGGTCACTGTTACCATCACTAGAGGCTTAAATTCCTTCAAAGTAATAGGAAGAATCCTCACTACCTGATAAGCGGCCGGTTATTCAGAACTTAACGCTGTAACTGATTTCGGTAACTACAGCACAAACAAAACCACCTTGGTGGTCGTTTAGTCGCTAAACTGTGTCCAACTCTTGGACCCCACGGACTGCAGCCTGCCAGGCTCCTCTGTCCATGGGATTCTCCAGGCAAGAATATTGGAGTCAGTTGCCGTTTCCTTCTCCAGGGGAGCTTTCTGGCCCAGGAATCGAACCTGGGTTTCCAGCATTGCAGGCAGATTCTTTAATGACTGAGCTATGAGGGAAGCCCATCTCAGCACAAAGGCACCTTAAATAGCAGATAATGTCTTACTACCTAACATTTAGTCACAACGACAAAAATAACACCTTCTGTTATGTACACAGAAAATTCAATAAAAACCCTTCAGTAAATACAGGCATTTTGTCCTAGATTCATGGAAAATAAAAGGTCCAATAAGAAATAAAATACATTATTCAATTTCATATGCTTACTATAGTCACAAATAAATTTTAATAGTGTCTTCACTCAAAACTATTTTTCAAGGAAAGTTACCAGTTGTTTCAATTTTTCTTTTTTTGAGCATAGAATTTCCTTGTTCTTAAAGCTTTATATTTAATAGTTTTGTAAGAAAATATAATAACAACAGCTATAAATATTAAAGATTTATTCAAAAAATTACTCTGTCCTATTATTGATGGCAATGAAGGCTGGGGAGAGAAATTAATTTTTTCAAAAACAATTTAAAATAAATAGAACAAAAATCTGATCAGAGAAAATAATTTTCAGCTCTTCTAACAAATATATTAGATACTTTCTATTCAAATACCCCCATACATCCACACATTTTATATACAAAGATGATGATGAGCTAAATTTGACCATGTACAGTGTGCCAAGCACTGTGTTTTCATATGCACTACACTTAGAGCAATTTTGTAGTTAAGCAGTTACACATAGCAATTCTATCTGGTAAGTACAATTGTTTAACCCTATTTTACACATGGGGGCATTTAGGCACAATGAGGTTGAACAAGTCATTCAAAGCTACACTGTTAATCAGTGACAGAGCCAGAATTCAAACCCAGACAGTCTGGCTCCATACCTTACATTGCAGTGTGCATAAGGTATACATGGTATGTGGCACAATGCCTGACACCCAGCAGGTACTAAATAAAAGTGTAACTATATTGTCATACTCTTTATCTCTTCTTTACTTACTCTGTGATAATTCTGGATTGCCTTTCAGATTCATCATCTTTGGAATTGAAGGGCCATACACATCCGCATCTAACAAACCAACAGCCTTTGACTGTAAGAAAACAGAGTTGACCATAAGATTTCCCCACTCTTCATCAAAGATAAGGTGCACAGCAACAGTGAGTCTAACTACAGAGAAGCTAATTCGGAAAATATTTCAAAATCATAACCTAAACTTTTAAAGCAAACATAAGGTAAAAGAACATAAACTGCTCAGTGTAAATATTTTTTGTTGGTTTACTAATCTCTTCCAGATAACTGACCAAAGAAATCCACTGCACACACTTTAAACACTGTGGTTCGGATCTCCCATACAGTCACAAACAGACTAAGATTTTTTGATCTGAGAACTAACAAATTACATGCACACAATGTTAAAATAATGGTTTACAACAGCAAACATAACCCCAGGAAGATGGAGCATTAACTTTTGGAAAGACTATCTAACACACCAAAGAATACAAAATGAGGGGAGAAAATCATGGAAACAAGACCATAATTAAAGCAAGTGAGGAATTCTGATGCAAATCTGGCATGCAAATGCTAATGAGGATAGTGGCAGACATAATACAGAGGCAAGCTCTTATGTGCAAGTCACGGTAGAACACCCAAAGTCTTTCAGAGGATTCATAAACAACCAAAACCGATTTCTTTGATGATTTATGCAGCTGCCCAAGAGCAGAATATCTGATCGGTCTCTTCACTAGCTGACAGTTAATCAGCAGATTAACAAAAAAAGACAAACAAAATTCACTATCTCTAAATAGGTCTTTTTTTCTTCTCCCCCTACCACCTCCCTGCTCTTTCTCCTTTCACAGATTAAATCAATTTGTTACTGGTTTTTCTCATATACAAGCAAACAGAATGCTAATACTAACACGTGCTTTTGAGTTCTGTTTCCCCAGGACATACAACTCACCCAGTTCTCTCCCTGTATGCTGGCAAGATAAAATTCTTTAAACTCTCAAAACTTTTTAACACTAAACAATCTCTCATTTTCTGTTATCTACCTATTTCCAGACACAAAATTACTTTTTAAACCTGTCTGGTTCTTATAAATTGACAAAATAAGGTACATTCAAATTTATGCCCCTAACTTTGACTCAAATGGCAGTTGTAAGAAAATTATTTAATATCCCTCTGTGACTCACAGAAGCTAAGGGACTCGAGATTACTATCTATCTCTCAGTTTACTGTAAAATAAATGAAAAAGGAGGAAGAATACATTACCTTTAATAGAATGGTGATATATAAAAACTGGGTTTAACACTTAAAAAAATCATTTTGAATGTTAGTTTCTAGCTTTCTCGTCAAAAGTAGGTATAAGACCACCTTACACAGTTACTATGAGGAGTCAGTGAGAACTGTAAATAAAATCCTTAGCAGAGTGCCAGGACCCAGAAGGAATTCAAGTGGTAGGGAGATATAATCAGGAAAAGTCTAGATGTTTCTTTGGGTGATTTAGGATGGCATGTGTTTAGAGATTCTGATTTCTCTACAGAGCTGGCTGTGGAAGCCTACTTTATCCAGGTTCTTAATGTAACATTTCTGATTAACCTTCTTCCGTCCTTCCCTCTCCTCCCTCCTTCCCTCTGTCCCTCTCTTACTTTCCTCTCTTCCTACTGGTCTTCATACCTTTCTCTCCTCTGTTTCCTTTTTGATGTATGTAAGCACTGGCTGGATGGCATCACCGACTCGATGGACATGAGTTTGAGTAAACTCCGGGAGTTGGTGATGGACAGGGAGGCCTGGCGTGCTGCAGTTCATGGGGCTGTGCAAAGAGTTGGACACGACTGAGCGACTGAACTGAACTGGAGCACCGGTACTAAATTCAGGTCAGTTAGTAGCTTTAAAAAGGTAGAACATTCAACGAGAAATTCTGACCCAATTTAACTCCTTTTTAAACCACAAACAAAAGAATTCAGTTGAATTGAAAATAGGAGTAAATTCACTATGGATAAAAAGATTTTCAAACCTAACAAATCGGGATAACTGTTAACTATTATCTCTGGGTCTGCTAATATTATAACTATCACCTCTTTTCCATATCTTTTCTGTGACACCTACAAAACTAAATGCTACCATAAAATAATAATAATGCCAATTAAAACAAAAAACATTCTAAGATTCTTTGTCCTTGCTCTCATTTATATTAACATTGGTTTTAAAGTAACTGGAAAGGGTTAGGTCCCAGGTTTCAAATTAATCTTCTAAAAATACTTGTCAAGTAAAAGAACTTAGTTTTCTAAGTTTATGTTTTCAAGAAACAAGAAAACAACGAAGTGGGTGCTTGCAATATAAGATTGCCAGCTCAATTTTATCATCACTAGATCTTTAAGTTTCCTTCAAAATGTTAGGGAGAATCTATTTATCATCTATCTGTCCTGTCTTCTAGAAGAAAACTATGCTTGTCTACAAGTGAGCCCTTGGCATCATGGGTTAAAACAAAACTGAAAACCTGCTCTAAAATTTGCTGTGGTAGGAATGGATTTTGCATATATACCTAGATTGCTGCTAATACACATTATCACATAAGAATAAAGAGGGTAGGGAGGGAGATCACAAGAAGTTAATTTCTTCTGCTTCCTAGAGGATGGAACTAAGAATAATAGAAAATCCTCTACAAGTCTCTACTGACTGACTAAATTTAGTACTAATTTACATTTAGTACTAAATTTAGTACTAATTTACATTTAGTACTAAATTTAGTACTAATGCTTACATGTATCAGAAAGAAAACAGGGAAGCCAAGGTATTCAGACAGGAAGGAAGAGGGCAGGACATCACTGTTCAAAGAATGACACCACCATGAAAAACAAGAGGATAAGACCAAAACAGGTTAGAACCTACTAGGCTCAAGATGGAGAAGATTCGACTTCCAGGAGACCTTGAGCCACACTATATGCTCACTGTAATACATCTGCATATGCTAAATATACACCCACAGGTGCCAAGACAGTTCGGAAGCCAATTATAAAAGGCCCAAAAGTGGGTGGTGCCCCATCTCCTGAAAATCCCCACTCCTTCTCTAAGATGGTTAGACTATTCCTGCTACTCCTCGTTTGTTAAATCCTCTCCAACCAACTCTTTGCAACCACAGGGACTACAGCCCGCGAGGCTCCTCTGTCAGTGGGATTTTCCATGCAAGAATACTGGAGTGGGTTGCCATTTCCTTCTCCAGGGGACCTTCCTGAGCCAGGGGTCACACCCCCATCTCCTGCATTGGTGGGCGGATTCTCTACCTCTGAGCCACCATAGAAGCCCATAAAAACTAAATTCGCAGACCACTAACCATCTGACACAGCCAAGCTCCGCTCTCACTTTCAAAAGGACTCCATGCCCTGGGGTCACCTCTTACCTTCTAAAAAGAGTATGAGTGTGTGTATTAGTAGATCAGTCATGTCAGACTCTTTGAGATCCCATGTACAGTAGCCCACCAGGCTCCTCTGTCCATGGATTCTCCAGGGGAGTAGGTAGCCATTCCCTTCTCCAGGGGATCTTCCCGACCCAGGGATCGAACCTGGATCTCCTGCATTGCAGGCAGATTCTTTACCATCTGAGACACCAGAGAAGCCCCTCAAAAGAGTGTGTCTCTCTAAATAAACCTGCTTTCATTTTACTATGGCTAGCACTTGGAACTCTTCCCTGCACAAGGCCAAGGACCCTCACTTGGCAGCCCATCCCAGGTACTCAGTCAAGACCTGGGACATGACCATCCTCTCACACCCCATTTTTCCTGCAATATACAATGGTCACTAGAAAGAGAGAAAAGAAAAAGAGGGGCACAGGGAAGCAGGAAGGAAGGATGGAGGAAAGTTAATCAACAATGTTGTATTAAGAACCTATATAAACTAGGCTTCCACAGCCAGCTCTGTGGACAAATCAGAATCTCTAAAAACATGCCATCCTAAATCACCCAAAGAAACACCTAGACTTTCCCTAATTATATCTCCCCACCACCTGAATTCCTGCTGGGTGCAAGGCACTTTAAGGATTTTATTTACAGTTCTCATTGACTCCTCATAGCAACCGTGTAAAGTGGTATTATACCTACTTTTGATGAGGAAGGTAGAAACTAACACTCCAAATGATTTTTTTTAACTACTCCTCCTTAGAATGAAGCAGAATGGAAAATTAAACACAAAAATACCAACCACATAAAACTCCACCATAACTTGAACATGACTTATTTACAGAAGACTTAGATTAAAAAACAGGAGTTGGCATGATTCTCCTGACAAGGCCAAATAATAGAAACTATTTTAAGCCTTGTGGATCATTTGATCTGATAGTATTGAACAGTGCCACTGTAGCACCAAAGCAACTATCAGTTCAGTTCAGTTCAGTCGCTCAGTCGTGTCTGACTGTTTGCGACCCCATGAATCGCAGCACGCCAGGCCTCCCTGTCCATCACCAACTCCCGGAGTTCACTCAGGCTCACGTCCATCGAGTCCGTGATGCCATCCAGCCATCTCATCCTCTGTCGTCCCCTTTTCCTCCTGCCCCCAATCCCTCCCAGCATCACAGTCTTTTCCAGTGAGTCAACTCTTCACAAGAGGTGGCCAAAGTACTGGAGTTTCAGCTTTAGCATCATTCCTTCCAAAGAAATCCCAGGGCTGATCTCCTTCAGAATGGACTGGTTGAGTCAGAATGGCTGCGATCCAAAAATCTGCAAGCAATAAATGCTGGAGAGGGTGTGGAGAAAAGGGAACCCTCCTACACTGTTGGTGGGAATGCAAACTAGTACAGCCACTATGAAGAACAGTGTGGAGATTCCTTAAAAAATTGCAAATAGAACTACCTTATGACCCAGCAATCCCAATTCTGGGCATACACACCGAGGAAACCAGAATTGAAAGAGACACATGTACCCCAATGTTCATCGCAGCACTGTTTATAATAGCCAGGACATGGAAACAACCTAGATGTCCATCAGCAGATGAATGGATAAGAAAGCTGTGGTACATATACACAATGGAGTATTACTCAGCCGTTAAAAAGAATTCATTTGAATCAGTTCTGATGAGATGGATGAAACTGGAGCCAATTATACAGAGTGAAGTAAGCCAGAAAGAAAAACACCAATACAGTATACTAACACATATATATGGAATTTAGGAAGATGGCAATGACGACACTGTATGCAAGACAGGAAAAAAGACACAGATGTGTATAACGGACTTTTGGACTCAGAGGGAGAGGGAGAGGGTGGGATGATTTGGGAGAATGGGAATTCTAACATGTATACTGTCATGTAAGAATTGAATCGCCAGTCCATGTCTGACGTAGGGTGCAGCTTGCTTGGGGCAGGTGCATGGGGATGACCCAGAGAGATGTTGTGGGGAGGGAGGTGGGAGGGGGGTTCATGTTTGGGAACGCATGTAAGAATTAAAGATTTTAAAATTTAAAAAAAAAAAAATAAAAATAAAATAAAATTGCAAAAAAAAAAAGAATGGACTGGGTGGATCTCCTTGCAGTCCAAGGGACTCTCAAGAGTCTTCTCCAACACCACAGTTCAAAAGCATCAATTCTTCGGCACTCAGCCTTCTTCACAGTCCAACTCTCACATCCATACATGACCACAGGAAAAACCATACCCTTGACTAGACAGACTTAGTCGGCAAAGTAATGTCTCTGCTTTTGAATATGCTATCTAGGTTGGTCATAACTTTTCTTCCAAGGAGAAAGCGTCTTTTAATTTCATGGCTGCAGTCACCATCTGCAGTGATTTTGGAGCCCAAAAAAAGAAAGTCTGACACTGTTTCCACTGTTTCCCCATCTATTTCCCATGAAGTGATGGGACCGGATGCCATGATCTTCGTTTTCTGAATGTTGAGCTTTAAGCCAACTTTTTCACTTTCCTCTTTCACTTTCATCAAGAGGCTTTGTAGTTCCTCTTCACTTTCTGCCATAAGGGTGGTATCATCTGCATATGTGAGGTTATTGATATTTCTCCTGGCAATCTTGATTCCAGCTTGTATTTCTTCCAGTCCAGCGTTTCTCATGAGCTACTTTGCATATAAGTTAAATAAACAGGGTGACAATATACAGCCTTGACGTACTCCTTTTCCTATTTGGAACCAGTCTGTTGTTCCATGTCCAGTTCTAACTGTTGCTTCCTGACCTGCATACAGGTTTCTCAAGAGGCAGGTCAGGTGGTCAATAGACAACATGTAAACACAAATGAGCATGGCTGTGTACTATAAAACTTCATTTAGAAAAACAGACAGGATTTAGTCCATGGGTCATAGTTTGCCAACAGTGATTTTAAAAATAAACTTTTTCATGACAAAGTTATTCAGCTGCCCAACAACCTAATTTTGGTGAAGCCAAGAGCAGGCAAGACACAGTCATCTCTCATGGTGTCAGAGGAGCTACCTCAGTAAAGATTTACTTCCTCATCTTTAATTAGCTAGTTTTTAAAAATAATAAGGAGCACATTTTTTAGGCTGTTTCATTGGAACTTAGTATGTCTTGTTTTGATTTTATCGAGTGCAGATAAATCAGTGTCCATTAAATAGAAACTCCAAAGCCTGTATTAATTAAAGTATACTGTACTTTGATCGTGGCACAGCTACCAACCTGATAAAATTACCACAGCTACAAAAATCAGCTGAAAAATATCTTCAAGTCTAGAATTCAATAATGTTCAAAAGATGCAAAATAAACTTTGTTTTTCAAAATTTACACCATTATTTTTCTATAGGCTCCTATTTTAAGTGTACGAACAGTTTCAATTTAAACTTTCAACAGTTTTACACTGTAGGAAAATAAATGAGCAAGGTAGAGGTTACAAAATAAATATATGCAACTGATTGTTCAACTAAGTTTTATGATGCCTTTCCGCCTCACTCCTCCTAAAATAATTATATTTAGTCAAGAAAGGTCCAATTAAGATTTCTTCCATTACAGCCAGGCCCAAAAGAATAATAACTACAAAAGCCTCATCAAATACACACCAAAGGAAATGATTATTAGCAAAAAAAAAAAAAAAAAAACCTGTAAATGCACTGTTGTAAGGTGAGCTTTCCAGGTGGTTCAGCGGTAAAGAACCTGCCTGCCAAGCAGGAGACGTGAGCTTGCTCCCTAGTTCAGGAAGATCCCCTGGAGAAGGAAATGGCAACTCACTCCAGCATTCTTGCCTAGGAAATCTAATGGACAGAGGAGCCTGAGGGACTACAGTCCATGGGGTCACAAAAGAATTGAACACGACTTAGTGGCTAAACAACAACTATTATAAAGTAGAACTGCCATCATAAACTTAACCTAATATGTTGGTACCTAATATTATACCCTTTCTCTGACTCTCCTGCAGTACTCAAACTCTAGCAGACAACAAAAACATAACACATCAAACCCCAAGATACTACTTAGATTTTTGGATTTATTTCTTTATAATTCACAATACCCTGTGAGAGCTAGACAAGGCGGCAGAATTATTCAGAGTGATTATAATGTTTCATTACCGCTGCATGAAAGCTACAATTTGAGAGCCTACAAGTCCTGTTTTGTGTGTGTGTTGGATTTCAAAGCCTCCAGCAATAAATTTGATAGTGCTTTGTTCTTCCAACAGAATTATTACTGAAGAAGATTGCAAAGCTTCATGATGATCTTTTTATCCATGACATCTGCTAATAGAACCCATCAAAACAACATCTTAGAGTGGTCTACCTGATTATTTGCAAGTAAACAGTCATTTAAGATTAAGACCTACTCAAAAGTGTCCTTTCCACAGAGATATCCAGTTAAGAATCCCATGATTATCTACACATTATATTACTTTTAACCTTGGACTGGAATTGGGGATTTATTCAATTTGAAGCTTAGTCAAACCTCTTTTTCCTCTCTCTGTTAAGCTTTAAGTCAAGATGTCATTCAAAGAATTTAAATCTCTTAGTAGGGAAAAAATGCTTCTTATCTTGTTCTTGTTGTTGTTCAGTCACTGTCGCGTCCAACTCTTTGAGACCCCACGGACTGCAGCACGCCAGGCTCCTCTGAATTCTACCACTTCCTACAGTCTGCTCAAATTCATGTCCACTGAGTCACCGATGCTATCTAGGCATCTCATCCTCTGCCGCCCTCTTCTCTTTCTGCCTTCAATCTTTCCCAGCATCAGGGCCTCTTCTAATGAGTTGGCTCTTCATATTAGGTAGCCAACATACTGGAGCTTAAGCTTCAGCAGCAGTCCTTCAAATGAATATTCAGAGTTGTTTTCCATTAGGATTGACTGGTGTGATCTCCTTGCAGTCTAAGGGATTCTCAAGAGTCTTCTCCAGCACCACAATTCAAAAGCTTCAACTCTTTGGCGCTCAGCCTTCTTTATGGTTCAACTCTCACATCCATACATGACTACTGGAAAAACCATAGATTTGACTAAACGGACCTTTGCTAGTAAAGTGATGTCTCTGCTTTTAATATGCTGTCTAGGTTTGTCATAGCTTTCCTTCCAAGGAGCAAGTGTCTTAATTTCATGGGTGCAGTCACCAACTGCAGGGATGTTAGAGCTGAAGAAAATAAAATCTGTCACTGCTTCTACTTTTTCCCATCTATAAGCCATGAAGCGATGGATGCCAAGATCTTAGGATTTTTCATGTTGAGTTTCAAAAGCTTTTTCACTCTTCTCTTTCACCCTCATCAAAAGGCTCTTTAGTTCCTCTTTACTTTCTGCCATTCAGTTCAGCTCAGTTCAGTCACTCAGTCGTGTCCGACTCTTTGCGACCCCATGAATCGCAGCACGCCAGGCCTCCCTGTCCATCACCAACTCCCGGAGTTCACCCAGACTCACGTCCATCGAGTCCGTGATGCCATCCAGCCATCTCATCCTCGGTCGTCCCCTTCTCCTCCTGCCCTCAATCCCTCCCAGCATCACAGTCTTTTCCAGTGAGTCAACTCTTCGCATGAGGTGGACAAAGTACTGAAGTTTCAGCTTTAGCATCATTCCTTCCAAAGAAATCCCAGGGCTGATCTCCTTCAGAATGGACTGGTTGGATCTCCTTGCAGTCCAAGGGACTCTCAAAAGTCTTCTCCAACACCACAGTTTAAAAGCATCAATTCTTCGGCGCTTAGCCTTCTTCACAGTCCAACTCTCACATCCATGTATCACCACAGGAAAAACCATACCCTTGACTAGACGGACCTTAGTCGGCAAAGCACTGTCTCTGCCATTAGAGTGGTATCATATCCACATACCTGAGGTTGCTGACATTTCTCCAGCAATCTTGATTCCAGCCTGTGATTCATCCAGCCCAGCACTTCATATGAAGTATTCTGCATAGAATTTAAATAATATACAATGGCTATATACAGCTTTGACTTTCTCCTTTCTCAATTTGGAACAAGTCAATTGGTCCATGTCCAGTTCTAACTGTTGCTTCTTGTCCGGCATACAGGTTTTTCAGGAGACAGGTAAGGTGGTCTGGTATTCCTGCACCTGAAGAATTTTCCAGTTTGTTGTGATCCACGCAGTCAAAAGCTTTAGCATAGTCAATGAAGCAGAGGCAGATGTTTTTCTGGAGTTCCCTTGCTTTCTCTATGATCCAACAAATGCTGACAATCTGATCTCTGGTTCTTATGCCTTTCCTAAACCCAGCTTGTACATCCGGAATTTTTCAGTTCATGTACTGCTAAAGCCAGGCTTGAAGGATTTGGAGCATAACCTTACTAGCATGTGAAATGAGTGCAATTGTATGGTAGTTTGAACAGTCTTTGACATTGCCCTTCTTTGGGACTGGAATGAAAACTGATCTTTTCCAGTCCTGTGGCCACTGCTGAGTTTTCCAGATTTGCTGGCATATTGAGTGCAGCAAACAGCATCAACTTTTAGGATTTTAAATAGCTCAGCTGGAATTCTATCACCTGGCTTTATTTGTAGTAATGCTCCCTAAGGCCCACTTGACTTCATACTCTGGGATAACTGGCTCTAGGTTAGTGACCACACCATCATGGTTATCCAGGTCATTAAGACTTTGTAGATAGTTCTTCTGTGTGTTCTTGCCACTTCTTAATCTCTTCTACCTCTGTTAGCTCCTTACTGTTTCTGTCCTTTATCATGCCCATTCTTGCATGAAATGTATCCTTGATATCTCCAATTTTCTTGAAGAGATCTCTAGTCTTTCCCATTCTATTGTTTTCCTCTACTTCTTTCCACTGTTCATTGAAGAAGGCCTTCTTATCTCTCCTTGCTAGTCTCTGGAACTCTGCATTCAGTTGGATGTAACCTTTCCCTTTCTCCCCTGCCTTCAGTTCTCTTCTTTCCTCAGCTATTGAGGAGTAAAACCTCCTCAGACAACAATTTCGCCTTCTTGCCTTTCTTTCTGGGGGGATGGTTTTGGTCACTGCCTTCTGTACAATGATTTGAACCTCCATCCACAGTTATTCAGGCACTCTGTCTACCAGATCTAATCTCTTGAATCCAGTTGTCATTTCCTCTGTATATCATAAGGGATTTGATTTAGATCATACCTGAATCATCTAATGGTTTTCCCTGCTTTCTTCAATTTAAGCCTGAATTTTGCAATAAGGAACTGATGATCTGAGCCACAGTCAGCTCCAGGTCTTGCTTTTGCTGACTGTATAGAGCTTCTCCATCTTTGGCTGCAAAGAACATAATCAGTCTGATTTTCGTATTGACCATTTGCTGATGTCCATGTGTAGAGTCGTCTCTTGTATGGTTGGAAAACACTGTGCCATGACCAGTGCATCCTCTTGGCAAAACTCTGTTAGCCTTTGCCCTGCTTCATTATGTACTCCAAGGCTAAACTTGTCTGTCACTCCAGGTATCTCTTGACTTTCTACTTTTGTACTGCAATACCCTATGATGAAAAGGACGTCTTTTTTGAGTGTTAGTTCTAGAAGGTGTTGGTGGTCTTCATAGAAATGCTCAGCTTCAGCTTCTTTGACATCAGTGGTTAGGGCACAGACATGGATTACTGTTATGTTGAATGGTTTACCTTGGAAACGAACTGAGATCATGCTGTTGTTTTTGAGGTTGCACCCAAGTGCTGCATTTCAGACTCTTTTGTTGACTATGAGGGTTACTCCATTTCTTCTAAGGAATTCTTGCCCACAGAAGTAGATACAATGGTCATCTGAATTAAATTCGCCCATCCTCATCCACTTTAGTTCACTGATCCCTAAGACGTCAATGTTTAATCTCGCCTTCTCTTGCTTGACCAAGTCCAATTTACCTGGATTCATGGACCCGACATTCCAGGTTCTTATGCAATATCTTTCTTTACAGTATCAGATTTTACTTTCACCACCAGACACATCCACAACTAAGCGTCATTTCCCCTTTGGCCAAGCTGCTTCATTCTTTCTGGAGCTATTAGTAATTGCCCTCCACCCTTCTCCAGTAGCATATTGGATACTTCTGACTTGGGCAGGGGGGCGTGCTCATCTTTCAGTGTCATAGCTTTTTGCCTTTTTATACTGTTCATGGGGTTCTCCAGGCAAGAATACTGGAGTGATTTGCCACTCCCTCTTTCAGTGGACCACGTTTTGTCAGAACTCTCCACCATGACTGCCTGCCTTTGGTGGACCTGCATGGCATTACTCATAGCTTCACTGAGTTACGCAAGTCCCTTCCCCACAATAAGGCTGTGATCCATGAAGACATTCTTAATTCTTTCAGTTCAGTTCAGTCGTTCAGTCATGTCCAACTCTTCGCGACCCCATGAATTGCAACACACCTTTAATTCTTAGCTAACATTAAATAACTTTGAATGTCAGAAGTAGTAATGGTTGGACAAAGTGATGAGAACAATTTCCTACTATATTTATCAAAGGACTGTCTAAATCTTCAAGTTCAATCAAGAAAGAAAGAGGAACAAGGGCAACATAAAGGAAAAAGTTCACACGGCTAGATAGAGGGCAGAGATGAGCTCATGAAAAAGGACAAAAGAATCTCAAATGATTTGCTGTTTGTAAACAAGCTAGAAATGGAAGAGCATCAAATTAAAGACTATTTAAGATTAAAAACAAAACAAAAAAACACCAAAAGAGATCATCTTAATCTTCTGACTGCTTTTTAGCAAAGAAGACTGGTCCAGAGATAATGTCATACCTGGGTCTAGCTTCCAAGTCTCTCTTCAACATACCATAAAGCCTAATTACTAACACTCACTAACCACTCCTCTTTCTTAGTTTTTCCTCTCATTTCTTCCCCTACTATTTTTCCCCTTTCACTCCACTCCAGACACATGGCCCCCTGGCAGTGTATTTAACACACCAGATTTGCACCTGCCTTAGGATTTTTTTAGTTGTTATTTCTTCAGGGAAGAAGGCATACCTCCAGGAATCTACCTTGTTCTGTCACTTTCTTGAAGTCTCAATTCAAACATCACTATATGGTGAGGTCTTCACTGGGCACACGCTGTTTAAAACTACAACTCCCACATCGTTACATAGCGTATGTCCTTTCCTCATCGTACTTTTTCTTTCTTCCTAGCACCTATATAAATATTTAACTTACTATATATTTACTTATTTATCTTGTTTATTTGTCTCACCCACTAGAATACTAATTTCATTAGGGTACAGAATTTTGTATGGTTTATTCACTACTATAAATAGAATCCAAAACAGTAGGCAGTCATGGATTTACTCTGTGCTATCTCAAGAAATTGTGATTCAGTAGGTCTGGGCGGAGTCCAACAAACTGCATTTGTAACACTCTCAGGGATAAGATGACCACAGTGTGAAAAACAGTAATTGGGGATAGTATGGAAAGGCAGAGATGAAACTTTGCTCTAAGGGCCCATGCCTTGGGATCAGCAGGATCAGGATAACAGTCATCGACAGTAAACAACAGTAACAATGAAGAGCGTTCTTTTTCTTTTTTTAACTATAAAATAGGAGTTTACATTCTGCCACATGGGTAAACAGTCACAGGGCATGGGGCAAATGTAGATAAAAAACTACTGTTTATCTAAAATTCAAATTTAATTTAGTGAGCATATTTTTATTTTCTAAATCTAGTAACCCTACCCCAGTATCTCTTCTCAACAGGGCAGTCAGAATGATTCAGAGTTCAAGCATACGTGAGATGGTGTCTACTCAAAACCCTTCACTGATGCCCCTTCCTACATTTCATTCATGAAAAGCTGAAGTCCCGACAACTCACCAGACCCCACATAATCTACCCAGTTTCTCATATCTTCGCCTTCCAAACCTGTTAACTTTCATCACCTGTTAACTTCAGCCCACTTTTGACTCCAGAAGCCAAAGTGATGTTTTTACTATTCAGTGAACGGTAAGCTAGACATGGCCCCATGTGTTAGCCTTTGAATTGGCTATCCCTTTAGTCTGACACAATCTTCCCACAGACAGTCACACAGACTACACTCTCATCTTCAAGTTTCTGCTCAAATGTCATGTTTTCACTGGGACCTACCCTATTTTGAAGTGCAAACCAAACCCACCTTCACACAAGCACTTTTCTCTCCCTCTTATCTTAGACTATTTTTTATCACTTTCCAATATGCTATTTATTTACTTATGATGTCTAATATCTATTTATTGTGAACTCCATAAGGCTAAGGTTATCCCCAGCACCTAAAATAGCAATAGTAAAATAAATATTCATTGAGTGAATGGGTGGAAGAATGAATGAATAAACCTCCAGTGTTCCTCTACAGAGGATCAGGATTGGTTACTATAAGATCCCTGTCGTGTTAGTGTTAGTCTCTCAGTCCTGCCCGACTCTTTGCAACCCCATGGACTGCACCCCTCCAGGCTCCTCAGTCCATGATATTTTCCAGGCAAGGATACTGGAGTGGGTTGCCATTTCCTTCTCCAGGGGATCTTCCCAACCCAGGGATCGAACCTGGGTCTCCTGCACTGCAGGCAGATTCTTTACTAACTGAGCTACAAGGGAAGCCCCCAATGATCCCTATGGTCTCTCTTAGGATCTAACACTATAGAGTTCATGAAATTCCCTCTCCTAACACCTCTACACTAACAGTTTAAGTTAGAGAATTCAAAATTAACTAATGTAGGTAAAATTTAAAATATCTAGTATTAATAAAAAAGAAAGGGGGGGTCATACATTTCCTTGCAGTCTATTCTTAACCACCACTTTTTCCCAAGAAAATCCAATGCTATCTTCATTTTTCTACTGATCTCAACTCCAGAAAAATGGGACTTCATAGAAGAAAACCTAGTGCAAAGACTGGTTATAGTGGGCTGCTGTAAAATACATATATATATGTATTTTTTCTATACATATATAAATATATATATATACATTTATATCTGTACATATATATATGATAAAAGTATACTATCTTTAAAAAAAAAGCATACTATCTAAATTTTTTAAAACCAGACCCACAATATAGTGTGAAACGGCTCATTAAAAAGAAGGCAATTTTTATACCTGTTCACTATCAAGATTAGGTTCAATCCAGGGTTTTAAACATAAAAAGGCTTTTTTTTTTTTAACATAAAAAACACAGAAGTGTGTGTGTGTGTGTGTGTGTGTGTGTGTGTGTGTGTGTGTGTGAGAGAGAGAGAGTTCCTTTCCAGAACACACACACACACCATGGAGACAGGCAACATCTTCTTTAACAAAAAGTAACTGCCTTAAGTTCCACATTTTCATCTAGCAAGTATCAGAGAAAGTAAATTAGGAACAAAACAACTAAGATTAAGAAAAACCTTGCATCTTTGGTCTTTATAATTAAAGAAAAAAGTACTGATGCTCTTAGTAGAGTCTTCAGAGAAAAATTAGAAAGCCTTCTATCACCATGGTAATACAGATGCAAAAAAAAGATACTTCTAGATACTAACCTCTAAAAATAATAGTCATCTTATCTGCAACATCAACCAGCCCCTTTTTTTGACAGACTCTAGGCCTACAGAACTACAAACCTAACCAAGTAAGAACCTTCTTTCCCAAATCAGATAAAGTACTGCAGCAAAAGCACTGAAAACCAACATCAATTCCTTCAAAATGTCCTTCACTAAACTGCAATGCAGGGAAGAGTATTTACAATTCTGATAGCAGCTTTTGCAAAGAAACGCAATGCAGCAATGCAGGAATCAGATGTAAACAGAGCACCTGATCCACCCTCCAGATTCAAAATCCCAGGAGCCAAGCAGCTGGTTTTAAAACCCACATCTTCATGTGTCCTCTGCGCTCCTTTCACCAACTGTTTCAACACTGCCCTACCAAGGATTTAGGGCCCTCCTTATTCCTCAAGAAGATGAGATGAGGGAAACAAACTACTGAGGAGAAAAAAAATGAGAGAGAAAAAAGGAATTGGTGAGAGCCAAGTTAGGGAGGAAGGGGAGAATAATTAAGAAAAAAAAGACAGACTGTTCTGTGAGAAAGACCTGGATAACTTCTTACTGTACAGAATCAGATCATGAAATTCAAAGGATGTGGAACAGTTTTGCCACCAATATGTTATAAACTAAAGGAAACTAAGGGAAAATATATTGAATGTAAAATTTGGGTAACTGTTCTGTTTCTAACCCATAAGCAAATTCAGCAACGTCAATTCCAATCCAAAGAGAGAAAATGAATTTCTGGCAACACACTGCACTTCACCAAAAGAAATTTATAAGGTAGGCCAAACAGTGCTGAGGAGGAAACACATAGCTTCTTGAGAGCTATTCAAAGTAAAACCGCTATCGCTTCTAATGGGAAATATCAAAGCAAGTTGTGCATAATGCTTTCTACCTAAAACTATAAAGGGAAGAAGCATTTTGGGACTTTTTACCTTCTGAAAATTACCTTATAAAACAATATTTTTATTTTATTGTTTGGTAAGTGTGGTGAATGTATCTGTGTGCTTACAGAGAAGGAAGAAGAGTAAGTAAGGAAACATTTCTAATGCAAGACTGGCTTTAGAGGCTAATTTAACGTATTTCCACCCCTCTGTTACAGAATTAATTAAAAACAAAAAACACAGCCTATCTTTCATTTTAATATTTTAAATTAAGTTTCTTATTCAGTACACAATTATTCTTATAAAAGATACAGAGAGGTAGACACCAAAGTCTCAAGTCAATACTCTTCATACACATTAGTGGCAATCTGTTAGCAGGCAAAACTGTATACATATTCCACAAAATGTATTTAGGGTTAGATAATTCAGGATTTAGATTTAGATGTATCACAAATGCATCCATATTGTAAATGAAGTAAATAACAGTATTGTATTCAAATATTTATATAACTACAAAACAAAGTCCAAAAACCTCAAGATACTATTATGGTCGCAAAGAGTTGGACACAACTGAGCAACAGAACTGAACTGAAATATTATGATCATCAAGTATAAAATGATGTTATAAAAATATCACTACCTAAACTCAAGTAAGTTATATTTACATAATTAATTTCAATTAAATACCTACTGCAATTACACTATACTTTAAAATATTTCAGTACACCTTGATACAATATTTAATTTTTTATTGAAGCATAGTTGACTTATAATATTATGTAAGTTTCAGGTTATAACAAAATGATTCACTATTTTTTAAGATTATATTCCATTCATTTCAGTTCAGTTGTTCAGTTGTGTCTGACTCTTTGAAACCCCATGAATAGCAGCACACCAGGCCTCCCAGTCCATCACCAATTCCCAGAGTTCACTCAAAATTAACTGCCATTAAAAAATGTTGGCTATATTCCCTGTGCTGCACAATATATTCTTGTAGCGTATTTATTTCATACATAGTTCAGTTTAGTTCAGTCGCTCAGTCGTGTCCAACTCTTTGCAACCCCATGAATCGCAGCACACCAGGCCTCCCTGTCCATCACCAACTCCCGGAGCTCACTCAGACTCACGTCCATTGAGTCCGTGATGCCATCCAGCCATCTCATCCTCTGTCGTCCCCTTCTCCTCCTGCCCTCAATCCTTCCCAGCATCAGTCTTTTCCAATGACTCAACTCTTCGCATGAGGTGGCCAAAGTACTGGAGTTTCAGCTTCAGCATCATTCCTTCCAAAGAAATCCCAGGGCTGATCTCCTTTAGAATGGACTGGTTGGATCTCCTTGCAGTCCAAGGGACTCTCAAGAGTCTTCTCCAACACCACAGTTCAAAAGCATCAATAGTTCGGTGCTCAGCTTTCTTCATAGTCCAACTCTCACATCCATACATGACCACAGGAAAAACCATAGCCTTGACTAGACGGACCTTAGTCGGCAAAGTAATGTCTCTGCTTTTGAATATGCTGTCTAGGTTGGTCATAACTTTCCTTCCAAGGAGTAAGCGTCTTTTAATTTCATGGCTGCAATCACCATCTGCAGTGATTTTGGAGCCCCCAAAAATAAAATCTGACACTGTTTCCATTGTTTCCCCATCTATTTCCCATGAAGTGATGGGACCAGATGCCATGATCTTCGTTTTCTGAATGTTGAGCTTTAAGCCAACTTTTTCACTCTCCACTTTCACTTTCATCAAGAGGCTTTTGAGTCCCTCTTCACTTTCTGCCATAAGGGTGCTGTCATCTGCATATCTGAGGTTATTGATATTTCTCCCAGCAATCTTGATTCCAGCTTGTGCTTCTTACAGCCCAGCATTTCTCATGATGTACTCTGCATAGAAGTTAAATAAGCAGGGTGACAATATACAGCCTTGACGTACTCCTTTTCCTATTTGGAACCAGTCTGTTGTTCCATATCCATTTCTAACTGTTGCTTCCTGACCTGCATATAGGTTTCTCAAGAGGCAGGTCAGGTGGTCTGGTATTCCCATCTCTTTCAGAATTTTCCACAGTTTATTGTGATCCACAAAGTCAAAGGCTTTGGCATAGTCAATAAAGCAGAAATAGATGTATAGTAGTTGTACTTAATTCCCTACCCCCATTTCACTTTCCCCACTTAACTCTCCCCTATTGGTAACCACAATTGTTCTCTATATTTGTGAGCCAGTTTCTTTTTTGTTACCTTTGCTAGTTTATTGTGTTTTTTAGGTTGCACATATAAAGGATAATATACAGTATTTTCTTTCTCTAAATGACTTATTTCACTAAGCGTAATACCCTCCACATTCATCCACGTTGTTGCAAATGGCAAAATGTCATTATTTTTTGTGGCTGAGTAGTATTCCATTGTAAATATATCTTCATCTATCTATACATTTGTTAATGGATAGTTAGGTTGCTTCCATATCTTGGCTTTTATAAATAATGTTATTATGAACACTGGGGAGCGTGTGTTTTTTTCAAATTTTTGTTTTTGTTTTCTTCAAATATATATCCAGCAGTAGAATTGCTGGATCATATGACAACTTTATTTTTAGTTTTTTGAGGAAACTCCATACTGTTTTCCACAGTGGGTACACCAATTTACATTCCCACCAACAAAATGCAAGGGTTACCTTTTCTCCACATCCCTTGATGCAATATTTTTAATGGAGGATCAATAAAAAATGCTTTTCAAAATATTAACAGCTTACTCAAAGTTCAAAAATAGTTAATCCATTCTATTGCCAATTAGCAAAAATATTTTTTGATAAATGAAATCAATATTACTTATTACCATAAGAATCACATAAGTAATTATATTTAGAATTTTTAAAAAATAACTAAACTATTAAAGGCATAGTAGAATGCAGAAAGAAGCTATCTAGGATTTGCATCACCAAATAGATGGCACTGCGGCTAAGTTACTAACCTCATTAAACCTCAGTTTTCTTACCTATAAAAAAAGACTAAGAAGATACATACCTTACAGAATTTTTGTGAGACTGAAGAACAGTGTAAATTTGTGAAATTTGTGAAACTAAGAATAGCCAACAGTTATATAGAACTATAAGCCAGGCACTTTGTAAATACTCTAGGTATGTTAGCTTACGTAATCCTCACAACAACTTCATGAGGTAGGTGTACGGTATAATGTCAAGGCATGCAAAGATTAGTAATTTACCTAAAGTCACAGCTGTAAGTGCAGGAGCTGAGAAAGGAACCCAGACAGCATGCCTTCAGAGTCCACAGGAACCCACTACAGCAGGCTGCCTCTTTCCTATAAGACAAATTAAGTCAAATTCCCTAGCACAAAGTAAATAGCCAATGTAAGCATCTTCTCCCTTTCACCAAGACCTCCTTACGCAATGAAACAGGAAAAAAGAGCATTGACTCTCAGTGAGTAGTTATTTATCATGAGACAGTCATCCACAATAACATTCCAATTATTAACCCAGGCAACCACATAAACCCCAAGAATAACAAACTGATCCTAAATGTGCACTTGCTACTTTTATTAGAATTGTCTGGTTTTTGTTTTATAAGAGCAAGAATCTTGCCTAGTTTAAGGTTTTATATGAGATTACGGTGAAAAATAGCCTCTACTGAATATTAAATAATGTATTTCACAGAAATTGGATTAGTAATTCTGTATACTGACTGATTTTTAGGCTATATATTTATATAGATTATACAGAACAGACACAGCCAAAAATGCAGTTAGGAAAATAAACAGAGCTTATATGCTCAAGCTTAGAATATGTTTGGCTGGGCCAAAAACATCAATTATTGATTGCAGTGGATACCAAGTAACAAGAAAAGCAATTTATTATATTTGGCTTTTTATTTTCTTTTTGTTGTAGCTTTACAGAAATGTGTTTCTTTGCTAAATTAAACACCCAGTACTTATTAAAGTACATGAAAATAACCAGTTACTGAATCCTTACAATATGGCAGTCATTAAGCTAGACATACAACATAAATACTGTGTATTTCAAAAAGCTATGTAAAGTAGCTATTATTATTATTATTGGTGATGTTGTTGTTATTACACATTTCACAGATGAGGGGCCTGAGCTCTGTGAGTCAAGTGCTTTGGCCAAGTTCACACAGTTAATAAATGAAGAACTGGGATTTAAATTCAGGTTTGCCTAAAACCAAAGTCCACATTTTCCCTACCAAATATACCTAAACCAAGCTGTGCATCAGAATTACCTGGGGAGCTTGTTAACAAAATTGATGGTCAAATTCAAGATCTAAAAATAATCAAATTCCCAAAGATTCTGATTTATTTAACAAGCTCCCCAGGTGATTCTCATGCAGCGAGCTGACACTGGTCCAAGAAGTAGTCCTTAAAAGTGAGAAGCAGATATATGTACACCTGTGGCTAATTCATGTTGATGTATGACAGAAATCAAACCAATACTGTAAAACAATCAATTTTTTAAAAAAAGACTGAACTGCCTCCAACAGTCTGCAAGTTCCATTAGGTTGGTGATTCAGTTCAGTTCAGTTCAGTCACTCAGTCATGTCCAACTCTGCGACCCCATGAATTGCAGCACGCCCAGGCCTCCCTGTCCATCACCAACTCCCAGAGTTCACTCAGACTCACGTCCATCGAGTCAGCGATGCCATCTAGCCATCTCATCCTCGGTCGTCCCCTTCTCCTCCTGCCCCCAATCCCTCCCAGCATCAGAGTCTTTTCCAATGAGTCAACTCTTCACATGAGGTGGCCAAAGTACTGGAGTTTCAGTTTAGAAGGTACAATAATAGAGTCCTAGGCCTAGGATGGTCTCATCTTCTAAGTGGTATTACCAGGTTAAGGATCCAGCTTAATTTTAGATCAGGAAATACACTTTGGTAAATACCATTACCATCTCTTCACTCACTACCAAACCAGGAGCCAATCTTAATTTCTCCTTTACTTCTAATTTATCCCTTAAATCTGTCTGTTCTTTTGCCTTTTTACTACTAACTAGAGGGTATTAGCACCTCCTAACACTACTAATTTCTAGCCTCTGAGAACTCCTACTCTCACCTGTTCTTTTCATCAGCAGAGCTCACCTCCCACTGCTGCTGCTAATGCTAGGTCACTTCAGTCGTGTCTGACTCTGTGTGACCCCACAGACGGGAGGCCACCAGGCTCCCCGTCCCTGGGATTCTCCAGGCAAGAACACTGGAGTGGGTTGCCATTTCCTTCTCCAATGTATGAAAGTGAAAAGTGAAAGTGAAGTTGCTCAGTCATATCCGACTCGTAGCAACCCCATGAACTGTAGCCTGCCAGGCTCCTCCATCCATGGGATTTTCCAGGCAAGAGTACCACTATAAAGGTGGAAAATATCAGATTCCCCATTTTCCCAGCTTCCTTTGCAGCTAAGTCACTGTCATGAGATCCAATCTTGGTCAGTCAAGCTAGGAGTGCCTAGTCAAAGTTTTCTTCTCTAACAACAAGACAGCTCACCCTTTTACCTCCTGTTTGTGACTGAACAAGAGCCATCTTGTGACGTAAAGATTAAACCAAGAAATATGCAGCAATGCCATCCTAGAGCCCTGATATAACGGTTTCTTTTAATCAACTTGTTAACTTCTAGATTTCCTTCATGTGAAATAATAAACCCCTATTTTTAAGTGAATTTTAGTTGCTAAGTCAGTTCTCACCCTTCTCATTACAAATGCCTCCCTTGCCTCCCCATCTACCTCTAATTTGTTCTCCACCATCACTAAACATTTTACCTTTGAAAAGCACAGGTTTTATCATGAACTGTACACTAGCAGATAATTTTCTAAAGTATCCCACTGATTACAGGACAAAATTCAGAGTCCTTTACATGTCATATGCATCCAGGCTATTTTCAGCTGGATCCCCCATGAGCCATCTTGTCCCAATACAAGGGACAAGTAGTCTGTGTGTCCTAATCACACAGACTACTTCTCATCCCAAACACCTTATAATTTCCTGTTTCTAGGACTTTGCTTACATAGTTCCTTCAACCTAAAATTCTCTTCTATTCTGCTTCCTACCAGCCAAACTTCTACCTAGTCTACAAGTTACTGCCTCTGCTAAAAACTGGAATTAATTTCTAGTTAATAACTCTGATAGTAACACACTCTGTTTACACCCACCAACTGCTACACTGGTCACATTCTTCCTTATATATAAATAAATGTGTATCAGTCTCCCCCACAAGATTGGAGGATTTGTGAAGGTAGCCCCCATGTAAACACAGTAAAAAGAGTGACTAGTACAAGATGGTCCTTGGATTGTTCAACTGAACTTGTCCAAAATCAGTAGATGTTCTCAACTATGTCTTTTAGGAGTCAAAAGGGATGAAGACTGTATTTTAAAGGGAAAGAAAAACTGTAACAAAAATATAGGGAATTTGTGAAAAGCATTTTGGAACCTCAAAACTATTTTGAATTTAAGATACAAAATAAAATGTCTTCATGTTAATTGATAAATAAGAATCATAAAGATAACGCAAAGTTTTAGACAATGATTAAAATACTTACTTGCATATGCCAATTCATTTCTACTCTCTTAGGATTAACATATTCTATGTCAGCTAGTACACTGTCCTTCCTCTATCTTATTATTATTTTAGTCCAATAGAAACATTGTTGGGAAACTCAATTCAAAACTACTATAAGAAACCACTTAACACCCACGAGGATGACTATAATCAAAAAGAGAAAATAAGTAAAGCATTGTTGAAGATGTAGAAAATCAGGAACCTTCATATACTGCTGATAGGAATGTAAAATGGTATACCCAGCAATTCCACTGCTTGGTATACACTGCTTGGTATACCCTCAAGGGAACTGAAAATATATGTGCATACAAAAACTTACACACAAATATTCACAACAGCATTATCCATAATAGCCAAAGAGTGGAAACAACCCAAACATCCATCAACTGGATGAAACAGATAAATGCGTTATAACCATACAATGGATTATTACTCAGAAATAAAAAGAAATGAGGAAATGAAACATGCTATGACATGGATAAACCTTGAAAATATTATGCTAAGTGAAAGAAGCCAGTCACAAAAGATCATGTATTGAATGATTCTACTTAAATGCAATGTCCAAAGCAGGCAAACCTATAGAGACAGAAAATGAGACAGTAGTCCTCGTAGTCAATAAAAGAGTCTGAAATGCAGTACTCAAGTGCAATTTCAAAAAAGACAGAATGATCTTGGTCAGTTTCCAAGGCAAACCATTCAAAATTACATAATCCAAGTTCATTCCCCAACACTGATGCCAAAGCAGGTGAAGCTGACTGGTTCTATGAAGATCTACCACACCTTGCAGAACTAACACCAAAAACAAAAAAAGGTGTCCTTTTTATCACAAGTGACTGGAATGCAAAAACAGGACATCAAGAGATACCTGGAACAAAGGCAAGTTTGGCCTTGGAGTACAAGATGAAGCAGGACAAAGGCTAACAGAGTTTTGCCAAGATAACACACTGATCATAGCAAATACCCTTTCCCAACAACATGAGACGATTCTACACACGGACATCAACAAATGGTCAATACCAAAATCCGATTAATCAATCTGTTCTTTGCAGCCAAAGATGGAGAAGCTCTATACAGCCAGCAAAAACAAGACCTGGAGCTGACTGTGGCTCAGATCATCAGTTCCTTATTGCAAAATTCAGGCTTAAATTGAAGAAAGTAGGGAAAACCACTAGACCATTCAGGTATGATCTAAATCAAATCCCTTATGATTATACAGTGGAAGTGACAACTAGATTCAAGGGATTAGATCTGGTAGACCGAATGTCTGAAGAATTATGGATGAAGGTTCGAATCACTGTACTGGAAGTAGTGACCAAAACCATCTGCAAAAAAAGAAAGGCAAGAAGGTAAAATGATTGGAAGGAAGGAAGCTTTGCTCCTCAATAGCTGAGGAAAGAAGAGAAGTGAGAAGCAGGGGAGAAAAGGAAACATAACCAACTGAATGCACAATTCCAAAGAATAGCAAGGAGAAATAAGGCCTTCTTCAATGAACAGTGCAAAGAAGTAGAGGAAAACAATGGAATGGGAAAGACTAGAGATCACTTCAAGAAAACTGGAGCTACCAAGGGAACATTTCATGTAAAGAGGGGCACAATAAGTGACAGAAACAGCAAGGACCTAACTAAAACCGAAGAGATTAAGAAGAGGTGGCAGGAACAGACAGAAGAACTATACAGTTAAACTGCTGCATTCAATATGTCAGCAAATCTGGAAAACTCAGCGGTGGCCACTGGAAAAGGTCAGTTTTCATTCCAATCCTAAAGAAGGGCAATGCCAAAGAATGTTCAAATTACCATACAGCTGCACTCCAGTTGCATGCTAGTAAGGTAATGCTCAAAATCCTTCTAGTCTTCAGCAGTACATGAACTGAAAACTTCCAGATGCACAAACTGGCTTTAGAAAAGGCAGAAGAACCAGAAATCAAACTGCCAACATTTGTTGCATCATAGAAAAAGCAAGGGGATTCCAGAAAATCTACTTCTGCTGCATTGACTATGCTAAAGCCTTTGTGTGGAAAATTTTCCACAAACTGTGGAAAATTTACCAGACCACCTTACCTGTCTCCTGAGAAACCTGTATGCAGGTCAAGAAGCAACAGTTAGAACTGGACATGGTACAACTGCCTGGTTCCAAACTGGGAAAGGAGTAAGACAAGGCTGTAAAACCATCCCCTGGTTTATTTAACTTATATGCAGAGTACATCATGTAAAATTCCAGGCTGGATGAAGCATAAGCTGGAATGAAGATTGCTGGGAGAAATATCAACAACTTCAGATATGCAGATATGACACCACTCTAATGGCAGAAACCGAAGAGGAACTAAAGAGCCTCTTGAGAATGATGAAAGAGGAGAATGAAAAAGCTGGCTTAAAACTCAACATTCAGAGAACAAGATGGCAGAGGAGTACAGTGGACGTGGAGTACAATTCTCTCCATGGATACATCAGGAATACATCTTCAGACACAGAAGTGCATGCAGAACTCCAGCTGAGAGCAGAAAGGAGTATCTGACCACAGGAAAAGAATATATAGAACCACGCAAAACTCAGTAGGGTGAAGGAACTAGATGGAAAAACAGGGAGCGTTAGTAGGACTGGATGGTGGGGGAACTGAAGCAGGGGTCCAATCCCCATTTTGGGGCAATCGTTTGAGTCAGAGGTGGAGAAGGAAACAGCAACCAACAATAGTATTCTTGCCTAGAGAATCCTGTGCACAGAGAAGCCTGGTGGGCTGCCGTCTATGGGGTCGCACAGAGTCTGACACGACTGAAGAGACTTAGCAGCAGCAGCAGCTGAGTCAGAGGAGAAACATTTAAGGCTATGAGTGAAATAACTCATCTGTGGCAGCCTAAATGGAATGAGAATCAGACAGTCCTTGTTGCAGCCATGCATACCCTGGACAGGGAGACGCAAGTCTCCTTAAAGGTGCAACAGCTGGGAGCTGAAGTTTACGGATTGTGAAGCAGTCCTGGGGGAGGGCTGCTGTTGACTGCAGAGAGATGGATCAAAGGGATGTGAGAGAGGAGATTGTGGTGGGAAATGCCTGTGGAGGAATGCCAGGCAGCCATGGAAGCAAGGCAATACTGCTGAGTCACGCGTAGTGGATGGGGCCATCACCATAGCCTCTCTCTCCCCACACACCAGCATCAGCAGCTAAACAACAGAGAAGCTGGCCCATCAAACACCTGATGCACTGAACTAAAGAGCAAGACCCCACTCAGGGTACTCCTTTAAGTGACTGATACACCCAACTACAGAGTAGGACCCCACCCAGGGTGCCCCAAATGTGCCTGATGCGCCGAACAACAGAGAAGGACCCCAGGCAAGGGAGCCCCCTAAGCGCCTGAATCGGTGGAGCTACGGAGAAAGACTGGCCAAAGAGGCCTTCTGATCGCCAGCTACAAGAGACTTGGAAGAAGACTCTGAGAGGGCCATACCTCCCACAGAGGAGGCAGTCCGTGTCCCTGCACATTTGGTGCTGTTAGGGTCCCAGCAAGCCAAGCAGCTGCGCCGCCTTCACACTCGACTCTCACTGGGGCAGAGCTGCCACAGGCAAAAAATGTCTTACTGCTATGCGCACAGGGTCACTTCAGTAGTGTCTGACCCTGCGACCCTGTAGAATGTGGCCTGCCAGGCTTCTCTGTCAGGGAAGGGGGTTCTCCAGCCAAGAATACCAGAGCGTATTGGCCAATACTGGTTGTCAACTCTTCTAGAGCACTGTATTTCCTGCTGCCCTAGCTGCCAACTCCCGAGTACCTTGTGCTGCCCAGACCCTTGTGACCCAAGCAGCTGCACCACCTCCACACCTGGCCCTCACAGGGGCAAACCCAAGCCCTCCAGGGCAGCCTCAGGAGGAAATCCCAGTGGACAAACCACATGCAGAGGTGGAAATAAACCCACAATTGAAACCCAGGGGCAGTGTGGCTAAGGAAGAAGACCCATAACCTTCCCACCAGCTGTACAAACTTCAGATTAAATCCACACAATCAACTAAGCAGACTGTGTCTATGGAATATATAAAAGGTCATTGAGAGTTCCCACAAAAGAAAACGCACTAGTTCTGAGAGCTGTGGACATTGATTGCAAGCAAGAACACATAGAAGTAGGACCAGATTAGAATCTGAGCTGCCCCCACATCAGGTCCAGAGATCAGCACAGTGTTGGAGGGCCTCCTAGAGAGGTGAGGTGGATTGTGACTCCCAGCGAGAGAAAGGACTCTGACAGCAGTGACTCAAGAAAAACATTTATTATGTTTTGACTTGTTCTGTAGATTCTTTTGGATTTTTCTTTTCCTTTGATTTCCCCCTCTGCTATAGTTGTTGATTTTATTGGCACTATGAAATCTAATTAAGCTTTTGAGCTTTTTTTTCCTCAGTCACATTTCTTATTGTTATAAACCTCTGCCTCTACATTGGGCTTTTGCAGTTCTGTGGAGTTTTCCTTTTCTTCTTTTTATAAATTTAATTTTTAATTTTTTAACCTATTATATTTTTCCTACATTTTTTCCTTTGTTTGCCTTTCCTACTGTTCTTTTCCCCTTGCAGTTAATCTTTAATGTATATAAATCTTCTTCATCTATGTCTATTTAACTTTGCATATCTATTCTTTCTTTTCTTTCCTTTCCATTCAATATATTTGTTAGTTTTATTTTCATTGATATATTCCCCACTTGGTACTTTGCTTTAGTTTTGTTTTCCAGTTTGTGCTTTAGTTAGTTTTGTTCTTAACCGGTAAATATAATTTTTTATTTCCTTTGTTCACTGGGTCAATCTACTGTACTTTATTTTTGTTGGACTGTTTTGACTTTGCTCATGGGTGTATATGTATATGTGTATGGTCCATTATTTTAATTATTATTTGCCTGATTTTGTAACTGCCATTTGTCTGGGGTTCATCTCTTGTTTCTTGTTTTGGGATATTTGTTTTAATCTCACTTAAATGCCATAACAAACCACTTGTGGAACCTTCATTCCTGACCAGAGATCAAGCCCTGAGCCTTTGGAGTGGGAGCACTGATTCCAAGACACTAGACTACGACAGAACTAACCCTAGGGTGTATCAAATAGTGAGAACTCACACACAGGAAACCACCTGAATACAAGACCCAGCATCACCCAACCACCAGTAGGAGCACCCTGTGCAGGGCGTCTCATCTAAACAACAAACAAAATAAAAATACAAACCCAATCATCAGCAGATAGGATTACCACCTCACTCAGCCTTGCCCATCAGATGAAAAACAAACAAATAAACAAAAACTCACCACAAATCTCACCCTATACAAAGCTTGTACAAACCACTGGATCAACCTTGAAAGTGAAAGTGAAAGTGAAGTTGCTGAGTTGTGTCTGACTCTTTGCGACCCCTTGGACTGTAACCTACCGGGCTCCTCCGTCCATGGGATTCTCCAGGCAAGAATACTGGAGTGGGTTGCCATTTCCTTCTCCAGGGGACCTTCCTGACCCAGGGATTGAACCCGGGTCTCCCACCTTGCAGGCAAATGCTTTAACCTCTAAGCTACCAGGGAAGCCTTAGGAGGGCAGAAACCAAGAGGAAGAAGAAATTCAACCCTGAAGCCTGGGAAAAGGAGACCTCAAACACAATAAGTTAAAAAGAAAGAAAGAAAAGGCATAGAAATACTATATAAATGAAGGAACAAACTAGAAACACAGAAGTCCAAATAAATGAGAGGAAATAGGCAAACTACCTGAAAAAGAAATCAGAATAACGATAGTAAAGATGATCAAAGACCTTGAAAACAAAATGGAGAAAATGCAAGAATCAATTAACAAAGACCCAGAAGAATTAAAGAATAAACATACAGAGACAAACAACAGAATTACTGAAATTAAAAATACTCTAGAAGGAATCAATCGCAGAATATCTGAAGCAGAAGAATGAATCAAGTGAGCTGGAAGAGCTAACTCACTGGAAAAGATCCTGATGCTGGGAAAGACTGAAGGCAGGAGGAGAAGGAGGCAACAGAGGAAGAGATGGTTGGATGGCATCAGCAACTCAATGAACTTAATTTGAGCAAATTCTAGGAGATAGTGAAGGACAGGGAAGCCTGGCCTGCTGCAGTCCATGGGCTCACAAAGAGTCAGACACAACTTAGCAACTGAATAACAACAATAGAAACAGAAAGTAAATTAACGGTTGCCTAAGGCCAGAGTACAGGAGATTGAAGAATAATGGCTAAGCCATACAGGGTTTCTTTTGGGGTAATGAAAATGTTATAAAATTGATAGATATACTATTCTGTGAATATATTAAGGCAGTGAATTGTACACTTAAAATAGATAAACTTTATCTCTTTGTATGTGAATCTAACTGTATGTAACTGTATGTAAATCATATCTCAATAAAACCATTAAAAAAAGAAATGTTCAGACCCCAGTCAGTTGTAACAATTAGCAAGCCTTAAGCAAAGATATAGATTACTCACTAGTAGGTAAAAGAGTATAGACTAAAAGGTGCACTTCTGTCTTGACCAAAAGTTGACTGGAAAAGTTCAACACATTTGCTGATATTTCACAATCAGGAACAATTCTTCTATATATAAAAATTGAAAATGTGCACGTTATTTTTCAAAGGTGTCAGGAAAATGTATCTGACATCAACTCAGCTGCACAATAAAGAAGTCTGGGGTGGAGGTCACCCCTGACTTCTTCCTCTCCTCTCTTGTATCCAATCCATCATCAAGACCTACCAATTTTACTTTCTTCTCCATTTCCACTGCTAAAATCTGAGTCTAAGACATCACCCATATTCTGCTACTTAGGTTACTATCATAGCCTAAACTGATCTCTTGGGCCCATTCTAACGTCTCTACCATTCTTCATGCAACAGTGAAGTAATGTTTAAGCAAATCTGAACATTTCTATCCGCTGCTTATACCTGCTTCCCACTGCCCTTAGGATACATTCTAAGCTTCTAAAATCCTTGGCATGGTCTCCAAGGCTGCAATTCTCCCTCTCATACTGACTGCCACCTCACTGGCCTTTTTCACACTCATCCACCTCTTTGTGTTCCTTTCTATTCAGGGTTTTCTGGCACAAAGGTCCTTGTTCTCCAGGTGTTTTCATTCTAATGGGGGTGATGGGGTAGGGGAGTTGGAGAAGGAGACACAAAGGAAGAAGAAAAGTAAGAATCTGGGGGCAATAACAGTTTTTAAACTGGAAAAAAAAAAAAAAGTAGAACAGAGTCCTGGGAAAGAGAGCAATGGTGGTTGTTGGAAAGAAGATATAACTGCTGTTACTCCCTCAGGGAAGTCTTCCCTGAGCCCTCAGAATAGGATCAGCATCCTGTTACATGCGTCCCTGACAACAAGATTTCTCCTTTGCAGTACTTAGCACAGACGTAAATAAACAACTTGAACTGTCTTGTTCACCACTCTATTCAAAATACCTACCATAGTGTCTGACATAAAGCAGACAGTTAAACACACTTTAAAGGAATGCCTTGGGTTCTCCAGTTTCACAACGTGAATGATAAAACCACAGACCATGTGATGTAATCAGTCAACCTAGCCAGAACCAAAACCAAGAGTTACCAAGAAAAACCGGAGGTTATCTGTCCCACCCCTGCTCTACCAGCTTCAGCAACACCCACTCTGCTGCCTTCAGTTTACTATTGCCTATGTTCCAGTCCCTCTGTCACAGAAGATACACACTTAAACAACATCTGGCTTCCATCTTCCCTATCTAATCAAGTATAAAAATAAAGCATCATTTATTATCACAATCATTTCCATGGCAAATATGAAAATGTCAGAGCCCTAATTCAAGGACCATAAGTATAAGCAGCAGCTTTGCAGGGGATTCTGTCAAAGGCGGATGTTACTCAAGTTCCAATTACAGGACTTGTTTCCAGGCAGGTCTCTTCTTTCCTGACTTCAATTCCCTCCTGTAAGAACGACATTTCAAGGGCATTCCCTGGAGGTCCAGTGTTAGGACTCCGAGCTTCCACTGCACAGGGCTCAGGGAACAAAATTCCACAAGCTGCATGGAGTGGTCGAATAATAAATAAATAAATACTTTTTGTAAAAAAACAGCATTTCAGGGACTCCCCTGGCGGTCCAGTGGTTAAGACTGCACTTCCACTGCAAGAAGCATGCGTTCAATCCCTGGTCAGGGAACTATTAACAAGATCCTGTGTGGCACAGTCAAAAAAGTTTTAAAAAGACATATCACAGACTCTTAAATTTCCCTTTTTCTTTTGATTACTTATAGCAATCTTTAGTCCTTTTTTCTCCATTATGAAAACAATTTCTACTACCAAACTACTTTTGCAAAGATCTGATGCTCAAAACAGGTATTATTTATTACTATAATGTGGGGAAAAAAAGTTTGTTAAAGTATTCACAAGCTCTGTGGTGTGACCACTGTAAATACAAAATTGGGAGCTAATTAAGCTCAATCATTCTCATTAAACGGAGGAAAACAAGTAATATGAAGATTTGGCCCTTGAGTATTTGGTCAAATGCTTATGAACCATAGTGTTTAGGGAAATTCTAGCCCAGTATTGTTGCAAACATCCCTCTTATTCCAAATATGTCCTCCACCACCATCTCATCCCACCAGAGTGGTCTGATCCTTCCTTTGAAACTTAATCCTCTGTAAAAGAAAAGAGACCAGTAGTCTAACTGAAAAAAGTCTCTCTGCTGTTAAAAAAAAAAGTACACAAATTTCCCCCAAAACATCCTTCACCTGGATGAATGCCACCCTTAGTCACGCACAGCTGGCATTTGCACACTAAAATACTCTGTTCATAAACAAGCCCCCTCTATCCTATTATCACCGGCATCTAATAATTTTCAAATTGTCCCTACCATGATGGAATTTCTATGCTACGTAACTTTTGGAAATTAACCATTCTAGTCAGTACCCAGTTCATCCTGACAGGATTTTTTTTAATTCCTTAGCGAACATCTAAAAGAACGAAGCTTTCCACTATTTTAAACCAAAGAAAGTATGGGGAATTGGCTAATAAAGTAACAAGCAGACAACTGCTCAAAACCAATGTGCTACACCAATTAGAACATTTAAAACCAATGTCTTTTTTTTTTAACTCTCTATGGCTTTAGCAATTTGGATAAGTCTTAAAATACATGCATTCCATTATCACAACCTTAAAAATGTACTACTTGATATAAGACCATTTTCCCAAATCCCAGGTTTCAGTTTGGGATGATGATATAGTTCGAGTGATGGGTTTTGGACCTAAGTACTTAATTAACACTACCTCTACCACCAAGGGCTTACCTGGTAGCTCAGCTGGTAAAGAATTCACATGCAATTCAGGAGACCCTGGTTTGATTCCCGGGTTGGGATGATCCCCTAAAGAAGGGATAGGCTACCCACTTCAATATTTTTGGGCTTCACTGGTGGCTCAGATGGTAAAGAATCAGCCTACAATGAGGGAGACCTGGGTTCAATCCTTGGGTTGGAAGATCCCCTGGAGGAGGGTATAGCAAACCACTCTAGTATTCTTGCTTGGAGAATCCCCATGGACAGAGGAGCCTGGCAGGCTGCAGTCTGTGAGGTCACAAAGAGTCGGAAACGACTGAATGACTAAGCACAGCACATAGCTACCACCAAGGTAGATGAAAAAGACGCTTACTCCTTGGAAGAAAAGTTATGAGCAACCTAGATAGCATATTCAAAAGCAGAGACATTACTTTGCTGAGTATGGTCCGTCTAGCCAAGGCTATGGTTTTTCCAGTAGTCATGTATGGATGTAAGAGTTGGACTGTGAAGAAGGCTGAGTGCCGAAGAATTGATGCTTTTGAACTGTGGTGTTGGAGAAGACTCTTGAGAGTCCCTTGGACTGCAAGAAGATCCAACCAGTCCATTCTGAAGATCAACCCTGGGATTTCTTTGGAAGGAATGATGCTAAAGCTGAAACTTCAGTACTTTGGCCACCTCATGCGAAGAGTTGACTCATTGGAAAAAGACTCTGATGCTGGCAGGGATTGAGGGCAGGAGGAGAAGGGGACGACCGAGGATGAGATGGCTGGATGGCACCACCGACTCGATGGGCGCGAGTCTGAGTGAACTCTGGGAGTTGGTGATGTACAGGGAGGCCTGGCGTGCTGCAATTCATGGGGTCGCAAAGAGCCAGACATGACTGAGCGGCTGAACTGAACTGAACTGAAGGCAGATGACAGTGCAAGCTATCATCTTTAGCCTAAACCCCTGCAACTGCTACTAGCAAGTCTCTCTGCTTCCATTCTTACTCCCCTACAGTCTATGCTCTACAATGCAGCTGCAGCCTTCTAAAAAGTAAATAAGATCATGTCACTGCCCTGGTTTAAAAATTGACATCACACTCAGAAAAAAAGTTCAGAGTTCCACCATGGCTTATAAGGCTGCATGACGTGACCCTGCCAACCTCTCCCTTGGTCCACTCTTGCCACACTGACCTTCCTGGTATTCTTTAAACAATCCGAGTGGAGTCCACGTCAGGGCTTCTGCTCTTCCCCAGGCCATTTTTCAACTGACTTAGGTCTCTGCTCTGACATCTTTAGACAGTCCCTTCCTGTCAACCCAATCTAATACAGCACCTCCCATCACTTTCTGTTTCCTTACACTGCTTTATTATCTTTCATAACTCTTGCTACTACCTAAAAGTACGTATTTATTTATTGTATCTCTTCCACCAGACTGTAAACTCCTTTAAAATAGGAATGTGGACTTTTTTATCATTATATCTCCAGGACCCAGAAAAGTACTCAGTACATAAGTACTAAGTAAGTACTTGAATGAATGAATCAAAGTATCTCTATCTGTAGAAGCACTAACTATTTTCATTTTTTTATAGACAGACTCTATTGAACATTGAAGGAAATCATGTTATTTGAAATAACCAAGAGGAGCCTCAACAATCCAAGTTTCCATTTTTACCTTATCTGAGTCTGACCTTGAAAATGGAATAAACCTTTGAGTATGGAATAATGCAGGCAGTGTGGCTCAAAACACAAAACTCTATTACTGTCAATTTCACCTCAATTTTCTAAAAATTAACTACTTAAAAAAGACTTTGAATACAATGCTGTAAAGCAACTATAGCCAATAAAAATTAATTTAAAAAATAAGTAAAAATTTTAAAAGGCTCTTCTATCAGCATCAGACAAATCCCCATAGTCTCTGCTCAGATCATCCTCCTCTGTTCACCAGTCTCCCACTGAGGAAACAGAAGAGACTGTCAAAGCTCAGACTTCTAAGAATTACCAGAAATATAAAGTCCTCCCTAACTTTAGCTACAAACTGGTCATTTCAGAAGACGTACTATTAGATGTCTATAATACCTGAATACTTAATTATCTTAATTGCTCACAGATGCCGTTAACTCGTCCATCTCTATACAACATAAACCACATTTCACTTGGCAATGGTATAATATAAAACACATGACTTAAAATCTCTGACAAGTCCCTCTCCATCACTAAGCAGTAAATGGAAATTCAGCATTTGGTATTCTATTGCATATATAAGCACAGAGGCCAAAAGACAAAAGTCACAAACCAATGGAATTATGCCCATTCAAAATGAGAATTTTCATTAATGTTCCTTGGCCAGAATAGTCTTCAGCTGCACAAAATGTTTTAAATCGCCTAATAAAAATAGGATACAGATATCCTTTTCTCTCTTAGTAAGCTGTATTTTTAATAATTTTTAAAGAAAATATATATGTGGGGAATAGGATTACATTTGCTGATCATCTTTTATTTAAGTCACCCCAAATAGCCCAAAGGATAGGACTAGATAGAGCTTTGGTCAGTTTCCATGGTGACTGACAAAGAGCCCCATCACATTCCAGATAACATTCCAGCACAAATTTGAGAGCAAGGCTGTTCCAGGGTTTGGAGAAACCATATGTGTCTTATCTTATTCAGGAAAAATCTAAACACAGAGCAACAGTATTCCCAGGCAGGGCATGGAAACTGCTTTTCAAGATGACCTGAGTACTTTCTCTCTTTAATTTAAGAATGTTACATTGTTTAAAAGCCACTAGTAATAAACCAACTGGTCATTTTATTGCTCTTAAAAAAATCCTAGCTTGTTATCTGTCCTGACGGTGATAAAATCATATTTTAAAGAAACAGTAGGATAGAGTTCTTCCTTCCAGCTCAACTAAAATTAAGTAGTTACTGTACTTTATCACTCACTCAAGAACATGCTGCCTGCTCTCTTAAATGGCCATTTCAGACTTTTATAGACATACAAAGGAGACTTATGTCCTTTTGGAGGACAACAGAGAAAGACTTTCTGAAGAAGCTTCTTAAGAATAATAGCTAAAGAACTATTTAAAATAGCAATCCATTTTCTGTAAAATTCGTTGATGTGGTTAATTTGGCAAGGCATTTGAGAGATGAAGGAGGAAGTAAGGACACAGTAAGAGGTTCAAGCTTATAATTATTTTGTCTTATTACACCAACAATAAATAAAGACTCTTTAAAAGTTTTTTTCGCTTTCATCTGAACGCTCACTGACCCATTTCTGCACAGCAGTGCTGACCCCAGCCCTTTCACACAGTGCAGCTGCCAAAAGTGAAGCATCACATGTTCCTGACCAAACAGAAATAGGCTGGAACAAAATCTGTAACGTGAACTATTTCAAGGCCAAAACTGAAATTTTAAAATGCTTCAAACAAAAACAATACTGTTCTGGTTTCAACTTTATTCTCACAGGCTTTAATCTTATCAAAGCTTCTTTTAAATCTAATTCTTGTTCACTTCCCTGAATTCTGGCACACAATGATAATATTGCAAGTATAAAGTTTTTGGTTTTGTTGTATATGATTTAACTGAAATAAAATGTTGACATACAGAATGTAAACTCCCTAACTTCAAAGCTTCTCTGAGCATAACTCTCCCATGACAAAAATGACTCCTTGGTAATTTTATAGACATTTTAGAAAGTCCAGTAACTCATTCAAATCTTTAGAGAATTCGACCAAAGTGAAATTTGTTTTCAGTCACCTAGCAAGCATTTACTGAGTATATAATAGGACAGGCAATAGTGGCAGATAGTTTAAGATATGGTCCCTGACCTTGTGAAAGTTATGGTCATTCTAATGGCAAGAGATAACCGTATGAACCAATGAGGAAGAAGTGACATTGACATTATATGAAGCCACTAAAAAGGCTTCAGAGAGGAAGGAGGTTTAGAAGAGGAAGAAAACTGCCAACATGAGACCTGAAGAATGAACTGGGCAAAGGAAACAAGGAAGACAGCTAATGCAAAGGAGCAGCCGAAGCAAACTCAATCACAGAGTGGAAACTTAGATAGACACAACCTTTAAGAAACTGTCTACAGTGCAAGAGACCTGGGTTCGATCCCTGGTTCAGAAAGATCCCCTGGAGAGGGAAATGGCAAACCACTCCAGTATTCTTGCCTGGGAAATCCCATGGAGAGCCTGGCAGGCTACAGTCCATGGGATCGTGAGAGTCGGACACGACTTAGTGACTAAACCATCACCACCAACCTTTAAGAGCTAAGTTAAGCAATTTGGACATAGACCTGTATGCAGTAAGAACTATCCTACAGTCAGTGCAAGGAATCACTATTTAATTCAAGTGGGAGAGATAATAAAGACTAATTAAGAGGTTATCACTCACCTAGAGCCAGACATCCTGGAATGTGAAGTCAAGTGGGCCTTAGAAAGCATCACTACGAACAAAGCTAGTGGAGGGGATGGAATTCCAATTGAGCTATTTCAAATCCTGAAAGATGATGCTGTCAAAATGATGCACTCAATATGCTAGCAAATTGGGAAAACTCAGCAGTGGCCACAGGACTGGAAAAGGTCAGTTTTCATTCCAATTCCAAAGAAAGGCAATGCCAAAGAATGCTTAAACTATCACACAATTGCACCCATCTCACATGCTAGTAAAGTAATGCTCAAAATTCTCCAAGCCAGGCTTCAGCAATACGTGAACTATGAACTTCCAGATGTTCAAGCTAGTTTTAGAAAAGGCAGAGGAATCAGATATCAAATTGCCAACATCTGCTGGATCATGGAAAAAGCAAGAGAGTTCCAGAAAAACATCTATTTCTGCTTTAATGACTATGCCAAAGCCTTTGACTGTGTGGATCACAATAAACTGTAGAAAACTGTGAAAGAGACAGAAATATCAGACCACCTGACCTGCCTCTTGAGAAACCTGTATGCAGGTCAGGAAGCAACAGTTAGAACTGGACATGGAACAACAGACTGGTTCCAAATAGGAAAAGGAGTACGTCAAGGCTGTATATTGTCACCCTGCTTATTTAACTTCTATGCAGAGTACCTCATGAGAAATGCTGGGCTGGAAGAAGCACAAGCTGGAAAAAGATTGCAGGAGAAATATCAATAACCTCAGATGTGCAGATGATATCACCCTTATGGCAGAAAGTGAAGAGGAACTCAAAAGCCTCTTGATGAAAGTGAAAGAGGAGAGTGAAAAAGTTGGCTTAAAGCTCAACATTCAGAAAATGAAGATCATGGCATCTGGTCCCATCACTTCATGGCAAATAGATGGGGAAACAGTGGAAGCAGTGTCAGACTTTATCTTTTTGGGCTCCAAAATCACTGCAGATGGTGACTGCAGCCATGAAATTAAAAGACGCTTACTCCTTGGAAGAAAAGTTATGACCAACCTAGATAGCATATTAAAAAGCAGAAATATTACTTTGCCAACAAAGGTTCATCTAGTCAAGGCTATGGTTTTTCCTGTGGTCATGTATGGATGTGAGCGTTGGACTGTGAAGAAAACTGAGCGCCGAAGAATTGATGCTTTTGAACTGTGGTGTTGGAGAAAACTCTTGAGAGTCCCTTGGACTGCAAGGAGATCCAACCAGTCCATTCTAAAGGAGTTCAGTCCTGAGTGTTCTTTGGAAGGAATGATGCTAAAGCTGAAACTCCAGTACTCTGGCCACCTCATGCGAAGAGTTGACGCATTGGAAAAGACTCTGATGCTGGGAGGGATTGGGGACAGGAGGAAAAGCGGACGACAGAGGATGAGATGACTGGATGGCATCACCGACTCGATGGACTTGAGTCTGAGTGAACTCCAGGAGTTGGTGATGGACAGGGATGCCTATTGTCCTGGGATTCATGGGGTCGCAAAGAGTTGGACACGACTGAGCAACTGAACTGAACTGAAGAAGTTATGAAAACTCCTAAGTGAAAGGTAATAAAAGTCTTACATATGTTCATGATAATAGAGAAAAGGAGATACTTCCACATTTAAAAAGGCCAGCACTTAGTAACAGATATATAAAAGTGGAGTGGGACTGGAGAAATGAAAGCCAAGATAGTATCGAGGTTTCTACACAGGGCACCAATAGATGTGGTGTGATATTTTTAAAACATGGCCACATATTTACTAGTACCCCCCCCCCATTATGAAGTGAGGTCTATGCCTCCTCCTCCTTGAAGCCGGGAAGCACATGAGTACTTCAGTCCAGAACCCAGCCTGACAACCAAGACTAGGTCACAAAAGGCTATACATCTTCCTCCTCATTCAGTGGGGCATTAACTCTCAAAGCTCTGAGACATCACATAAGAAGTCCAACTGCACTGAGGCTGCCATGCTGCGATGAAGCCCGTGTGATATGGAAAGGCCAGGTAAAGGTACTCCAATCAACAATCCCAGCTAAGCTCAGCCTTCAAATCATCCAGGGCCAAGGACCAAGCATATGAATGAAGAGTCCCAGATAATTTCAGTCCCCAGCCATTTGAATCTTCCCTGTTGCAGCCCCAAATGTTGTACAACAAAGACAAGCCATCCCACCTATGTTTTAGCCAGATTTTTGTCCCACAGAAACTGTGAGCAAAATAAAATAGTTGTTGCTTTATATGATTAAGTTTAGGGTGGATTGTTACACGTCAATAGCTAACTGACATGAGTAATGGTAGCATATAAGTGAATTATCAACGGATACGGGAACAGAAGGTTTAGGAGAGGAAGAAAATTATGGTAGTTCCATTTCAATGATTTAAATCTGACAGATCTGTAGAACACCAAATGGAGATGCTGAACAAACTACTGAAAATAAGGCTCTAGATTTTTAAAAAGAGACAGATGACAAAGAAGCAGTATATAAAGACAAAGGGAAGGCATGTTAAGTATAAGGGAGAAAAATGTTAAAAAATAGGAATGGAGCAATATGAAAAGTTAGAGAGGAAATTGAAAGGGTGGAGAAAGAGAGAAGAATCAAGATAGAATGATAAAAAAGCCAAACAAATAAAGATTCTCTAACACGTCGGCCACTGTGGTCAGCAGTATCAAATGTAGCAGGGTATCAAGTAGAATCAAGCATTTTTGGACAGAGAATATATATTTGGCAGATAGCTGATAACTACAAGAGGAAATTCAACAGCATAGTAATAAGTCAAATTACAGAAGTTGAGAAGTAAATGAGAATTGGGTAAACTGACACAGCAAGTATAGACAACTCTCTCAAGTATGGCTGTAACTGGAAAGTCAGAGTGGGCAGAAGCTTGAGGGGACCCAGGGGCTAAAGAAGATCTGCTGATTCATTCACTCACCCAACAAATACACATTCATACCTCTCAACGTGTATGAGTGAGATGAGGAGCTCTCTAGACCACAGGGAAAGAATGAGTGAAGATAAACTGAAGATACCAAAAGGAATGTATGAGTCAAATCCTAGAAAAGGCAGAAAATGGAGGATCAAGAGTCCAGGCAGAGGTATCGGGTCTGAAATCTCTTTCCCTGAGGAAGGAGAGGAATGTAATCATGACGATCACAGAAAGATACAAATGATAAAGGGAGACGACAGTAAACAAGTTACGGAGGAAAAGTCCATTTTAAAAGTTGAATAGGAGGCAAGATCACATGCTAGGGGTTGATAGAGTCACTTCCTAGGCAGGCTGATAAGAAGTATAGGGGTCCCCAAGGAGAGGGGGTCTGGAATTCTCAAGGAGGAAGAAAGGACAAACTCTTTTTTCCCTCTACATTCCTTAGGATCATTTAACAATAATGTATCCTGCCTGAGGACAGTCTCTAGATTAAACCTTCTCGCTAATTCTGTTCTCTTAAAGTGTAAATTATGGGAGTAGATCTGGTGAGGTCTTTACAATCTCCAGACATTTTTTGGATTCACTGGAGAGTATATAACTCCACTGCTAACACTAGCAAGTGGGTACTCTTTCCACCTCCTTCTGATGTCTATGTCAGAAGCTTTCTCTATCTCCTTTATACTTTAATAAAACTTTATTACACAAAAGCTCTGAGTGATCAAGTCCCATCTCTGGCCCCTGATTGAATTCTTCTCCTCCGGAGGCCAAGGATCCCGGTGTCTTTGCGTGGTTCAACAACAACCTTTCAGGGTGAAGAAATGTGGAATGTGATAGACAGATTGAAAATGGGAAACATTTGGAAGAGCATCTGTGGCAAATGAGAAGAGAATTAGACCAGAGACAAGTCAAAAATCATCTAGTCACACAGAGATCCTGGCTCCAACCAAAATAACAATCTCCCAAACAGGCACTCGGGCTGTAAATTAACTAAGATGAGGACAGCAGTAGGGCTTTTTCAGCTCTGAATTCCCATGTCAAGCACAGAACCTAGGAGATGACAGGCCCTCAACAAATGTTTTTATAAAAGAATGAATGAACAAACCTATATATGAAGGAATAAGACAAAAGCACTCTGCTGTGCTTAGTCACTCAGTTGTGTCCGACTCTTTGTGACCCCATGCAGTGCAGCCCGCCAGGCTCCTCTGTCCATGGGGATTCTCCAGGCAAGAATACTGGAGTGGGTTGCCATGCCCTCCTCCAGTGGATCTTCTGAATCCAGGGATTGAACAGGTCTCCCGCATTGCAGGTGGATTCTTTACCAGCTGAGCTACCAGGGAAGTCCAAGACAAAAGTGCTTCATTGGAAATCTATTCACTCTTTTCATTGATTATAAACTAATAATCCTCTATGAATGTAATATGTATGAATATGTGTGAAGTGAAGTGAAGTGAAGTGGCTCAGTCCTGTCCAACTCTTTGTGATCCCATGGACTGTAGTCTACCAGGCTTCTCTGTCCATGGGATTTTCCAGGCAAGAGTACTGGAGTGAGTTGCCACTTCCTTCTCCATGAATTTGTGTAGTGATCACAATTATCAAAATATTTGTAAGAAAGTCATTATAAATTTATAACTACTAAAATAAATCCATTTCTTATCCTAAAACAAGTTCTTAATTTTAATTAAGAATTAAAGATACAAATATATCTTCTGAGTCTCTCCTCAGTAAATGTCAAAATGTGTGAGTTCAAATTCACTTAAAAAAACATTCTTCTTACCAAGAATTACTTTTGAACTGAAGAACAAAAAGGAGGAAAAATGATTTTGCAATTGTTCCTTCCAGATCTCTTGTCCGAGTTTCCTCTCCAGCTTTAAAATATCTATACTTTGAACACTAACACTGAACCCTTCCTCCAAAATGGCTCACCATTAACAAAACAAAATATTTTTATAAGAAATGTGTATGTTGTATATACTACCAAGCAATGATTAAAAAAAAATTTAAGAACAGGTTGCTTTAATATACTGTAATTTCTTTACAACATTGGCATTAAAGAGAAGATAATCCCCAATATGAGCTAAGTAGTATACATCAGGATTTCCTATGAACTGTGAAAAACAGAGTTTCATTCATATTTAATCCAAATTCACATTATAACTAGTATTATAGTTAATGTGTCCAGGGTGGAATTTAGAAAACTAGAACAGCTAATGCTCTTATTGGCATTTACTATATGCCAGACCATGGGGTTGCAAAGAGTCAGAGGCGACTGAACAGCAACAACAATATGCCAGACACTGTGCTAAGTGCTATATATGAACTATCTCCTTTAATACTCACAGCCTTAAGAGGTAGGTACAGGCAAAAGTTACACAGGCTGCAAGAGGCAGAGCCAGAATCAAGCCCAGATCTATTTGCCACCAAAAAGCTGGATTGTTAACTGCTATACACATAGCTATTAGTGAAGAAAATCATCATGTTTTAAGTGGCAGTACACATCATGTTCTCTTTCCAAGATCAATGAACTTTTCAAAAACCGAAACCTAAATCTCGAACTAAAACTTCCCAGTTTTTCCCAACATAATCACAGAACTTCAAAGACTTAAGACAATCTTAATTATGTTTAAGAGCCTCTCATAATAATTTTGTGAAATAGAGCAGAACATCTGCAAAGAATAAGTGTGAAGACATTATGTAATCATGGGAAAAAAATAAATATTTTGAGATAAACATCAATGGAAAAAAAATAACCAAAGAAACACAAACTCTTTGAAGATCATACTGCTTCCTTTTCCATCTTTCAGTCCAATTAAAATTCTACTTAATGATTCATTGTAGCAATGGAAAATAAGTAAAAACTTAAAATAAGTTTTTGTTAATAGTCAATTAAGTAAAATGCATATCAATTTTTGAGACATTACTTGCAAAAAAATTTTACTTAGCTACAATACTAAAAAGTAATTTAAAGCTTACTATGTATCAGCCATTGTGGTAAGCACTTCACATTATCCCATTTAGATTTCAATTTCATTTGCTCAAGGGGGAAAGGGGCATAGTTTAGCATTCAACAAATCATAGATAGCTTATCCAACACTTAGAATCTACATATGTGAAATATATTAGTATATATATTCACAACCACTCTTCACTTAACGTGTTCCACTGTCATTACCAACATTTACCAAGAGCCTTCTATATACCATCACTGGACTAGAGACTGAGAATTAAAAAAAAAAAAAAGGGACTAAGGCCAAGATCCTTGGCCCAAAAAGGTTCCTAAACTAGCATAGAAATTAAACAAGGAAACAGAACTCTCAAATAATATGGGAAGTACTAGTCCTGTCCTCAAAGCATCATAGCAGAGAAAATAAACAGCTGGAATCATCTCATGAAAGATCCATAACAAAGGTCTGAAAAAGATATGGCATTAAGGAATGAAATGAGAAGACATACTCCAGAAAGCTTTGAGTGGTAGAAACAGCAGGAACAGGTATCTGATTTGGAGGTGGGAGGGAACCACATGACTGTCACAGGACAAAGACAATTACAAGAAAGAAGAGTTTGGTTTTATACATGTTGAGCCTGAATGTTTGTAAAGCACTCAAGTGGGTATCTACAGGAGGTGAGGCATCCAGGTCTGGCACCCAGGAGAGATATCTAGGCTGGTGATGCATTTAGAATCCAGGGCACATGGATAGTTACTGGGGTAGTGGGAAAAGATAAGATTACTGGACAGTATAAAATGAGAAGAGAACCAAGTAGAATGATGGACACACTATCATTTAAGAATCAGGAAAAGAATAGTACGCAGGCCACTAAGCCACAACAAGCCCTCCCATCCCACACCACTTCTCATAAAACAATGCAAAACAAACCTTTGCACTTATATACTACGAAACCCATCTGTATACCCTTGATTCATCCATGTAGCAAACATTTGTTGTCTATTTCCTAAATCAATAGCCAAGAATGAAGACAACACAGTTCTGAATCATAAGAATCTAGCTATCATAGGAGGAGTATAACAAATAGGGGAAGGGTACAGGATCTAGGCTGGCATTCAAACCTGGCTCTGCCATTTACTTCCTGGGTGAGCTTGGGCAAAATACTTAGCCTTCAGCTGCTTCTGCTTCTTATGTACAATAGGGATCATAACAGTATCTATTCCCATATGGTTGCTATGAAGAATAAATGAGTTAAGAAACATTATCATGAGGAACAGTGCTTGACATATAACAAATGTTCGATAAATGTTATTTTTATTATTTGCTATATAAAATTACCAGAATGGTTACATGGGTACATAATAGTAACAATAAATAGTGCTACTGGATTTCACAAGATGGAAGAAAGACTCTCCCTGGCAGTGAATTCAGGGAGCACGTCACTAAGTACCTCTCAGGGCAGGGCCTCAGTGTGAACCAGAATGCTGTCTGTGGGTGCACATGAAGAGGAGGATACCCTGGATGTCTGTCATCACTCAATTCCCTTGAGAAGCACTCTAGGGGCATGATATAACCAGCCAAGCCATGCATCGCAGCCTGGAGGAGAGGACGAGTAAAGCTGAAGAAAATCTACAGACACTCCAGTAGAAACATAGAAGAAACACTGTGAGCTATTACAAACATAATATCAATATAGTCAACCCCAAACTGGCAACAGCAAGTAACCCAGACTTGCCAGAGCACAGGGACCATTTAGAAGAGCTGAAGATAAACCCAGAAAGGTGTATGGGAGCCAGATTATAGAAGATCTTGAAGCTCACCAAAGGCATTCAGGAGTCACTCTGAGCAGGGTGAAATGGGGTTCCAATGGTGCTCAAGTAAGAATAACCTGGCATTATGTACTGAATGGATTTGTGCTTGCACAGGTAAGAGGTGCTTACAGCAGTCTCCTAGTCTGCAAGGCCCTTAAAGGCAGGGGCTATATTTCATGCATTTCATATTCTCCAAAGTAGCAAAGTTCTTGGGGAAGGGTAGGCACTCTGTAACTGTTTGAGGTATACATGAATGAATGAGCCAAAAAGAAGTAATATGAGGCTTAATTAGAGTGGGAACAGTGAAAAGAGAAAGATACATACTGGAAAAATATTGCAGAGACAAAAAAGGACATTTGCTGGCTGATGAAATGTGACAAGGATAGGGCAGAATCAATAAAGACTGTAAAACTGATAAATACTTAGTGTACTGCATTATAGGTTTCTGTGAAAGGCAAATATAATTATGTTCACAAAAATGCTCTATGAAAAAAAGACGGCTTTTCTCTGAAATAAAAGCTAGTTGTCTTGGACAGAAACACTACTATATTTGACCTTGAACACAGGTCATCATTTTAAGACATTTATCTTCCTCTTTTCTTCACTAGATTATAAAACCTTTAAGAGTGCACAGTGTGCCTACTCTGAAACAAATTACGATAAAACCTTATTAAGTGTTGCTTTAAGCACACTTTGTCTCACTCACAGAAGAAACGATTACTGAACTGAAACGATTACCATCACCAAAATACACACACACATACACAAAAAGACATATACACACTTATGTAATTATTTATACACACACAAAACAGTTTTGCTAATACAGTCTTAGTGGGCATATTTACTTTTCTTTATATACCCATACTCATTGTGTCTGACAGTGAGTGTTAGAGGTGCTCACTAAATGTCTGCTGAACTAAAATGAACCAAAGTAAACTGATTTAGGAACATCACAGAGCTTATCAATGGTGTCTGGTGACCTTTACCTTCCCCTCTGCAGTTTCAGTGCTTCTCTGTTCACTAAATTTACACTGTAGAAGAATGAGATCCATCATAAAAGTGGTTAAGAAAATAGACAAAAGAAAGACTAAAATATATGGGGTAATATGTATCATCAGTGTTGTGCCAGAAAATGTTTAACAATGGCCCAGGGTGAGGTGGGAAGTCTAATTTTCAGTATTTGTCCATTTTCATTAATTAAATACTCCCACCATGGCCTATTTTGAGCTAACAACAGGATATCAACTGCAAAATTCTTGAAAATTTAACAGTTCTCACAACTAGCATGAGCCAGCTCCAATATATCACAGGACTGAATATTTAAATGCATGGTACACATGACAGAATCCCAAATTCTGCCCTGTAACACTACCTGCTACATCGCCAAAGGAAAGTGCAAAAGGCAAAGAAAAGGCAGGGAAAATTCACACCCTATTCCTGTAAGGCTTTTCTTTCTTTCTATAAAGTAGTCTTCTTTTGAACTGGTATATGATCCAGCTCAGAAATTTTCTTTTGCCTTGGCCAGTGACAACCAAACTTTTTTGACCACGTACCCCACCCGGTGAAAAATGATTAAGTATACAACCTCAATACATGTTAATACATCTGTTGACTTTATTAGAGCCACTATACTAATTTACTATAAGTTATAAAGTGTATACAAAAAACATAAATTTTAAAAGATAAAAATTCATACAAATAAAGAAAAATTCCACATTCCAATGACTATCTTACATATCTCCTGGGGTTTATATAACCCTGTTTAGAGATTATTAAGACCAACATTGTAAGTAAAATGAATAACTTCCTGGACCTGTTTCGTCTAAGCCAACAAACAAGTCTTATTAGATCTTCCCACTGCGATGCTAAAAAAAGGCAATCCAAGGAAGAAAGGAGAAAACAATTAGCAAGGTCTTGGGCAAAGTTGACTTAAAGGGTAAGCGGGTCAGAGACCCCTCTTACAAAACAAGCTCCATGGAATTAAGCTCCATGGGAATGAATCACTAGATCAGCTCCAAAGACACCATCATACCTGGAGGTTTTAAGCCCCAAAGCAACATACCCTAGTACCATTCCCCAGTAAATGTCCCTGGACATAAGCCATCTATATCAGCTCAGGCAATGAGAAGGCCTTGGAGGAATCTTGAGTTTTCCCTATAGACCAAACACGTCCTTGAAATAAACGTAATATTACTAAAATTTTAAATTGGGGAATACAGATTATAAGACTATGTCAGATATATATAAATCATTTATTTATATATGATCTATCTTCTTTTCTATATGAAGTTAGTCCTTCAGCAGATCACAGTTTAAGTCAAACATGTTGCTCTCAAATCCAAAACACTGTTAATCAAGCTGTATACAATGAATCTTTCTTAAATACATGCGAACTAGTTAACCAGAACAAGACTGTGCTGCTGCTGCTAAGTTGCTTCAGTCGTGTCTGACTCTGTGCGACCCCATAGACAGCAGCCCACCAGGCTCCCCCGTCCCTGGGATTCTCCAGGCAAGAACACTGGAGTGGGTTGCCATTTCCTTCTCCAGTGCATGAAAATGAAAAGTGAAAGTGAAGTCGCTCAGTCGTGTCTGACTCTTAGCGACCCCATGGACTGCAGCCTACCAGGCTCCTCCATCCATGGGATTTTCCAGGCAAGAGAACTGGAGTGGGGTGCCATTGCCTTCTCCGGACAAGACTATAACCAACTATAAAATACTGCATTATGTCAGATTATCTTTGAGTTCCACAACATGCTGCTCAAATTTCCTGACTTTCTTTTTTATAAATTCTATACTAACGTTGCTAAAAAAAAAATCAAGAAATGAAAAAAAGAAACAAAACTCACCTTCTGGGCAACAGAATATTAAAGCCGTTCCTAAGGAAGATTCTACAACGTGTTTAAAGACACTTATGGATACTAACATGCTTTCTGAAAAAGTGGCCCAGAGAAAAACACTGCTTCTCCTTTCTTGCGGCCAATTTCCCTGTCATACATCTAGACCATTAAAGACGAAGCTGCTCTCATGCCTGAAGGAGGAGGTGGGGATGGGGTGGGGTGAAGCAAACAGAAAAACAGAAATTTCGGAGCTACCATCTCACCAAACTAGCAACATCTAGGACTTCTCTGGTTGTATGCTGGATAAAAATCCACTTTCCAATGCAGGGGACATGGTTTGATCCCTGGTCTGGGAAGATTTCACATGCTATGGGGCAACCAAGCCCGTGCACCACAACTGCTGAAGCCTGCCACACGCTAGAGCCCTCAAGCCACAACTACTAAGCCTGTATACTGCAGCTGCTGAAGCCCACGGGCCTAGAGGCAGCGAGATGCCTGTGCACCACAACAGAGAAGTGCTCACTGTAACTAGAGAAAGCCCACGAGCAGCGACAAAGACCCAGCACAGCCAAAATAGATGAGTGAAAATAAATAAAAATGAAAATAATTTAAAAAAAAAAACTAGCAACATCTAACATGAAGGAATCAATCCCTTTTAACTATTTTTTTCATCCTTGGATCGTTTATTACATGGTTACTTCACATTATCTTAAGACTCAAAGCTTTGGCTGAAATGATAACCAAATTAAAAGATCCCCACACCCATGAATTTACTTACCTTCCTATCCACTGAATTTTTCCTGTTTCCTCCCTAATTTAAGAAAGATGGGGTCCTTTCTTCAAGGTAACTAAGTGCTTTAATAAAAAGTATTCTGTAAAAAGTAGTACTGGTTTTTATTTCAATAAAGTTGCCTAACCATACATTAGTATCTCTCTTCTATTCCAAATTTGCATTGAAACCAAAACAAAACAAAAAGCTAAAACTAAATTAAAAACAATCACACAAGAAAACAAGAAAGAGTGCATTAGCAATTTAGAGTTCTAGAAAATTCTAGATGCACGGTTCTCAAACTTCAGCATGCATCAAAATCACCTAGAGGGCTGGTTAAAACACAAACTGTAGGACTCCACCCTGAGGGTTTCTGATTCAGTAGGTCTGGGGCTCAAGATTTTATGTATTTAACAGGTTCCCAGGTGATGCTCATTCTGCTGGTCAGTGGACCATATTATAAGAACCACCATGCTAAATAAATAGAGATCATTAAAAGGAATCTTTTTATTAATTCTCAAACTAATGGTACAACCATTTTTTTAAGTGATCAAGAAAAGCAACTGCAAAATAGGGAAACAGTTCTGAAAAACTAGAAAAAATATAATTTCCAAATTAAAAATAAAAATAAAAAGGGCTAAATAACAACCACAACCTAATATAGCAGTGTGGAAAATAGCATAAGACATCTTCCAAAACACAGAGCAAAAGACAAAGAGATGGAAAATATGAGAGAAAAATTAACAAGCATAAAGTCAATATCTACTTAACCAATATCTGGAGAAAGAACAAGCACATCACAAAAAGTAATCAATGAGGAAATTTTCCCTAAGCTGAAAAAGACTCAAGCCTTGCACTGCTTGCCCAATTTCCAAACAGGTTAAAAAAAATGTAATGCCAACAACCAGACACATATCTGTGACATTTCTAAATTTAAAAGAAATAAAGGAAACTCATAAAAGCCTCAGGGGGAAAAACACAGATTATTACAAAGCAGTATGAATCAGACTATCACCAGACATCTTATTGGCATACTAGAAGAAAAAGAAAAGCTGTTTTCAAGGTTCAGAAAGCAAATTATTGTGAACCTGGAATTCTACATCTAGTCAAACTAGCAAATATGAAGGTAAAATAAAGACACTTTTGGAAATTTAAGGACTAAGAAAACTGACTTCCTGTATCAGTTTCCTACTTTTACTGTAAAAAATTATCACGGAAATTCAAATGGGTTTCAATGAGCTAGAATTCAGGTTTTGACATGATTACATACCTTTGGGAGGCTCTAAGGAAAAAAAAAAAACATTTCTTGTCTTCTCTAACTTCTAGAGGGTACCTGAATTCCTTGACCAGCAATCCCCTTCCATTTTCATCACCATTATTAAATGTAACCAGTACTTATGGCAGATTTTTTAGCCCCTTAAAGACATGCAAATAACTACAGCTACAATATACAGCCCCTGATAAGAGTAAATGAAAAACATCAGTATGCTCTAAATCATTGACTTTAAAATGTTAACAAATTAGTAGTTCTATTAATAAACACCTACCGACTCATTCGCTGCTAGAGCAAGCGCAAGGTTCACTGTAAGAAACAAAAGAGTAATTAAATTTAGTAACTTTCCTTCTACCAGAATTCATTTTGCCTTTTAATATTTTCAATGTAATAACCAAAGCAAATAAAATTTTAATGTAAGTCCTTTATTAAAAAAATAAACAAGGACATGGAGAGACTATAGAAAGCAAAAAAGACAAAAAGGAAAGTAACATTTCAGCATAAGCAACAGTTGCCTGCCTCAAAATTTTAAAACATTTATCATATGTTACAACTGCGTTTAAATAATCCATTAAATGTTTTAATCATATTAATGTATATATCATTCAATTATTTTCAAAAAATACTTTGCAGAAAAATTACTTTTTAATAAATAAAAATGGAGCTGATCTTACTGTTTTTTTTTAAATAAATGCAGGTAATACAGGAATTCCAAATATAACTCACAAATACCCACATAACTGAAAGCTTGGACCAGTGAGGAGAGGGAAGGGAAAAAGGGAAAAAGGTAAGACAGCGAAACATTTTCCCAAAAGTGCCTATTAATAGTTAATCTCAGACATAAACGGGGAAAGCAGTAGGCCCCAAAACCACTGTTAACCCAGCAAGAGAGATATGCTACATCTGAGATGAGAAAGAGGTCCAAAAGGAATACATTCCCAAACCGATAAACAGACCCTCACACTGCGGATGACAATTCCTTACTGGACAATGTTATAGATGATGCCAATACTGTTTCTTTTGAAGTATTTAAGAACATAAACTCTCAAGGCAGACCTGGTTCAAACCCCAGGGTCACCACTCTGTGTTTTACAATCTTGAGTATTTTTACCCCCAAGTATGTTTCCTCCTTGATAAAATGAGGTCCTATTTCATAACTCTTGTGAGAATCAAATCAAATTCTTAAGTGTAAAGTACTCAGCCTAGGGAATGGCACTTGACAAATCATTATCAATGCTTAATATTTGATTTAATCATTAAATTATAAATTATAAAATAATCCTGAATTTCAGGTATACTGTAGGTTAAACATAATCCAACTTTGAGGCAGAGTAATTCATTTCAGTGTGAGGGTCTTTCTCCATTTACAAAATAGAATCTAAGAGCATGTCTGCATTAATCAAATGTCCTCATTCTAATCCAAAATATTTCTAGCATGCATATTCAGATGGGAAATATTTTGAGACAGTTTGGAACTGGAATAAATATGTATAAGGAAAGAAATATAATGCCGACAGAGTTACATAGAAATACTCTATTTCTAAAGCAGAGACAGCAGTTATGAAAAAGTATAGATCGATTATTTGACATAGATGGTATGATGCTAACAAAGATGAAAAGCAAAGAAGGGACGCTTACTAAAGCACACATATGTCACACACTGAACATTTTCTCATATATTTTCCTGTCTAAATGCTGCCACAGCCCATGGCATTAGATGATCTTAGAACCTAAAACAATAAATAAATGTGTTTTAAACAAGTGCTAGTCTACAGATTTGACAAATTATATTGCACAAAACCCAAAGAACTTATGGCTATTATCATGCAAATGCCTTCCATCTTTAACCAAACCAAGTAAACACAGAGCTTGCAAAAGGATTCACACCACTGAAAACAGGTACTTTTTTTTTGAAACCTTAATTTTCAAAACACAAGTAGAGGTGGATTGAAGAACTGAAAACTAAGAGCTTCCAAGTTTTAAAAACAAAATATCAAATAGATAGATTGTACATCCTTAGGAAAGAAAGCAAGAGTGTGTAGGATACAGCATAAATTCATTAAGAACAATCACTATTTTAAATAATAATATGGTATCTATCAAATAGTATAGTAGGAGTCTATCATAACTACAATACTTGTTAAATCTTAATTTCTTCAAAATATATGAAAAACTCTTCCACAATACATTCAGGTCAAAGTGGGGGGAAAAAACTAAGCTAATAACACTATACAGTTGGATCTATAGCTGGTTATACAACTACAGAACTGCTGTATCCAGGAATACGGCTTTGAGTCAAGACACAGGATCTCTAGTGAAAGTCACAGAACTCTGTACCTGACCCTTTTTATTTCAAAATGTCATTGGTTTCAATGGAATTGAGTAATTTTAAGGTACATATATGCCCCAAGTTTAGATTAATATCTGAGGAAAAAAAACTTTACAGATCTTAGGGAGGAGGTGCAAGATGGAGTAGGGAATTAAGAGGTACAACCTACTATTATAAAATCAATAAGCTACAAGGATATATTGTACAACACAAGGATTATATCCAGTATTTTATAATAATTGTAAATGGAATATAACCTTTAAAAATTGTGAACTATTTTTGTATACCTGGAACTTACATAATACTGTACATCAGCTACACTTCAATTTGAAAAAATGCAGAAATCTGAGTCAAAAGCTTAAAAAAAATACATGAATATATACAAGATCTTAATAGTGAGGAACTATGTCAAAACTGACAAAATGAAATATAATAAGGATAGTTTTTTTCTTAATCAACTGCAAAAAGGATAAATTGAGTAAGATCTGAATTAAGCCATTCCTATTAAAATGACTGAAAATTTTAAGTGATGCAACAAAACTTGATAGATTTATGACTTCAAATTAATAATACAAATTGCCTCTGTTGAACTGGAAGGAGGAGAGCTACCTTTTTACATTATCATACTGAAATTTTTTTAGTAACAAATAGTTTCTTTGAAAAAAATTGGGAATACCTGTTAATTAGTCCTGGATGGTACCTCTTACATTTCTAGTGGGACTTCTTTTATGGGTTCTGAAAGCAGCATTTCAGTCACAATGAAATCTATAATCAATTTGAAAACTTCACCCAAAAAAAATTCTCTGTTCCAGTATATTAATATAAAGATCTAAAGATTAAATGTTTTAAGTAATTAAAAGATGTTCAAATATTAGATCTATTTTGACTTTATAAATGCTGGAAAACTGTTATGGTTAAATGAAAATAGGTCACAATAATGTAAACAATCTCATTGCAACTACTTAGCTCAATGGACACTGAAAAAGATTAGAGAAGAATGCAAATAAAACAAATAAATTTAGTATTAAAAAACAAATAAATTTAGTATTAAACTTACTAAATGTTTTAAAAATAATAACAACAATCAAACGTTGAGTACTTACTATGTAGGAGACAGGGGGCTAAGTGGTTAACTTGTTTAATTTGCATGACCACCCTATGAAAAAGATTATCATCATTGTCACTTCACAGTTAAGTAAACTGAAGATCTGATGGGCAACCTGACTACCTTTTCCTCAGTTAAGGGTCAAGACCTGGCAACATATCTAGTTTTGCCTAACTCCAAAATCTAAGCCCTCAATCACTACCAACTCCTCATACTAAGGAACAAGCTATTAGAAATTAAATACTTTTTCAAGAACAAAACTATAACTTTAATATTGTGCACTTGCCAGTTGGCCTAAAGTTCTACTCAAAATGAGAATATCCTATAATACCTGCTGTAGTAGACTTTCCAACTCCACCCTTTCCAGAAGCCACAACTATAACTTGTTTAACACCTTCTATCGGTTTCTGCTTTGGAAGTCCTCGAGACATGATTTGTGATCTTCTTTGTTTTAGGGTCTCACTCTCAGCGCCAGAGAACTTGAGAAGAAGAAGAAAAAAACAGTTTTAAAATAAGCTATCTCCATTATCACATTTGCAATTAACAGGTCTTTTCTACTTTAATTCTGCTTATCTCCATTAGTTAGGCCTTTAGTGTTATTTACAAATAGCCGTTGATCACAACTGCAGAGACACATTGTTTAAGTTGAAATTTATTTGCCAGGCGTTAAAAATAGCAAGTAAATAATTTCCCTCTTTACGGAGCTAAATCCCCCACGTGTTTTCCTTCTCTTTAACCTATTTTCTAAATAAACTTAACACTAAGAAAGCACGTGCAAGTCACACATCCATGTTCTAGCCGTCTATTTCACCCCTCTATGCCTCGCCCTGGTCCTACTGGGGGCCTGCCTGGAAAGTGGGCACATCCAGACAACTGGCGTCTCACTGAGCAGGGGAGGGGGCCCAAGAAGGACTGCAAGAGGCAATTGCAGAGCACCTGCAGCCCTGGCGCCCCAGCATCTCCGACCCGCCCGCCTCCACCTGCCCTGCAGCAACACGGACCTGGCGCCGACAAATCAGTAGTCGGCTTCCCCCAAGTGGGACACAGGCCCCGCCGCAGCCCCGAAGCGACACTCCACCAAACACCAGCAAACGCAGCCAAACCCCCATGACTAGGAATGCTGCCTGAAGCCCAATCCGGAAACCGTCGCGTCTGGCGCGGGGTGATGACGTCCCGTAGCAACGCTCCGCTTCCATTCCCTAGCGATTAGGCTCTGGGTTTCTTTAGCCCAGAAACATAACTTGTCGTGGTCTCATGTGTAGCCAGGTACAAACATTTTGTAGCCTTTTACCAAATCTTGAAATATTTTCACGTATATCCTCTAATTTGCTTCTCACAGAAGTTCTGGAGTAGGTAGGAGGCTCTTAATACGATCCTCTTTTCGTAGATAAGAAAACTGAGACTTAGAAAGTTTAGAAAACTGACCGGATTAAAAAGTGAGGAGCGGTGGAAGTTAAAAATGTCACCTGGTGTTCTCACAGCGCAGAATATAGTCACTTAAACACTGCCACTATTAAGGATTTTTTTTTTTTTCCTCCTGAGTGATCTATAGTAATAGTCTCTTTTGTGTTGGTTTTTACTGCTGTGTGCTTATAATTCTGTGAAAGAGAAGTCAGGGTGCTTTGCTAGGCTCCGAAAAGTTTAGCTAAATCAAAAAACAGATCTAATGAAACAAATTTAACTCAAGAAAGAACTTGAGTGAGACAAAGTTTGAAAGAGGAAATGGAATTTATCCTGGTAAAAGGAAGGATGTATCCATACATTCAAAGCAGATGACAGTGAAGGAAATCACTTTAGGAAAGAAAGCTGGAAAGCTGATACAGAGACCCCCAAAAAGGATCATTTAGGGTGTAGGGTGATTTATCCTCACATATACCCCATATTTTCTATGGTTGAGTTTTGTTTCATTTGCTTTCTATCTGTAGAAAGTTTACTGTATAATCATTCAGTTTATTTTACTCTGATCTTTAATTTCCTTAGTTTTAATGCAGCTGTAGCATAGCAACCTCAAAGAATTATTCTAAGAATTATATCAGATATTACCAGGAAAAAAAATCCATTCAATTTAGAAGGTGCTGAAAAAAATTCAATTCCTTGCTTTTTCTTCCCCAGTCTCAAACTTTGTTACTTCATTCAGTCTTCTTTATCTTACATTAAGTTTATACTCCTAGGTTACTGTTCTATATCACTTTCTTATTTTATTATTTTGTGATATGTTTTTCTGGTTAATTTTCTCAATTTTTAAATTTATATCTGCTCAATTTTTATAAATTATAAGCCAAAAGAATATAGTTAAGGAGAAATAGCTGTCAGAATAATTCATTTATTAAACAAGAAATGCTGAATATCTGTTTCTCTCCAGGTAACTTTGTAAGTTCTTCCAGACCTCTCCCAGATTCATTCATTTAACAAATATTTATTGAGCAACAAATATGCACCAAGGGTTTTCAAATCTAAACTATACTTCATCTTTCCACTCAAGGACTTTACGATCCAGTGCAAGAGACAGAATAAGATAACACACAATTACAGAATGGTTTGATAAGCATAAGAGAAAATCACTGAGTGATACGAAAGTATAAAGGAGGAGTACCAAATTCAATCAGGAAAGGCTTCTGAACAGGGTAACATCTAAGTCGAATCCTGACTATGGGTGATGTGTAGGAGTCTGTGGGATAATGACTACAGGGTTGTTGTGCAGATGAGAGAAATGAATTGTTATGAACTGCAAATAATCTGTGTGGCTTGAGGATAGACTGTGAGGTACAGGACTGAAAGAGATGAGGCTAGAGGTTGGTAAGGTAAAGGCTGCCCAGATCATAAAAGGTTTTATACATCCTGTGAAGAAATTTGGACTTTATCTTGAGGGAACCTTATAAGGACTTTAAGCAGGAAAGTAGAATGATCAAACATAACAAATCTGTTGTGTTTTAGAAATACCACTGTGACTGCCAGGCAGAAAAAGAATTGGAGAGGCCAGATCAGAGGCAGGGAGATGGCAGGTTACTGCAGTAATCCAAAAGAGATGTTGAAAGCTTGACTTAACATCTCTAAATTTCACTTTTGCTTATCTACAAAATAGATAATACTTATTTGTAGTTGTTTTGAGATTGAACTTAAAATAATGTACATAGAATGCCTATCACATAGTACAATATTCAATGAATATTAGCTACTGTGATGCTTATTGGTGGCATAGAATTAATAATTTGGGCAACTACATAAATGGTACTGACACTCTCTGAAAGAAAACATGAGGAAGAAAACTGAGACCAATCTATAGAATGAATGAATGGTTAATTTGATTTATCTTTCCTCAGACTGGGCTTCCCTGGTGGCTCAGACAGTAAAGAATTTGTCTGCAATGCAGGAGACCGAGGCTCGATCCCAGGGTCAAGAAGATTCTCTGGAGAAGGGAATGGCAACCCACTCCAGTGTTCTTGCCTGGAGAATTCCAAGGACAGAGGAGCCTGGTGGGCTACAGCCCATGGGGTCATAAAAAGTCAGATGTGACTGAGTAGCTAACACATTCCTCAGATTAAGGGTATCAAGAGAGTAGTATAGCTGTCTATTATTTCTTCTTTAATAACCACTGCCACACAGACACATATACACCCATGGCCTCTTCTCAAAAGAGTATTCTTGCTCAGCTCCTAAGAACTGCTAAGTGATTTGACCCATCGCCATGGTTACAAATTGGATTAAAGATTGACATACAATCAAAACTGGACCAATCATATTCTTTCCCCAGAGAACTTAAAACATGAGATATGCTACTCAATCTTAGTTTGCATTTGAACTGGTATAACAAAATGATCATTTTCTAGTTTGTACACAGAGAAATAGAAAAAGCCAATGCCAAGAAAGAAAAATAAAGCAGACAGTAAGAGATCATGTGTCCAGAGAAGGAAGGGAGGACAGCTGTACTGGTTCATAACAGTTTTCTGGTTCCTGCTTCTAGTCCACAATAAAGTTCAGCTATACTTCCTATCCTTCGGTCCATAAGATATACTTACATCTTCCAACAAATTCTCTTCTTGCCTTGGCCTAATTTGGGTGGGTTTCTGTGGATTTGTAACTATGGTGAGATAAATTTTATAATATTTATAGAGGACTTCCCCCTATAATTTCTTGTAGCTCATATAGCCCTTCCCCCTTTGGACAAACTATATGGCACTGTATTATGATACCTTGAGGTGTGCCAGTTGTTGAGTGAACGTGCCAAGCACAATGGTGACAAACACAGTGACAAAAGCTAACAGCTAAGGATGGCAAAATATAAGTATGGCAAGAAGATGAGTTCCTGGTTATACAGTGAAGCTGCTATGCCAGTCCTGGCCTGTGTCTCTAGACCTCCTGTTGTATGAGATAATCAATTGTTAAAACCACTGTTGGTTAGGATTTCTTTTATTTGCAGCTAAAATTATCTGCGCTTATTACAGCTCCTAAGAAGGAACCCCATAAACTTTGACTACCTCTCCTCATTCACCTAAGATTGAGCCCCAGGGAGGAAGGGGAAAGAGAGAGCCTCAAATCAGTTAGAGGGATGTGAGAAGAACAGAATCAATGCCCGCATTCCCAGATAGAGCTCAGCGTAGTGGCAGGGACTACAGAGTAAAAATGGCTGAGTGCTGTGTTTAGGCAAACAGTCTGAGGCAGCCTCATTGTATTTGCCTCCATAAAGAGCCACAGGAGTGACTGAGAGAAAACTGATCTGTAAAGAGACCTTGGTGGTGGTTTAATCTCTCAGTCCTGTCTGACTCTTGCAACCCCATGGACTGTAGCCCACCAGGCCTTAAGATCAGCTAAATAGACATTTCTCTGAAGAAGATACACAGATGGCCAATAAGCACATGAAAAGATACTCATCATAGTTAATTATTAGAGAAAGGAAAATCAAAACCGCAATGAGGTACCACCTCACATCAGTCAGAATGGCCATCATTTAAAAGTCTGCAAATAACATATGCTGGAGAGGGTGTGGAGAAAAGGGAACCCTCCTACTCTGTTGGTGGGAATGTAAACTCTTACAGCCACTATGAAAAATAGTATGGAAGTTCCTCAAAAAACTAAAATCAGAGTTGCCATATAATTCAGCAATCCCACTCCTGGGCATATGCCCAGACAAAATCATAATTCGAAAAGACACATGCACCCCAACACATACAGCCGCTCTATCCACAGTAGCCAAGACATGGAAATACCTAAATGTCCACTGACAGATGAAAGGATAAAGAAGATGTGGTAAACACACACACACACACACACACACACACACACGGAGGAATATTACTCAGCCACTAAAAAGAATGAAATAATGACATCTGCAGCAACATGGATGGACCTAGAGATTACCATAGTAAGCAAAGTAAGTCAGAAAGAGAAAGACAAATATTAATATCATACTATATCACTTATATATGGACTCTAAAATATGACCCAAATGAACATATCTGTGAAACAAAAACAGACTCACAAATACTGATGTGTGGTTACCAAGGGGGAGGGGCCAAGGGAGGGAAGGTTTGGGAGTTTGGGATTAACAGATGCAAACCATTGTATACAGGATGGATAAACAAAAAGGTCCTACTGTATAGCACAGGGGACTATATTCAATATCCTGTGACAAACCATAATGGAAAAGACTATGAAAAGGAATGTGTGTGTGTGTGTGTGTGTGTGTGTGTGTGTGTAACTGAGTCAGCTTGCTGCACAGCAGAAATTAAACACAATGTTGTAAATCAACTATAATTCAATAAAAAATTTTTTAAATAAAATACACATGCATGATCAGATGTGGACAACTCTTTGCAACCCCTTGGACTATAGTTGTCCAGGCTCCTCTTTCCTTTGGATTTCCCAGGCAGGAGTACTGGAGTGGGTTGCCATTTCCTACTCCAGGGTAACTTCCAACCCAGGGATCTTCTGCTATGTCTCCTGCGGCTCCTGCATTGGTAGGCAGATTCTTTACTACCTGGGAAGCCCCAAATAAAATCATAATGAATTACAGAAGAGAGAGAGAGCTTAAGGTAAAGAAAAATAGTAAGATGTGGTAATAATCTGCATAGTTAAGTATCTGGCATTTCAATGGATGCTGGTACGGACAGATAAAGACCGCGAGACTTACATTCACATCACCATGTGAATATCTGGACACTATGGCAAATAGATGGGGAAACAGTGGCTGACTTTATTTTGGGAGGGCTCCAAAATCACTGCAGATGGTGACTGCAACCATGAAATTAAAAGACACTTACTCCTTGGAATCAAAGTTATGACCAACCTAGATAGCAGAGACATTACTTTGCCAACAAAGGTCCGTCTAGTCAAGGCTATGGTTTTTCCAGTGGTCATGTTTAGATGTGAGAGTTGGACTGTGAAGAAAGCTGAGCGCCGAAGAACTGATGCTTTTAAACTGTGGTGTTGGAGAAGACTCTTGAGAGTCCCTTGGACTGCAAGAAGATCCAAACAGTCCATTCTAAAGGAGATCAGCCCTGGGTGTTCACTGGAAGGACTGATGCTAAAGCTGAAACTCCAATACTTTGGCCACCTCATGCGAAGAGTTGACTCATTCATTGGAAAAGACTCTGATGCTGGGAGGGATTGGGGGCAGGAGGAGAAGGGGACGACAGAGGATGAGATGGCTGGATGGCATCAACGACTTGATGGACATGAGTTTGTGTGAACTCCGGGAGTTGGTGATGGACAGGGAGGCCTGGCGTGCTGTGATTCATGGGGTCGCAAAGAGTCAGACGCGACTGAGCGACTGAACTGAACTGAACTGATACAGAAACTATATATATGGAGTCTGTGATGGGGTCTTACTTATCAAGATTAAGTTTCTACCACCCTAAGAAAATTTAAGAAATACTGATCGAAACAAAGAGAACTATTTTGAATGTCTCCTGTGCATATGGTAAATAGTATGTATTGTTTTCAAGAAAGGGAGTATCTGTACCTGCTAGATTACTCTCTCAAAATATATATATCCTCCTTAGGTGACCAAGAACTCACTGAAAGCTCAGCTACCCACACAAATAAGAAGCCTGCCTTATTTCCTGCCTATAAACCTCAGGTACTTCCTCAGGGTTGCACAACTTTGCTCAACTCACTAAAGAGAAGGGTCTTGAGGACCGTTTCCATCCTCTGCTGAATAGTCTAAATAAAGCCCCCAAACTAGTGCTACTTCCTTTAGCTTAAGGTGACTGTCCCCAACTGAGTCTCTCATCCTGTTCAAAGGGCTCACCAAAATGAAAACCTCACCCCATCTATGGACTTGTCTAAATGACAGCCTCATTAACTGATCCTACTTTGCCTCATAGTGTGATTTGTTTCTGAATCTCTCTACTCATGACTAAGCATGAAACTGGCTTTTACCTATATCTAATACAAATGTTCACATTAAAATATACGGAGTAATTCTGCTTAGGAGAATAACTTCCCAGTGAGCCAGGCTCTCTGTAGGAAACCTGGTCTACAAAGTTTGTGGATTTTTCCGTATCAAAGACTTTGCTGGCCTTTCAGTACCTTAGCTCACATAAAGTTCTGTCAAAGAAGCTCCTCATTCTTATGTTTAAAAATTGCACAAAACAAATATATGTACAGGGTTTCCCCCACTATCTGAAAGTAGACTGCTCCTATGAAACCATATGAAAGCTGAAATGGTGTAAGGCAAAAAAGCAATCACCTTAGGATACATCTTACTAATAGATGCATAAAATATTCATAAATTGAGACACAGCACCGATGCTCACAGAAGTAATTCAAAGCTACAGTGACTTAGAAGGAAAGCTATGACAAACCCAGACAGCATATTAAAAGCAGAGAAATCACTTTGCCAACAAATGTCCGTATAGTCAAAGCCATGGTTTTTCCAGTAGTCATATACAGATATGAGAGTTGGACCATAAAGAAGGTTGAGTGCCAAAGAATTAATGCTTTCGAACTGTGGTGTTGGAGAAGACTCTCGAGAGTCCCTTGGACAGCAAGGAGACCCAGCCAGTCCATCCTAAAGGAGACCAGTCCTGAGTGTTCATTAGAAAGACTGATGCTGAAGCTGAAGTTCCAATACTTTGGGCACCTGATATAGAGTCACTGGAAGAAAACCCTGATGCTGGGAAAGACTGAGGGCAGAAGGAGAAGGGGACGGCAGAGGATGAGATGATTAGATAACATTACTGACTCAATGGACATGAATTTGAACACTCAGGGAGATGGTGACAGCCAGGGAAGCCTGGCATGCTGCAGTCCATGGGGCTGCAAAGAATCGGACACAACTTAGCAAATGAGCTACAACCTCCAACAAACAACAACAGAAACGGTGACTTGATGCTGAGATGCTGCTTATAGTCCCTGGGGAAGGAGCTTGAGGTGCCAACTTGCTGCTCGGGGAGCACTGCCTCTATAGACACTTGCTGTAAAACAGAAGCTGAACGCTATTTTCACTTTTCACCATTTTTTCATAAAGTAAAAATCCTCTTCAGATTTCATTTAGTGAAAATAGGTACTTAACGTAGGTCCTTCATATAAACAAAGTAGCATAAAGCAAACTTTCGAAAAGAGGGGGAAATACCTGTATGTTCTTAGACTGGATAGGCTTCTGATAATGCCTCCAAATGACTAAAACTTCACCTCTAGAATGAGACAGGATGGGTTTCTAAATGCCAGTATACAAAGCTCGGTAAATCATGGGTGATTTGACATTTGAATTTCTGATTTGTATGATTGAACTGAATCCTTGGGCAAAGGTCAAGGGCTCACATTATAACTGAATAGAGTCTCTTTCTAATGCTAAACCTTCAAAGAAGCTCCCACCCTGAAACAGAAGCCACACTATCAGAATTCAGAAAAAGTATTTTTCTCCTCAGGCAAATACTTGCTACACCCAAGGCCTTAGTATTCCCAGTCTTTTGCTTTTTTGCTTCATTTGCTCCAAGCATCAAACATGTATTTTTTCAGCAAAGTCCTTCCTACCCTTCAATTCTATACTAGAAATGAGAAGATGTAAGTTTCTATAAGACTTGGCTAAAACCTGACCTCACTCTGTATTCAGAAGAGAATTTTCCTGTGTACTTAAGAGAACGTTCCAAGGACAATGACAAAGCAGGGCCCTGTCAAAATACCAAACCTACACCTCAGCTAATAAAAAGGAGACACGTAGATGTTTGTCTGTTTGAGGCTGCTACCACAATATTAGAATGTCTTCTTTGATCATGTGGCTATATTATCTTAGTCTACCTGGCATGGTGGTACCCAATCCTGTCAATTCATTTCTTGACCTTTTCTATTTAGGAATTATGAACCATAGATATTATACATGATATGTCATAAATACTGTAGGCACAAAATTTATTCAGTCCTTTTATGTGAGTGAAGAACTCCAACCAAACCACTATAATCTCTCAAAATATATCTATAGTCTGATTTAGAGCAATAGAGCAGAAATACCAACATTAAGGGTTATAATACCAATTTGCTCTTAGATAAACTGGCAAACTTAAAAATAGGAAATGAATCTTTGTCTTCAGCCTTCCACACAACTCTTAAGCTCCTGGAAGTGCTCCAGTTCATACCAACCAAACTTACAAGTACTACTTCCATTTTCCATGGCATTTCTTCTGCAGCTTAAAAATAAAAATAAAATAGGATTTTCCTGACTACCCATTCAGGCTAATGAACTTATTCTCAATCCTATTAGAGGCCATCCACTAACTATAACTCAACAATCCAAACACTATTGAAGTTGTAATTACTAATCTCTCCCATCATAGGCTTTTGCAGTCTTTGTTAGTCTTCAAATAGATAAAAATGTTTTCACACAGGAAATGATCATTTTGTGCATAATTGCTCTAAATTGTTTAATAGCTGGTGTTTTGACTTGTTAAGAATAGAAAGAGCTCTCTTAATTACCTGATGAAGTTTTGTCAGTTACTCGGAGTCAACAACCTTATTACAGTAATGCCACAGTGACTCTCTTTTGATAATTTCTAATCATAGCCAAGCATTACGATTTTATTTAACCTTATTTTATCTGCGGAGGAACATGTTGACATGTAGGGTTTCCCTGATGGCCAAGTGGTAAAGAACCCGCCTGCCAGTGCAGGAGATACAGGAGATGTGGGTTTGATTCCTGAGTCAGGAAGATCCGCTGGAGGAGAGCAAAGCAACTCACTCCAATATTCTTGCCTGGAGAATGCCATGGACAGAGAAGCCTGGCGGCTACAATCCATGGGGTCACAAAGAGTCGGACACGGCCGAAGTGACTTGGCACTCACACATGCAAGCACATGCTGGCCTGTGCTGCTGAGAATGCCATTTTTAGTAGATATCGCTTATCAAAATAACAAAAGTAATATCATGTGCTGATAAAATAAACCATTTGTTGATAAAACTCATATATATGTGAGACTATTTTTCTCTAACATTTTTCTGAAGTACACCTCTTTACTTTCTTTTCAGGGTCTGACGTAGGCTATCTCATTTCATAGCTGACAGCGGTAGATAAAGAGCAGAACAGTGGAAGAAAAACTAATGTGCTTAGTAGTTCATACTTGCTTGCTTGTGATACTGTATTGCTAACTAGAAAATTCTATGAAGTCATTCCCATCAATTCCTTCTGGATTATAGAATTAATTGAATACTATTTCTCCTTTTTTGGCCATGTCATGTGACATGTGGATCTTAGTTCCCTGGCCAGGGTTGAACCTGTGCCCCCTGCAGGGAATTCCCCTGAGCAAGATTTCTTAATGGGCATCTCTCTCGGTAGATTGTCATATGTCAAACTAATCAGTTCTTTTCCAACTAAGATAGCCCAAATTATCCCTATTTCCTGGCATTTACACCCTTGTGAAATCCCCTCCCCTTGGTGAGCAGGACACATAACTTGTGCTAACCAATACAACAAAGGTGATAGGATGTCACTTCCGTGATTACACTTTTTTGGAGACCTCTTGGCTGGCTCTGAAGAAGCAGGCTGCCATGTTATAAACTGCCTATGGAGAGGACCTTTTTGCAAGGAACGGCCGACAGCCAGAAAAGAACTGAGGTTCTCAGGAAAACAGGCTGGCAAGGAAATGAATTCTGCCAACAACCATATAAGACTGAAAGTTCATCCTTACCAGCTGAGCTTTCAAATGAGACTCCAGCCCTGGCTGACCTCTTGATTGAAGCCTTGTGAGAGATCATGAAGCAAATAACTCAGTTACATCATGCCCAGAATTCTGACCTACAGAAACTGTGAGATAGTAAATGTATCGTTTTAAGCCACTAAGTCCATGGTAATTGACTATGCTGCTGCTGCTGCTGCTAAGTCGCTTCAGTCGTATCCGACTCTGTGCGACCCCATAGACGGCCGCCCACCAGGCTCCCCCGTCCCTGGGATTCTCCAGGCAAGAACACTGGAGTGGGTTGCCATTTCCTTCTCCAATGCGTGAAAAGTGAAAGTGAAGTCGCTCAGTCGTGTCCGACTAGTAGCGACCCCATGGACTGCAGCCTACCAAGCTCTTCAGTCCATGAGATTTTCTGAGGATCTTGCAGCAATAGATAACTAATACTACTCAGTAACCCAGATATCAATGAGAATATAATCAAGATAGCATTTCTAATAGGCAATTTTTAATTGAAATATAATTGACATAAAAGGGCAATTTTTTGCCATATGAAAAAATATGTATATTTTGTTAAGAAATTAAATCCTTTGTGTATTTTGAACCTTTATAGAGAGTTAAATGTTATTATTTGAGTACCAACAATTTATTAAATTGTATATTAATTTTATCAAATCCCATAAAATAATACTTTATCATTAGATGTTAGAGAATAGGGATGTGGCAACAGTGAATTGAAGACTTTCTTTGCATCACAAACCAAGTTCTGTTTTTCTTAGCAACAACTGATCCTACTTTTAGTAACAACTGAACTTACTTCTTAGTGAAAGAAAAGCTAGACAGTACTACAGTTCTATAATTCTGCTCTCCTCTCAGTGATCAAACAGTCTTCTCTTCCGTTACATAAGAAATTAGAGTTGGAGCGCTATTCTCTGTCTACATTAGCAGTTCATTATCATTCTTCAGTAATGCAATTAATCTGGATACACGTATGAAGAAGGTGATTTTTTGTACATAATCTATAAACTAAAAATAATACAAATAAGAGTTTTCCAATGACACTCTAAATAACAGTTAATGGCATAGTTGTAAATCAGCCCAGAATTGATAAAAGATGATTCAGTACATATGAAGCAATCAACTAACCATGCTGCACACATACATAGGTTATCCACACCCCAGGGAACATATAATACATTGTGTTCACTAGAATCTTTGATACGGCAGACAACCCATGTCGACGTTGCAGAGAATTCTGCAGTATTTATTCCTAAAACTATCTGCATAGAAACTCCTTAGGCCATAATCTGTACAACTTGTTATTTACTAAATCTTACATCTGAAAGATTCCAAAGCATTTTCACATACATTATCCTCTTCAGGTTTCACAACTGCCATGAGGTTGTCAGTAAAGTTATTATTAATACCATTTCTAGATAAGGAAATACAGAGTCAGAGATGTTAGTTTATTTGCTTTAGGTCAACTTGCTAAAAGCAAAATGGAAATACAGGTCTCTCATTACCTTTAAGGAATATTGTTGAAAAAACATTATTCCATTTTGACCAGCTATCATAGAAGAAGCAACCAGGCAAAACAGTACCACCTCCGCAAGAAGAAATCTGAATTCCTACTTAAGTGCTTAATTCAGTAAGTATTTTCCACATTTAACTTTCACATTTAGGCTTCATTAATGGCAAACCACTCCAGCGTTCTTGCCTGGAGAATCCCAGGGATGGGGGAGCCTGATGGGCTGCCATCTGTGGGGTCACACAGAGTCAGACACAACTGAAGCAACTTAGCAGCAGCAGCAGCTTTAGCTTTTAAAAGCAATTTATTTCAGAAACCCATAAACATATTAATGGATAATATATTCAAATTTTCATTAAAATTTTTTTTGTATCCCAATTACAATAGTTTATAATCTCCCACTCCAGAGGGCAGGCTACAGTCCATGGGGTTGCAAAGAGTTGGACACGACTGAGTGACGATCATTTGCTCTTTGTAATTCCATCAATCCTTGAAACCATGTGTCAAACCCTACTTCTTCCATAAAGCTTTCTCTGATAATTTAATCAAGTATTAATCTTCGCCTTCTTTAACTGTTGTTAATATTTTATTTAACAGAACATGAATTTAAGGTTCAATTTGATTGTATTCATTTTAAACAGTTAACAAAACTAGCCTGTTTCAGGTCTTTCTTATACAACCTGCTTTCAATTACAGTTCAGTATTGCTATAACACAGACAGGTTTATTTAAAGAGAGGCACAATATTACTTCTATATGAATTCATAGTACTTTATCTTAGATTGTATCCAACTTGGAACATTATTACATATTACTTTTTACTATTTTCTAATTATGTCTTCTCTGACACAGGACTCTATGATATTTGAGGACCAGAGCCATATCATAATGATAATTTATATCATCTATACATAGCCCAGTGCTAGGAATTATAGGGGTTCAGGAATTACTTACTAGTTAGCTATTAGGACAGCAAAGCAAAGTGCAAATGTCAGTGCAGTAGAGAGGTTAGAAAACCTGGAATATTGTCAGAACTCTGCTCCTAACTAGCTACTGTTCTTGAACAAATCATTTAATTCTACTTCTTTATATACAACATGAAGAAATTAAACTAAATAATCTGTAGATGTATCTTCCAAGTGTATACTGAATTAAGAATTGAAGAGAACAAAGTTGTGAAGCTTCACTTTTCCTAAAATGATGTTGAGAAAAACCAAGGGAAAATAGTTTAGAGATGCTACAGAGTAGAAAAATTTCAAGGGTTGTGGCCTTCTGTAAATAGGACATACATCAAAGAATAATATGTAGATTTTTCACATTTTACATTACTAGTTCATCTTGGAAGTACTTTCTATTCTTTCTTTTGGAACCTAGATTCTTAATTTTTCATGCTCCAGAGAGTCTGCAACTCTAACCCCAGGTTCTACAAGGAAATTCTTGTTCAAAGTCCCTTCTGACTAAACAATACAACATGGAAGACACAAAGACTATTACAGAGTCTCTTGTGGCCTGGATCATAGAAGACCCTGTCGCCTTCATGACAAAGTCTTAAAATACATCAACCTATATAGATATCTATTCCTAAAAATGTCAAATTAAAAATATCAAACATTTCTTTTATCATATCTCAGATCTGTAGAATTAACTAAATCCCAATCATAATCCCACCAATTACCAAGCTGACTCAAAAATTTATATGGAAATTCAAAGAATCTAAAATATCCAAAATAATCTTGAAAAAGAACAAAATTGAAGGACTTCTGACTTTAACATTTAAAACAAAACTACAGTAATCAAAACAGTATATTAAGAGTATGCTGCTGCTGCTGCTAAGTCACTTCAGTCATGTCCGACTCTGTGTGACCCCATAGACAGCAGCCCACCAGGCTCCCCAGTCCCTGGGATTCTCCAAGCAAAAACACTGGAGTGGGTTGCCATTTCCTTCTCCAATGTATGAAAGTATAAAGTGAAAGTGAAGTCACTCAGTCATGTCCAACTCTTAGCGACTCCATGGACTGCAGCCTACCAGGCTCCTCTGTCCATGGGATTTTCCAGGCAAGAGTACTAGGGTGGGTGCCATTGCCTTCTCCTATTAAGAGCATAAGACTCAGTAAACAGAGTAATGAAAGAGAAGAGAGAACAGAAAAGATACACATTTACAGAGATTTTGTTTTCAAAAAAGCACCAAAGTATCCAATTAGGAAACTCTTTACAACAATGACAGTCGAAAAACCCTGACTCCCATCAAACACCATCAGGTGGATGATAAACCTAGACATAAAAATTGTGATTTTGGACTAATGAAAAGTTTTTAGATGGTTCATACAACACAATAACTATTAAAGAAAAAATTGAAGAATTAAGCAATGATCAAAATTTAAAACTTCTGTTCATCAAAAGATACCATTAAAGAAAAGGAATAGGCAAGCCACAGATTGGGCTTCCACGGTGGTGTTGTGGTAAAGAATTCACCTACCAATGCAGGAGGTGCAGAAAATTTGGGTTCAATCCCTGTGTTGGAAAGAGTCCCTGAAGTGGGAAATGGCAACCCACTCCAGTATTCTTGTCTTGAAAACTGCATGGACAGAGGAGCCTGGCAGGCTACAGCCCATGGTGTCTCAAAGAGTTGGAGGCAAGTGAGCATGCATACATGAGCCACAGATTAGGAAAAGATACTTACCAAATATGAAGCTAATGAGGACTGTTATCTAGAACTTGTCCAATATGTAGCCAATGTAGCTATTTCAATTTAAATTAAATATAATTAAAAATATACTTCTTCATTTGCACTAGTTGCATTTCACAATAAATATATTCCACTATGCAGAAAATTCTATGGACAGCACTGGTCTAGAAAAGAAAAAAAACCCACAAATGACAATAAAAAGACAATCCAAATGAAAAATAGAATAAATATTTGAAAATATGTTTCATAAAAGTGAAGATACATGGATAGCCAATAAGTACATGAAAAAAAGACTAACATTATTAGTTAACAAAGAAATGCAAATTAAAATTACAATGGTATATGATTACAACACACCCACTAGAATGGTTAAAATGTAAAGGAATGACAAAACCAAACACTGACAAGGTTGTGGGGTAACTGGAACTTTCTCACAGTATTGGTTGGAATTTAAAATAGTATAACCACTTTGCACATGAATTTGAGCAAACTCCGGGAGACAGTGAAGGACAGCGAAGCCTGGCATCCTGCAGTCCGTGAGGTTACAAAGAGTCAGACAAGATTGGTTGACCGAACAACCACCACCACTTTGGAAAACAGTCTGGTATTAGAGGATCTAAATACACACCTATCCTGTGACTTAGCAATTCCACTCCTAGGCATAGATGAAAACATATTTCCCATAAAGATTTGAATGCAAGTGTTCATAACAGCTTTATTCATAATAGCTCCAAACTGGAAATAGCCCAGATGTACATAAATGGAAGCTAGCTACTGTGTGCTCAGTGGTGTCTGATTCTTTTCAACTAATGGACAGTAGCCCACCAGACTCCTCCGTCCATGCAGTTTCCCAAGCAATATTACTGGAGTGGGTTGCCATTTCCTCCTCAAGTGGATCTTCCCAACCCAGGGATCAAACCCACGTCTCTGGTATCTCCCGCATTGACAGGCAGATTCTTTACCACTGGGAAACCCACATAAATTAGAAGAATGGATTTTAAAATTGCTTTATATTTGTAAATAACAGGTAGTGAAAACAAACAGACATGAAACAACATAGATAAATCTAAAAACCATTATGCCAGTGAAAGAAATCTTACATGTGAGGGCATATACTGTATGATTCAGTTTATATAAAACTCTAAAACAGGCAAAAATAATCCATGGTGGAGAAAACATTAGAACAGTGATTCCAGAGGAGGTGAGGGCAGAGGTTATTTGGCAAGGGGCATGAGGGATCTTTCTCATCTGGAGTGATGGCAATGTTCCAGATGTCACAGTGGTTTGGCCTACCCATGCATATGTGTAAAACTCAGTGAACATACACTTAACATTTGCACATTTCATTGCAGTAAATTTCACATTTTAAAAATTGTTCTGAACTGTAGCTATTCATACACATACTGGACAAAGTATTTAGGGAGAAGTATACTGATATCTGCAAGTAACTTTACAATGCATCCCAAAATTCGATGGTTTAGATAGAGGGAGGAATAGATGGATACGTGACAGAACAAGCAGAGTACAAAGTTAATAGCAGGTACTTCCCTGGCAACCCAGTGGTTAAGACTCTGAACTGCCAATGCAGGGGGCACAGGTTCAAATCTGTGATGCCTGGTCAGAGAATAAGATCACGCATGCCACACAGAGCATGGCCAAGGGATTTTTTAAAAAGGAAAAAAAGTTAATAGTAAATCTAGGTGATGTGAATAGATATCACTGCAAAATTCTTTCAATTTTGCTATATGTTTGAATTTTTTATAATAAAACGTTGGTGAGGGGGGGAAAAAAGATATCCCAGGCCTTTTAAAGAATTCCAGTATTAAATCTCCAAAATAAAAATTGAGAGAAAAAGATGATGTCAAAATCATCTTTTTCTCTTGCTCTTGTCTATAGCTTCATCCTACAGGTCCCTGAGTTGCACTTCCCTATCTCACATGAGATCATTCCCTTCCTTCGAGGATTCTGAGTACTATCAAAAAAGAAACACTCAGAGTCTTTGCAATTGCAATTTTTACTTAAAGCTCTGTTTTTAGCTTCTGTCCTTTTATCTTCTGTGCAAGAATATAGGCAGGTTCTGATGTAGAGTTTTTAGATTTTGGTGAAAATGAAATGAAGTCGCTCAGTCGTGTCCAACTCTTTGCGACCCCACGGACTGTATAGCCTACTACGCTCCTCCGTCCATGGGATTTTCCAGGCAAGAGTACTGGAGTGGGTTGCCATTTCCTTCTCCAGAGGATCTTCCTGACCCAGGGATTGAACCCAGGTCTCCCGCACTGTAGGCAGATGCTTTACAGTCCCACCCAAATCAAAATGCTAATGAGCACTGACTAGTAACATTTCCAAAAATAAAATAAAAATAATGAGTCAGGAAGAAAAGAAAATGATTTTTTTTTAATGTAAGTAATGCTATTCTCCAATAAAAGAGTAAGGTATGAAAAGAGTGGAAGGAGAGAAACTTTAGAGAAACTTGAAAAATCCTACCTCAGTCAGGTGATCAGGATCAACATCAACAGAGATAGGTGATTTTTGATTGTATGTGCCTGTTATAATAAATAATTTGACTGCCCTTTATCCCTGGTTCCTGGGTGGTAGACTCTAAATCCTTGGAATTTTCTGTGTAATCAGAATATCTTTGTTATTTTTGAGCCCCTTGGACCATACCTGAGTTTATGCTAATAAGATACCTGAGGATGGAAGCTGGCCATGCCAGAGAGACCAACCAGGTGAGCCAAGTGATATCAGCCCAGCCTGACTCCCCTCCACGAAGGGAAGTATACTGGAGAATGCGTCCAATTACATTGTCAATGATTCAATCAATCATACCTATGCAATGAAACCCCAGTAAAAATTCTGGACACCAAAGTTCAGAGGTGCTTCCTGGTTGAGGAGAAAATTGATGTGCCAAGAGGGTGATGCCCACTGATTCCATGGGAAAAAGCATGGAAGCTCAGTGTTTGAGATCCTCCCCAACTGCACCCTATGTGAAGAACTCGGCTGGTCCTGATTTGTATCCTTTCTAAGAAAGCTGTAATCTTAAGTATACATCTTTCCTGCATCACGTGAGTTGTTCTAGTGAATTATCAAAGCTTCAGGGCTTGTGGGGATCTTTGAATTTATAGCAATTTGGTCAGAAGTGCAGGTGGGAAAGGAAACCTTGAATTTACAACTGGTATCTGAAGCACGGGTAGTCTTGTTGGGGACTGTGCCCTTAATCTGGAGTCTGCGCTAACTCCAGGTGGTTAACGTCAGAATTATGTTGCAAAGTTGTAGTACTCTTGATATGATGCAATGAAAATAGCACTTTATCTCTGTGGCCAAAACCCCTCATCTAATCATAAGCAAAAACATCAAAGAAATCACAGTTAAGGAACATTTTACAAAATATGTAATCAATACTACTCAAAATAATCAAGGTCATCAAAAGTAAGGAAAGTGTGAGGAACTGTCACAGCCCAGAGGACATGATGAAAAATTTAATGTGGTAACATAGACAGGATCCTGGAACAGAAAAACTTAAGAGACCTGAATAAAGTATAGACTTTAACTAACAATGACATATCAGTGTTGGTTTGTTAACTGTAACAAATGTAACACATTAAGGAATGATATTTATAACAAGGAAAAGTTAATATGGGGTATACGAAAACATTCTGTACAATCTTTACAACTTTTCTGTAAATATAAAATTATTCTAAAATAAAAATTTTATTTAAAAACAAAGGATGTAGAGAAAAAGGCAAAATGGATATCTAAGGACCAAGAACATAATACTACACTAAATAAATCAGTAGTTAGTGATAAGTTCCTGTTAATTGACAAAGTTGCAACTGCAAGTGTCCAGGAATCTTAAGTCAATTCAACAATTTTTAAATGCAACGCTTTAGTGAGCTATCTTTCTGGTTAAACAAATCTAGCTGAACAAATGTATTTATCTTTCATTAATGTGAAAAGGAAATATAAAATTTATAAGCCCACAAGGACAAAGAAAATGGGAGAGACGATAATAACTGACCAGGGATATCAATATTTAGAAGACAGAAAGCAGATGGAATAGCAGCAATGGACCCAGAAGGACAGAGGTACTGCTTGTAAGTGCCTGCAGAGAAGCTTATTATACTGGCAGAGCCAGAAAGAACTCAAGACTTTGTGGCATCAGGTACTCTGGAAGGCAAGAGTCAGGTACGGAGCTGAGAACATGGAAATCTGCTAAAAGTCTGCACAACAAGCTGAAGATCCCTAGATTTTCTCACTTACAGCCATGTAGTTAGGCCATCACTCTTTATCCCCCAACACCTCCTTGCAGAATACCAGAACTGCTTTTGTCAGAAGAAAAGCAACAATAGACTTTAAAGTTAGAAAACCCAGAAACAGCTATACCCAACTAAATTATCAAAGACTTTTTATAGATATTCAAGTCTCAAAAAGGGTCATTTCCCGTTTCTTAGGAAGGTACTAGAGTATATGCTTCAGCAAAACAAAGAAGTAAATCATGGAAGTCATAGGATTCTAGAGATATTGATAGCCAGACTAGGTAATTTCTAAATGATTAAACAGAAAGAGTGTAGGGCCCAAGAAGGAGGTATCCAGGAAGAAATAGAATTTATAGTACCTGATGTGTCAATTGTCTGCTTAGAAAGAATTAGAAATTTTTTAAAAGCCTAAGAAATAGGAAAAATGAAATATTAGCTAACTTGTGAAAAAATAAAAGGCTGTTCCAGAAAGAAAATATACTTAGGAAGCAGTATGGTATTTTTCATATATTATTGTGAACAAATTTTGGATTAACTAAAATTTTTAATATTAACTAAATTGGGAGGACAGAAGGAAAGTATAGCTATCAGTCAGATCCCAACAGGGAGTAGATGATAACAAAGAGGGTATGATTACAAAGAGATCATTTACAAAGATGTGGGCGGTATGTAAGAGAATCACAGTATAGGACCCCCTAGGCTCCAGTATTCTTGCCTGAAGATCCCCATGGACAGAGGACCCTGGCGGGCTACAGTCTGTGAGGTCACAAACAGTTGGACATGACTGAGTGTCTAAGCACAGCACAGCACAGCACAGGCTCAAAGAAGGAAGGAAGGGAGCGACAGCCAAAACCCAAAAGAAGGTCATGAGACCCTTTTGAAAGGAATCATGACCTTTGTTTGAGAGACACTGGGAGAAAGTTGGGGTAAAAAGTAGCCTAGCCTCTCTCACTTCCCTCTGTCACACTTCCTATCTGCTCCCCACTGCCCAAATCCAACAAGAAGCCAGAGAGTATGGCAGCCATAGCTGTGATCCACACAGCTGAGATTCCCAGGACAGAGAGCATGTGGATGGTGGGAGTGGAGGGACAAACAGGAGACAGCTGGCACAGAGGTGAAATGGGACTGTGAAAGAGCTCAATCCTCATCTACCAGTGTAAGTCAGTTTTCAAAACGGATGAATCAAAAGATTGTACTATATGGATATTATTGAGCAGCACAAAATCAAGTACCACAAGAAATAGTTGGCAATGAACATTCCTGAAGAAGATACTGTATGAGAAAAGTACAAAGGAGGAAAAAGTTCAAGGAGTAGTCAAAGAACAAGTGTTCCAGTTTGTTTACACCACAAGGAATCTATAAACGAAAAGCGAGAGATGAAACTGATGTGACAGATTGGGGTCATATTTTGGCACTTCCAAATGCCAGGCTGAGGATCCTGTATTTAAACAGTATTGAGCCTTTTTAAGTAAGGGAGTGACATAATGAGAGCTGAGCTCCATGTAAAGTCGATCTGGATTAGGATGAATTAAAGTAACAAAAGCCTAGACAACATGATACTTAGTAGATTCTATTTTATAGTCCCAGTTAAGAGTTTTCAAGTACTTATAACAGTGGCAGTGAGAATAGAAAGGATGACATTACCCTAAAATATATTTGGAAACATCATTGTAAGAAATTGTTTACTTAAGTAGATATCAGAGAAGGATGGGGAAAAATTAAAAACAACTACAAAGATTTGAGTTCAGATAAACTGCAAAACCATAGCTGGCATTAATGGGCAGTACTGGCGACACCAAAATGACATTAATCCAGGACAGGAACAAGTTTGGGATAAAGACTGCTTTAACAAATACCCACTGAATATTTACCGCACATGAAGCGCTATTGTCAGCAATGGCGAAACAGCAGTGAGCAAATCATACAGAAGTTCCTACCCTCACAGAGCTTACATTCTGGTGGCGGAAGACAGACAGTGAATACGAGTAAGTACTATGGAAGCTAGAGAGATCCTAGGAAGAAATTCAAAGCAGAAATGTGGAACTGGGAGTTTGAGATGATTAATTTGCATTTAGAAATGAATTTGGAGATGGACCTGGGATATCCAGATGGAGATGCCCAGATGACCAGAACTCAAGAGAATTTAGAGCTAGAGATGTGAAATAGAGATTTTGGAGTTAGAAACAGGAGAGCCAGAAAGTGCTGTACAGTGTTGGCTTACTATTCACAAGGTAGTATCTTTTCATTTCATTTTGTTTTGTTTTTGATAGTATCTTTTTGATTCAGCTGCTGCATTCCCCAGTACGAGCTCTAGTTTTGCAGGTCGAAAGAAATTCTATTTTGTCAGTGTCTCCAGTTGGAGGCAATTAACTCATGCTAAAAGTAACAACAACAAAAAAACAGGCTGATGTGAGGTCAGAATTTTAATTTTAAAATGAGAAACCACTATCAGCTCTACTGTAGGGCTCACATTATTTAGTTAATATCTGTAGGAAAGTGTACATAGGTAGCTAGAGTGTTTGACTCCTTACTCATCACAGAATCAGGGCTAGGAGAATTAGTTGAACAAGATCATAGCTGTGATAGCCTCATGTACTCCTTAACCACACAGAGGGACATTTGAATGGAACAGTAATTGTTCTCCCTGGTGCTCTGTACACCATCTTCTCAGACAGAGGGAGAAACATGATGTCAGCTCTTCCCCTTTGACCCTCTTTCTTCTAGGCACATTACAGACTCTTCCTTACATTCCTTTTCTACTTAGAATAATATATAGGTGTTTTTTGGGGAACTGGGATACAGTTAGATACTATTATTATGATTTATGGAATCTTGAGGTTTGATGGGAAATAGAGAAGGCAATGGCACCCCACTCCAGTACTCTTGCCTGAAAAATCCCATGGACGGAGGAGCCTGGTGGGCTGCAGTCCATGGGGTCGCTAAGAGTCGGACACGACTGAGTGACTTCACTTTCACTTTTCACTTTCATGCATTGGAGAAGGAAATGGCAACCCACTCCAGTGTTCTTGCCTGGAGAATCCCAGGGACGGGGGAGCCTGGTGGGCTGCCGTCTATGGGGTCGCACAGAGTCAGACACGACTGAAGTGACTTAGCAGCAGCAGACTGACAATAGCTTTATCTCTAAAGTATTTAGAACCATCCAGGAACGTTTCCAGGGCTCATGGGCAGATGCCACGTCATAATATCCCAAGAGAACTCAAGAAAAACACTCAGGAAAAACATCTTAATCTGCAACCATGTCCTTCCCATCCCCTTCTACTCATTTTGGCACGTGACTTATGACTTATGATGTGAGAGGCTGAACTGAGAAGCAATTGAAAATGTGTTGATATTGAAGATGTGTTATTCTTTATTTTTTAGCACCTATTATGTGCCAGACACTTTGCTAAATGCTAGGGATACACTGTAATAGAGAGCTAATATGGGGTTTGCAGTATATTGAAGCAGGAAATACTCGCCTTTCCCAAAGTTAATTCCTGTGAATCTATCTTAGATGTCACGTCACAACCCTGGCCCCCATAATGTCAGGGTTCATCACGAAAATGATGAAATTTTCTAAGGTTCTACAAGTCAGATCTACTTCTACTCTTACTCCAACAAGGCCAAGGGTATTGAGGGGAAATGGGTGTTATCATGGGTTGTGATAACAGCTACTGAGAACAGAGAATATATGCAGCAAGAAACAGGGGACATCGAGAAAAGAGAGTGAAGGGGACTTCTTGGTGATCCAGTGGTTAAGAATCCATCTTTCAATGCAGGGGACATGAGTTCAATCCCTGGTTGGGGAACTAAAGACCCCACATGCCATGGGGCAACTAAGCCTACATGCCACAGTGAAGAGCCCAGCCCCACAAGCCACAAAGAAGACCTAACGCAGCCAAAATTAAAAAGAGAGAGAGAGAGAGAGAGGGCCAAGAGCAGAACCAGGGGAAATGTTTACACCTAGGACACAAACAGGAAGAAGTGAAGCCGGCAAAGGAAATGGGGACAGTTTGAGGAAAAACAGGAAGAGCAGTCTGACACTATGCCTCAGGAAGCAGGGAAGAATGGCGGCAAGGATCAGCAGTAGACACTAGTGAGACATTGGCTCTGGAGACAAAGAAGTCATTTGTCATCTCTAAGAGGCTAACGTCAATGAGATGTAGAGTCTGAAGCCAGAAAACAACATATAGTGAGTGAGTGTGTCGTAGAGAAGTAGCAACAATGACTGTCTCCTCAGAGGGCAAGAAACTAGCACTGTCTCTGTCTCTCCTCAAATAACCTGGAGAAGGAAATGGCAACCCACTCCAGTGTTCTTGCCTGGAGAATCCCACGGATGGGGGAGCCTGGTGGGCTGCCGTCTATGGGGTCGCACAGAGTTGGACACGACTGAAGTGACTTAGCAGCAGCAGTAGCAGCACGGAGGGGAAAAGGCCCTCCTCCATCCAGGGAGGCCATCTCTTCCATAATATAGGGAGACCAGTTCTCCCAGTGTGCTCAGGATTCTTCCAGGTTTAGCACCAAAAGTCCTACATGTGGGGAAACCTCTCAGTCCTAGGTAAACCAGGCTGTTGGCACCTGATGTTCATATGGGTATGACACTTTATTTTGGTAAAGTTTTGATATCTGCTGGTAGTGATCATTTTAAACAATTTTACTGTGGTATAATTTGCATACCATAAAAGTCACCAGTTCAAGTAATCATTTAAAGCAAGTCTCAACCCAGGCTGTACATTAAAATCAACTGGGGAGTTTCTAATGAATACCAATGACAAACCTTCAGTCATAGGGATGCCTGAGGCCCAGGTGTTGATTTTTTTTCCCAAAGCAAACCCAGTTGACCTCTAGTGTGCAGCCAGCATTAAGATCCACTGGTTTGAAGTAAAGAGGAATACATAATATCAATGCTCTTCTAAGTTTTCAAGAAGGAGAAATGAAGTAAGAACTCAAATGGATATGATAATATAGGCTTCTTAAAATGAGTAAATATTTGAAAAAGTAGGGAAAAAAAGAGTATTTCAAGTATTTCTTATTTTGAATTCTAGTGCCAAATTCTAGAACTCAGATGGAATTTTCCTTTCATTAAAATGCAGTATAGTAATTATCTTGCTAGGAAAATTATAATGTGTGTCCACATTTTGCATGAAATCCTGCTTCTGATTACACAACAGTCCTACAAATGAGAAAGTATAATTTTTAACTTTATACAGATGAATACATGTTTCCTTTGAATGTGTAAAAAGGAATGTTTCAAAATTCAAATCTTTAGTCAGCATTCCAATAGCCTTTACACACTAAAATGTCATTGATTTCTGTGTAAAAAGAGATTGTCTTTTCCATAACAGTATTATTCTCGGACTCCAAATCAATTAAAGATACCCTGCTATAATCCACAAGAGACTCCCTAACAAATCAATGCTAATTCCAAAAAATGTTTTGGCATTTTAAAATTTAATTCACAAAGATACCCAATTGATTCATACTGAACTAGACAGGCATCTAAAAGAAGTAGATTACTTGAAAGTATTTCTTTTATATGCTCATTTCTAGCTATGAGTGAAAAAGTGTGTAAGTCGCTCAGTCGTGTCCGACTCTTTATGACCCCATGGACTGTGGCCCAGCTCCTCTGTCCATGGGATTCTCCAGGCAAGAATACTGGAGTGGGTTGCCATTTCCTTCTCTAAGACTCTATATAAAAAATATACTTGACCAATAATAATAAAGTGATTATGAGTCAGTTCAAAATTTCAGTAAGCAAGAAAGATAACTTTATTATCCTACAACTTAACTTAGTTTCTATCTTTAACTCTAATTCTGCCTGTGTGCAGCATGGCACAGTCAGGCCCTATTCTTGCCTGTCTCAAATACTCATGGGTATATACCTCGTAGCTCAGACAGTAAAGAATCTTCCTGCAATGCAGGAGACAATGGTTCAATCTCTGGGTCGGAAAGATCTCCTGGAGAAGGGAATGGCTAACCACTCCAGTATTCTTGCCTAGAGAATTCCATGGACAGAAGAGCCTGGCAGGCTACAGTCCATAGGGTCACAAAGAGTTCAGACATGACTGAGAGACTAACACACTTTATACCCTCTCTTTCAGGTTTGTCCAAAAGGCAAGGCCCAAAACCTTCAATGTGAGACACACCAACATCTATTTTTCCATTGCTTTCTTCTTGTCTCTTTTCTTCCAAAGAAAGAAAGTGAAGTCTCTCAGTTGTGTCCAACTCTTTGCGACCCCGTGGGCTGTAGCCTACCAGGTTCCTCCATCCATGGGATTTTCCAGGCAAGAATACTGGAGTGGGTTGCCATTTCCTTCTCCAGGAGATCTTCCTGACCCAGGGATTGAACCCGGGTCTCCCACATTGTAGGCAGACGCTTTACCGTCTGAGCCATCAGGGCATCCTGATAAAGGGCACTTATGAAAAACTCATGGCTAACATCTTGCTTATAGTGAAAAATAAAATGCCTTTTCCCTAAGATTAGGAGCAAGACAAATATGTTCTCTCTCACCAGTTCTATTCAACATTGTCCTGGAGGTTCTACACATGGTATGTAGCCAGGTAAATGAAACCAATCCAGATTAGAAAGTAAAAAAAAGCAAAACTATCTCTATTTGAGGAAAATATTATCTCATACATAGAAAATCCTAATAAATCTACTAAAAGCTACTAGACCCAATAAAACAATTCATAAGATTTCACGATACAAAAATCAACTATATTTCTCTGTATTAATAATAAACCATGCCAAAGCCATAATCATCAGATAAATGCAAATTAAAACTACCATGAGGAATCACCTCATACCTTGTCAGGATGGCTATCATCAAAAACATGACAAATAACAAAAACTGTCAAGGATATGGAGAAAAGGGAATACTTGTACACTGCTGGTGGGAGTGTAAATTGATGCAGCCTCTGCGGAAAACAATACGGAGGTTCCTCAAAAAACTAAAAAGAGCACTATCATATGATTCAGGAATTCCACTCCTGGGTATACATTCAAAGAAAACAAAAACACTAATTCAGAAGGGTAGATGCACCACATTGTTCACAGCCATGTTATTTACAGTAGGCAAGGTACAGAAACGAACTAAATGGCCATCAATAGATAAATGGATGAATAAGACAGACATGAATTACCACTCGGTCAGGAAAAAAGAATGAAGTTCTAAATATTTAAATAAACACATAGAAACAGAAAGTACACTAGTGGTTGCCTAAGTCTGCAGGATTTGGATAGAACTTTGGAATGAGTGCTAATGGTTATGAGGTTTCTTTTGAAGTGATGAAAATGTTTTAAAATTCATTGTGGTGATGGACTCATTACTGGGTGAATATACTAAAATTCTAATTCTATAGTTTAAACTGTTCAACTGTATAGTATGTGAATTACACCTCAATAAAGCTATTTTTTATTTTTATTTATTTTTAAAATTTATTTATTTTAATTGGAGGTTAATTACTTTACAATATTGTATTGGTTTTGCCATACATCAACATGAGTCTGCCACAAGTATACACGTGTTCCCCATCCTGAACCCCCCTTCCTCCTCCCTCCCCGTACCATCCCTCTGGGTCATCCCAATGCACCAGCCCCAAGCATCTAGCATCATGCATCAGACCTGGACTGGCGATTCATTTCATATATGATATTATACATGTTTCAATGCCATTCTCCCAAATCATCCCATCCTCTCCCTCTCCCACATAGTCCTAAAACCTGTTCTATACATCTGTGTCTCTTTTGCTGTCTCGCATACAGGGTTATCATTACCATCTTTCTAAATTCCATATATATGTGTTAGTATACTGTATTGGTGTTTTTCTTTCTGGCTTTCTTCACTCTGTATAATCGGCTCCAGTTTCATCCACCTCATTAGAACGGATTCAAATGAATTCTTTTTAATGGCTGAGTAATACTCCATTGTGTATATGTATCACAACTTTCCTAAAGCTATTTTTTTTAAAGAGAGACTGAATAAGGATATTTCTGGAAATGAGAATATAAAGTGCTAGATTTAAAGTAAGCAGCATTATATATTTTTATCTTTAAAATTTTTTCAACATATTTGAATACACTGGACCAAAAGTCTAAAAATCTAGACTATAATCACCAGATAATGACACACTTTACATAAGACAAAAAAGAAGTTATTTCATATCTATGCTTAAGTATCTGCCATAGATTAATCTCCTTGATTCTAAGGAGAAAATACATTTACATTTGATAGCTAGCTTATAAGATGGTTGTCATAATTCCAAATATTCCAATATGATAATGGTAGTATACAGCAGAAAAAGAGGGTGCTTCATTTTGTATGCCTCTTTAAGAGTAAGAAAATCTTTTTTCAGAAGCCCGCATTGCAGGCTTCCCATCATTCCTCATTGGTCAGAATTATGTCTCATGCTCCTTCTCTAAATCAGACTTGGTGTGGGTGTTTGGGTAGATGGGAGTGAGTTGGTACAATTGATTTAGAGTAATTAGGATTTACTTGTGTCAAGAAGGTGAGGCGTAGATATCAAAACAAAATCAGGACTCAGCTGGCAAGGAAGAAAGGGGAAGGGATGTTGGGTGGGCACCAGTTGACCCTTCTATAATACCAAAGACAAAAGAGAAACATGAAATAAAAACTTCATTGTACCTTCTTCAGCTCAGAATAACATATGGGCCCTTCATTCTGTGCCAAGCAAGAGTTTTATGGCCTCTTGGAGCTATCGGATTTCTCCAGGAATTTTTCCCCTCAAAAAGCAACCATTGCTTACTGGAAAGGGGGGTTCCACAGCATACATTTTAGAAAGTCATCAGAAAGTTATTCCTAGACCTTTCCTAGCACGTTATTAGCAGAAGTCACTGTTCCCTACTAGTGGTCCTTCACCACACAATTTTGGATGTATGCATAGTTACAGAATATCATCAGTTTTTTATTACTTGGGATTAGTGTCAGTCACTTAACAAATGTTTATTAAGCACAGCTAACCCAGTGCCATACAAATGATTAATGTCTACTGAATGCCTACTACATGCCAGGTACTATATTAGGTGCTTTACAAATATTCGTTTATTTAATATATTTACTCTTCAATGTTATAAAGTAGATGTTACTACAATTTCTATTCCATAGATAAGTGAGTTGTCAAATGGTTAAATATCTTGCCAGAGACCACAAAGATAAGGTATGAATCACTATTTTACAGAAAACAAAGGAAACTGAGACTTAACAATAAGCCATTTGCTTGAAGATAAACAACAGAAGAGAGGAGCTGGCAGAAACAACACTCAAACCAGGAGAGTCCAATTCCAAAACTGGCGCTAATGAACTGCCGCTCTGTATATTCATGGAGGATATTTTGTCTTAAAAGATGTAAGTCAGTGTATTTCATGCAAGGTCATCACACCCAGTTAGATAATGGCTTTCCCAATAATATATTCCAAATAGGAAAAGGAGTATGTCAAGACTGTATATTGTCACCCTGCTTATTTAACTTATATGCGGAGTACATCATGAGAAACACTGGGCTGGAGGAAGCACAAGCTAGAATTAAGATTGCCAGGAGAAATATCAATAACTTCAGATATGTAGATGACACCACCCTTATGGCAGAAAGTGAAGAAGAACTAAAAAGCCTCTTGATGAAATTGAAAGAGCAGAGTGAAAAAGTTGGCTTACAGCTCAACATTCAGAAAACTAAGATCATGGCATCTGGTCCCATCACTTCATGGCAAATAGATGGGGAAACAGTGGAAACAGTGGCTGACTTTATTTTTGGGGGCTCCAAAATCACTGCAGATGGTAATTGCAGCCATGAAATTAAAAGGCACTTGCTCCGTGGGAGAAAAGTTATGACCAACCTGATAGCATATTAAAAAGCAGAGACATTACTTTGCCGACTAAGGTCCATCTAGTCAAAGCTATGGTTTTTCCAGTAGTCGTGTATGGATGTGAGAGTTGGACCATAAAGAAAGCTAAGCACCAAAGAATTGATGCTTTTGAACTGTTTGAGAAGACTCTTGAGAGTCCCTTGGACTGCAAGGAGATCCAACCAGTCCATACTACAGGAGATCAGTCCTGGGTGTTCATTGGAGGGACAGATGTTGAAGCTGAAACTCCAATACTTTGGCCACCTGATGCAGAGAGCTGACTCATTTGAAAAGACCCTGATGCTGGGAAAGATTGAGGGCAGGAGGAGAAGGGGACAACGGAGGATGAGATGGTTGGATGGCATCACCGACACAATGGGCATGGGTTTGGACAGACTCCAGGAGTTGGTGATGGACAGGGAGGCCTGGTGTGCTGCAGTTCATGGGGTTGCAAAGAGTCAGACATGACTGAGCGACTGAACTGAACTGAATAATATATTCAAAAATCAAATAGATTTTTCTAGAACAACTTCAAGAGAATGTCTATATTATTCCCAATTCAAGTCTCAAACTTCCATTTCAGATTTCTACTGGAAAGGTAGAAATGCTCTTCTGAGTCATTTATTTGTAACCTACGGTTTACCAGATTTGTTTCTAACAATGGGTACCATTGGATTTATTAGGTTTCTTGGATTTAAATACAAAAACTCTGCCTAATTACGCATGCTATAACATCTCAATAAAACTGGGGAAGGAAAAACTCTACTTGATCCATCAGCATCATAGTTCAACTCTGTCAAGCAGATGATCAACTTAAAAAGGATGATGGAACTTATTAAGGAGAATTAGGGTCAGATTGCTAAAACACCAACTGTGTTCACAAAAGAACACAGAAAAAAAGATTAATTAGTTAAATTTGTTAATTAGTTAAATTGGTCAGAAAAGACTGGCCAAATTTATTAACTAGATTTCTCATCCCTCACCAAGTCACTTCATATTCAATAACAGGAGATTGTCCTGTCTAATTTATCAATGGTACTCCGACTTACATTCTACTTGCTGTCAGGGTGTACATCCTGTCAGGGTCTCCTTCCTTCAGGATGCCTTCCCAGATCTCTCTCATAAGAGCTGATTGATATTAAAACTATTTGTTATCTTCTTCTTCCCATTGTGAGCTGAACTGTGTCTCCTCCAAATTAATATGTTGAAGCTCTAACCCCCCAGTACCTCAGAATGTAACTGTATTTAGAGATAGGACTTTGAAAGGGTGATTAAGTTAGAATGAAGACCTTAGGGTGGGTTCTAATGCAATCTGACTGGCGTCCTTATATGAAGAGAATATTTGGACACGTGAAGAGATGAACACAGAAGAAAGACCATGTAAGGACATAGGAAGAAGGTCACTCTCTGCAAGCAAGGAGAGAGGTCTCAGAAGAAACCAGGCCTGCTAACACCTTTATCTTATATTTCTAGCCTACAGAACTGTGAGGAAATAAATTTTCTGTCATTTAAGCCACCTCGTCTGTGGGGTTTTGTTATGGCAGCTCTAGCACACTGATATACTTCCCTATCTTAAGAGACCCTCTGAAGGAGAATCCATGTGATATTCAACTTTGTATCTTTCAAAGCATTGACATTAAAGGCACTTGTTATTTATGTCATTATTATTATTGTTTTAAAATTTGCTTCAAATATCCTCATCCAGATGTAGATGCTGAGACTCTACAAAATCAAAAATAACAGTGTAACAGATTCGATTCCAAAAGATTTGTGTAATATTCTGCCACATGCTAGGTGCTTCATATACAAAGAGGAATAAGACTATTCCTACTCCCAAGGAATTTATTTTCAGTATTCTAGAAAGACATGTAAATGAATAATTGCAGTTGTGCTTGACTAATTCCAGTGACAGCCTTAGCGAAAGAGGAAGTCATGCCTTAGCAGATATCTGAAGGCCACTTTGCTCATGAAACTGTTTTCACCCATTTATTTCACGAGAGAAGCATATATCTTATTATGTGCATAGATGAGTCAGTGGGACACACCAGCCTGTTCTGCTGTCAATCTTATCCAATTTAATTTGACAGTAATGGTTCCACTAAAACATTGTACAAAAGCCCCTCTAGAACCACCTGGTAATAGGTGTTTGAGGCATATTTCATGAGGATAAGAGTAATTCTTTTCTAGCCATCTCAACTTCTCACCTAATGTCTCTATATTCACCATTACAACATAGAAGCAAACCCAGTTTAAACAGACAACTGCCTTGCTGATTTAAGGTCTTGCTAGCTCAGCAGGAAGGGATGTTATGAATGCCAGAGATTCATCGATGTCACTTTTGTTCTCTGCCGGTGAAGGAATGGTTAGGCCAGAGCAGTTGTCGCAATGAAGAACAATTTTTAAAGGCTTTTTACTTTTCTGCTATCTAAATAGTACATTTAAATCATCTACAAAATGAGGAGGTTGATCAAGATCATCTCAAATGTCCCTTTCTGTTTTAAAATTCCGTGATTCTGTAATCCATATCCTGACTTTTTAAAATGTGAAAATCAAGAAACAGTAAGCTTCTAGCTTATTCATGCATGCTTATAATTTATTCATTCAGAACTATATTACGTAACAGTAGTAGTTATACATGCTGCTAAAAACTAATTCATTCCTGAAATTCATTTAATTTTTATTGACTTTTTTTTTTTGGAGGGGGTAGGTTTGCCATATGACATGGCATGCAGGATCCTAGGTCCCTGACCAGGGGTGGAACCCTTGCCCCCTGCAGGGGAAACATGAAGTCTTAACTGTTGGACCACCAAGGAAGTCCTAACCCTTGACCATTTTAAAGTTCCTCAGGGTATAGCTCAATATATTACATTAATTTCAATATCTAATTATGTCTGTCATTGAGGAAAAAACATATTTTATTGATTCTAAGAATCATGCTCCTATATAAAAGTACTGGCTTTTAAAAAGGAAATCTCCTTGTGGGAAAAAAGTTTTGGCCTCTACTACAGAAAAACTTATTTTTAAACCTAAAACTTGAGGTTTTTATTTTGTGATGGGCTGCAAAGTGTAGCCTGTAGGATCTCAGTTCCCTGACCAGAGATCAAACTCTGGGCCCCTATACTGGAAGTGTGGAGTCCTAACCAGTGGGCCAACAGGGAAGTCTCTGAAGTATTCTTAAGACATTAAATGCTTCCTTTCTTTAATGAGATTTACTGATCATTGTTCATTTCCTTTAAAATAAAAGATCAGTTGAATTTCTTAATGCCAAAAAAATTTCTCTTAATGCTTTTAATTCTCACTGAATCTCACTCAGATTCTTATATCTGAGTGGAAATGTCACTTATTTCAGAGAAATTAATATATAATTCAGATGAACTGTTTACTGGTTTCAAAATGGAAATCAAGGTACACAGTTTACACTCATCAGTTCAGTTCAGTTCAACCGTTGAGTCGTGTCCGACTCTGCGACCCCAAGCACTGCAACACGCCAGGGTCCTTCACCAACTCCTGGAGCTTCCTCAAACTCATGTCCATCGAGTCAGTGATGCCATCCAAACATCTAATCCTCTGTCATCCCCTTCTCCTCACGCCTTCAATCTTTCCCAGCATCAGGGTCTTTTCAAACGAGTCAGTTCTTTGCATCAGGTGGCCTAAGTACTGGAGTTTCAGCTTCAGCATTAGTCCTTTCAAGGAATATTCAGGACTGATTTCCTTTAGGATGGACTGGTTAGATCTCCTTGCTGTCCAAGGGAGTCTCAAGAGTCTCTTCCAACACCACAGTTCAAAAGCATCAATTCTTTGGCACTCAACTTTCTTTATGGTCCAACTCTCACATCCATACATGACTACTGGAAAAACCATAGCTTCGACTAGACGAACCTTTGTTGGCAAAGTAATGTGTCTGCTTTTTATTATGCTGTCTAGGTTGGTCATAGCTTTTCTTCCAAGAAGTAAGTGTCTTTTAATTTCATGGCTGCAGTCACCATCTTCAGCGATTTGGGAGCCCCCCAAAATAAAGTCTCTCACTGTTTCCATTTTTTCCCCATCTATTTGCCATGAAGTGAAGGGACCAGATGCCATGATCTTAGTTTTCTGAATGTTCAGTCTTAAGTCAGCTTTTTTACTCTCCTCTTTTACTTTCATCAGGAGGCTCTTTAGTTTCTCTTCGCTTCCTGCCATAAGGGTGCTGTCATACGCATAACTGAGGTTATTGATATTTCTCCCGGCAATCCTGATTCCAGCTTATGCTTCATCCAGCCCAGCATTTCGCATGATGTACTCTGCATATAAGTTAAATAAGCAGGGTGACAATATACAGCCTTGATATACTCCTTTCCCTATTTGGAACCAGTCCGTTGTTCTATGCCCAATTCTGACTGTTGATTCTTGACCTACATACAGACTTCTCAGGAGGCAAGTTAGGTGGTCTGGTATTCCCATCTCTTGAAGAATTTTCCAGTTTGTTGTGGTCCACACAGACAAAGGCTTTAGCATAGCCAATGAAGCAAAAAAGGATATTTTCCTGGAATAAAGTGTCCCTCTATTTCTTCCTTCCTCTACCCTCACTGTCTTCTCTCTCGGGCTCTCTTTTTCCTTCTCCTTCCTTTCACAGATTATCACTAGATAAACATAAAACCTAGGTAGCTGTGACCCAGGTAGTCTATCCCAGAATGGTATCATCAAGGGAACACAATCCAAGAACTAAAAGGAGTTCAAAAAAGACAAGTTCTTTACTTATACTGTTCAAATACCAAGGCAAAAACTCATAATTCATGTCAACACTTCTCAAAGTCCTGCATTTCTCCGCCATCCACTGTCTTCACAAATTCCAGGTAGTTCCTTGTTTCTTTTTCCTTGTTATAGGAATTCCAACCTTGAATTGAAAACAATTCATCTTTTTTTTTTTTTTTCCATTATCCCTATATCTCTGTACTACTAGCCCCTTAGAGTTTCCCAGGTTCATTTCTATTTCTGGAAACATCCTCCCAATACATGTTAGGCTTGGGTGGGAATGGGGGGAAAAACCTGGCCCTTATCTCCCAGAGGAAAATTTTGAAACTGCCAGAAACATGATAGACTTGTCAAAACCACATGGATTCAGCCTTATGAACTATGAAACATGCGGTCTGGGGTTTGTTGTTGTTGTTGTGTTCCACATCACAAAAACTCACCACTATGTTCAAGTAATGTGTGTCTTCTTGAATATCTTATTCACATCTTTCCAAGGCCCTTTTCATCCTGTCTGACTCCTGCAACACCTTCCTAAGTGAGTTCTGCTCCAGTTTCTACCAATTCTAATCCACCTAATCTACTTCTAGATTTTTTTAGAAAAAAATTTTTTAGTGTTAATTGCTCAGTTGTGTTCAACTTTTTGTGACCCAGGGACTAGAGGTCACTAGGTTCCTCTATCCATGGAATTCTCCAAGCAGGAATACTGAAGTGAGTAGCTATTCCCTTCTCTAGGGAATCTTCCTACCCAAGGATCGAACCTGGGTCTCCCACATTGCAGACAGATTCTTTACTATCTGAGCCACCAGAATCATCCTAAATACTGCTTCATTATGTCATTCCCTTTAAAAAACTGCAATAACATACAAATGTCTATGAAGTTTAAACTGTTTAGCTTTACATAAAGAGTCTTGACAATTTGCCTCCAAACTATCATCTTACAACCTTATTTCTTTTTACCCCTAATTCCATCATATGTTCTAATCAACTCAAATGCTTAGCCTCTCCAAGAAATATATCCTGATTTATCTGCCTAGTAACCCTTTTTCTGAAACTGCTTCTCCTCTCTTCCAATAGCATGGTTACAATTACCAAGTCCTTACTTGCATCTGAAAAATTTGTAACTAATGTAATCATATTTGCATTTTAGAGCAAATGTGTCCACAATATGGAAGGAGGATGGACTAATAAGAGAAGAGAACAGAGGCAATAAAACCAGTCAGGAGACCATTGGAAGAGTCCAGGAACAGGAGTTAGAGATGACTGGATGTGCAAGGTGAGCCAGGGTGGTCGGGACTGAGGATGACCTGAAGGCTGGATGATAGGTGGAGAGTAAGAAAGAGAATACTAGAGAATTTGGGGGATGATACTGACCTCAGCTGTCATGAGGTAATTTATATGGAAGCACCTAGCACAATTTCTAGGACAAAGTAGATGGTCCATACATGTCAGTGTCCTAGGTCCTACCCCCACACCCTTGGGTTTTGTTTCCCTGTTACGCTGTAAGGTCCTATAGGGCAAGGATTACACACAATACTTCTCTCTTGCCCTCACACTGACTACTCAAGTCTAGGTACACTATAGATATTCAGTAAATATTTGTTGATTTCACTGATTTTATGCAAAGCAGTTTTGTTTTCATTGCTTATAATAATATATTTTGTCAAACTGAACACTCTGAATAGTATTGTATAGACCTGTTTTTTAGACAAAGGACTGAAAGAATGCTTTCCTCACTGTAATCTTGTTTGATTTTGGAATGGTCTTTAAAAAGTCTAAATTCTAATAAACCATCATTTTCTTTTTGATGAGTAAGAAATAAATAAAATCCAGACCCCAAAAAATAAATAAGTTTTTTATTTATAAATATGTATAAATCTGAAAATGTTCAGTAAACATCATTGCATAATACTTAAAACTAAATCTGAAAGCTGAATACACAGCCTGACTCCTAATATTAAAACAAACGAATTAAAGGCAAGTATTTAGAATTTGAAGCAACTCCTGTTGTTGAATCTCAATCTCTATCTCAGATATATCTATGAAACTTTTAGAGAATTAATTCCTTCTTAATTCTCTATACAAAAGATTACTCTTATTTTCCAATATACATTATCTCTTTGTAAGTTATTTATTTAATATATCAACTATATGCAATATAAAACTATTGTATAATAATAGATTATCTGATATATTTATACATAAAATCTAATATATATTATCTATGTACAGCAAAACTGTAAATGTGGCAAATATATTGAAATTAAATACTCAGAAGTTTATCTTACCTAATTCTAGTATGCTGGAGATATACAATCAATCCAAGAAAGTCATCACTTTTATTAACCTTAATTCAAAAGGAGAGATGAGCCATGCAGAGCTGCTGTGTTTGGCAGGATACCTGTGCAGATTCCTGAACACTGACAGAAGAGAACACAACCTGAGAATAAACTCTCTGATATGGGAAATGTAGGCCAACCTATAAAAAGTGTGATCTGAGACACAATGAAATGCTCACGTACCATGACGCCCAATATTCCACCAGTGGGAGCATTCTTTTAAGTTAAGAAGACTATCTCTGGGAGACTTTCGTTAAAATGCAGTATAAGTGTTAAAGCATTGACCTGCAGGTACCCATATATTCACTGTCATGATGGTTTGTTTTAATAGCTCCCTATCACCGAACAGACAAACATGGTTTGGTCCTTCGCCCACTACTTACCCTTCTCAACTTCATTTCCTGCCATTCTACTCTCCCCAACAAACCCTTCCCCCCACTTCCATGGCTGACGCCTTCTCAATCCTTCAGGTTTTCAAATTACATGCAGTCTCTAAGAAAAGCCTTCCCTCACCACTCAAGCCAAAGCAGGGCCCCACTCTATCAGAGGTCCCTTCAGAATACTACTAACAACTTGACTTTTATCTTTTTTCATTTACTTGTTTGTTATCCGTCTCCCTCTAGGAGCATCAGAGCAAGGACCTTGAGTACATTTTTCTCCATTATAATCCTGGCCCTACACAGTGCCAAATACTTAGTAAAGCCTTGATAAATATTTGTTAAGTAAGCAAATAAATGATACAGTGGTATAACACTTTTAGAATTTAGTATAAAAAGTATGGAAAGATCTTAAAATGTTGACAGAGTGATCAAATAACTCTTCTAGGTATTTATCTTAAGGAAATAATTCAAAATGTATAGATTTATACACAGATTTTTCATCACAAATTTGTTGTGATGAAAAATTTGAATGTCATTTTTCATCACAACAAGTGATGGATGTGAATGTCCAGAAATAAGAAAAAGTATTAAATAAGTGACACTTTAAAAGAATACTTAATGCCATGATAAAATGCCCATGATATAAAGGTAAATGGAAAAAATGCACAAAAAGAGTCTAAACAGTATGATCTCAATTTTGCAAAACGAAAGAGTATAAATACATAGGAAATAACTGGTATATGTATCAATGTACCAAAGCATTAATGGCATTTTTCTATAGGCGATGGACGACTTCTACTATTAATAATATTCTATGTTTTTAAAAATTCCCTACAAAAAATATGTATTACTTTTATATGTAGATTAAAACAAAACACTTTAAAATACAATTGTAAATACCTGATGTGTGAAAAGCTAACTACTGTGTTAATTACTGAAGGATCCAACACCTGAATGAATGATCAACACTTTTCCCACTCTCTAGCTGTTTGTAGCTTATGACATGCTGCTGCTGCTGCTGCTGCAGAGTCGCTTCAGTCGTGTCCGACTCTGTACGACCCTATAGACGGCGCCCACCAGGCTCCTCCGTCCCTGGGATTCTCCAGGCAAGAATACTGGAGTGGGCTGCCATTTCCTTCTCCAATGCATGAAAGTGAAATGTGAAAGTGAAGTCGCTCAGTCGTGTCCGACTCTTAGCGACTCCATGACTGCAGCCCACCAGGCTCCTCTGCCCATGAGGTATTTCCAGTCCCCAAAGGGATCTTGCAATTAGAGCCATTCGCAGGTCAAGAACAGGATGACTCTGAAGATGGAAAAATAGTGAGACTGGGTGAGGCAGCGTGGAGCAACACAAAAGGAAAAAGGGAAAACAAGAAGGGAGATGAGGGAACCCCAAGGATAAACTTCAACTATTTTCATCCTTTCAGTAAATGCATAGTGAGTGGTAAGCAGACACATTAGCAGATCGGGAGGGCAAAGAGAATTTTCTTTCATGTCTATTGCCAGCCCATTTTCTTCAAGAAAGAGGGGCCTCAAGCTGATTTAGTACATGGTACAATCAATACATCACTTGTTTTTATGTCTCAATCATCCCTCTTTTGCAGGGCATTTAAATTCAGCCTGGGATTATGTGGGCTAACCTGTGCACAGAGATGACTTAGTTTCTCATCCCTTTGCCTTGTGGGATACACTAGGTCTAGCTCTCTTACATCAAAGCCTGAAAGTAAAGAACTGGAGAACCTGTGCCACTGCCAAGAATCTAATGATTCTCCAAAATTACGAGATCTCATGTGGCTGCTGTCATTTAGTTTGCTAAGTCATGTCTGACTCTTTCATGACCCCATGGACTGTAGCCCTCCAGGCTTCTCTGTCCATGGGATTCCCCAGGCAAGAATACTAGAGTGGGTTGCCATTTCCTTTTACAGGGGAAATTATCAACCCAGGGATCGAATTTGCATCTCCTGCATTGGCTGGTGAATTCTTTACCCCTGCACCACCAGGGAAGTCTCATTTGGACTGCAACAATACATGAAACAATCAATCACCATAAACACCACTGAATAAACATTTAGTAAATCTAAAAAGGAATAAAATATTTATAGTTTGCCAAAAGATCTTCCTGGATAATTTAAATAAAATTTTTTTCTTTACTTTAGGCCTTAATTTCATTTCATGCAAAGATGGGCACAATAAAGGGCAGAAATGGTATGGACCTAACAGAAGCAGAAGATATTAAGCAGAGGTGGCAACAATACACAGAAGAACTATACAAAAAAGACCTTAATGATCCATATAAACACGATGGTGTCACTCACCTAGAGCCAGACATCCTGGAATGCAAAGTTAAATGGGCCTTACGAAGCATTACTATGAACAAAGCTAGTGGAGGCGATGGAATTCCAGTTGAGCTATTTCAAATCCTAAAAGACGATGCTGTGAAAGTGTTGCACTCAATATGCCAGCAAATTTGGAAAACTCAGCCGGGGCCACAGGATTGGAAAAGGTCAGTTTTCATTCCAGTCCCCAAAAAAGGCAATGCCAAAGAATCTTCAAACTACTGCACAATTGCACTCATCTCACATGCTAGCAAAATACTGCTTAAAATTCACCAAGCCAGGTTTCAACAATACATGAACCATGAACTTCCAGATGTTCGAGCTGGATTTAGAAAAGGCAGATAAACCAGAGATCACATCGCCAATATCCACTGGATTATCGAAACAGCAAGACAGTTCCAGAAAAACATCTATTTCTGCTTTATTGGCTATGCCAAAGCCTTTGACTGTGTGGATCACAACAAACTGTGAAAATTCTTCAAGAGATGTGAATATCAGACCCTCTGACCTGCCTCCTGAGAAATCTGTATGCAGGTCACGAAGCAACAGTTAGAGGCGGACATGGAACAATAGACTGGTTCTAAATCAGGAAAGGAGTACATCAAGGCTGTATATTGTCACCCTGCTTACTTAACTTCTATGCAGAGTACATCATGTGAAATGCCAGGCTGGATGAAGCACAAGCTGGAATCAAGATTTCCAGGAGAAATATCAATAACCTCAGGTACTCAGATGATACCATCCTTATGGCAAAAAGCAAAAAAGAACTAAAGAGCCTCTTGATGAAAGTAAAAGAAGAGAGTGAAAAAGTTGGCTTAAAACTCAACATTCAGAAAACTAATATCTGGCATCTGGTCCTATCACTTCATGGCAAACAGATAGGAAAACAATGGAAACAGTGACAGATTTTATCTTTTTTGGGCTCCAAAATCACTGCAGATGGTGACTGCAGCCATGAAATTAAAAGACACTTGCTCCCTGGAAGAAAAGCTATGACCAACTTGGTGTATTAAAAAGCAGGGACATTACTTTGCTGACAAAGATCTGTCTAGTCAAGGCAATGATTTTTTCAGCAGTTATGTATGGATGTGAGAGTTGGACTATAAAGAAAGCTGAGTGCCAAAGAATTGATGCTTTTGAACTGTGGTGTTGAGAATCTCTTGGACTGCAAGGAGATGCATCCTAGAGGAAATCAGTCCTGAATGTTCATTGAAAGGACTGATGCTGAAACTGAAGCTCCAATATTTTGGCCACCTGATGCAAAGAACTGACTCCTTAGAAAAGACCCTAATGCTGGGAAAGATTGAAGGCGGGAGTAGAAGGGGACAACAGAGGATGAGACAGCTGGAAGGCATCACCGACTTGATGGACAAGAGTTTGAGTAAGCTCCAGGAAGCTGCAGTCCATGGGGTCGCAAAGAGAAAGACACGACTGAGTGACTGAACTGAACTGAGGCCTTAATCTAAAGCTTAATCCTCAATGTGCTTTTAAATCTCATTTTGAATAATTCAGAGTTTGGGGAAACAACCCATAATGTCAATAAGCCAGTGTAAGAGCTAAAGAAGCATTCACACAAAGTAATATATTAAAATCAATTCAGTAAGCTCCCAGAAGAGGAATCTACTATATGTTTAACCTCTCCATAATATTACATGACTCATGTACATATATTGATTAAATTTATGTCTCGCCGAATTACCACTCTTCTCACTAGATTTAGGACCTTTACATTATGTCTACATAGACATTTGAAAGAATACGTATTTCTTATTCTTTGAAGCTGGCATTTCCAGATGCCAACAGAATATTAGATTATAAGCACCAAATTGACATCATGTTCAAAATAAAGGGAATATTCAACTTTCTGATTTGTCAAATATAAACTTATTGTCAGTGACATGTCAATGTCTTTAAAAGACATTTTTTGTTTCAAAAAAACAAAATAAAATTTATGAACAGACAAAATCTTCAACTTCAAAGAAAGCCAAGTTAGAAAAATAATGAAGATCATTTTATTAGTAAAAGATGGTTATTGATGATAAGCTGTTTTATTAATATTTACTTATTTGGCTGCACCAGGTCTTCCTTGCAGCATGTGGGATCTAGTTCTCTGACCAGGGATCAAACCCAAGCCCTCTGCACTGGAGCACTGAGTCTTAGCCACTGGACCACCAGGAAAGTCCTAATGATAGGTTGTTTTAGGTTTCTACCATATTATGGTGTCAACACTCAACTTTTTCTTTGAGTAATTTCCCTTTCCTTATTCCAGGGATCTTGGTGAGACTGACAATCACAGTTGTCCTGTCTCCCTCGCCCCCAGAATGAGCATTTAACGCAGGCCTCATCAGTCAGAGTCCTTCCCCACAACCGATATTTGAACAAACGTGGAAAGTCATCTCTTTCCACAATTTTCACTGACTTGGGACCAGCATAAGCCTGGAGTTGCTTGTTGGCCAGCTTCTCCAGTTGCATAGAAGAAGTCCATTTTCTACAAGAGAGAAGAGGCCAACAAGTAGAGGAAAACAGAGGGAAGAAAGTGTAAGAGAGAGAGAAAAGGGGAAGGGAGAAAGAGACCTGACCTAATAGGATCACTGATGCCACTTAGTGAAGCTGAAAGCTAGTTTAACCCTTGAGTTTGCCCCAGTACATGAACCAGGAGATGCCTCTCTCTTTTTTTTTTGGTTTGTTCACACTAGTTTAAATTTGCAATTATGATCACCAATATAGTACCTTTCCAATTTTCGTGACAATATCTATTATTATGGAGAAATAATTATGTACCTATAATTACTACACATTACTGTTAGATTTTTTTTTTGGTCTCATGCAACAGAAACATGACTACAGTTTCTTAACTAAATATGGATTAATTTATTCTTGTAACAAGAATTCCAGAGGAAAGAACCCAGCTGGTACCAATGCTCAAGAAAGTCAGAAGCTCCTCCCAGCTTCCTGTTCTACCGTCTTAACTTGTGGCGTGTGTGCATGCTTAGTCACTCAGTTGGGTCCTGACTCTTTGTGACCCTATGGACTGCTCTTTGCAACCCCATGGACTGCAGCCTGCCAGACTCCTCTGTGCATGGGATTCTTCAGGCAAGAATACTGAAGGGGGTTGCCCTTTCCTCCTCCAGTGGACTGGTGAAGCCATTTCGTCATCTAAGTAGCAAGAAGGTTGCTCTACTTCCAGTCAGTCAAGGAGAAAGGAAGGGAAAAAGGGAAATGTGTGTGTCAGTTATTTCCTTTTCATTGGTAAAACAAAATTGTTTCTAGAAGCTCAACCTTTATAAACCAGAACACAGTCATATAGACATACCCAGCTGCAAGGGAGTTTGAGCAAGTAAGGTTTCTATAACAAGTCACATTCCTACCAAAGAAAGTCTTTTATTAATGAAGATGAGAATGAATATTGAGTAGGCAAATGCAACACTTTATTTTAGTGGCCTTATAAGTTGGTATAGCATTTGCGGAAAGCAATTTGGATTAACTGTAAAAGTATTCATACCTGGTGATCTAATAGTACTTCTTCTGGGGATTTATTATGGAACAATTCAAAACATGAAAAACTAATAATCCTAAAAATAGAGGGAAAATCTGTATAACAACTGTAATATCCAAAAATAAGGAAATAATTATGAAAATTAGTTGGCAGATTGTATATTGTACAGGCAATAAAAATTATAGCTCTTAAGACTTTGAAACAATATGAGGAAACGTTTAGGATATAACGTTAAATTTTCAAAGTTGACTATAGGATTTTATATGCACTAAAGGTACATATATGTTAAAAATCACAAAGGAAAAAATTACTGAAAGAAATTACACCAAAATGTTAACAGTGGTTGTATTAGGTTATTGTAGTTATAATTTTTCTTCTTTCCTCTGAGTTACAATTTTGTTTCCTTTAATGATACATTTTAAAATTAGAATATTTATTTTTAAATCAGTCAGTTTTATCAGCATATCTGTCTATTCTTTGAAGTAGTTCTCAGGTATATTAGATATGTTTTCTGTATGTTGATACTATTCTATTATTATCCCATTGCTCAAAATAACACTAGGATCAAAATGTTACCAAATAGATATTTGTTGGCAGATTATTAGATGTTTATTTTTAAGTAGTATTAACAGTGTATTAATCCAAGTTCTCCAGAGAAACAAAACCAATAGGATATATTTATGAAAAAGAAAGAGATATAAGAAATTGGTTCATGCAATTATGGAGGCTGGCAAGGCCAAAATCTGCAGAGCTGATATCCCCATTCAAGTCCAAAGGCTGATAGGCAAGAGAATTCTTTCTTATCAGGGGAGGGTCAGCCTAATGCGCTACTCAGGCCTTCAACTATTTAGATGAGGTGCACACACAATATGGAGAGCAGCCTCCTTTTAAAAAAAATAATAATAGTGTATTTTTAAAATATTTATTTACTCAATTAATCTACTTATTTGGCCATACCAGTTCTTAGTCGCAGCACATGGAATCTTCTACCTGTGTTGCAGCATTCAAAACTCTTATTTGCAGCATGTGGGATTTAGCTGCCTGACCAGGAATCGAACCAAAGTCCCCTGCATTGGGAGTGCAGAGTCTTAGCCACTGGACCACTAGGTAAGTCCACAATCTCCTTTGTTCAGTCTACAGTTTTAAATGTTAAATTGGTTAAATTTCACCCAACACCTCACAGAAATACACAAAATCATGTTTAACCAAATATCTGGACACCCCATGGCTCAGTCAAGTTGACATAAAATTAACCATCACAGTTACAGGCTAACTCAAACATATTTCACACGTTAGACTAATTTATGTCTTTTTAGATCCTGTTTTCTTTTCTCTACTTTATGTTTGTGTGTCTATACATTTTGCATTTGCCCAGCAGGACTTTGCCTTTGCTCATTCTGCTCCCTCTGGCTAAATGCTTTCCCTATAAGCGCCATATTTCTAAATCCTGATAATGTTTAGGCCCTACTCCAAGGCCACATCTTTCCTGATTCCTCCTGTCTTCACACTCCCTACGCAGACCACTCCTCCCACACACATCAAACTAGAAGTAACTTCTCCTTCTCAAAGTGCCCTGACTCTGCTTCTCTAACGGCATGTTCCATATGTACCTCGCTTTACAGATTTCTGAATAGGATTTTTTAGGCTATAAAATTCTTGAGAGAAGAATTCACGTCCAATTCAATCTTGAATCTCATGAATATCTTACACTGAATAGCTGTTCAACATTTATTTGTAAATATATTTTATATATTTTCCTTGCAGCCACAGGAGTCAGGAATTTCTTGGATAACAAATAATTCAAAGACATTGTCCTACAAAGTAATAGAGTTCAAGAAACTGTCTCTTGAGAAATCCATGTATTAAGTAGTCTAAGAAAACATACTTTTTAGCTGGTTAGAATCTTCAGTCACTTTGTAACAAGTATGTTCTATATATTTAAACATAATTTTAAGTATTAATTGTCAGATTGACTTGAAGAGTATTGGGGAATTGTTTTGATTATGATAGTAGTTTTCCTTCATTGCCACTTTCCCCACTTTTGAAGTCTGAAGCGGTTAATCCTTTCATCACTTCATTCTTATTAAGTACCTATTATTGCACTAACTCTTTGAGCAAGGGCATAAATTGAACAAGGGGGCTTCCCCAGTGTGGCTCAGTGGTAAAAACCTGCCTGGAGTGCAGGAGACATATGAGGCGTCGGTTTGATCCTTGGGTCGGGAAGATCCCCAGGAGAAGGAAATGGCAACTCACTCCAGTATTCTTGTCTGGGAAATCTCATGGACAGAGGAGACTGGTGGACTACGGTCCGTGGGGTCACAAAGAGTTGGACATGACTGAACACACACACACACACACACAAACTGAACAAAACTATAAGTGAGCTGGTCAAGCATGGCATTGGCTGTTCGTCATGCTTTAGAGAAGTCACATCATCTTTCTATTACATTGTTTTTATAAGAGTCCATAGAATCGACAGATTTTTAACAACAACTGCATCTGTGAGTGCCTTTCTTGAAACTGGATTTCACTACAATTAGTACATTTTACTAATCGCTCAGATTTGTCAAAATTTTCAAAGCCTTTCTTGTTTCTCCCTCTAGTGGTCAGCAACATTCATTGACATGGAAAACCAGCCGGGTGATCTTAAACATGGGTGAAAAGTGGAGGTGAACATTCAATTCTGGTGTAAGTAAATGTGAAATGTATTCAAATAGATGTTTCACAACTTTAGAAGAGGTTTATTTGAGATACAGTTTCTTTAGATACCACACATAAATATTCTTTATACCTATTTTTTTAATAACACCTATTTCTATTTTATACGAATAATTTTTAGACATTCTGTATAATAAATTTCCTATCCAGAAATAGGTCCAGAAATAATTTGGTTTTCATACCAAATTATCTGATATATTTGAGTAATAAGTACATTACTAGATAATTTTAATTCTTTTAATGTTTCCTTAATAGGATAATCCTTCCTCCACCCCCACACAATTTGCATCGACTCCTTGCTATTATGTAATGTTTCCAGTTTCAACGTTGATTTCTTGTTTTAAAGTATAATTAAAAGCTTCTTTAAGTATAAGTAAATTTTAAAATTCCATGAAACTTTTGTGAAGTAATGAGATGGTCAAATGTGAGTGCGATAAAGAGGGAATATGTGTGTGGGTAATGAATTCTGATATCAGAGGTGAAACTGTGGTCAAGTACTTCTGAATGGAAAAACTTTCAATTTTTTAAAATGTAGTTATTAGAAGTAGTACATAGTGAATCATCTTAAAAGGAATGCTGTCAAATATTATTATATAAAAATTGGCCTGCTTTGCTAAGATTCACAAAATAGTACTCCTGTTTAAGAGCGATCATTTTATTAAAAATAGAGTGACCATATAATTTGTCATCCAAATCAGAACACTTTTGAGACTGCAGAAGACCCCATAAATTATCTTGGACAACAAGTATAAATTGGGATTGTCCCAGACAAACTGGAGCATTCAGACACTCTAATGAACTCTAACTTATTACAAACATAAATTATTTAATTTATTAAAATTAGAAAGCAGTTGTAGCAGTTCTTTTACTAAGAAGATTACAGTGAGTCATGCAGATTTATTTGCTTTAGGCTAAAGTTACTTCTTCTAAGATGATTCAAGGACCAAAGACCCTAGGTCTATTAGAACCCTTTTATAGAGTAACCAACTCATCTCAGTTTCTCCAGGGCCTACCTAGTTTCAAAATTGAAAGTCTGTCATCTCAGGCCCAGGCAAACCAAGCAGGTTAATCACCCGAATTCCATACAGCCACCTTCTACTAAGCTGGCATCTCCTCCATGGCCCTTGAGCTAATGTGGGGCAGGTCGCTCAATGAGAACCTCTTCTACCAGGAGTGAAGCAACTCTTTCCTGACCCCTAACCTAGTTCCAGCCTGCCTCCAACTGCCCCAGGGCTCAGCCTTCATTTCAAGGACACTGCTGACCGTGACCCTGGTGCCATGACACATTGTGCCTCCTGACACAGCCTTTCTGCTCCCCATCTACCATTAACACCCTTGTTTCCACTGAGAGGCCGCACATCAATGCACTACTCGGGTCTTTGTGCTGCCATGAAAAGGCCTTCTGTTCTGCCATCTACTTGAGAGTTTCACACGCTTCACTTCTGGTGCAAGACTTCATCTTTTACTAAGCTTTGCATGCAGGAAGGAAATGAAAAGCGCTTTCCTATCCTCAAGAAGAGATTAACAACATTAAGCGATTCCTTTAGGCATATTAAGTCACAAGTCAAGCCAACTATTGAAAATTGTTAAAGAAATGTTCCACAGTGTTAACTACAAAAAGCTACTGAACCTTATAGCTTAGCAAATTTTGAGAAAGAATTTCTAAAGATGCCAAGAGCACATTTTTGAAATGGGCAATAATTTTTTTTTTCCATGAAAAGTAAAATACAAGGACCAGGTTACAGTGAAGCAGGAGGGAAGGGGACAGGGTGCAACACTCAAAGAATGACACAGCTGTTGTGAATAGGACATAAACTGGTTAGAACCACCTAGGCCCAAGGTGGTGAAAGATTCAACTTCCAGTAGACCTTGAGCCTCATTATATGCTCATTGCAATACATTAGTATATGCTAAATAACTCACCCACAGGGGCCATGACAGTTCCTAGGCTGACCACAAAAAGCCAAAAAGTGAGGGTAGGCCAGTTCCTGGAAATCCCTCTCCTTCCCCAAAACATTTGGACTAATTCCTCCCACTTGTTAGCCCATGAAATTACACAGCTGATAAAAACTAACCACCCTATATTTCAGGGCCACTATTGCCTTTTGAGGCTGACCACATTCTGTCTATGAAATGTTTTTCTCCCATGGTCTCTCACCTTCTGAAATGGTCCACACTCTGACTATGGTGTCTGTATCTCTCTCAATAAATCTATTTCTTAACTATCACTTTGCAGCTCACTGAATTCCTTCTGGGATGGGACATAAAGAACCTATGCTTCATTAAGTCCTGAGATCAGGTGTGGAATTCCAATTAAAAGACAGTAGGTTAGAGTTCCAGCCAGTGGGTTCAAGTCCCAGTCTGAGTGCTGGATAGCTTCCCATCAGAGTCCCATCTGACTTGTGCGATTTCAACAGCAACCTTGTCTCTTATAGTCGATGATCTAGACGGCAATCTGCTCTGTGATGGAGGTTGATTTCCTCTCCAGCAAACAGTTTGCTCATCATCGCCACTGGATGTCTGACAGGCACCCACATTCAACATGAGCAGAAATGAGCCCATCATCTTCCCCACAAATCACTGTTCTCTTTTTCCATTCTTCTTTCCCTAAACAAACTGCATCACCAGCCAGCCAGATGCAGAACCAGAAATTTAGGAGTCATCTTTGACTCCTCCTTCTCCCTCACCCTCAGATTCCATGGATCCTCCTTCAAGTGCTTCTCAAACCCATTGCATTTGCTCTATCTTCACAATACACATCCTGGCTATCATCCCCACTATCATTATTTCAATTAATCAAAGAATGTGGCTGTGTTGGGACTCAGTTGTGACATATGGGATCTCAGTTGTGTCATCTGGGGTTCTTCATTGTGGTGCATGAACTCTCTAGTTATGGCTCATGGGCTCTAGAGCATGGGCTCAGTAGTTTGGCCTACAGGCTTAGTTTCTCCGCAGCATATGGGATCATAGATACCGACCAGGTATCAAACCCACATTGCAAGGCAGTCTCTCAACCATTGGACCACCAAGGAAGTCCCAGGTCACTATCATTTTTCCAATAGAGTCTACACTATTGTCTCCTCCTAATACATTGTCCACACAACAGGCACATAAATAGTATTATGAGCTGAATCAGTCAGTTCAGTTCAGTTGCTCAGTCATGTCCGACTCTTTGCAACCCCATGAATTGCAGCACTCCAGGCCTCCCTGTCCATCACCAACTCCCAGAGTTCACTCAGACTCATGTCCATTGAGTCAGTGATGCCATCCAGCCATCTCATCCTCGGTCGTCCCCTTCTCCTCCTGCCCCCAATCCCTCCCAGCATCAAAGTCTTTTCCAATGACTCAACTCTTCGCATGAGGTGGCCAAAGTACTGGAGTTTCAGCTTTAGCATCATTCCTTCCAAAGAAATCCCAGGGTTGATCTCCTTCAAAATGGACTGGTTGGATCTCCTCGCAGTCCAAGGGACTCTCAAGAGTCTTCTCCAACACCTCAGTCCAAAAGCATCAATTCTTCTGAGCTCAGCCTTCTTCACAGTCCAACTCTCACATCCATACATGACCACTGGAAAAACCATAGCCTTGACTAGACAGACCTTAGTCGACAAAGTAATGTCTCTGCTTTTTAATATGCTGTCTAGGTTGGTCATAACTTTTCTTTCAAAGAGTAAGCGTCTTTTAATTTCATGGCTACAGTCACCTTCTGCAGGGATTTTGGAGCCCAAAAAAATAAAGTCTGACACTGTTTCCACTGTTTCCCCATCTATTTCCCATGAAGTGATGGGACCAGATGCCATGATCTTCGTTTTCTGAATGTTAAGCTTTAAGCCAACTTTTTCACTCTCCTCTTTCACTTTCATCAAGAGGCTTTTGAGTTCCTCTTCACTTTCTGCCATAATGGTGGTGTCATCTGCATTTCTGAGGTTATTGATATTTTGCCCGGCAATCTTTATTCCAGCTTGTGTTTCTTCTAGCCCAGCGTTTCTCATGATGTACTCTGCCTATATGTGTCCCCCCAATTCATATGGTGAAATCCTAACCCCTAGTACCTTAAATGTGATGACTTTGTGATAGGGCCTTTAAAGAGTAATTAAAGGATGTTAACTAGACTTTTTATGGTGATCATTTTGCAATATATACAAATATTGAATCATTATGCTGTATACCTGAAACTATTATAATGCTATATGTTGATTATACCTTGATTAAAAAATCCTAAATGCTAAAAAAAAGAGGCAATTAAGTTAAAACAAGATCATTATGGGGGCTCTAATCTAATCTGATTGGTGTCCTTATAAACAAAGAAAACTTGGGCACACAGAGATGCTGGCAAACAATCCCCTCAGAAAATGAGCAGAAGACCTAAATAGACATCTCTTTAAAGAAGACATACAGATGGCCAATAGGCACTTGAAAAGATACTCAACATCACTAATTATTAGAGAAATGCAGTTCTAAACTACAATGAGACATCACCTCACACCAGTCAGAATGGCTATCATCAAAAAAATCCACAAATAATAAATGCTGGAGAGGATGTGGAGAGATGAGACCCTCCTACACTGTTGGTGGGAATGTAAATTCGTAGAGCCCCTATGGAGAACAATATGAAGGTTTCCTATAAAACTAAAAATAGAGCTACCATATGACCCTGCAATCCCACCCCTGGGCATATATCTAGAGGAAAACATGATCCAAAAAGATACATGCACTCCAATGTTCACTGCAGCATTATTTACAAATAGTCAAGACATGGAAGCAACCTAAATGTCTATAAGCACAGGGATGGATAAATAAGATGTGGTACGTATGTACAATGGAATATTACTAAATTCATTAAAAAGAATGAAATAATGCCATTTGCAGCAACATGGATGGATGTAGACAGTGTCATACTGAGTGAAGGAAGTCAGAGAAAGAGAAATAATGTATGACATCCCTTATATGTAGAATCTAAAAAGAAATGAAATAAATGAATTTACTTCCAAAACAGAAACAGATTCACAGGCTTCAAGAAGGAGCTTATGGTTGCCAGGGCAGGGAAGGGGGTGACGGAGAAGGATGAGGGGAAGGGATATTTAGGGAGCTTGGGATGGACATGTGCATACTGCTTCATTTAAAATGGATAGTCAACAAGGACCTACAATATAGCACATGAAACTCTGCTCAATGTTATGTGGCAGCCTGGATGGGAGGAGAGTTTGGAGGAGAATGGATACATGTATATGCATGGCTGAATCCCCTCACTGCTCACCTATCACAATATTGTTTGTTCATCAGCTATACCTCAAATCACAATAAAGATTTTAAAAAGAGAGAGACCCTAGGGGCATACACTCAAATAAAAGACCTTTTGAAGAGGTGGCAAGAATGGAGCCACCTGCAAGCTAAAGAAAGAGGCCTTAGAGGAAACCAACCCTTCCAGCATCTTGATCTCGGACTTCTGGCCTGTAGAACTGTGAGACTATTACTTCCTGTTGTTTAAGACACTAGTCTGTGGTGTTTAGTTAAGGCAGCCCTAGCAAATTAATTCATGTGGCATTTTCCCCTTCCCATTACCCTTCAAATAAAATGCAATACAATTAACATGGCCTGTAAAGGCCTACGTGATCTGGCCCTATGATCATCTCCTGCCTCATCCCTCTCCCAAGGTCTCTGCCGTCTGTCCCATGCTTAGCCACTCAGTCATGTCCCACTCTTTGCAACCCCATGGACTGCAGCCCACAGGCTCCTCTATCCATGGGGATTCTCCAGGCAAGTGTACTGGAGTGTGTTGCCATGCCTTCCTCCTAGGGATCTTCCCAACACAGGGATGAAACCCAGGTCTCCCTCATTGCAGGCAGATTCTTTACCGACTGAGCTCACCAGGGAGACCGTATTGAACTTCTCAGTCAAACCTGAGGCCTTTTCACAAGGTGTCTCTTTTGCTGGAAAGAGTCCTTCACTCTCATTATCCACCTAACTTCAAGTCTCAGCCCAAATGTTACTCCCTCAAGGAAATCTCCCTAACACCAGGTCTCAGTCAATTTTCTCTTTACATCATTAAACACAGTTTCTCTATTTGCCTCATATGTTCTGTTTTCCCCACACTAATTCAGAGCTCCCCAATAGCTGAACCACTCTTGTCTTGCTTACCCTTCTATCTATAGTGCCAGCACAGCACTTGATACATAGAAATATAGTTGGCCATATGACCTATACTCTCTTTCAATATTTACAGCCTCCTCTGATGAGGAATTGAAACCTCTGTTGGGTTAGTTGGAAAACCCACTAGGATAGCACCATAAGATGCCAAATATGCAACCCTCCTCCCAGCAGGCTCTATCTTCACCAGTGTCCTCAGCTCAGAGGATCCTTTTAAGAGGTTTAGTCTGAAGGAAGGATGGCAAACAACAGACCTCAAAGTTCCTCCTGTGGACTCTGCTCCAAGTGACTTAGGAGAAGATCTAGGATCTCTCTCTATCCCAGACCATCTGAGAGTGTGTCTGTAAAATGGTATTCAGAGACTGGTATTCAGGACTGTGAACTAGCCTAGTGAATGCTCCATACAACAGTGTTTTGAACTGCAGCCAACATCATTTACAAAAATAATTTTTGGAATGTTAAGGGGGCATTTTAAACCTAGAATGCAGTAGGAGGAACACATATTTTCAAATAGGAATCTGAAGTGTTTTTCGTGTTCTGATAATCTCACTGAAGTTGGAGGCCATTAGGTGAATTTTGTTCTGTGAGGAAGAGAACAGATATTCCTAGGGTGCTAGAAATGAAGAACTTCACAGATATGAAAATGAACTTTCTACTCTGAGAAGCTATCCTTAAATTGTTTCTTTCCTCTGGGAGTCTCCTGGCCTTTCAGGTCCTGAATCAGTAAAATATACTTCTTTTTTTTTTTGGTCTATAGAGCCCCAATATTCCATGATCTTCCATCACAGAAAGTCATCATGACCTACATTTTCTCTGTGGGTTCTTGAGACACCTTCGTTCTGATGCCTCCAGTGATGTCTGAGACACAGGGTTCCTGGTCCTGATGTATGAGGCAATTACGTGTGGAGGTCTTGCCTGAAGACAACCAGGGACTTGTCTGCATGATGGTGGCTGGCTAGCAAAGATAGGTGGAAAAGGTCAGCCTGCAGGCTGATTGTGAGAAACCTAAATTCAATCCCATTTAGAGTTTAGTTATTTTTAAATTGCTATATGCAACTTCAGTTCAGTTCAGTCACTCAGTTGTGTCCAATTCTTTGTGACTCCATGGACTGTAGCATTCCAGGCTTCCCTGTCCATCACCAACTTCCGGAGCCTACTCAAACTCATACCCATTGCATCGGTGATGTCATCCAACCATCTCATCCTCTGTCATCCCCTTCTCCTCCCACCTTCAATCTTTTCCAGCATCAGAGTCTTTTCCAATGAGTTGGTTCTTCACATCAGGTGACCAAAGTAGTGGGGTTTCAGCTTCAGCATAAGTCCTTCCAATGAATACTCAGGACTGATTTCCTTTAGGATGGACTGTTTGGATCTCCTCGCAGTCCAAGTGACTCTCAAGAGTCTTCTCCAACACCAGAGCTCAAAAGCATCAATTCTTCAGAGCTCAGCTTTCTTTATAGTCCAACTCTCACTGGAAAAACCGTAGCTTTGACTAGGTGGCCCTTTGTTGGCAAAGTAATGTCTCTGCTTTTTAGTACGCTGTCTAGGTTGGTCATAGCTTTTATTCCAAGGAGCAAGTATCTTTTAATTTCATGGCTGCAGTCATCATCTGCATTGATTTTGGAGCCCTCCCAAAATAAAGTCTGTCACTGTTTCCATTGTTTCCCCATCTATTTGCCATGAAGTGATGGGACCATATGCCATGATCTTAGTTTTCTGAATGCTGACTTTTAAGACAACTTTTTCACTCTCGTATTTCACATTCACCAAGAGGCTCTTTAGTTCTTCTTCACTTTCTGCCATAAGGGTGGTGTCATCCAGTTATGGTCACGTATTTTTATCTCGTACTAAAATCCTCAAAATAGCCTGCAAGAGATTATCAAATGATAGCTATCAAAATGATGATGTAAAAAAAATGATGATGTAGATGTATATTCATTAATAGTTTATTGAGATGAAAGACATGTATAACACATTATTAAATGGAAACAGTTACCAAACAGGATTCATAGTGGGTCCCATTTTTATAGAAATGTAATACATATTTAGATCTATATACCACAGTCAAAAACAAAAACTAGTTAGTTAAACTTTTTTAAAAGCTCTGTAAGATAAATAGGGGATATCTGAAACTTAACACTCTAAGTGATAGGACTGAGGCCATGTCTTATTTAAAAAAATAGTAAAAGATTTGAATTCAGGTGCATCTGAAATCAAAGCTTTTTTACCCTTTTGTTAGGTTATTTTTTGGTCACCCTTTAAGCAGTGCTGCAGGCTCCTCAGAGGAATCCTCATTTATAAGTAAAGAAACCTACCCTAGACTCCATTAAGGCCTCATAAAAATAAGGTTCTGGGGTGTGTGTGTTAGTTGCTCAGTCATGTCTGACTCTGTGCCAAACTCCTTTAACCATGGAATTCTCCAGGCAAGAATACTGAAATGGGACAAACACAGGTCACCTGCATTGCAGGCAGATTCTTTACTGTCTGAGCCACCAGGGAAGCCCAAGTTTCAGATAGCCATGAGAAAACTCTTCACCTCCAAATTGGCTACAGTCATAATGTCTCCTTATTTACACTGATTAAGCCACAGTAGGCCCAATTTGCCATAGTTTTTATTCTGTCTGTATCTACAACTTTGGGGAAAAAACATAAAGAAGCCACATTTGACTATGGCTTTCATAAGTATACCTTAAAGGATATGGTTTTATAAGTACATTAAAATATTTAATTTCATTCCTCTAGGTATCTCAGGACCTTTGATATGATCAGATTATAATCTTAGTCAAGGACCACTTTATATTGTCCTATGTTATTTCACTTACTGAGCAATAGAAATTTCTCATTTCCATTGTGAAGACAGAGAAAGAAAAGGAGCATGATTCATAAGAAAAGGAACTCTGAAGTCCAGTCTTATATTATATTCTGATAATTGTGGTTGTGAAATAAACAAAAGAAGAGAAGGACCTAGGATATTGCCTAAGAGACATGAAAGTAAAATGAGCTGTAAAAGTACTGATTGTTATAACAAAACCTTAAAGAGAATTTCCTGTCTAACTAGCAAACAATAAGAAATATTTATCTTCAGGAAATCACCCTTACCAGCTATTTTAAGGTCAAAAAAGTTAAGGAAATTGTTGTTCTAGCTGTCTAGTTCTCCTTAGCAGAAATCTTTACTAACTTTAAAAATTATATCTCACACTTAACTTGGAAGTCTTAAAATAAAACATATGAAGGAAAGTCCAAAACCACGTTAATATTACACAGTAAATTTTAGTTTCAGTATTCAATACTTCAATGTAAAACATTTTCCTTCTACTATTTATTTATAGTAGTATTATTATAACATAAAAGAACACATTTCTTAAACTAAATCTTACACTTGTGCTGTCCAATATAGCATTTATCAAGCACTTGTTTGATGTATGGGTGGATCAAATTAAGATGTGCTTTAACTGTAAAATACACATCAGAATTTTACATTTTAGGAATCAGTGAACTAAAATGGACTGGAATGTGTCAATTTAACTCAGTCAGTCAGTCAGTTCAGTCACTCAGTCGTGTTCGACTCTTTGTGACCCCATGAATCGTAGCATGGCAGGCCTCCCTGTCCATCACCAACTCCCGGAGTCCACCCAAACTCATGTGCATCAAGTCGGTGATGCCATCCAGCCATCTCATCCTCTGTCATCCCCTTCTCCTCCTGCCCCCAATCCCTCCCAGAATCAGGGTCTTTTCCAATGAATCAGCTCTTTGCATGAGGTGGCCAAAGTATTGGAGTTTCAGCCTCAGCATCAGTCCTTCCAATGAACACCCAGGACTGATCTCCTTTAGAATGGACTGGTTGGATCTCCTTGCAGTCCAACGGACCCTCAAGTCTTCTCCAACACCATAGTTCAAAAGCTTCAACTCTTTGGTGCTCAGCTTTCTTCACAGTCTGACTTTCACATCCATACATGACCATTGGAAAAACCATAGCCTTGACTAGACAGACCTTTGTTGGCAAAGTAATGTCTCTACTTTTTAATATGCTATCTAGGTTGGTCATAACTTTCCTTCCAAAAAGTATGCGTCTTTTAATTTCATGGCTACAGTCACCTTCTGCAGTGATTTTGGAGCCCAGAAAAATAAAGTCAGCCACTCTCTCCATTTTTTCCCCATCTATTTCCCATGAAGTGGTGGGACCAGATGCCATGATTTTCGTTTTCTGAATGTTGAGCTTTAAGCCAACTTTTTCACTCTCCTCTTTCACTTTTAAGAGGCTTTTTAGTTCCTCTTCACTTTCTGCCATAAGGGTGGTGTCATCTGCATATCTGAGGTTACTGATATTTTTCTCGCCAAACTTGATTCCAGTTTGTCCTTCCTCCAGCCCAGCGTTTCTCATGATGTACTCTGCATATAAGTTAAATAAGCAGGGTGACAATATACAGCTTTGATGTACTCCTTTTCCTATTTGCAATTTAACTCAGATGACCATTATATCTATTACTGTGGGCCAGAATCCCTAAGAAGAAATGGAGTAGCCCTCGTAGTTAACAAGAGTCCAAAATGCAGTACTTGGATGCAATCTCAAAAACAACAGAGTGATCTCTATTTCTGAGGCAAACCATTCAATATCACAGTAATCCAAGTCTATGCCCCAACCAGTAATGCTGAAGAAGCTGAAGGTGAATGGTTTTAAGAAGACCAAGACCTACAAGATCTTCTAGAACTAACACCCAAAAAAGATGTCTTTTCCATTATAGGGGACTGGAATGCAAAAGTAGGAAGTCAAGAAACACCTGGAGTAACAGGCAAATTTGGCCTTGGAGTACAAAATGAAGCAGGGCAAAAGTTAACAGAGTTTTGCCAAGAGAATGCACTGGTCATAGCAAACACCCTCTTTCAGCAACACAAGAGAAGACTCTACACATGGAGAGCACCAGACTGATTATATTCTTTGCAGCCAAAGATGGAGAAGCTCTATACAGTCAGCAAAAACAAGACCAGAAGGTGATTGTGGCTCAGATCATGAACACCTTATTGCCAAATTCAGACTTAAATTGAAGAAGGCAGGGAAACCCACTAGACCATTCAGGTATGACCTAAATCAAATCCCTTATGATTATACAGTGGAAGTGAGAAATAGATTCAGGGGATTAGATCTGATAGACAGAGTGCCTGAAGAACTATGGATGGAGGTTTGCGACATTGTACAGGAGGCAGTGATCAAGACCATCCCCAAGAAAAAGAAAGGCAAAAAGACAAAACGGTTGTCTGAGGAGGCCTTACAAATAGCGGAGAAAAGAAGAGAAGCAAAAGGCCAAGGAGAAAAGGAAAGATATATGCTATGGACATGTGTTTGAGTAAGCTCCAGGAGTTGGTGATGGACAAGGAAGCCTGGCATGCTGCAGTCCGTGCGGTCTCAAAGAGTCAGACATGACTGAGCGACTGAACTGAACACATCAGAATTTAAAGACCCTCAAAAAAGGATGTAAATACTTCAGTAAATTTGTATTGATTACATGTTGAAATTATAATATTTGTATATATAGAGTTAAATGAAATAACATCATTTAAATGAATTCTACCTACTGCTTTTTACTTTTTAAATTGACTTCTGGAAAATTTTAATGTGACTTGCATAATATTTCCACTGGACAGCACTGCCTTCACTTTTCAGTAATTTTAGGATACTGAATCAGAAGACTATTAGACTTCATTCCTATCTTCTTGGGATATCTCAAGCTTACAGTTTACCTTAAAAGAGGATCAGAAACATAAAATCTACAAACATGGTTAATAAAATGAAAAGCATGAAACTCATATGCACATACATTTATCTGTACCTCCTAAATCCTTTCACTTACCCCCATCTTCATCACCACTACTTGGTCAAGCTGCCTTTGTCCCTCGCCTGAATTAACAGAATAGTCTTGAACGGATGCAGCAAAACCTCTCTGATGCCCACCCATAACTCCTTGTTATTACTCTGTCAGTTCTTGCTGGCCAAATTTCCTCTGCCAGGATCCACTTTCTTTTAAGCCCAAAACTTTCTCTGATCAAAGGATCCCATTCTATCATATCTGTAAAAAAGGAAGTACCAAGAAATTAATACTTTCTGGGAGCACCCATCGCCCCCAAATTGACAGGAATTGGTATATAAATACCCAAGCTCCTTGTCCCTTGGCTGGAGTAACCCAGTGGTATATGCTCTACACCGGAGTTTTCCAGAGTTCCTTAGTGGGATTAAGCATTAATTACCCACAACCGTATCTACATTCCATAGGGCTGCCAAGAGTCAGACACAACTGAGTGACTGAGCACAGCGCAGCACCTTGTTTAGTGTTTCACCCTTCATTTGCTCCTGCCCTTCCCTACCTCTCTTCCTCATCCCTTGCCAGAGTTTCCTGGGGTCATTTCAGAAAAAAACTACCTACATTAGAATCCTTGTCTATGGGTCTACTTCTTGTCTATGGAACATAAACTGAGATAATTAGTTTTCCCACTGCCACACTCATCTTTAACCAATCCATTCTCCACCTTAAAAGGCAACTATCTTTTTAAACTATCACCAGAATTATATCGGAGAAGGCGATGGCACCCTACTCCAGTACTCTCGCCTGGAAAATCCCATGGACAGAGGAGCCTCGTGGGCTGCAGTTCGTGGGGTCGCGAAGAGTCAGACACGACTGAGCGACTTCACTTTTACTTTTCACTTTCATGCATTGGAGAAGGAAATGGCAACCCACTCCAGTGTTCTTGCCTGGAGAATCCCAGGGATGAGGGAGCCTGGTGGGCTGTTGTCTATGGAGTCGCACGGGGTCGCACAGAGTCGGACACGACTGAAGCGACTTAGCAGCAGAATCATATCACTTCTTATCTAAAACCTTTCAGTGACTCCCATTGCTTTTAGGATAAGGACTATCTGATACCTTAGTTTGAAGTTTCTAGATGTTGATTCCAATGATTACTTTACTACCCGAGTTCCTTTGCTGCACTCTAGAGATCTTACCTGGAGAAGGCAATGGCAACTCACTCCAGTACTCTTGCTTGGAAAATCCCATGGACGGAGATCCCTGGTAGGCTGCAGTCGATGGGGTCGCTAAGTTGGACTTGACTGAGCGACTTCACTTTCAATTTTCGCTTTCATGCATTGGAGAAGGAAATGGCAACCCACTCCAGTGTTCTTGCCTGGAGAACCCCAGGGACGGGGAGCCTAGTGGGCTGCCTTCTATAGGGTCACACAGAGTTGGACACTACTGAAGTGACTTAGCAGCAACAGCAGCAGAGATCTTACCATCAAACAAAACATTGTAAATCAACTATACTCCAATCAAAAGTTTTTGTAAAAAATAGAACTTCTGCACCTTGAACATTACAAATTCTAGTATCCTACTTCAACCACAGTCTATATTCATACAAACACTACTATACCTGCACCAGACCCCCAGTCCCTCAACCCTGCCCTTTCTCTCCCTCTGTCAAACTCACAATGGTTTTGCTATTCTTCCTAAACTCCTAGAAATATCACTTATACTATATTATCAGCAGTCTCAACTCTGTTGGCCCTTCACTCTGGTAGTATTAGCATGGAAACCATCAGCCAAGAATATTTTTACAATCTGCGTCTTTTACATCCAGGCCGAAAGCAAATATAACAGAGTAGATAGCTCATAATTTTAAATTTTCACAATGAGGTATTTTTCCCCATTCCCAGGGGGAATCCACAAATAAGCGATCCTGATCTCAAATAAACCCTAATTATAGCTCAATAATTTAAATGTGTTTCATCACTTCCATTGGAAATTCTAAATTTTCATTATTTTCCATCACCCTTCCTTTGTTCACTTTCAGCAGATTACACTGACTCTGAGTTTGCAGAGAAGCAAGTCTATCAAGGTCTCTATTCTATCATCCTGTCAAGAGCCCATCTCCCCACCTATGCTCCAAAACCCAAATCTTTTTCCTCCAAGACTGAATCTGAATCTGAATCCAAGTCTTTCCATAAACAAGATGCAGACCAACTTGCCAGCCTCACATTCTGCCTCTCCTGCAGGTACATCCTACCTGCAGTTCCCGGAATGCTGTCCAGACATGCAGAGCATCTGAAGCCTGATGTGGTGGATCTTATCCAATAAGACCAGGAACAGATGAACCCAGGAGATAGTTTCCTGAATAAGGCTGAATTTCTCTTTCCAGGAATGCTATCAGAACAAGGACCCGGTCAAGGAGGAGAACACAAGCCATAAATCATGACATGAAGTTGAAAGGTCATAAACCAAAGATTCTAATAAATGGGGAGACCTAATTCAGAGAGCAAGAGCAGACAGAAAGTACAAAGGGGTCAATAAAGAGGAAACAGACATGGAGCAAGAAGTGAGTTAGGTCCAGGGTAATGCTCTTAATCCCTGCACAGTTGGCTCCTTTCAGTTCAGTTCAGTTCAGTCGCTCAGTTGTGTCCGACTCTCTGCGACCCCATGAATCGCAGCACGCCAGGCCTCCCTGTCCATCACCAACTCCCAGAGTTCCCTCAGACTCGCGTCCATTGAGTCAGTGATGCCATCCAGCCATCTCATCCTCGGTCGTCCCCTTCTCCTCCTGCCCTCAATCCCTCCCCGCGTCAGAGTCTTTTCCAATGAGTCAACTCGTCGCATGAGGTGGCCAAAGTACTGGAGTTTCAGCTTTAGCATCATTCCTTCCAAAGAAATCCCAGGGCTGATCTCCTTTAGAATGGACTGGTTGGATCTCCTTGCAGTCCAAGGGACTCTCAAGAGTCTTCTCCAACACCACAGTTCAAAAGCATCAATTCTTCGGTGCTCAGCCTTCTTCGCAGTCAAACTTTCACATCCATACATGACTACTGGAAAAACCATAGCCTTGACTAGACGGACCTTAGTCAGCAAAGTAATGTCTCTGCTTTTGAATATGCTATCTAGATTGCTCATAACTTTTCTTCCAAGGAGTAAGCGTCTTTTAATTTCATGGCTGCAATCACCATCTGCACCTTTAGGTCATCCAAAGTCATTAAATATCACCTACTGAAAGACTTCCCAGCAGCCCCATTTGGCTAGTCACTTAGTTACTCATCACATTGCTATGTCTTAATTAATAACACTCTGCATAATACTGTAGGTGCTAGCTGACATTTGATTGTTGATTTATTGTACATCTCTCCCAACTAGAATGTAAGCTCCATTAGAACAAAACTCTTATTTATTCTATAACCCCAATGACAAAAACATTGCTTGATAAATATTAAGTAAATGAATTAAATCTCAGGAATACTTTGCATTTTTTAAAGACCTCCAAGTGATTCTAACTTTAGTCAGAATGAAAACCATTGGGTTAATAGATGTATTGTTCACACTATGCTGGGATGTGGAAGTTAATGAGACATGATCTTGAAAAGTGCAGAACCCAGCCAGACAAATGAAACATTGCTCTCTTTCATTAGGCCTTTAAAAATACTGTTTCTAAGGCCTAGAACTTGCTTTCCTTAACATTCCTTAGGTGTTTTGTTCACACATCATCTTTTTAATATCCATAAACACTAAAGACAATATTTTTTAATTATTTGCTTTCCCTAGCCTTGAACATTCTCTGGCATGCGTTAGATACTCAATAAATATTTCTTGAATTGCACTGCCTGGATTTGTTCCAGCCTACTGGGTTGGCTGTTGTTCTCTGATACAGCTTATACATTAATATTAATGATCATGCATTTAACATACCATGTGCCAGGCACTGTGCTAACCCCTTATATATCGTATCAAAGAATTGTTATCAATAATTCTTAATATTATTTAATAACTATTATTAATTCTCAAAAGAATACTTCAGGAGAGAAGTTTTCTTTCTTTGTTACACGTACAAATGAGGAAACTTGAGACTCAGGAAGGTTTTATATATAGGGTAAGTAAAAGAGGATTTATAACTATGGCTTTGTGTTCTATCCTATATTGTTTTGTGCAATCAATATAGTGCCTATAAGCAGTGCATCGGTATTTTTAGTGTACATTATTTCTGCCCCAAATCTTTTATTAACTAATAATGGAATCTAGGACAAGCTCCCAAATATCTTGATGGATCTTAGTCTCTTCACCTATAGTACCAGGAATTAGATGAAGCTAACTGCTTGGTCTCCTTCAGCTCTAAAATTATATACATACAGGAGTTCATAGACTTTCAAGCATTTCACCATCTGTTTCTGCATTTCTATTTCATACAGTGATCACATCAAAACAATATAAAACAGCTTCCATTTCCCAGAATTCTCCTCTTAAAACCACCAGAACTATTTTGAAATATGAAATGAATGAAGTCATATCATCAAAGCCACAGAAGAGAAGCTCCTTCCTCAAACAGTTTGCATGTTTCTCAACAGAGATAACATCATTGATGTAATTACCTATTAGATAAATACTCTCACTAATGAGAATATTTCACAGGGGAGCAATGGAAGAATGAAATTTTAGGCTATGTAATAGTGGTATTAGCCCTTGCGAAAATTTTGGCAGGGGGTGGGGGTAAGGGATTAAACACTAGTCCCAAATATATTTATTATTTATGAATTTTACTGAAAGTTGAGTTTGGAAATGCAGAGTGGAGGGGGGAGGAGGAAGAACCTGTTGCTAATCTTCAAAATTAGTAGGTGTGGATCAAATAATATCTCAGGTTGTTCCAAATCTGTGAATTAGCTCACAGGGTATGAAAACCTAGCAAGAAATTCCTTTTAAAAGGCAGTTCAGTTCAGTTCAGTTGCTCATTCATGTCCAACTCTTTGGACCCCATGGACTGCAGCATACCAGGCTGCCTTGTCCATCACCAACTCCCAGTGTTTACTCAAACTTATGTCCATTGAATCGGTGATGCCATCCAACCATCTCATCCTCTGTTGTCCCCTCTCCTCCCACCTTCAGTCTTTCCCAGCATCACGGTTTTTTCCAAGGAGTCGGTTTTTCGCATCAGGTGGCCAAAGTATTGGAGTTTCAGCTTTAGCAACAGTCCTTCCAAAGAATAATCAGGACTGATTTCCTTTAGGATGGACTGGTTGAACCTCCTTTCAGTTCAAGGGTCTCTCAAGAGTCTTCTCCAACACCACGGTTCAAAAGCATCAATTCTTTGGTGCTCATCTTTCGTTATAGTCCAACTCTCACACCCATACATGACTACTGGAAAAACCATAGCTTTGACTAGATGGACCTTTGTTGGCCAAGTAATGTCTCTGTTTTTAGTATGCTGTCTAGGTTGGTCATAACTTTTCTCCCACAGAGCAAGCATCTTTTAATTTCATGGCTGCAGTCTCCATCTGCAGTGATTTTAGAGCCCCCCAAAATAAAGTCTGACACTGTTTCACTGATTCCCACCTATTTGCCATGAAGTGATGGGACCAGATGCCATGATCTTAGGTTTCTGAATGTTGAGCTTTAAGCCAACTTTTTCACTCTTCTCTTTCACTTTCATCAAGAGGCTCTTTAGTTCTTCTTCACTTTCTGCCAAAAATGGTGTCATCTGCATATCTGAGGTTATTGATATTTTTCCTGGCAATCTTGATTCCAGCTTGTGCTGCATCCAGTCCAGTGTTTCTCAAGGTTAGCAAGTTTGAAAACTTATCTTGAAGCAAAGAAGATCAGTTCTTAGGTTGAAGATCATACCTTCAAATGAAATTAAGAACTAAAACGTAAGTCTGTTTTTCATAAGGCTACAGTAGCAATGAAAGCTTTACAATTCTAACACAAATACTGGATTCCTGAGCATCACTGCTGAAGCCACACAGCAGTTTTGATGTGCATTTTCTCCACTGGCAGTGCAGAGATGAAGAGGAAAGCAAGCAGGAGAGAAATCAGGACACTGGGGTCAGCACAGAGGCTGACCCTGAAAATGTCAGAGGTGGATTAGAGAGAGGAAAATAGAAATGCAGGGCTCAGTCAGTCATAAATACATTACACGCATTGTAGGATTTTCTTATAATGCAATTGTCTTCTTGGATATGGTAACCGATTCCGTGTTCTTTCTAGCCATTCTCAACAACTGTACAAATTCAGATCTTTCTGCCTGTCAGTCTTCATCTTCTCACACCAAACAATATTAATTTTGGGGCTGTTATCATACATTCCATTTTACTGTGAAACTCGATATTTGAGTTTTCCTTTCTGACCACTGTCTCTCCAGCAGGAGATTCTACCATTTTCAGATTCTAACTTTTCCATGCTTAATAGTTATCACCTCCCTATGTACCCAACACCATGCATCCATATGCTAATTAACAAGCTAGAATCAAGGCAGAGTAGGTGTCTGGTGGGATGACCAAATATGAGACAGTAACTTTTTTTGAGAAGGTGATTTTTATTCAGTGTTTTAACACCAGAAACAAGCTTTGTTAATGGAATAACAATAGCTAAACAGAATAATGCTTTTGAACTCTGGTGTTGGAGAAGACTCTTGAGAGTTCCTTGGACTGCAGGGAGATCCAACCAGTCCAACCTAAAGGAGATCAGTCCTGAGTGTACATTGGAAGGACTGATGTTGAAGCTGAAACTCTAATACTTTGGCCACCTGATGCAAAGAACTGACTCCTTGGAAAAGACCGTGATGCTGGGAAAGATTGAAGGTAGGAGGAGAAGGGGACAACAGAAGATGAGATGGCTGAATGGTGTCACTGACTCAATGGACATGAGTTTGGGTAAACTCTAGGAGTTGGTGATGGACAGGGAGGCCTGGTGTGCTGCAGTCCATGGGGTCACAAGGAGTCAGACACGACTGAGCGACTGAACTGAACTGAACTGAAATAGAGTAACCTGAATAGCATAACATTGTTTATGGAATTTTTAAAATCTTTCCTTAAAATGGAGAAATGATTTGAAGAAATACTCAACTGTCTACCTACACCTTTAGAGTATACATTCCACAGAAAAAGGAAGGGAAAATAGCAAGAGGAAGTCTTGCTGAATATTTAAATAGCAGGTTCATGGCTGGGGAGTAGCATAGGCAAGAAGAAAAGCAGACGAAAGGTAGGCAAAGTATCACTAATTTTTGCCTCTGTCCTTGGAGAGGAAACTGCTGCCATAGAGTCCCTTTGACCCTCCCAAGACCGACTGGTATGAAGATACAGCTCCAAGGTAAGGTTCCCTGAGACAGCAGGTTATCTGAGAGCTATCATCTGAATAGACCCTCTAGGCTCACTCTAGATCAAGCTTCCAGAGATTCTTGTAGTCCCCTCCTCCACAGTAGCTCGATATTCCCAAGATAAGCTGGGGTCTGCTTGAAAGTCACTTATGCCAAAGGTATCATTATAATAAGGCTTCATAATAACTCTGATAGCCCTTGCCCCAACAGAAGAACATTTAGATTTTTTCAGAAATCCCTAGTGGTACTCTAGAATTTAGTAGTTGGGCTTCAGGAAAGAGAGAAATATGACATTAAAAGGGCAAAATGAGGCTCTGGCTACCCTTAATATAACAAGTTGAAGGGACTTCCCTGGAGGTCCAGTGGTTAAGAATTCATGCTTCCACTGCAGAGGGTGTGGGTTTGATCCCTGATCAGGGAAAAAAGACTCCACATGCCATGCAGTGAGGCCAAAAAAAAGTTCAACAAACAGGTAAAAAGTTATTGAATGCTTAATACGCACTATGAAGGGAGGTAAGTGATTCAAATATAGTATCTCACTTAGTCCTCATAAGAAGTCACTGGGGTTTAGAAGATGAAACAGGCTCAGAGTTAAGAGTCCAAAATCACAGAACTGGTAAGTGGTAGAGACAGGACTGAAGCCCAGTTCTGTGGGATGCCAGAGCCCCAGTTCTGCCCCAAGTTTATAAGTACCGTGCTGTGCTGTGCTGTGCTCAGTCACGTCCTACTCTTGGCAGTCCCATGGACTGTAGCCCACCAGGATCCTCTGTCCTCGGAAAATGCTAGAGTGAGCTGCCATCTCTTCTTCCACAGGATTTTCCCGACCCAGGGATCGAACCTGCGTCTTTTGCATATCCTGCATTTGCAGGTGAGTTCTTTACTACTAGCACCACTGGGGAAGGCACAATTTATACGTAACTACTTTAAAACCATTTCAAAAGATGTTTAAGGATGAAGAAATCTCCCGGTCATGTGCAATAAATCAGGGTTCCTAGGAAACTTTATATGCTCTTCAGAATCACTACCAATGTTGATTTTCCTCAAGTCCTACATTACTTTCAGACACCCTTCTAGATGGAGCCCAGCCACACAATTTTTAATAAAACCTTCTCTATAATTCAGTTTCTCATATGCACATACAGAGCTATCACACACAACCGGACAAACATTAAACATATACACACCCCATAGACACACACGGACTGCTGATACCACAGAGACCACAAAAATATGCCACACATGCTCAGATCACAGATATATACACACACATACACACAGAGCTCCACACACATCCCATGAATTCAAACACACACCATTAGAGACACACACACCATATATGCACATACATACACACAAAGGCACCACAGATATAAAGACATACCACAGACACACAGGGACACACATACACACCACACACAAATAGATACACATAGGTCTACACACACACTATCAGAAACCCTCCATAGGATTTTGTTTCTCTTTGTCTACTCATCCCCACTATCTATCTAGTCTCCACCATATTCATCATCTCATTAACAACGCCTCTCCCACCACCAGTCTCTTCGCTTTGTCCTACTCCTTCCCAAACAGGGAACACAAGCTCTTTTCTTTCCATTTCCCAGAGCAACCACCAACTCAAGAAAGTTGTGATTAATGAGATAAGGGAGACATTACACCATGCCAAAGCATAGCAAGTGGATTAAAATTAAATATTAAGACACTGCTCATTTTAAACCCCTGGTGTCATCTCTGCTTCTCAGAATATCTCATTGGCCCTTCCTCCTCTGGAAGCCTCCCACCCCCCTGCTGCGTTTTCATGTGGCCCCTCACTGGAGGACATCCTCACTCCTCCTCCCTCTTCTCATGGTCCCAGGACCTTCAACCAGCCTCTTCCCTGGGCTGCAACTCTTTCACTCACCATTGCTCATCCATGCCATGTCCCAAGACTTCACTTTTCATTTCCAAAGCAGACTACCAAGGTATCTTCCTGAACAGGATCATTTTTCTACTTGGCAGGGAGAATCTTGCAACTCCCTTAGCAGACAGAATTAACTTGAGGCAGTTGTGATTTTAACAGCAATTATGGTATTTCTTCTCTCTCTGTATTCTTAGAATGTTTTTGTTTAGTGAAAAAAAGTTATCAGTAATTTCCACTGCTTTACTCAGTTTATCAAAAACCAATTAGTTGATATGATTTTATTATAATAGCTATTTTCCAAAATATTCTCAGGTCTATATTTTCAATACTATAGGGGCATTTATTCAAGAAATAGGATATTCTGAATCATAAAAGACTCTGTTTCATGAAACACTATTAATATACTACACATGTGGATAGACCTAGAGATTGTCATACTGAGTGAAGAAAGTCAGACATAGAAAGACAAATATCATATGATATTTCTTAAATGCGGAATCTAAAAAAATGGGGGTACAAATGAATTTATTTACAAAACAAAAGTAGAGTCACACATGTAGAAAACAAACTTATGGTCATAAGGAGATAAAAGGGAAGAGGCATAAATTGGAAGACTGGGACTGCCATATACACACTACTATATAAAAAATAGACAACAATAAGAACCAGCTGTATAGCACAGGTAACTCTCCTCAATACTCTGTAATGGCCTATACAGGAAAAGAATATATTAAAAAAGAGTGGATATGTGTATATGTATAACTGATTCACTTTGCTTTACTCTTGAAACTAACACAACATTGTAAATCAACCATACTGCAATAAAATTTTTTAATTAAAAATCACTATACACGAATTACCAATTTTCAAAGAAATAACAAAACACTGATAGTGTTCCCCATCTGCCACAGTGGAGGTATGGTGGGAGACGTTGATGAATAAGAAATCAAACCCCTCCTTCATTTTCTCTCTGTTTAAATATTTGCCTTTATGGGCTTCCCTGGTGGCTTAGATGGTAAAGTGTCTGCCTGCAATGCAGGAGACCTGGGTTTGATCCCTGGGTCAAGAAGATCCCCTGGAGAAGGAAATGGCAAACCACTCCAATATTTTTGCCTGGAAAATCCCATGGTCAGAGTAGCCTGATAGGTTACAGTCCATGGGGTCACAAAGAGTCGGACATGACCAAGAGACTTCACTTTGACATATGGAAAAAAAGAAATTATTTTTATATAAAGCTCCTTGCATACAACAAGTATTGGTAAATATAAGTTCCTTGACTTCGCTCTCCTCTCCAAGTAAGAAAGAACAGCTATGAGGTTCTACAATACACCCTCCTCTTTCATTGATTTTGGAAGGCACTTCATGATCTCACATGCCAGAGAGCTCCCATATGAACTGAGTGTTAAATACTATTAATAGCTAATAACATTTGTTATATATAATTAGCTCATGGGAAAGGTCTAACTATAGCTCCAACATGATTACCAATTTCGAGCCATTGTTATTTTTGTTATTCAGTTTCATTAGCAACATTACACTAACCAAGTCCTAGTCAAGTAAAAATGTTTCTACATTGCCTTATTCAAGAACCTGTGCCCATCAAGAAGGGTCAGACTTCTGGCTAATATCTAATTAGAATACTTTTAGCTACCTAAATCACTTAACAAAGTAAAAATATTCCAAATGTTATTTCTGTTTCACATTAATTCATTGCATATCTATAGTGTTTCTATAGTTGGTGCTCAAATTAATCTGATCCTAATTCCTCATACAAAAATAAAGAAAAATATCTGATTTGTATTATTGCAGAAATATTGTCATTTTTAAAACATTGCCATTTTGAATATTAACATGAAAAAATTACTATTTTAATTTCCATGTTTAATCATTTCCTTTGTTTCTTTTTGGTTGTCATTTCCAGTTTCTCATTCCAATTATGGACCTGACCAACTCTACTGATTACCTGCTCAATGACTCCACTTTAATAAGAAACAGAATTCACATTCCAACTTCTGCCTCAAAAGTGATTGTTGTAGTTCTTTTGTTTATGTCATTTTTAATTGGCACTATTACCAATGGTCTCTATCTATGGGTGCTAAAATTCAAAATGAAAAAGACTGTCAATACTCTCTTATATTTTCATCTCATTCTCTCCTATTTTATTTCAATATTATTTTTGCCATTTTTGGCCATCTCTCACCTTCAAGACAATCACTGGAGCTTTGGAAGGGCCACGTGCAAGATCTTCAACAGCATTTTGTATGCAGCAATGTTCGCCTCTGTCTTCTTCCTCTCGGCCATCAGTGCTGATCGTTACCTTCTCACTTTTCACCCGGTGTGGTCACAACTGCATCGAACCCCACGCTGGGCTTCCAGCATCATCTTGGGAGTCTGGATCTTTGCTGCTGCCCTCGGCATGCCCTATGTGGTTTTCAGGGAGACACATGATGACCATAAAGGAACGGTGACCTGCCAAAACAACTATGCTGTGTCTACTAACTGGGAGAGCAAAAAGATGCAGACATTAAGGAAATGGATTCACGTAGCCTGTTTCAGCAGCCGCTTCCTGCTGGGCTTCCTTCTGCCTTTCCTCATCATCATCTTTTGTTATGAAAGAGTAGCCAAAAAGATGAAAGAGAGGGGACTGTTGAAATCCAGCAAGCCCTTCAAAGTCATGGTGACAGCCACTGTCTCCTTCTTTGTGTGCTGGATGCCCTATCACGTATACCAAGGCTTACTGCTCACTGAAAACAGATCTCTGTTTTTCCAGTTGACTGTCTTACTCACAGTGATAACTACTACCTTCAATACTGTGTTTTCTCCCACACTCTACCTCTTTACTGGGGAGAACTTCAGAAAAGTTTTCAAGAAGTCTGTCCTTGTTCTTTTTGAGTCAACATTCAGTGAGGATTCTTCGGCAGAAAGGACAGAAAACCTAAATTCAGAAACTGACATGTAAATTCTGGATCCCAGAGCAAACAGGGGACTCTTAGTCAAAGACACCATCAGAGAAAGATACTCAGCTTTTGTATATAATATAGTGTCTATATTAGAGAGACACCTGGACTGTACTATAGTTAGATTTATGAATATTATAAGGGCTATAAAATGTGGTGGGTAATGTTGAAAATGTGATTTTTTTCTTTCTACTTTGTGGTAAAATACATGCAACATATAACTTCATTTTTTTTTTCATTGTACATTTTGGTGGCGTTAAATTCACAGTATTTTGCAATCATTACCACTATCTATTTCCAAAATTTTTAATCATCAGAAAGAGAAACTGTACCCATTAAGCAGTAACTCTTCACTCCCCCTTCCCCCAACCCCTCATATCATCTAATCTGCTTTCTAGTTCTGTGAATTTGTTATTCTAGATGTTCTATGTAAGTGGAATCATACAGTATTTCTCCTTTTGCGTCTGGCTTATTTAACTTAACATAATGTTTTCAAGGTTTATCCATGTAACATGTATCGGAACTTCATTCTTTTTATGGCTAAATAATATTCTATTATAGGGTTCCCTGATAACTCAGTTGGTAAACTATCCACCTGCAATGAAGGAGACCCTGGTTCGATTCCCAGGTCGGGAAAATCCACTGGAGAAGGGATAGGCTATCCACTCCAGTATTCTTGGGCTTCCCTTGTGGCTCAGCTGGTATAGTATCCACCTGCAATGCAGGGCACCTGGGTTTGATCCCTGGGTTGGGAATATCCCCTAGAGAAGGGAAAGGCTACTCATTCCAGTATTCTGGCCTGGAGAATTCCACGGACTGTATTGCCAAGGGGTCGCAAAGAGTCCAACACGACTAAGAGACTTTCACTTCACTTCACTTCATATAAATGTATCACATTATGTTTATCCATTCTTCTGTTGAGAGACATTTGAGTTGTTTCCACCTTTTGGCTATTGTGAATAATGCTACCACGAACACTGCTGTACAAGTGTCTGAGTCTTTGTTTTCAACTATTTTAAATTATTTTGAATTGCTGGGTTATTTGACAATTCTTTAAGTTTTAAGGAATTGCCACCTTTTCCACAACAGCTGCACTGTGTTGCATTCTCACCAGCAATTTACAAAAGCTTTGGTTTCTCCATACCCTCAATTCAGTTCAGTTCAGTCGCTCAGTCATGTCTGACTCTTTGCAACACCATGGACTGCAGCATGCCAGGCCTCTCTGTCCACCACCAACTCCCAGAGTTTACCCAAACTCATGTCCATTGAGTTGGTGGTGCCATCCAACCATCTCACCCTCTGTCGTCCCCTTCTCCTCCCGCCTTCAATCTTTCCCAGCATCAGGGTCTTTTCGAAGGAGTCAGTTCTTTGCATCAGGTGGCCAAGGTACTGGAGTTTCACCTTCAACATCAGTCCTTCCAATGAACACCCAGGACTGATCTCCTGTAGGATGAACTGGTTGGATCTCCTTGCAGTCCAAGGGACTCTCAAGAGTCTTCTCCATCACCACAGTTCAAAAGCATCAATTCTTCTGAGCTCAGCTTTCTTTATAGTCCAACTCTCACATCCATACATGACTACTGGAAAAACCGTAGCTTTGACTAGATGGACCTTTGTTGGCAAAGTAATGTCTCTGCTTTTTAATATGCTGTCTAGGTTGGTCATAACTTTCCTTCCAAGAAGTGTCTTTTAATTTCATGGCTGCAGTCACCATCTGCAGTGATTTTGGAGCCCCAAAAAATAAAGTCTGACACTGTTTCCTCATCTGTTTCCCATGAAGTGATGGGACCGGATGCCATGATCTTAGTTTTCTGAATGTTGAGCTTTAAGCCAACTTTTTCACTCTGCTCTTTCACTTTCATCAAGAGGCTCTTTAGTTCTTCACTTTCTGCCATAAGGGTGGTGTCATCTGCATATCTGAGGTTATTGATACTTCTCCCAGCAGTCTTGATTCCAACTTGTGCTTCCTGCAGCCCAGCGTTTCTCATGATGTACTCTGCATAGAAGTTAAATAAGCAGGGTGACAAGATACAGCCTTGATGTACTCCTTTTCCTATTTGGAATCAGTCTGTTGTTCCATGTCCAGTTCTGACTGTTGCTTCATGACCTGCATATAGGTTTCTCAAGAGGCAGGTCAGGTGGTCTGGTATTCCCATCTCTCTCAGAATTTTTCACAGTTTATTGTGATCCACACAGTCAAAGGCTTTGGCATAGTCAATAAAGCAGAAATAGATGTTTTTCTGGAACTCTCTTGCTTTTTCGATGATCCAGCAGATGTTGGCAATTTGATCTCTGGTTCCTCTGCCGTTTCTAAAACCAGCTTGAACATCTGGAAGTTCACGGTTCACGTATTACTGAAGCCTGGCTTGGAGAATTTTAAGCATTACTTTACTAGCATGTGAGATGAGAGCAATTGTGCTGGAAAACTCAGCAGTGGCCACAGGACTGGAAAAGGTCAGTTTTCATTCTAATCCCAAAGAAAGGCTGTGCCAAAGAATGCTCAAACTTTTTTCAAACCTTGAGCTAACCAATGTATTTTTCTTATGGAAATGTTTTTCTTAAGCTATGTTAATGAAACTATTTATTTGCTTTGGAATTTGCCTTTCTTCAATATGGTTCCACCTATAACTAACTTTTTTCTTTTCTCAAACCTTGGGCTGATAATAGCTCAACAAACCAGTATTCATATCAATTGTTTTATGGCTGGGGAATGACACACCTCGTGCCATCCTATCTCAAAAATGCATATTGTGGGAGAGGGGCCTGGTAAAACTCCATCAGCCTTGAGGTGTCTCTCTTATCTGATTAATAGCTTTCTAACAGATACAAAACAGCTTGCTGAAACTAGTAAAGGAGGCACTCTTTTTGTCCTCTTCTGATGTCTATGTCAGAAGCTTTTTCTCTTTTATACTCTAATAAAACTTTATTACAGAAAACCTCTGAGCGATCAAGCCCCATCACTGGCCCCGTATTGAATTTCTCTCCTCCGGAGGCCAAGAATCCCAGTGTCTTTCACAGCTCAACAACAACCTTTCAGTAAGGAATGCAGAACTAACAGGCTTTCACCCACTAGAATTCAGGAAACATCAAAAAGAGAGAGGAGACTCCAATCTACATGTCCTACCAACCTTCCAGAATCCTTCTCACTGGAATCCATCTTGACTGCATGATGTATGTGTCACCAGGAAGGACCCTGAGTCAGAGTGATTGGCCAGAGACAACTCAGAAACTAACTGGATTATCATAAAACCCCAGACAGCAAGCCACGTGGCAGAGAAGTTCTTCCAGGTTGCCTTCCTCCTGCTCTCCACCAGGGTGTCCCCTCCCAATAAAGTCTCTTGCTTTGTCAGCACATGTGTCTCCTCGAAAAAATTCATTTCTGAGTTTTAGACCAGAGCCCACTCTCAGGTCCTGGAAGAGGTCCCCCTTCCTGCAACAGTACCAATTACTGCTATTGCTACCTCTGGGCCCAAAATGCCAGCAACTAGGTTTCAGTGCAACTGCTACTGCCACCAATGCCACTTCTGCACCGGATCTTGAACCTCCTGTGTCTGAAAGCCCTGCCAACAATGACATCAGGAAAATGGAAGCCCCGTGCAGAAGCCCCAAGCACTGCTTATTCACACTGTTCACTTGCAAGCTTAATCTTGCATGTAGCATCTAATCAGCATGCCTGCATCCTAGCTACAAAGGAGGCTAGGGAACTGATATCTACATGAAAAAAGGATACTCATAATGTGGGAATTTCCCCAAATATAAAAGTTATTCAAAAGGTGACGTGTCCATTGACTTTACCCTAAAAGCTTTTCAGAGTGATTAGCCTCAGCAAGAGAAGCAAAACTGCATTCTGCTGAGGAGTGACTGGAAAGTGAGAATTGAGGCTCTAAGAGTAGTAACTGTCTTAAATTTAGAAAATTAAGATATTATTCCCCCTCCTCCTTCCCATAGAAAGGAACTCTCACATATTTTATCAATTAGAGGTGAATTTGTGTTAAGGGACTGCTATTAAAATGCAAATATACCTTTTAAGAAGGTTATGTTTCACTCAGAAGTTAATGTGAATTACTTTAATCAGCTTCATGCCCAACAGAGTGCAGCTAAATACAGTACTTAGAATATTAGACTTTTGACTGTGGCCTACAGGAAGAGAATCTATCTTTGAAGTTGTAGGTCAAGCCAGGAGCAGATATTTGGAGACCCTAAAGGTAACATAACATGCATAGGGGAAAGACTTTGACTACATGGATCACAACAAACTGGAAAATTCTTAAAGAGATGAGAATACCACACCACCTTACCTGTCTCCTGAGAAACCTGTATGCAGGTCAAGAAGCAACAGTTAGAAGTGGACATGCAACAACTGACTGGTTCAAAATTGGGAAAGGAGTGCATCAAGGCTATATATTGTCACCCTGCTTATTTAACTTATATTCAGAGTATATCATGCAAAATGCTGGGATGGATGAATCACAAGCTAGAATCAAGATTGCCAGAAGAAGTATCAATAACCTCAGATATGCAGATGATACCACTCAAATGGTAGAAAGTGAAGAGGAACTAAAGAGCCTCTTGATGAGGGTGAAAGAGGAGAGTGAAAAGCTGGCTTAAAACTCAACATTCAGAAAACTAAGATCATGGCATCTGGTCCCATCACTTCATGGCAAATAGATGGGAAAACAATGGAAACAGTGACAGACTTTACTTTTTTTAGCTCTAAAATCACTGTAGATGGTGACTGCAGCCATGAAATTAAAAGATGATTGCTCCGTGGGAGAAAAGTTATGACCAACCTAGACAGCATATTAAAAAACAGCGACATTACTTTGCCAACAAAGGTCCATCTAGTCAAAGCTATGGTTTTTCCAGTAGTCATGTATAGATGTGAGAGTTGGACTATAAAGAAAGCTGAGCGCACAAGAATTGATGCTTTTGAACTGCGGTGTTGGAGAAGACTCTTGAGACTCCCTTGGACAGCAAGGAGATTCAACCGGTCCATCCTAAAGGAAATCAGTCCTGAATACTCATTGGAAGGACTGATGTTGAAGCTGAAACTACAATACTTTGGCCACCTGATGCAAAGAACTGACTCCTTGGGAAAGACTCTGATGCTGGGAAAGATTGAAGGTGGGAGGAGAAGGGGATGACAGAGGATGAGATGGTTGGATGGCATCACTGACTCGATGAACATGAGTTTGAGTAAACTCTGGGAGTTGGTGATGTACAGGCAGGCCTGGCATGCTGCATTCCATGGGATCGCAAAGAGTCGGACATGACTGAGTGACTGAACTGAATGTGTATAGATGAGAGCATTGGACCACAAGGCAGGATGAGTGCTGAAGAACTGATACTTTTCAATTGTGGTTGTGAAGACTCTTCAGAGTCCCTTGGTCTGCAAGGAGATTAAACCAGTCAATCCTAAAGGAAATTAACTCTGGATATTCATTAGAAGGATTGATGCTGATGCTGAAGCTCCTATACTTTGGCCACCAGATGCAAAGAGCCAACTCACTGGAATAGACCCTGATGTTGGGAAAGACTGAAGGCAAAAGGAGAAGGAGGCAGCAGAGGATGAGATGATTAGCTAATATCACCAATTCAATGGACATGAATTTGAGCAAACTCTCGGAGAGAATGAAGGACAGAGGAGCCTGGTATGCTGCAGTCCATGGGATCACAGGGTCGGACACAACTTATTGACTAAACAACAACAACAAAATAAAGGAGAAAGGAGATGGAGAGTTATTCTGAACAGAGAGTTGGTGACTAAGAAGAAATTTGCCTAGATCTGGTATGGCCCTAAAAATCCAGTTTGTGCCAAATTGTTTAAGCTGCAGACTTTATCTTCCCTGCATTTAAGGCTAGTAATCCCCGTTTAGTTTAGGCTTTCCAGGAGGTAGCTCCCCTTCCAAGTCCTGTCCTTCCCTTACTGGTGAAACCCAGCAGGACCCTGCAGGGTCCTCCTAGATACAACAGTCCCTCAGTGCTCCTATTATAGGGGATTCCTTCCAGGGTCTGAGAGTGGGCTCTTGTCTAATACTCAGAAATTAACTGTCCAAGGAGACACACATGCTGACAAAGTAGGAGACTGTATTGGAAAGGGGTGCCTGGGTAGAGAGTAGGAGGTTAAGGGAACCCAGGAGTACTGCTCTACCACATGGCTTGCAGTCTCAGGTTTTATAGTAATCGGGTGAGTTTCTGAGTTGTCTCTGGCCAATCACTCTGATTCAGGGTCCTTTCTGGTGGTGCACACATCACTCAGCCAAGATGGATTCCAGCAAGAAGGATTCTGGGAAGCTGGCAGGATATGTGGACCGGAGTCTGCTCTCTCCTTTTGGCCTTTCCTGAATTCTTCTGGTTGGTGGTAGCCTGTTAGTTCCACATCCCTTACCAGGAACCCCTGTTTAAGATAACTCATGCGAGTGGTTACTGTGGTGCCTGGCCAGGGTGGACAGTTCCAGTCAGTGGTTCCCCTAACATCCTCACCTTGGTTTTTTTGTTTTTTTTGTTTTTGGTAGAAAAAGGCTGTAGTCTCCTAGGTCTTTCTTGGGTTCCAAACAGGAGATTCAAGAAGTTACTAATTAGGGAAGTAAGGAATGCAGAAACAAAGGGATAGCAGTCAAGAAACAGTAATAGCTCAGCTACATAACAGAGTCCTAGTTCCTCCTCTAGGAATATTTATAACAATTTGACACATACTTTTGACTTGTTCTGCAGGAACTAAGACCTTGACCAGGGTGGAGGATGTGACTACATTCTGAGACTACAGATCAGTCTGAGGGAGAAGACTGATGGTTTAGATTTCTGGATCACCACCCTATTTAGGTCACCACCAACCAATCAGAAGAAAATCACATACCCTGCAGCCTTTTGGCACACCCTGCCCCCAAAATGTTGCCTTTAAAAATTCTTCCTTGAAAACCATCTTGGAGTTCAGGAGGGTTTTTTCTGCATGAGCTGCCTGTTCTTCTTGATTGGCCCTGCAACAAATCTTTCTCTGCTCCACACTATAAAGTTTGTGATTGTTTGACTTCACTGTGCATCAGATTCATGAATTTGGGTTTGATAACACTGGGCGGGTAAGAACACAATAGTGTAAAAGAAACCCTTTTCTAATGCTTCCTATTGTTTTCCTTGCATCTTCACTAAATTCTGAGCCCTGTGAGGTGAGAACAGCATCTTATTCCTCATATATTTCCAACACCTAGCTAGGTGTCTGGCATGATAAATAAATGTTTATACCAAAAACTGGCTAAATATGTGAATGCACTTATTAATTAAATCTAGAGTTGGAATTGTTCTCTATTTGTGGGGTCTTTATATTGTCCTTCCTCAAGCATGCTAAAGCTCTACAGTATTTCTTTTGCTTCACTTGCCAAAAGGAGCAATCAAGGAGCTGCCATCTGATAGTACTGATTCCCTTTTTTATCTCAGCTCAGTTCAGTCACTCAGTCATGTCCGACTCTTTGTGACCCCATGAATCGCAGCATGCCAGGCCTCCCTGTCCATCACCAACTCCCAGAGTCTACCCAAATCTATGTCCATCGAGTCGGTGATGTCATCCAACCATCTCATCTTCTGCCGTCCCCTTCTCCTCCTGCCCCCAATCCTTCCCAGCATTATGGTCTTTTCCAATGACCTTGACTCATGGACCTAACATTCCAGGTTCCTTTGCAATATTGCTCTTTACAGCATCGGACCTTGCTTTATCACCAGTCACATCCACAACTGTGTATTGTTTTTGCTTTGGCTCCATCCCTTCATTCTTTCTGGAGTTATTTCTCCATTGATCTCCAGTAGCATATTGGGCACCTGCTGACCTGGGGAGTTCCTCTTTCAGTGTCCTATCTTTTTGCCTTTTCATACTGTTCATGGGGTTCTCAAGGCAAGAATACTGAAGTGGTTTGCCATTCCCTTCTCCAGTGGACCACATTCTGTCAGACCTCTCCACCATGACCCATCTGTCTTGGGTGGCCACACCCATGGCTTAGTTGCATTGAGTTAGACAAGGCTGTGGTCAGTGTGATTAGATTGACTAGTTTTCTGTGATTATGGTTTCAGTGTGTCTGCCCTCTGATGCCCTCTCGCAACATCTACTGTCTTACCTGGGTTTCTCTTACCTTGGACATGGGGTATCTCTTCACGGCTACTCCAGCAAAGCGCAGCCACTGCTCCTTACCTTGGATGAGGGGTATCTCCTCACAGCCACCCCTCCTGACCTTGAACGTGGAGTAGCTCCTCTCGGCCCTCTTGCACCCGCGTAGCCACCGCTCCTTGGATGTGGGGTAGCTCCTCTCGGCCATTGCCCAGACCTCGAACATCAAGTAAAGGCAACTGAAGATTTAGATGTATATGAACAATTCATTATCAAAATTCTATTATTTATTTACTTCCTGCTGGAGTCAGTATGAAGTTTGCTTAGCTACAGCACTCAAAGACAAAGACAATGGTTCGTTATTTTTTCAGTATCAAATCAAATTTGATTCCAGATTTTCTTCCCTCATGGGTAAGGGCATAGCGGCTCCCTGTAACATGCCTCGTAGTCAAGTCTTCAAGATCCCTGGAAGGCACTGGCTTCCTCCCTTTGTGAAATAAAATTCTTATTTTATGGCAAAATAAGGAAAATTGAAACATAAAAATTTTCTTTGCCCTTTGAATCCCCTCTCCCCAACTACCGTCCATTGTGTATCTGCATTATGCCTCAGACAAACCTCCCCCACCTGCATACCTTCTTAACCATAAGGAGCAACACTCTCCTGGCATCAAGACAACTCCTTAAAAGATAACATTCTAGGAACGTTCCCGGTGGTCCAGTGGCTAAGACTCCATGCTCCCAATGCAGCAGGCCTAGATTCCATCTCTGGTCAGAGATCTAGATCTCATATGCTGCAAATAAGACCCAGTGAAGCCAAAGAAATAAATACTTAAAAACAAAGAAACAGCCAAAAAACACAATTATACATCAACAAGTTAAATTTTTTAAAAGATGACATTCCTCCTTATTCTTGCAAAGGGTCTCAAGATGCTTAGATCTGGGTTGTATACACTATCAGTAATATGTCATTTAATGTACAGCCTTCTGTTTCAAAAAATTTATATAACTGTGCCTTGATTTCTTGGAGAAGGAAATGGCAACCCACTCCAGTACTCTTGCCTGGAGAACTCCCATGGACAGAGGAGCCTGGTGGGCTATAGTCTGCAGTGTTGCAAACAGTTGGACACGACTGAGCAACTAAAATTACAGCTGCAAACTGCCTTGACTTCTAAAGGGTGGAATAGTCCTCAGAGTTTTCTGAGATGCTCTTTGGGTTATAATCCTCAAATTTGGCTTAAGTAAAATTTTCCATTCCTTTTTAGATCAACTGATTAAATTTTTGTTGACACCTTCCTGCCATGCAAGCTGGGCAGTATAGGGGGCATTTTCACCAAGGCAAGAGTCCTTTCAACCATTCTCCTCTGATGTCTTGCCATATTCCCAAAGGCTGGAAAAAAAAAAGGCCAGAGGAGGAGTAAAAGACTTTGACTCATCTTACACTGATAACTCACTAAGTCAAACTTCACCTCGCTAAACTCTTGGAGAAATTAAATATTTCCACTAGAAACATTAACAGCAGCGATGTCTCTCTTTGTCTTCTCAGCTGTTATATTCCCGCCAAAAGGGGACAAAAGAGTCCTCACCGTGGCCTTTACAGCCTCTTAAGTCAGGGTGCCAGATATCTTTCCCTTGCCTACCAATCCACACCAAGCATTCTCCCCCTTGCTTTCTGCCCTGGATGTGGGGACATCAACAGGCCCCCTGCTTCTTAGTTTCTGGTTAGGTTTTATGATGGGGCGCTCTGGCAGGAAATGGAAGGTAGACGATGCTGTCAGGTGTTTATTTTCCTAGCTCCTTTCCTAAAGGGTTACTTAAAGTTAACTGTGCTTCTTAGCACATGGTCCACTCCTTCTCTTAAGGGTCTATGTACCCCTGGATTTGAGATTCCCTCCCTTTCTCCCTTCAGGCCAAGGGAATGGTAATATCTTAGCTGCTACTAAGTCCTGAGTTTGTCCTGCTGACAAAGGTCCATCTAGTCAAAACTATGGTTTTTCCAATAGTCATGTATGGATGTGAGAGTTGGACTATAAAGAAAGCTGAGAGCCAAAGAAATGATGTTTTTGAACTGTGTTGTTGGAGAAGACTCTTGAGAGTCCTTTGGACTGCAGGGAGATCCAACCAGTCCATCCTAAAGGAGATCAGTTCTGAATATTCATTGGAAGGACTGATGCTGAAGCTGAAGTTCCAATAATTTGGCCACCTGATGCGAAGCACCGACTCCTTGGAAAAGACCCTGATGCTGGGAAAGATTGAAGCCAGGAGGAGAAGGGGACGACAAAGGATGAGATGGTTGGATGGCATCATGGATGTGATGGACATGAGTTTGAATAGGCTCCGGGAGTTGGTGAAGGACAGGGAAGCCTGGCATGCTGCAGCCCATGGGATTGCAAAGAGTTAGACACCACTAATCAACAGAACTGAAGTCCTGAGTTACTATGCTACTCACTATGGATCTCCTACACCTACAACTTTGTAAATACTGCCTCTGTCAGTAAAGCTCTTCTAAGGTTATTATATTTAGACTATGTTATTTGATTGCTGATAGGTCCTTGATTGAACAGTGTGATAAAACAACATTTTTTCTCTGACTATAAATAATCTTCATTAACTTATTTCCCAAATAATGTATTTGTTTATGGCATTTATCCATCGATTTCAAAGAACTACATAAAAAATAATTTCCACAATAATTCTCGGTAGAAAGATATGAGGACAATTTTTTAAAAAAGGAATAAAATCACAATTCTCATACAAACATAAAATTAGCATGTGTCAAAAACTTTTATTTCATTCATTCTTAACAAAGAAGAACCTAGTGATATATTACAACCAGCTCAAAAAAGAACTCAAATCTTCTCAAATGCATGCATGCATACTAAGTCGCTTCAGTTGTGTCCGACTCTGTGTGATCCTGTGGACAGCAGCCCTCCAGGCTCCTCTGTCCACAGGATTCTCCAGGCAAGAATACTGGAGTGGGTTGCCATTTCCTTCTCCCTTCTCAAGTAAAGAATTCCAAATAATTTATGTAGATATTTCCTAGCCAAGGAGATAGACTGTAACTCCTTACCCCTTGAGTGTGGGCTGTGTTTAGTGATTTGCTTCCAAAGAATAAATCATGGAAGTGGGCATGTGTATAAATTTACAGTGGAGAAATTTGGCAAACACACTACCTTAGCCAGGTAATTAAGGTTAACATTATCACTGATAAGACCTGCTAACAGCATGTATCTTTGATATAATGTAATCAGAAGCACTTCATCTCTATGGTCATCCTCCAAAAACCCATAATCCTGCTCTAATCATGAGAAAAGACACCAAATTCCAATAGAGGGGCATCGTACAACGTATCTGATCAGTACTACCCAAACTTTAAAGATCATCAAAAACAAGGAAAGTCTGAGAAACTGTCATGACCTAAGGAAATATGATGGTTAAATACATTGTGGTATCCTGGATGGGATACAAAAAAAAAAAAGGATTTAGGAAAAAACTAATAAATCTGAATAAAGTATGGAGTTTAATTAATACACCAGTGCTGATTTCTTAGTTGTGACAAATATACCATAGTAATTTAAGATATTAATAACAGGAGAAATCAGGTGAGGGATAACTTTCTGTGGTACTATTCTAAAATTTAAAGTTTATTAGAAAGAGAGGGGAAAAAAATACTCAAGGTGTTGCATATTTATATTCAGGTAAAGAATGCAGAAATGAATTTACAAACAGATGCAAACCTGGCAAAACATATCCACAGAGTAATAATCAAAATTTACACTTTTACAGACAGGAATGATTTGCTTACTATCAGTATGCAAAGAGTTAACTTCTATTTCTACAGAGTTGTAAGATAATCTAGTCACAGACAAATCCTAAAAAGAGAAAAGAAAAACAAACCAATCCTGTATGGCCCTCTAGGGCTAGGTGAATCTCTGATGCTCCAGCATTCTGTTAAAAAGATACCTAGAAATCTTTTTGCCCATTTCAAAATCGTTTACAATTTTTTTCTATAAAGGATTCAGGTGTCAAAATTATTTTAAAAAGCCCTTACAACAGGCTGGCCTCATTTGATAGACATATATAAATATTATTAAGGACTTCCCTGGTGGCTCAGACGGTAAAGCGTCTGTCTACAATGCGGGAGACCTGGGTTTGAGCCTTGGGAAGATCCCCTGGAGAAGGAAATGGCAATCCACTCCAATACTATTGCCTAGAAAATCCCAGGGAAAGAGGAGCCTGGTAGGCTACAGTCTATGGGGTCGCAAAGAGTCGGACACGACTGAGCAACTTCACTTTCACTTCACATACAAATATTAAAAAGGTTATGTAATGCTTTGCTAAGTTATCACAACACTGTGAACTGAAAAATAACCCAAAGATGAAGATAATTTATCAGCCTGCCCTGGGGAAACTCTACAGACTGCCAAAGACATACATCATTGCCTTAGAGTTAAAAGCACTTGCTATGTTACGTTACCTAGGCAACATACCAGCAAATGGTGCAGTAATAAAATAAGAATTTAAAAAAGCAAGATGAACAAAAGAACAATCAATATCAGGTTCCAAACTCAATTCCATTTCCTACCTGTTTGTACAAACTATTCATGTTAAAAAGGGACTCAGCAAGAGACATAAGCGACATGGGTTCGTTCGATCCCTGGGTTGGGAAAATCCCTAGAAAAGGAAATGGCAACCCACTCCAGTATTCTTGCCTGGAGAATCCTATGGACAGAGGAGCCTGTGGGCTATGGTCCAAAGGGTCGCAAAGAGTCAGACATGGCTAAAGCAATTCAGCACACAGCACACACAACTCTTAGGTGGGACCTATCATCTTACCAGGCCTCATATTTTCATCTTGGAGAGACTTCAACTGAATTAATGCCATGACAAAAATATATGGTGACAAAAATATATGGTTATGATTGGAACATTTGCCTTTGGAGTTTTCACTTAAAGTTCTTATTTAAATATGTGTGTTTCCTTTTTCCTCACAGTATTAATGCATGTGCCAAGTGTCTTGAAGCCAGAATTCACATGGGTCTTTCACACCTCAGTTTTAGACGCCTTGGTGGAAGAGTGACTGTCTCTTACAGTAAATTAGTAAAGACACTTCTGAATATAATCTAGTAAACTCTGCTTGACCACAGGAGAAAATGTGCTGATCATGCCTTATGTGAGAATTTCCACTCCACGACAGCAATATTTCTTATTCTACAAATAAATCCATCAGTATTCTGGCTCTATCCCAATTTACATGCATTTTAGTTAGTATGAACCAATTCCTTATAACCCTATCGCCTCCCTAAGCGCTGAGGAAAAAGAAACTTCTCTAAGCTTTGAAGTAGGGGGGGTTAGGTTTCTTCCAGCTTTCCCTGAAATGAAACATCTCTCTCTCGGTGTTCCTTTTCTACTGATTAACATTTCCATGTAAAGCCTCAGGCGAGAGGCTCATTTTAGAGCTAAATCTTAGGAAAAGCTCCGCTCATTCCAAGAATGATGAAACAGACTACTCCTTGTTGCAATCAGGAAGCTGACTATCAGCTGCAAGGGATCTTTCAGAAGTGGTTCTCAATTTTTTTATGTTTGTGAAACACTTCTGAGCGTTAAAATTTTGGGCAGCCAACTTGAATGAATTAAATCACTTAAAATAACTCTAAATTATTATACATTTCAGAGGGCCTGGAATGCATTCTAACTAACACGCTATCCAGATGGTCTCCTTTCAGCACTGTGTTTCAGAACTATTTCTGCCCAGTGATTTCTTGTATTCTCACAAGGCAAAGCTCTCTTTACATTCCAGTTAACCTTCCTCTAGAGCCAACTTAATGTTGTGCTTTGCCTTTTACATCTAACTTGAAGAAAATTGTACAACATGCTCCACCTCAGAATTACACATGATGAACATAACTGTCTCATAACAAAAATTACAGTTACATATCTGTGAAAACTTTGCTACATTATCAGCTCAGCACTCCAGTCAAAAACAGTCTTGTCTGTTTTCAATTTCCCACATTGCAACTGACATAATTCCATTTCCCTTTACTTCCTATGCTTTATTTTTATTCACATTTCACTATTTTATTGCAGGTATAGCTGACTTTTTAAATTCTCTGTGGAATGAGGTTAGAGGTTCCAAAAAAACAAATACAGAAAAGTAAATACTCTTTGGTGCCTACTCTCTACTGCCCTCTGCAGGTAGAAGGAAAGAATAAGATCAGCACCCAACATAAAGATTTAAAAGTAACTGTTGTGGGGAGGGAGGTGGGAGGGGGGTTCATGTTTGGGAACGCATGTAAGAATTAAAGATTTTAAAAATTAAAAAATAAAAAAAATTAAAAAATTAAAAAAAATAAAATAAAAAAATAAAAGTAACTGTTGTTTTCTGAGAGGCTAACCATTACCCACCAGACTCCATCTATTCACAGGAAGGATTCCCCAATTTGCTGAAGTCCCTCCATTGTGTAAAAATTTCTGGGAACCATAGACTATTTTCAAGAGACTTCCCTATCTCCTACATCCATATACAAATGGACATGAAGTCCTCTCTCATTCAAGGTCAAGGTTAAGCACCCCTATGACAAAATTCCTTCAAGCCCTGTAAAACTTGAGTCTGGGAGTGAAAGAGAATAGAGACATAAAAGTGCAGACAATGCAACTTGTCTGTGCTTTGCAGACAAATGTCAACAAATGTATGAGCCCCTGCAATGCAGCAGAGATAATATGAGATTTTGCTGTTTTTACAAAAGTGTGCAGGCAGCCTGCAAGATAACCAGCAAACAGGCAGTTTCAATTCTGTGTAGAAAGGACCTTTAATTACACACGGATTATTTTCTTCAATCACACTACTTTGTATGGGTAGCAACACTGTCAGTGATGTCATCTTCTAAAACAACAGACTGAAATGTATAGGCATATTGTGCCAGTTGAGCCCAAATCAATGACCTGGGTAATGCAGTCAGGGTAACACTATTATTCCTCATCTAAACCCTTCAAGCCCACAGAAGAATAATGCTAATCTGATGCAGGTTCAAGGAATACGTTATGTGGGAAAGAAAATCAAGTATTTAATTTTACATATACTCTAATATGTACTTACAGGAAACACCACAGAATATATAGTTTTTACCATTAGGAGCATGTTTAAAATTTATTAACAATCACAAGCTTTCTTGGATAAGAATATTTTTACCAAGGATATTCTCTAAAAGACTGATGTTAAAATATGTATTCATATAGCCTACCAATACCTTTCCACAACCGCGAGAACAGAATGATTTATATAGCATTAAGGCGGCAGCGTTGCTTTACTGATTGGGGTAAGCAAATTTTTTGAAAGATTTATTATACCTTTCAGTTTCACCTACGCTTGTTTTGTGATTCAATTAACTCGTTCTATTTACCTATCTTCATAATGAACATAATATGGATTTATGCAGATTTAATTTTTTTCAACGTTTGGAAACTTACGCGTTCTGAGATGAAAAATGTGTCTTAAAAAGGTATGCAGGGAAGAGAACCACTGGGTCCTTAAACTCTTTTAAAAGTATCCACTGAGCGTCTTCTACCGAGTTGTAGGTTGGGGTACACGTAAACATTGTATAGACAGAGCTGTGAAGCCCGCACATCCGGGCCACCGGAGAGCCAGGCAAAGGCCCCGCCCCCTGGAGGCGGGGCCACGAGCGACCAGGATGATCCTCCTTCTCGTCGCGCCCCGCCCCATCCTCCCTGAGCGCTGCGGGCCGGCGTGTGCTGCGCGAGGCCGGAACCTGTGGGATATCCACGCAGCTTGAGCCATGGCTGACAGTGGCAGAACGCCTCAGGCCCGGGCTCTCCTGCAGCAGTGCCTGCACGCCCGGCTGCAAGTACGCCCGGCCGAGGGGGACGTCGAGGCCGAATGGGTGGAGGTAACGTTGGCCCCGCAGCTCTGGTTGTCCTGTGGCGCGCAGGGGCGGTTCTCACCGCGCTGTCCCGGTGATTCGTACCCCGCTGTCACTCCGACCCAGCCTCCTGGCGCCTGGCAGGTGGTGCGGTCGGCGCTGGACTCCTGGCCCGTCCTCCCAGTGTTGCCGTTAGTGCCTGTCTGGCCTTGCCTTTCTCCTCAGTCTTGCATCACTGGCTCCGGCCCCTTCTCCCTCGGACTCCCAGAGGAGATTAAGAGGGACCCCGGGAATTTGAACTTCCTCTCAAACGATCTACGTGAGCTCTGTGTACTTTAGGCCTAGTAGTCTCAGACCTCTTGCTTCAAAAGAGCTAAAAGCCTGTCACTCCCGGCGCCTTGCTGGGGCTGCTGGTAACTTGTGGTGGTCTGATTCGAGCTTCTAGGTTAGACTTGTTGCAAACACTGAAGATCTGTTTTGACTTGTACTCCAGATCCCGTCGAATTCCGTCTTATGTTGGGTGCAGCTAGGTGTTAGCACACTAATGAGATTGCCCATGAAACTTCCTTTCTCAAGAAACTTAAAATTTTGACTTTTTTCACGTTAGGAACAAAGACCACTACTTTAAAAGTTGCACTGTTATCAAACCCATTTCCTCCAAAGAATTTTGAACATTTACGCCAAATGTCCTTCGACTTGAATATTTGCCTTTTTAAGACAGCCTGCCCATATGCAAAATTCCATGCAAAAACATGTTCTTTGAGGCCCTGACTTATTTTTGGAGTAAGCTGAAATGAAGGGAGGTCTTCCCTGGTGGCTCAATGGTAAAGAACTCGCCTACCAATGCAGGAGATGTAAGATTTGCAGATTCGATCCCTGGGTGGAGAAGATCCCTTGGAGGAGGGCATGGCAACCCACTCCAGTATTCTTGCCTGCAGAATGGCATGGACAGAGGAGCCTGATGGGCTGCCGTCCATGGCGTCTCACAGAGTTGGGCACCACTGAAGTGACTTAGCAGGACCACTCGCAGAAGGGGAAAAACTTGTAATAATAATAATTAAAACTTTTGTAGGTACTGGGAAGCTTTAATGGATCATTTCATTCACTCATCTGCTGAATTCCATCCCAGATCTAGCACTCTGTAACACAATCTTAGTTATTATTTTAAATACAACACATAGACCGTATGTGGATGACTATTATTACATCACAATCTGTTACCCTCTGGTAGTTTTGAAATACTGAGTATTTATAAGCATAAACATTCCTGTATTTTTGCCCTCCCTTTTTCTTTCTCAAAAATTCATTTCTTGTTTCTTTTGTTATGGCCTTTTAAAAATTTATCTCCCTTACTTTGAAATTTTATTCTTTGTTTTTGGCCATCCTCTCCAAAGAGTTGCCTATTTTTATATATGCTTCAGGGGATTATAAATCCCAAACTATTAATCATTTAGATTTCTTCCATGCCTCTTTATGTTTTTATATGCTTCATGTCACATCACCTTATGCAAAATCAAATAGTTTATTGCAGCCTGCCAAACTATCAGTGTGTTTATAAACTTTAAAAGCTATTTTAAAGCTTTCTCTTCCACTCCCACACATGGTTAAATTAGTATAAAGAGTTGACAAGTAATTAGAGAGTAAATACTTTCCTCTTTCTCAAGCATCCTCCATTCTGTTAATAGTTATAATTTTTTAAAAGCTTTCTTTTTTAATTGTCACAAAGATTTGAAGGTTACTTTGCATATTGTTGGTTTCACTCATTTAGATCTTTGCTCTCACAGTAATGTTTTTTTTTCCTGGGAGGCATGAACTTTTTTAACCTAAAGTGAGAATTATCTGTACTTCTCTATATATTTGAAATGCTCTGTTTATACCAAAAGAAGCTATAAGGAAAGTGATTCTGTTTTGAAGAGGGGAATTTGTAGGTCACAATTTAAGAGCTATTGTTGTGATAAACTAAAAGAAAATACCTGAATGAAGAGTGGTATGTGGTGAGTGATAAGAACAGGCATTTATTCATGCCAGTAATTAGATGCTTAAATCTGATGTTGTTTAGTTATTAAGTCATGTCAGACTCTTACAACCCCATGGACTGTAACCCACCAGGCTCTTCTGTCCAAGGGATTTTTCAGGCAAGAAGTCTGGAGTGGGTTGCCATTTCCTTCTCCAAGGAATCTTCGCAACCCAGGGATTGAACCGGAGTCTACTCTGAGCTTCCCCTCATAATATGTGTCCAAATATGAATGTGCTTGAAAAATTTTGCCCTGTGCCAAAACAATCCCAGGAGAGAGGGCTGTGACAGTGGTGCAGGTATCTGAATCATTCCACCTGCCACCCCCTTACTGTGGGTGTGCACTGGAGACACTTGCTTGTTCCAAGAGCACTATTTAATTTTTTTTTTTGATGGGAGGGATGAAGCTATTTTACTGAGGAGCTTTGGGAGAGGGTCAAAGGGCTGATAGAACAATGAGATATGTCTTCCTTCTCCCCAGCTTCACCTTAGTCCTCTGAAAGACAATCACACTTGTAGAAGGTTACTTCCTATCCAGATAGATCAGGTGTGAATGCAGAGCTGTGTTTATATTTATTTAGAAGACTATTTAGATAACACATAGAGCCTATAAGGTAAAGTTGAACTTAAATGTACTCAACAGAGCCCCTATCATGTACAAAACAGTCTATGAAGTGCTTTGGGAGTTCAGATGTAAAATAAATTGTGTTTCAGTCCTTAAATTTCTTTTCACGTACTTAATAAGCAATTATATAGCTCTTACTATGAACCAGGCACTGTTCTAAGTACTCTACAGATATTAACTCCTTTAATCTTCATAATAGCTCTTGGACTCAAAAGGTTAATCTACAAAATAAAAAATTTAATGATTCACTTTGCAGCAAAATGAAAGTCATTTATCAAATGTCTTCTTTCCATATAGTCTCTCTCCTACAAGAACTAAGAAAGAAATGTCCAAGTCATCATACAAAATAAGCTTACATTCCTGATAACAGACAACCTCTTGATGTAGAACTTAATATGAATGTGATTTCCAAGGTTTAATCACTGTGTGTGTTTAAAGAATTAACAAAAGTAACAAAAAAATAATAGGACAGAAATTTCTTGGAGTTTATTGCAATAGAATCAGACCCTTACTTATTTTTATTATTTACAAGTAAATGGATTAGTAAGAACGAAGAATGATGATGTCAAAAGACATGTAAGTCACGATGTTGTTTATACATCAGTCATATCTGATATTATGTGAATTCATTTGATGTTGAATGAATAAGCCTCCGCAAAACTGAATGTTTCTAAATCTGTCAGCTTTACTTGAGGAGGGGAAGTCTAGTTCATAATCCTAATGATTTTGATTAGAGGTTTGAAGGTATAACTTGGGGTCTTCACTGCTCTTGGCTGTTTGGTGTTTTTTTTTGTTTGGTTTTTTTTTTAGGTGCCATCAATTTATTTTTTTAAAGTTCGTTGAGTTCACCAGGTTTATCTGGATTTTAAAATCACCCAGGGGTCTTACTTCTAGGAATGTACCTTATGAAAACACTTATCTTGACTGTATTTTTAACTTAATTTTTGAAAGAAGTGATAACTGAGGTGATTGAATATAGAAAAATACTTTATTTTCTCACATATTTAAGGAATCAAGTCTGTTGTAAAAAGTTATTTCTCTTCTTCTGCGTTTAACCTCTTACCTATAACAGCTGTAAAATTTTATTCATTTTCCTCTGCATCTCTCTATAGAAGTTTCTGATCTGAGTTTATTGTGGTTTCTCCTAGGTTCAAAGAGGATTAGTGATCTACGTGTGCTTTTTCAAGGGAGCTGATAAAGAACTTCTTCCCAAAATGGGTATGTGTTTAGTATTATTTGTTTTATAAGAGTGAGAGTGAATAGCAATAGATGAACCAGAAGGGGCAAAGATTGCAATCTTCTATTATATAGGTATATAAGTTATAAATGACTTAACTCTGTGTACTGTTGTTGACTTTATTTATTTTTTTGTTCCAAAGCTTAATGTAAGCAAGTATGGTGGAATTCTTTTAAAATATCTGCAGCTTTTCGGATGGCTGATGGACTGGTTTAGAAGACTGTACAAAAACACACAGAGACAACACAGCAAGATTTAGCCAAGGATACAGAAACTTATGGAAGCAGGGTGGCCACACAGAGAGAAACAGATGCTGCATTTCTTAATATAGTTTACCTATCTCTTAGAGGCCCCAACAGGGGCATGTAGGTGACACTGTATATGCAAGATGTGGTTCAAATCTGTGTAGATCAGGCTTATATCATTATTATGGAAAAATTTACATTCTGTAAATTCTTTGTAGGAAATGCATATAAATATTCTTGAATCAAGTTTGGTGTCACCATAGTCACACCTCCTCGAGGGGCAGAGAAGACAGAGTCAGTGTTCGGGCATCTCTGCAGGCATAATTTACCTGCCTCCATCTTCCCAGTGTTGTAAATAGTCTATGCCACTGCACATTCCTTTGATAATTACATAGGTGTAGATATGCCAAATCAAACCATATGCTATCTCAAGACAGTATTTGATAGAATAATTATGTCCAAAAAAAAAGCCTGAAATAGCGGAGCTGTCCCTAAAGTTGGGGACAGGTTATCTTTCTCTTCATTAGTAAAGGCAATACCCATTAGTTAGATTAATAAGAAGGTAGCTCAGATGGTAAAGAATCTGCCTGCAATGCAGGAAACGAGGTTCGATCCCCAGATCAGGAAGATGCCCTGGAGAAAGCAATGGCTACCCACTTCAGTATTCTTGCCTGAAAATCCCAAGAACAGAGGAGCCTGGCGGGAAGCAGTCCATGGGATCACAAAGAGCTGGACATGACTAAGTGACTAACACGTACACATAAACTATACAGATAGGTAATTGAAGCAGGCAGAAGTTAATTAACCTAGAAGAGCTTTGAACAGTGGAACTCAAGCGTTAATAGCCCAGTGAAGAACAACTTGAACAAAGGGCTAAAGCTTCTAGAGGAGATTTTATGCTGAGACATCAAACATGTTTGACAACTTTGTCAGAAGTTGAAAACTAGACTTGAGAAGGGCCTGTGATAGATAAGGATGGAAAGCCAGTAACTGTAATAGTTTGAAATTTGAATCTGGAGGGTAATAGGGCGCTTTAAAGTGTTTAAAGAGAAAATAAAATGAGATATTTTGTTAGGATGATTGCAGGGATTTAATGCTTAGATATTGGGCATTCTGTCTGTTTCTGCTTTGAATTAAGGCCTTATTAACCTTTAAAAGTATATAGTAAAAATCTTCAAAAACAGGAAAGGCATTTTTTTCATGACTTAATGTTGACTTTCTAAAGTTGTTTTTATATATTCTTAAATGGATCCTAATTATAATAAGGCAAAATGAACCAGCCAAACCCAAGCCACATTTTGTTATGTAGTAATTATATCCTGTGTACATACATGTATGTCTTTCTGAGTTTACTTTGAATATGTGCATGAGATTGTGGTCAGTTAAAAGTCCGCCTTAACTCTTCTAGTGGACAGTCTGTAACACAAAGCTTTTATATATCATGATTCTCAGTAAGGAACTGTGACTCTTAAGAATCACATTCTACTGGTGTGAGTTATAAGCAAAACAAGTCCATCTATTATTGATAAAAGTAGCTTGTACTTCCCTCTATTCCAGGAGGCAAAGTAAGCCAGTGTGACGGGATTCTCCTAAACAGCCCGCCTCATACTTACTACATGGATTCAGATTTTTCCAGTCAAATCATGTACCTCTTGGGAACATAACAACCAGTTACAGCCGTAAAGTCTGAAATAGAAATGTGCATAATCTCCCTCAGTTCATCTTCAGTATAATTGGACAGAGATTCAGGAGCCCTGTCAAAGCTTTGCTTCCCATGTTCATCATTAGAGATACTTGAGTTTCTAAAAAGTGAAAGTGAAATGAAAGTGAAAGTCACTCAGTTGTGTCTGATTCTTTGTGACACCATGGACAGTACAGTCCATGGAATTCTCCAGAGTGGGTAGCCTTTCCCTTCTCCAGGGGATCTTCCTAACCCACGGATTGAACCCAGGTCTCCCACATCACAGGCACATTCCTTACCAGCTGAGCCCCAAAGGAAGCCCCTAGATGCCATTAATTCATCGTCTCATTTTAATTCTACTTACTGACATTTGTATTTGTATTTACTTCTACATGCTGATATTGGTGGCTCAGTGGTAAAGAATCTGCCTGCAATGCAGGAGATACAGGTTCAATCCCTGGGTTGGGAAGATCCCGTGGAGGAGGGCATGGCAACCAACTCCAGTATTCTTGCATGGAGAATGCATGTTCAGAAGATCCTGGTGGGCTACAGTCCATGGGGTCCCAAAAGAGTCAGATGTGACTTAACAACTAAGCAACAATAACAACTGATATTTGCATTATCAATCATCAATGCATGCACAGTTACTTGTGTCTGACTCTGCAATTCTGGACAGACTGCTCTGTCTGTGGGATTTTCCAGCAAGAATACTGGAGTAGGTTGCCATTTCCTCCTCCAGCGGAATCTTCCTGACTGGGGAATTGAACCCCCATCTCCTGTGTCTCCTGCATTAAAGGCAGATTCATTACTGCTTGAGCAATAGGGGAAGCCCATATTTGTATGCCAACAGCACTAATAGAATTCTCAGAGCCAGTAGAGGGAGGTATATGGAAGTATAATAAATTACATTTACCTTTCTGGCCTATTATTTCAAAATTGCTTTCTTAGTCTGTCACTGGCCTGAGGCCTGGATAGCTGGGTAGTGATTTCTGTGGAATGAAATGCTCTGGAGAATTAGAATTTCCTTAAAAGCAATCAATAGGGACTGCTGGCTATATAGCAAAATCCTATTTATAATAGAGAAAATTAGAAGTATTTTAAAATAGGTATTAGTTAAATGAAAATTGATAGTGCTTAATGCATAGCTTAGAAATTCATTTGGGTGTTCACCTTGGCAGGTTTTCACCAGGTTAATTCCTTGATTTGTAGAGTAAAAGCCTTACTGAATCCTTGCTGATATTTGCTACAGGCTTTCTAAAATTGAAATCATTGATACCTCACCAGAAACCATAGCTTTTCAAGCCTGATTATTCACAAAGGAATGTGAGGTTTCAGTAATTCTTTTACCATTTGCGTCCTCTCAGGACTACAAGCAGAAGTTATACCCTTTGTAGAGGTAGAAAGACCCTGAGTTTTATATTAGGCATTTCTTTTGCTTATTGTTTTGAAAACTGGCCAGTGTTGAAATGTAAAAGTTCTCTAAGTTTAGATTTTTTTTTTAGCTCACATAAATATTTATGGTTATTTTGACACTTCTTACTAGCTGTGAGTGTACTTTAATAAATGGCATAAAAGTAATAATCTCATATTTTCCTGTATGTATGTGAAGATAATGCCAGTAACTGTGCCTTTGGATTTACTTTTCCAGTTGACAATGAATTTTATTTTGTTTTATTTTTTTGACAATGAATTTCTGATGATTCTACCTTTCACCTTTATCCTTCTCCCACTGGTGATATTTGTATTGATTAAATGATTAGTCTATGTTAATAATGCCTTTGAGGTTATAAAACTACAAAATCAGCTAGATTGTAACAGAATTGAACCTGGAATCTTTGTTTCAGCTTAGAACTCTAGGCAACTAAGTTTAAAATAATAAATGCACTAAGGTTTTTATTAAATATTCTTTGTTATAAAGCATAATATGTGTGTAGAGGATCTGTCACGGTCTTTCCCAGTAGGATTTGCTTTGAGATATAAAAAGGAACAAAAAGGCAAAGTCTTCTCATATATCCCTCAGGGAAGCAATATTTTAAGTTCTGGTATATGGTTAATTCTGTAGTCTTTTCTGGATGATTTTATTGCAGGAAGATCCTAACTGCCAAGTCAGATTTAAAACATCACGCCATTTTCTGCTTGAAATCTTCCTTGTTTTTCATGCTTAGATCATTTAGCTTACTGAAGCCATTTTTGAAATCTACATGGAGACTTTGGGTTAGAAGCATGAGCTGACAAACTGAATTTTCAACATGAAATTTGCTGAGTAGAAGATTGTTGTTTTTCTTCATGTTTGTTTTTTACTTTAAAATGTTTTCCCTTTCTTCCCCACCCAGTTAATACACTGTTAAATGTGAAATTAAGTGAAACAGAAAATGGCAAGCACGTCTCTATATTGGATCTACCTGGCAACATTCTTATCATCCCTCAAGCCACCCTTGGGGGTAGAGTAAAAGGAAGAAGCATGCAGTATCACTGTAACTCTGGAAAAGAAGAGGGATTAGAACTTTATTCCCAATTTGTGAATCTCTGTAAAAAAGAATTAGCTGCTAATAGCAAGTGTGCTGAAGCTGGGGTTGTCGTGAAACACGGTACTTACGGCAATAGGCAGGTGTTAAAGCTCGACACCAATGGACCGTACACACACCTAATTGAGTTTTGAAAGTTTCGACAGCCGTAATTAGATTCCCTAGCCCCTTCTTCTTGAGTACACTAATCTGCAGCATTTTTAGATAAGAAAATCCTGGGTTCCATCCACAACTCTGCAGCCTCCTAATTGGATGACCTTGCCAGTCACATAACTGTGGATCTCAGTCACCTTCCATCCCACTTTCCCCTACACTGACACTCAGCAATTTGAAAAATCCTTCTCTTCACTTTATGGTCATTGATAAGAACATGGAAGCGTTCCTAGAGAGTTGTATTTAAGCTTTTTGCAGTGAAGCATTTTTACGATCTATAAAAATATATTTCTTATGCCCTCAAATATGTGTGGTACGTAATAAAAATCACTGTTTGTGTTAAAACTAGGTAAAACCCAGCACAAAACAATTATAATTTTGTCAAATTTGTTTTAATATTCTAGATTTCCATATTTTGAATAAAAGACTATGCAATTTACTATTCTTCTAATATTGTCTATGAAAATGTAATGCAAAAATGTTATGTGCATTTTAATATTACTTTCCAAGACTACCCAAGTGCTTTAAGTTATTTTAAGAATCTTTAGTTGATACACGAACAGGGGATAGGGGACTAAAAGTTGCTTTTGTTTAATATTCTTGGTTAATATTCTGTTTTTCAGTTTTTTACCAAAACAGTGTGTGTCATATTGTTTGTCTTTGGTTTTTAAAAGTTACTGTTTAATTAAATTAGTGTTCATAATTTTTTTAGGAAGTTCTTTTCTTGTTGATTTAGATTGCTATATAATAGGAATAAAAAGGGAAGCTTTCTACTAGAGTTACTTGAAACCAAGTTGATTTGTTTATTCCGTTTTATTGACTTAGTGATTTGGACCCAGTGTCATTTTTTCTTTTAGTGTATTTTTGTGTCCTCCCTCCTCAAAATTTATATGTTGAAGTTTCCCAAGTCTCCCAATGGTATTTGTAGATGGGGCCTTTGGAAGGTAATCAGGGTTAATAGATCATGAGAGTGGGTGCCCTCATGATGGGATTAGTGTCCTCATAAGAAGAAACACCGGAGAATTTAACTCACCCTTTCTCTTCCGGCCATGTGAAGATTCAGTGAGAAGGGGCCCTTTTACTAACAAGGAAGAGAACCTTTACCAGAAACTGACCATGCTGGTGCCCCGATCTTGAACTTCTAGCCTGCAGAGCTATAGGAAAATAAATTTCTGTTGTTTAAGCCACCGTAAGTGTATGGTATTTTGTTCTAACAGCCCAAGCTAAGACAGTGATATAAATAGCCAGTAAGGTAGGCTTCTCAAAGCTAAGAGAAGAAGATCTGTAAGAAGTTGAAAGAACAAATGAATCAATAAAAGGTATTATTCATATTTTGCAAACTCCTTTGACTTGAATCAGATATTTTAAAGAGTGAAAATGAAATAGTGTTTCTAATTATCAAAAGATGAAAAATTGAGTTGAATAAATATCTTCAGTAGCTATTGAAAATTCTTTGTGTCTTATACAATTTCTTTAGGATTGGGTTCCTTAGATTCTTAAAGTGTCTTAAGAAAAAAAATCCTATTTTCTCTGTATGCTTCCTGTACTATTCTATTTTAGAACTTAAGGATCAATAATTTGCTTGGTAGTGAGCTCATTGTCCTGAACTTTTGCTTTATTGATTCACAATACACTTATTGAAATGTAATAAACTATTCATAAACTTGCAAACTCCAATTTTCTCAGAATTTCTCCAAAGAAGTGTATGTCTTTCAAAAAGATTATGTGTTACCTATTTTAAATCATTTTGATGTGTGTGGGTGAAATGCTGACTCACAGCCCTAGATTGCTATTTTATAGTTCAGGCAATTCTCCTTTAAAGAAAAAATTTGCTTGAGGTACTTGTGGAGAATAGCAGTTTCAACTACATGAAAGGTTATTAAGCAGAAGATGACACCCAAGTTTGTTTCATTTCCCAGGAGGCTAGAACAAGCAAGAAAAAGCAAGAGAAATAGTAGATTTGAAAATAACTACTGTGTCTTTCTATAGCTTTCCTGGCCCAAGATGCTTCAAGAACCTTCAACAGATACCTAGTTTTATCTTCACAGTATGTAATGAGGACAGTGCTCTGGAAACTAAGAAAATGCTGGAAGAATTTTTCCAAGATCATACATTAGGGAGCAATAATTTCCATCTCCCTGACTTTTCTTGTAGTGAGAGTTGAAATTGATCTTTATAAAGGTTTAGCATCTCCCAGTGTGGATCACTTGAGAAAGAACAGCCAGTAAATTGTTTTACTTACTGAATTAGGTGGCTGGAGGGTTACACCTAATTTAGTTGTCTTCTGTCTCTGTTTTTCGAAGATTCTAGAATGTTTAAATTAGAGTATCTTTTCTTTTAACTGAAGTATATAGTTGTTTACAGTGTGAGTTAGTTTCAAGTGTATAGCAAAGTGATACAGTGTGTATGTGTATATATGTATTTTTTTTCAGATTCTTTTCCCTTTGTAAGTTATTAAAAAATATTGAGTATAGTGCCCTGTGCTATACAGTAGGACCTCATTGTTTGTCTATTATATATAATAGTATATATCTACTAATTCCAAACTCCTAATTTGTTGTCCCTTCCCCTTTCCCTTTTGGTAACCATAAGTTTGTTGTCTATGTCTCAGTCTGTTAATATTTTATGAATAAGTTCATTTGTGTCATTTTTAAGATTAACATATGTAAGTGATATCAAATGATATTTATCTTTGCCTGAATTACTTCACATAGAATGTCATTTCTAAATACTGTTTTATCTGTCCATTTTTAAAACTTCATGTATTCAGTTATTTAAAATACTGTGTATAAGGCATGGACTACCAATGAGTATGAATTTATCTTGAATATACTCATACTAGGTAAGGCAAATACTTTTACATTTCTTCATTAGTTCAAGTCAAAAGAAGACATGAAATTTGTGAATAATATATGTATTAGTGATTTACTGACTCCATAATGGAAGACCTGGTCTTCCCTGGTGGCTCAAAAAGTAAAGAATCTACCTGCAATGCAGGAGGCCCAGGTTCAGGCCCTGGGTGGAGAAGGTGCCTTGTGGAAGGCAATGGCCACCCACTCCAGCATTCTGGCCTGTAGAATTCTGTGGACAGAGGAGCCTGGCGGGCTACAGTCCATGGGTTTGCAGAGTCGAGCATGACTGAGTGACTAACACACACAATGGGAGACCTAAACTTATCAGATATAAGGATCAAAGATGTAGAATCCTATGCCACTTGTTTCAGAGGATAAAAACTCATACTGGTGTTATAAGAAAATGATGACATGTCAAATTTTTATCACCTGTGGTTAACATTGCAAAGGATCTGATTTGTTACGTTATAGTTATTTCTTAAAGCTCACATGATAATAAAACCAGCATTTCTAGAAGTACTTTACCTATTAATTTATTGAAATAAGACTACTTTCTGAAAGGGAAGATCTATTAGAAAACTAACATTTTCATTCTGAAGCCACACTTTGGTGATGACCCTAAATGTCTGTTTATTTTGATAGTCTCCTAATTATTCTCCCTCCGTCCTATTTCTCCTACCTCTAATCCCTTTTTGCAGATGATTTCCAAGGTAATGTTTCTAGAAAATTCCTTTCTGTATAACATTCCACTGTTCAGAAACTTTTATAACTTTTTTTTTTTTTGGTCTACAGGACAAAGTCTAAACTTCTGAAGTTGGCATGAAGGTTCTCCTTACTCACTAGGAGTGAATGAACTCATGAAGGGAAAAATGTAGAGGACCAAAGTCAGAATCCTGAGAAAAACAAAATAAAGGCAACATATGAGAGGCCAGAGAATGGTACAGAGGTCAAAGAGACAGAGAGAACCAGATAATGTATTGTTAACACAAGATAGTTTTCAAGATGTAAACAGTGGCAGAGTCAGTACCAAATACTGAAGAAATATTGCATTACACTGAGGAAAAAACTTCTGGGCCTAGCAGTTAAGTGTTTTCAAACTTACGGAAAACTGATTTAAAATTTGTAAGTTAGTAGGATAGAAAAGGATTCTTTTTTTCTTCAGGTAGAGTGTTTCAAGGTTTGCCACTGGACCACCTGTACAGGAATCACCTGGGGAATCTGACATTTTACCAAATGCAGTTTTCTGAGACTATCCCAAATCTGTTTAATTAGAATCTCAAGAGTTAATATCTGTCTAGTCACCAGTCTTCTCCCGGTGATTATTGTATATCCTGGAATCTCAGAACCACTGTTACTTGAATGAAGCCCAGACCTCTAAAGCTGGTATTACAGTTTTATAATCTGGCTTCAGCTTGACTTCTGACCCTTTCTCCCTCTACTCCCCAATAGAAATTCTCCAGTATAGCTCTTTTTATACCCTTCTTAGATCATGCTAATTGGTAAGTTGCCTTCTGCTCTCCTCTAAATCCATCATTCAGTATCTGGCTCACGTTGGTCTCTTCTGTCATTTCTCCTGCCTTTACCTCCCCAGAAATATGGTGGTTCCACTCTTGACACTTGTTATGTGTTTTAGGAGACTGAGTATTTCACCTTTTTTTATGTTTATATGTCCTAACTACAAGAGTATAAATAATATTGAACAGAGACAATATAACATGAGCACACACAGTTTTTCTTTAAATCTCCCACGGTTCATCTATAGCACTGTGTTGTCCATGCTCAATAACTCACAGTGTTACCTGAATTAATATGGAGGCATGTCAGAGGCTAGAATACTCTTGATTTTGGTTCAGTTTTACCAGTATTTCCCACAGATTTCTTTGTCATTAAGGAATAAAGAGGTTGGAATGTGCAGGAACCAAATTTAATACCACCACCCCCTTTCTTTAATACAATAGATAATACCGGAAAAGTTAAAAAGACAGATTATTGAGATTCAACAAAAATGTAGGCATTGCTATTTCTATTTTGTTGCTTTATTATATCAGGGTGTTAAAGAGAAAAACCGCATGCCCAAAATGGTGTCCCTTGTGCTAAAGCCCATGATACCAAACCTAGATTTAAGATCCAACCTAATTTCAGTTTCAACCTTTACCAGAAATGAGGTCTTTTTATTAAAAAAAAAAAAGAATAGCTGACGTACAATGTTGTGAAATTGTTTCGCAATTGTAGCAGTTCATTTCTGCTGTATAGCAAAGTGATTCAGTTACACAAATTATATATACATTTTTATATTCTTTTCCATTATGATTTATCATAGGATATGGAATATAATTCTCTGTGCTATACAGTAGGACCTTGTTTATTCATTCTGTATATAATAGCTCACATCTGCTGACCTGAATCTCTCACTCTACCCACCCCCAACCCCCTCCCCCTTGGCAACTACAAGACTGTTTTCTATGTCCACGAGATTGTTCCTGTCTTGTAGATCGGTTCATTTGTGTCATATTTTTAGATTCCATATGTAAGTGATATCATGCAGTATTTATCTTTCTCTGTCTGACTTAGTAATATCTAGTTGCATATATATTGCTGCAAATGGCATTCTTTCTTTTTTTTTTAAATTCCTAAGTAGTATTCCATTTCAAAGCTAGTGGTAAAGAACCCACCTGCCAATGCAGGAGACATAAAGTGATGTGTGTTTGATCACTGGGTTGGGAAGATCCTCTGGAGGAGGGCATGGCAACCCACTCCAGTTTTCTTGCCTGGAAAATCCCTTGGACAGAGGAGCCTGGCAGACTACCGTCCATAGGGTTGCAAAGAGTCGAACACGACTGAACGACTTAACACGCAACACACACAGTATTCCATTGTATGAATGTACCGCATCTTCTTTTTCCATTCGTCTGTTGATGGACATTTAAGTTGTTTCCATGTCTTGACTATTGTGACCTGTGCTGCTATGAACATAGGATTGCATGAATCTTTTTAGATTAGAGTTTTGTCTGGATATATGCCCAGGAGTGGAATTGCTGGATCATATAGTAATTCTACTCTAGTTTTCTGAGGAAGCTTCATACTGTTTTTCATAGTGGCTGAACCAGCTTACATTCCCACCAACAGTGTAGGAGAGTTCCCTCAGAAATGTAGTCTTAATCAACCAGTCTAGAGTTTTCTGATCAATACCAATGTGGTAATCTGCCATGGGCTTCCCTGGTGGTTCAGACAATAAAGAATCTACCTGCAACGTGGGAGACCTGGGTTCGATCCCTGGGTTGGGAAGATCCCCTGGAGAAGGGAATGGCTACCCACTCGAGTATTCTTGCCTGGAGAATCCCATGGACAGAGGACTCTGACGGGCTACAGTCCATGGAGTCACAAAGAGTCAGACATGACTGAGCAGCTAGGCACACACAGTCTGCCATGTGGGTGCTCTTTATCCTCAAGAAGAGGAAGCCATCTATATAATAAAACCCTTCAACCCTTTCCCCTAAAGATGTTTTAGCCTAAATGTAGTTCTTTCTTTTCTTTTGCTAAGAGCTACCTTGCCCCACCTTTCTTCCTATAAAATGCTTCCATTTTTTATACCCCCTCCTAGCACCCCTCTGGAGAAGGCAATGGCACCCCCACTCCAGTACTCTTGCCTGGAAAATCCCATGGACAGAGGAGCCTGGTAGGCTGCAGTCCATGGGGTCACACAGAGTCTGACACAACTGAGCTACTTCACTTTCACTTTTCACTTTCATGCATTGGAGAAGGAAATGGCAACCCACTCCAGTGTTCTTGCCTGGAGAATCCCAGGGATGGGGGAGCCTGGTGGGCCGCCACCTATGGGGTCGCACAGAGTCGGACACGACTGAAGCAATTTAGCAGCAGCAGCAGTAGCAGCACCCCTCTAGGTGCTCACTAGGATGCTGCCTGATTGATGTATTTCTCAATAAGGTCAATTAAGAGTTTCAGCTTCCTTGCCCTGTGGCATATGGGGTCTTAGCTCCTGGATCAAGGATTGAACCTGTGTCCTCTTTGGTAGGTGGCAGCTTCACCACTGGGCCACCAAGAAAGTGCCAATTAAAAAAAAATTTTTTTTGAGTCCTTTTTCAAAGTAAACCTTTTATGAGTCAAATATAAATGTCTTTTTGTATTAATAAATACTAATTTTGATAGGACAAGCTTTAAGACCCTTCTAGATTTAATTACAAAGTGAAGTGAAAGTTGCTCAGTTGTGTCCAATGCTGCAACCCCATGAACTATACAGTCTATGAAATTCTCTAGGCCAGAATACTGTAGTGGGTAACTTTTCCCTTCTCCAGAGGATCTTCCCAACCCAGGGAAGAATCTGCCTCCCACATTGCAGGCAGAGTATCAGCTGAGCCTCAAGGGAAGCCCATATTTAATTACAAAATAAAGCAATTCTGTAGAATGCATCACAAATAGCCAACTTCATGATAAATATGATCCTGCTTCTTTTTACTGGACTTTTCCATATGAAGGAATTCTTTATTTTGGGTTATTTAGCATTTTTCTCTTAAGAAACAATACAATTTGACCTATTACATCAGCTTTTTTTTTTCTGAATGTGAAAAGAAGGATTTATGTAGAAAATGTACCACACCCTCTTTAAGAGTTTCTGAGAACCATTAGCTAATACTCTTATAAACAGTTGGGGTTGGGAAAGTAATTGTGGACTTTTTTTTTTGAGGGGGAGATAGGGAGTCTTTTTAGGGCAGGTCTAACGATACTAGCAAAAATGCCATCCTTGGCTCCCACTTGGAGATATTGTTTACTTAGCTTTGTACTAACAGATAAACTGAGACACACTTTCTACTCTAGGCATTCTTTTACTTTGCAGCCCCAAGGTAAGTCTCTTTAATGAGTAGATCATCACAGTTGCATTTTCTCAGTGCCTAAATTATTTTGTATCTTGATTACATTCACATAGTCTTCATGACTGTTATTTCTTTTCATCCTATACATACTTCACCTTTTTCAAGCCAGGTGTTGGAAATCTATCATTTTCGTAATACTGCATCATCCATAGCTGCCCTCCATTTGAAAGTTATAATCCTTAGAATGTGTAGGTCACCAGCGGATCTGGGAGCTATGTGAAATACAGATGGTTCAAGATATGACCCTTAACCCCAAGGAATTTACCATCTAGTAGTGGACATGATAGACACAGAAATGTACTAAGTACTGTGTGACCAGTGGTATCTGGACAGTGCTATCTCTGAGCTATAGAATAGCAGCAGACGGAGAAGATATTTCCAACTAGAGTGGTGAATCCCTGTGTTAAAACAGGCATGGCAACCTGAGCCACCCCTTGTAGAATGGGTAGAATTTTTATAGGCACAAGTGAAGTGAAAGTCATTCTGTCACGTCTGACTCTTTGTGACCCCGTAGAGTACACAGTCCGTGAAATTCTCCAGGCCAGAATACTGGAGTGGGTAGCCTTTCTCTTCTCCAGGATGGGCACAAGGGGTGGGGATAATAAGGTGCCACTGAAGGCTTTTTAAAGAGTGACATAATTAAGACAGTTGCTTTGCCACTTCCTGTGGCTTTTGGGATCTTAGTTCCCGGACCAGTGAGCAAACCCACACCGCCTGCAGTGGAAGCACAGAGTCTCAGCCACTGGACCACCAGGGAAATCTCAAGTCAGTTTTTAAGAGAAGAGTCCCGACAGTGGTATATAGGCTTCCCAGGTGGCTCCGTGGTAAAGAATCGCCTGCTATTACAGGAGACCCGGGTTGGATCCCTGCGTGGGGAAGCTTCCCTGGAGTAGGAAATGGCAACCCACTTGAGAATTCTTGCCTGGAAAATTCCATGGGCAGAGAACCCTAGTGGGCTACAGTCCATGGGGTCACAAAGCGTTGGACATGACTGAGCACACAGCACATAAGGATTGCAGAGAGAAGGAAATTTTGTGACAGGAAGACAGATTTTTAATTTTGTTTAAATTTTTTTGGGTAGTGCCAACATAAAGGGATTTGGCTTCACTTATAACATTGTAGTGCCTATGAACATGGAATAAACAAAATTGGTGATACTGAAAGGTGTTTTTTAAAAAATATACTTCAGGACATCTGATTAGTTGTGAGGGAGCTAAAAGGAATCAGAAATCACTCGAATATTTCATGTCTGGGTTACTGAGGAAGATGAATTCAGATTTTAATACACTGAGTTTCAGGCACCTAAAGTAGAAATGACTACTAGACTTGTCACTCAGGGCAGAGAGAATACGAGACACTCAGTAATATTGGATGATTAAATCTTGTCTATAGGGTTTCAATGGTCACTTTTATAAATAAGACTCTAAAATCTGGACTCTCTCTGCCCTGAGTGACAAAACTTTTAAAGTTTTCACTTTCAAAGTAGTACCGTCTACCAGATTTGGTTAAATCTTGTTTATAAAAGTGATCATTGAAACCCTATAAATAGACCAGAGTTAATCATCCAATATTACTGAGTGCCTCTTCGGGTAAGTTTAAGAGGCACACTAAAAAGGAGAAGGCAGTTCCATTATGTATGTTACAACAGAACTGGTGTGTTAAGAAAGTGAACCGAAACACAGAGAAACTAGGGGTGCCAGAAGAGAGGTTAAAGCGGTACCATGAAAATTTGGAGATGGGAGAGATTTCACCTACTTAAGGGAGCGCTCACATTTTAGTATAATTTTGAAGGTGAGATCTATGAGAGATGATGTGGAGAACAACAAAGGATTTGAGTTCCAACCAAATTTATAGTAACAGAAGGAAGAGGAAAATTGACAAAGGAAAGGTTAGACAGATAGGTAGGAAAAGTTGGAGAAGTGGAAACACTAGTTTCCTGGAGTTCAGGTTTCAAGAATTGGGGAAGTTGGTGCAAACATACAGAAAACTTGAAGTTATTATAGTTAACACCCCTATACCCACCACCTAGAGTCTACAATAGACATCTTGCTGTATTTGCTTTACTACCTATGTATCCATCTGTCCCTTCCAAGAACGAGGTTATTTTGTTTGCAAACGGTTTTGCTGGTGGCTCAGATGGTAGAGAATCTCCCTGCAATGCGAGAGACCTGGGTTCGATCCCTGGATTGGGAAGATCCTGTGGAGGAGGGCATGGCAACCCGCTCCAGTATTCTTGTTTGGAGAATACCCAAGGACAGAGGAGCCTGGCAGGCTACAGACCACGGGGTCCCAGAGAGTCGGACACGACTGAGCAGCTAAGCACACACAAGGGTTTTAATTTATTCCCCTTCTTTTCTCCCCTTTAACCTCTACTGGTTAGCTTCTCTCAGAGGCCCGGGTTGCATGTGAGCCTGCTGCATTTCACTGATAAACCCAGATTCATTATACTTACATAATAGAAAAGCCTCTACACTGTGAGCCTTTCTGTCTTTAAAGAAATGTCCCAAATGGTGAACCTAGGAGAAATAACTTTTCCCCCTTTCCAGTTAGGTTAATTAACTGTCCCTGGAAGTCTGCCCCTGAGACAAAAGTCTATTTGTAAATGACCCATGGTTTGTCAAGTTTTCCAGTAGTTTTTCTGAGAAGGGGGCAACAGAGGATGGGTTGGTTGGGTGGTATCACAGACTCAATGGACATGAGTTTGAGCAAAATCCAGGAAATAGTGAAGGACAGGGAAGCCTGGTGGGCTGCAGTACATGGGGTCGCAAAGAGTCTAAGCCACTGAATAATTAGTAGTTTACCAAAGTACAGTCTGAGGATCTCCCTAGCCAGAATTACTAGGAAAACTTGTTAAAAATGCATATTCCTGTATCTCACCTTGGACTTACTAAGTCAGAATTTCTGAACAAATGCCTGGAAAGTGCATCTTAAATCACTTTTCTCTACCTGTGACTCTTATACAAACTAGCATCTGAGAGCTAATGGTATAGCCTTTGTGGTGATATGTCTGAACCAAGACCTGGGAGGCTTCTGTTGTAGTCTCAGCTTTTCCATGGACTCTTGTGTGTTACACTAAGGGAGGGAATTATACTTGACAAATTCTGAAATTCCATTCAGCTCTACCATTTTGTGGAACTCTGTAAACTGAGTGTTATAAATCAACCGTTGGTTAAACTTTAATCAGATAAACTGAAAAAAAAAGTTTCAGTTTGTGTTCGTTTGAGCTATAATTATTTCTTTTAATTCAGCTAGTATGTGTGTTACTCATCAAAATAACTAAATCCTGCTTGCATCTCATGAGTTTTCATTTGGTTTTGGAAGCTGGACTTCGGCGTTTACTCAGCCCTTTGCCATCTCATAGCTCTCTGTTTCCGTGGAGATCCCAGTGTTCATAGTCTGCCAGTCCATTTTGAGCTGTTGCTACTCTGCATTCCTTTTACATTGTTGACAATATCCTTTTCTTCTTCCTATAAAAAAGTGACGTATTTTCTCAGAGCTCTGAGTTGGCAGAAATTATTGCAAGTTTTAAAACTATTTACCAGTGAAACAGAAAAGTGTCTTATTGTCATATCATAAGCAATGATTAAATTCTCTGCCCTCAATCACCTTGGTGTTGGGAAGCTTTTTTTTCCCCCCTTTATAAATCTGGGCCTAATTTTCATTTCAAGGGGATTTCAGAATATTATTTTAAATGTTATTCAGTGTTCTTGCCTTCATTTCATAAATGATGATGAGTGCCCGTACCCTCCAAAATGTTTTTTTTTTTTTTTTTTTTTGGTTAACTCTTCCTTTTTGGTAGCATTGTAAATTTGTTGTGTGCCAAACTTTTCAAAATATTTTATTGATCAATTCTTATTTACTAAAGTCATATGCTCAGAATAAAGTTTATCTAGTATATAACTCATATATTTGTATTTATGCTAAAAATATGTGTAGGAGTAATGATATGTTAATTTCTATATTTTATCCTCTCTTTTTCATTTACAAAAAGGGGAAAGAAATTGCATAAGTATTTTGGTACTGGGCCACTTCTACTCTCAGTTTGGTTACTATTTTAGATTGGGTAATTAACCAGATACTACCTAGTAAGTGCAAAACAGTAGTAAGCATTATGAGAAGCAGATAAGTACATTGCAAGATGCTTAACATTAAGCTCAATAGTAATTCATCATGAATTACATAATAATCAGTAGAAAAAACACTGGACTTTAGCCCTCCTAAAATTTCTTTGTTAGACACACTCAGAATTCAAAAGGCATAGTTTTTTAAACAAGAATTTGTTTAGAAGCAATTGTACATAGTGGATAAAAAGGTAATCATGTTTCCCTCCTTTGTAAGTTCCTGTCTTTATGTATTTCAGGAGACAGAGGGATTGGGGCATGAATGTAGATTTGGAAGTTAGCTACACATACATGGTAGTTAAAGTCACTGAAGTTAATAGCGATGGTTCCTCAAAAATTAAAAATACTCCTACCATATGATCTAGCAATCTCTCTTCTAGATATATATCCAAAAGAAATGAAAGCAAGGTCTCAAAGAGACATTTGCACACCGTTGTTTATAGCAGCATTATTCACAGTAGCCAGAGATGAAAGCAGTCCATACATTCTTTGAAGACTGGATGAGTAAACAAAATGTGGTATACATACCCAGTGAAATACTATTCAGCCTTAAAAAGAAAGGAAATTCTGTTACATGCTGCAAAATGGATAAACCTTGAAGACATGATGCTCAGTGAAACAAGCCAGTCACAGAAAACTACCATATATATGATTCCACTCATCTGAGGTATCTAAAGTAGTAAGAGTCATAGAAACAGAAAGTAGGATAGTGGTTGCCAGGGGCTGGGACGGGGAGGAGGATAAGTCGTTGCATAAGGAGAGTTGTTTAATGGGATAGAATTTCAGTTGTGCAAGATGAAAAAGTTCTAAACATACAACAATGTGGGTATACTTAAACTATGGAACTACACACTTTTTAAAAAAGTCACCAAAGTGGATGATATTTTCTAAGACAGTGTGTAGAAAAGATGTCAAGAGATAAACCTTAAGGAAGCCTGTGCACCCTTGGAGCCCCCATGCCACAACTAGAGAATCTGTGTGCGGCAACAAAAGATCCCACATGACGTAAGGAAAATACTGCATGCCAGAACTAAGACCCGATGCAGCCATATATATATATATATATGTATATGTATATATATATATATATATGTATATATGGGCTTCTCAGGTAGCTCAGTGATAAAGAATCTGCCTGCCGATGCAGGAGATGCAGGTTTGATCCCTGGGTTGGGAAGTTCCCCTGGAGGAAGAAATGACAATCCACTCCAGTATTCTTGCCTGGAAAATCCCATGGACAGAGGTGGGCTGTGGTCCATAGGATCGCAGAGAGTCGGACACAACTAAGCACAGCATGCAGTGCAGTATGAAGAAAGAAGCAAACAGTAAGAATCTGATGATTTAAGAAACAGGCAGACTAAGAGATACCATCAAGAGGCTAGCTAACAGAGTGAGAAGAGAAGCAGGAAAAGAAATTCTAAGAGACATAGAATCCAAGAGAAGAGATAATCTCTCTAAGTAGATCATAGTGAACAATAGCCAATCCAGTAAAGAAATCAAATAAGGTAGAATTTTTTTTTTTATTTTACTTTACAATACTGTATTGGTTTTGCCATACATTGACATGAATCCATCACGGGTGTACATGCGTTCCCAAACATGAACCCCCCTCCCACCTCCCTCCCCATAACATCCCTCTGGGTCATCACCGTGCACCAGCCCCAAGCATGCTGTATCCTGCGTCGGACATAGACTGGCAATTCGATTCTTACATGATAGTATACATGTTACAATGCAATTCTGAGCCACTTAGATTGACAACTGGGAGGTCCCTATGAACCTTACCGAGAACACATTCCTTGGAATTATGTAAGCCAAATATCTTGAAGGTTGAATGGGACTAAGAAAATATAGTAAATGTAGATGACTCTCAGAAAGTTGAGTATGAAGGAAATTGAAGAGCGTAGTTTTGTGGAAAGGCAGTATTAAGGATTTTTTTTTCTTGTAAGATGCAAAAAATCAGCATGTTTTTAAGGAAGAAGAAGTAGGGAAATTAAGAGAGATTTATAGAGCTAAATTATGGAACAAAATGTATCGAAAGTATTGGTAGAGAAATTCTTTTAGAATACTGGGAAACTTTGGCTGTCTTTGAGATAAGATTGCTGAGTATGGGATGAAAAGGAGAGCTCTCATGGAATTTAGATACCATGACCTCTACTTTAACTGTAAAATATGAGACACGGTCCTTTGGGAGAGAGTAAGATGGCGTGGCTTAGTGGCTGGAGGATAATAGTGAATGTTTGACGTAGCCACTTCAGGAAATGGGTAAGTGAGCCAACTAACTGAGGCTCACAATCATAAATAATGCAACAAATTAGAAAGCACAGTTACACAATTTTCTTGGCGGTCCAAGAGCAGACTGGAAAAAGCAGATGGTTGGGTTGATTCACATTCAGGGATTGGCAGAGGAGATGCAGTGTATTAAGGTCGTGGAGTAGAAGAAATTGGGAATGCTAGTTAAAAAGTGGCTGAAACAACTGACCTCGTAAACCAAAAGTGGGAAAAGCAAAATCAGTGAAAAATTAACAGATTAGATGAAGGAAGTGATCAAGAAGACATGCTTCTAAGAATTTTTAGAAGGAGAATTATAAACGAGAGTGGAAGATGTGGAAAGGTGAGAGACTGGTCATGGTATGAGGTCTCTGCGGTAGAGCTATTATGAGTGATGAAATCCAGAATGTGGCCATGGGAATGTGTAGCTGCAGTGGAAGACGCCAAGGAATTTAAAAGCTAGGACCCCGTTTGGATAATAAAGGGAACCCAGAATGATAAGACTCCGCACAGCAAAAAATACCTGTGACCCTGAGCCCAAATTTGTAATCACGGTGAAAATGTGATATGAAGATCAGCAAAAAGCAGAGATGTGGATGGTAAGAGAATGATGTATCAAGAGGATGTCAGAGGAGGAGCAAAGAAGAATTATAGTTTGAAAACCATGAGAGAGCCAGGGAAATGTCAATTCCATCTCCTGCTCTTGAAATGAGAATCACTGTCACTTACAGGAAAGTTCATGGTCAGGAGGTCGTCAGGTTTCCATTATAGCAAAAAAGAAAAAAATTTTAAAAATATTGTTAGGGAAAAGTTAAAAATAGAGTAACGTTTATTAGCAACAGAATGGTATTTTAGAAGATAAAGTGAGATTATTAGGAGAAAAAGCAAGCTAAGTGGTATGGGATAGAGCAGAAAAAAGAAGTGACTAGAGACTTACTTAGGGAGATAAGATGCTGAGAGGTACTCGAGTTTCAGGGAGGTAAGAGAAGAAATATGAATGGAATTATGATGCTAAATTTCGACTGACTACTATTTGTGGGGATGAAGCAAAAGAAGCGGAGAGAGATGTTAATACAACCAAAACACTAATTATGTCTCAATATTGTTTGGAAGACATAAAAGATGGTGACATATATACAATGAAAACACTAAATTTTGGCTTCATATTGTGTCGGAGAGATGAAGCAAAATGAAGATGATCTGAAAGTAATATCTCTTATTAGTATAGACTGTGGTTTAAAGTTTTAGAATTCAGACTTGAACATTTTGTCCGGGGGAAAAAACATCTACTTACCTTCTTCAATCCCAACTTTGTCCACATATTTATCTTTCAAGATTGAAAATACATTGAGTGCCTGATTTACAGTGACCATAACTCAGTTCCAGTTCCCCTATTGGCCCAGATTTCTCATTTGTTTGCTTATTGTTTATTTGCTGACGTATAGTTCACATGTCTTAAAATTTACCACTTTAAAGTATCTAATTCAGTGATGTTTAGTGTATTCACAGGCTGGTGCAGTATTGTTGCATTGTACAATACTGCAATAAGGTTGTATGTCACTGCTGTCTAATTCCAGAACATTTTCCTCACTCGTCCTCACATCTTTGATTTCTATGAATCTGCCTATTCTGGATAGTAGCCGTAACTGGAATCATGCAATATTCGACCTTTCGCATGTGGCTTCTTTCATTCAGCATAATGTTTTCAAGGTTCATCCATGTGAAACTTAGCATCAAAACTTCGTTCCTTTTTCTGACTACATAATATTCCATTGTATGGAGATATATTTTTGTTGATACATTTATCTAATTGGTAGACATTTGCATTGTTTCCTCTTTTTGGCTATTATGAATTATGAATAATGCTGCTATAAACATTGGAATGCAGTTTTTTTGTGTGTGAATGTATGTTTCAATTGTTTTGAATATATACCTAGGAGTGGAATTGCTGAATCATGTGACTCTATGTTTAATTCTTTGAAAAACTGACAAACTGTTTTCCGAAGTAGGTGCACTATTTTAAATTCCTACTGGTAGTGTATGGAGGTTCCACTTTTTCCACTTTATCACCAACACCTGTTATTTAACATTTTTTTAAAAAGTTATATCCTTCCTAGTGCCTGTGAAGTGGTATGTCATAGTTCTGATTTGCATTTCCCTCATGACCATATTAAACATATTTTCATGTGCTCAATCTCCCTTTGTATATCTTTTTTGGAGAGATGTCCGTTCAAATTATTTACCTCTTTTTAACTAGGTTATTTGTCTTTTTATTGTTGATCATAAGAGCTCTTTATATATTCTGGATACTTGACCTTTACCAGTAAATGATTATAAATATTTCCTCCTATTTTATGAGCTGTCTCTTTATTTTCCTGATAAGGAAGTCTTATCCTTGATTTCAAGATGTCCTTGGACAAGAAAACATTTAAATTTTTATGAGGTCCAGTTTATTTCTTTGGTTGCTTGTGCCTTAGGTGTCATATCTAAGAACCTGGCATATTTATAAATATATCCCTTTTCCCTCTCAAAGTGTCCCAGTAGACAGTAAATTATAAAGTGAAAGTGAAGTCGCTCAGTCGTGCCTGACTCTTTACGACCCCATGGATAGTAGCCTGCACCAAGCTCCTCAATGCATGAGATTTTCAAGGCAAGAGTACTGGATTGGGTTGCCATTTCCTTCTCCAGGGAATCTTCCCAATCCAGGGATCAAACTCAGGTCTCTCACATTGTAGACAGACGCTTTACTGTCTTGAGTCACCAGGGAAGTCCAATGAGTTGTATGGACACTACTAATAACAATCTCAGGGACAGGTAATTAGAAGCCCCTGGGATGAGTAAATACTCACTTATTATATCCTTACTTCACCATAGCCAGTGTCATCATTTTGCATCTCTAAAGAAAATCTGCTAGCAGTTACAGCTGCCATTTTGTATACTTAGTCATCAAATATAATACATTGGGCCCCTAGCATGTGCCAAGCACCTGTCCAAACGGGGAAAAATTACCCCTGGAAAATTGCAAAGAGAAAACTTTTAAAAGTCCTTTTTTTTTTTTTTTTTGTAAAAGTAATATAAACAATTACAAATAATGAAAACATTAGAAAACCCATAAGTTCATTGCTTAAATACCATTATTTCACTTGTATGTATTCTCTTATTGTCTTTGTTTATAAACACACCCATATTTTATTGCAGTTAAGTGATAAACGGATTTTATATTTTGCTTTTTAAAAACTATTTTATCATAATACTTAAGAAAAAGATTTTTTTTTTAATTTTGATCTCAAGGAGTGTAAGGAAGAGGAAACAGACAAAAAGAGAAAATGTGTAAGTCAATAAAATATTAAGATGAGCAAGTATGGCCTGTAAATGGATTTGTGCTCTGGTCTGTGAATGCCTGTAGGTTAACAAATCGAGTTCGAGAGTATGTAATTCTATTCCATATTATTAACATTTCTCTTTTCTTTCTGATCTGTGACTCTGGCTCCACTGATTATCTTAACTATATTATATGGTTAATTTAATTTCTAGTTATTGTTCATGCAAGTCAGTTAAATATTTGCATCTAGATAAGGTTCTTAATTCTAAGTCTAAAGCTAAACAAGTTTGACATATAAACTAATTTTTATTAGAATTCCTTCAGCAATAATGTGTCCCAAAGAAGTTAATAATAGATCTGTCTTCATAAATGCAGTAACTGATAATAATTTTCATATTTTATAATATATATAATTTTTCCTCATGAATTATAATTCAGCAAGAATACTATTATCAACCAGTTAGAGTTTTGCCATTTTACTGAGTAAATTCAATTTCTTGAGGTAGACAAATAATCTTTGATTATGAATTTTACAACAAATTATTTGAATTGTACCTCATGTGAAGAGTTGACTCATTGGAAAAGACTCTGACGCGGGGAGGGATTGAGGGCAGGAGAAGAAGGGGACGACAGAGGATGAGATGGCTGGATGGCATCACTGACTCAATGGACGCGAGTCTGCGTGAACTCCATGACTTGGTGATGGACAGGGAGGCCTGGCGTGCTGCAATTCATGGGGTCACAAAGAGTCGGACATGACTGAGCGACTGAACTGAACTGAACCACGTTATCTTGTGTGATTAATATTCCAGTGCATTTAATTTTTAGGTGGATGATCATCCATCATAAGTTTTTACATTTAAATGTCTGCAATTGGTGAATAAAGTTCTGGTGGGATGCCTTATATGCTACTTATAAAGGATGCTGCTACTGCTAAGTCGCTTCAGTCGTGTCCGACTCTGTGCGACCCCATAGATGGCAGGTCACCAGGCTCCCCCATCCCTGGGATTCTCTAGGCAAGAACACTGGAGTGGGTTGCCATTTCCTTCTCCAGTGCATGAAAGTGAAAAGTGAAAGTGAAGTCACTCAGTCAAGTCCGACTCAGTGACCCCATGGACTGCAGCCTACCAAGCTCCCCCGTCCATGGGATTTTCCAGGCAAGAGTACTGGAGTGGGTCACCATTGCCTTCTCCGTATAAAGGATGAAACATTCCTAAATTAAAGCACTAAATTCCTTTCTTAAGTTGCCTGTCTGTAGGTACACAGTGTACCTGCCTAAAGAGCTTACAGCTGAAATTGAGGATGTGTGTAATATTCTTCTTCAGTCCTACCTCTGGCTTGACCTATCCTGTTCCTTGGGCTTTGGCTCATGTTTGGAACTGAGCAGCTAATGTCATTAAATTTTGCTCCTTCACCTTGATATACTCCATGATTAATTTGGCTTATGATAGTGTTTCCTGTGGTTCCCATCAGGAACTTTCTGGCAGGGAAAAATTGACAGGCCGACCAAGGAGTCTTCTGATTCCTCTCAGCCCCACTTTTATTGATTCCCCACAGACACCTCCTTCCCACTTCCTGGAGTCAGCTCTGGATCCCATCATCCAGAGCCTTCTCTCTCTGGCCACAGTGAGTTTGTTGCTGCTTGGTCCTCCCTCTTTCTACTGAAACCTTCTGGTCCTGCTGTTTACTTCTTCAGGGTCACAATCTCCCTATCTTCCAAGGTGAAAACTCTATGAAAGAAGTAGCCGGAAGAGATCTCCAGGATTTTCTCTCCCATCTCAGGATACAGCATTCAACATGAACTTCCTAAAACCTCTTTCCTTGTCTTTTTAATGAAAGCCAGAGGAATGACTCCTAACCATGAGATTTTATTTATTTGTTCATTCATGGCCATGAGGCCTGTGGGATCTCAGTTCTCTGACCAAGAATGGAACCTGCACCCTCAGCTGTGGAAGTGCAGAGTCCTAACCACTGAACCACCAGGGAAGTGCCTAACCATTTGATTTTAAAGTCAGATATGAAGGAAAAGGGTATCAGCAAACTACAGAACCATTTTAGGTCTTCATTCCTTGCCAGTTATGCCCCCCTATGAGAAGATAGCAGTTTTCCCCCTCAAGTCCATGTGATTGACTGATACCAATCTCATACACAGAAGCTTATGTTTATATGGCCAGTGGAAACAAAATTACTATCAATACAAATTTGATGTGCCATATGAGTATGACTTTGCTTTGACATATGACAGTAACAGTTAAAAGAAAAGCAAATAAATGAAAATAATTCCATGGAGATAGCAGGATCCTATCTTTGTTTCTTTGAGTTAAAAAAATAGTTGTATTTTCAAGATGATGCTAATAATAAAATTTTAAAATAAATATATGACTACATACCTATAAAAGAAAGACTTGTGAAGGTGTTTAACATATCTTATACAGTTTTTAATATATGTGGTACTATATTAAATATAGTGGACAAGATAATAGACAAGGATTCAGAAGACCTGGTTTTAAAATCTTACTTCTGGAATCTTGTTTCAAATATAGACAAATCACTTAGCTATCCTGGGGTTTGGTTTCTATTTCTGTTTACTGTGAAGGGATTTTTGTAAGAATAACAATAGAATATTTGAATTTGAAAATTGGAGAGCCATCCTGTAGTACAACATGCTTGTGTTCCAGAGGAGGAAATTGAGGCCCAAAGATATTAACTGACTTGCTTATAAAATATATGCTGGCAACGTTAGGGCAAAACCATGAAGTTTATGCACATTTAAAACACTATTTCTTAATCTGATCAGATAATGAGAAGTTGAAAGAGATATTAAGGGTCCTAGTCAAGTATGAACATAATTTGCAGTCAATTCTTATGTAACAGCTATGTAGTTGCAGATTTACCTTTGCTCCATATTCCTGCCCAGAAATACCAACTCTGAATTTAACTGCTTCTTTCCAGGTTACCCTGAATCCCTTGTAGCTCAGACAGCAGAGAATCTGTGAGCAATGCTGGAGACCTGGGTTTGATCCCTGGGTAGGGAAGATTCCCTGGAGAAGGGAATGGCAACCCACTCCAGTATTCTTGCCTGGAGAATTTCATGGACAGAGGAGTCTGGCGGGCTACAGTCCATGGGGTTGCAAAGAGTCGGACATGACTGAGCGACTAACCCTTTCATTTTCACTTTCCAGATTAGATGGTCTGCTATTACCTACTTACCCTCATGGATCAAGGTCTATACTATGTTGTAAGTACTTCTTGGCTGAATATTTATAGTAGTAGATTCCCTACTGAAGAAAATCCTGTCTGTAGCCAAAAGTTCTTAATAGAAACTTAGTGCTAAAAGCAGTCACAGATTACAGCAAGCTCAGCAGTACATTGACAAATAATGCTTGATAGACTAAAAAGTAGAAAGCTGTATCACAAAAGGCCAGCAGATCTTTTGTTGGAGTGGGGGGTATCAGTGTCATTTAAGGCTTCAGATCACACTGAAATTGACAGAGTGGAAGCTGTGCCCGACCCATGAGTTTTGTGAGATGAGCTTGCCACATGTATACTCCAGTCTCCTTGACGGCTTCATAAATATTGAGGAAACTCTGCTCCCAGGAATACTAGTTCTAAAGGATATTAGTGTGCATTCCTTAAAAAAAACACACACGCATATTATATTCCATTTCCAAATAAGAGCGGGAAACACTGCTTGAAATGCAGCCTACTAATATGCCTAATGACTCTCTAAGAAACAGCTATAAAATGTTAACATATAGGTTTTCTCAAATTTATTTAAGAATGCCTTTTTAAAGGAACAATTGTTAACATCTTGAGGAGTACAATCTATAGCAGGACTGTAGAGCTTCATGGGTACACAAGAGTCCCATTGTTTGGGTAATACTGTTCTACTATCATTGAATTTTATACTCTAAGGGATAGAAGCAATCTTAAAGGGAATCTATCATTTCCAGTTTCCCAAATGTATAGTGGTTGGAACCTAGAGTTATATCAGATGGGTTTGAACAGTAAATTAAAGCAAGATATCACGTAGCTGGTGAAATGGGTAACTACTGGTTAACTTCTTCATTTTTACATGCACCGTTAATCACCAACAATTCTACTTCTAAGAATGCTTCCTTTATTGTGGGGAAAATTATTCCTTTACAGAAAGCAAGAAAATATAGTGTGATGCAAAAGTGCTACACTCAATATGCCAGCAAATTTGGAAAACTCACCAGTGGCCACAGGACTGGAAAAGGTCAGTTTTCATTCCAATCCCAAAGAAAGGCAATGCCAAAGAATGCTCAAACTACTGCACAATTGCACTCATCTCACATGCTAGTAAAGTCATGCTCAAAATTCTCCAAGCCAGGCTTCAGCAATACGTGAACCGTGAACTTCCTGATCTTCAAGCTGGTTTTAGAAAAGGCAGAGGAACCAGAGATCAAATTGCCAACATCTGCTGGATCATCGAAAAAGCAAGAGAGTTCCAGAAAAACATCTATTTCTGCTTTATTGACTATGCCAAAGCCTCTGACTGTGTGGATCACAATAAACTGTGGAAAATTCTGAGAGAGATGGGAATACCAGACCACCTGACCTGCCTCTTGAGAAATCTGTATGCAGGTCAGGAAGCAACAGTTAGAACTGGACATGGAACAACAGACTGGTTCCAAATAGGAAAAGGAGTACGTCCAAGCTGTATCTTGTCACCCTGCTTATTTAATTTATATGCAGAGTACATCATGAGAAATGCTGGACTGGAAAAAACACAAGCTGGAATCAAGATTGCCAGGAGAAATAATAACCTCAGATATGCAGATGACACCACCCTTATGGCAGAAAGTGAAGAGGAACTAAAAAGGCTCTTGATGAAAGTGAAAGAGGAGAGTGAAAAAGCTGGCTTGAAACTCAACATTCAGAAAACGAAGATCATGGCATTCGGTCCCATCACTTCATGGGAAATAGATGGGGAAACAGTGGAAACAGTGTCAGACTTTATTTTGGGGGGTCCAAAATCACTGCAGATGGTGACTTGCAGCCATGAAATTAAAAGACGCTTACTCCTTGGAAGGAAAGTTATGACCAACCTAAAAAGCCTATTCAAAAGCAGAGACATTACTTTGCTGACTAAGGTCCGTCTAGTCAAGGCTATGGTTTTCCAGTAGTCATGTATGAATGTGAGAGTTGGACTGTGAAGAAGGCTGAGCGCCAAAGAATTGATGCTTTTGAACTGTGGTATTGGAGAAGACTCTTGAGAGTCCCTTGGACTGCAGGGAGATCCAACCAGTGCATTCTGAAGGAGATCAGCCCTGGGATCTCTTTGGAAAGAATGATGCTAAAGCTGAAACTCCAGTACTTTGGCCACCTCATGCAAAGAGTTGACTCATTGGAAAAGACTCTGATGCTGGGAGGGATTGGGGGCAGGAGGAGAAGAGGATGACCGAGGATGAGATGGTTGGATGGCATCACTGACTCAATGGACGTGAGTCTGAGTGAACTCTGGGAGTTGGTGATGGACAGGGAGGCCTGGCGTGCTGCGATTCATGGGGTCGCAAAGAGTCGGACATGACTGAGCAACTGAACTGAACTGAACTGAACTGATAGAATAAAGGGGCTTCCCTGGTGGTTCAGACGGTAAAGCGTCTGCCTGCAACTAGGAGACTCCGGTTCCATTCCCGGGTTGGGAAGATCCGCCGGAGAAGGAAAGGGCAATCCAATCCAGTACTCTTACCTGGAAAATTCCATGGATGGAGGAGCCTGGTAAGCTACAGTCCATGGGGCTGCAAAGAGTCACATATGACTGAGCAACTTCACTTCATAAAGTAAAGAGAAAGTATATAAAAGTCTCCCTTCCTTCAGCAGATAACTGATGAATGCCTTCCATATGCCCAACAGGGACACCCAATAAGTTGACCAGCTGGAGCAAGTTGGGAGTAGAGAGGTAAGGTAAGTGCCCCAAAATGCTGCCTATCATTTGACAGTGGGCAACATGCCAGTTATTTCTATTATATTTTGGATCCTCAGTACACCTTAGAGAGGGAGATGTTGCTCTCGTTTGAAAGGGAGGAAACTGAGATGTGAAGCAGTTTTTCTTAGGTCAAGCCTACTAAGTGGTAGAATTAGGCTTTGAACATGTTGCCAGATTCCAAAGCTATATGATACAAGCTTCATCTTTATTGTGACTTAAAAATCTCAGCTTGAGATAGAACAAAGTATAATAGTATTTAGTTGAGAGGTGAAACATTTCCATTTGCTTAAAACTAGACTCATTTTTCAGAATTCTGTCCTTGTTATTGTCTTTTTCTCTTTCATTGTGTTAGCTGTCCGCTCCATGTAGAAAAGTTCTGAATCTAGCGCTGTCATTCTGACCCCTCTCCTATGCTGTAGTCCTTTCTCCATTACTCCTTGGATGCTCTACTGTCACCTCAAATGTGGCATATTAATAATTAAACTTATTACTTCCTCCTCCCAATTTAATTTTCTTAGTCACTTGGGCTCAAAGTTTGGAGCCATCTTTGAATCTTTGGTAAAATTAGTTGTTGGACTCAACAATACTATTATGTATCCCATCCAGCTCTAAAATTCTAGTGTTGTTATTCTTATACCAAGTACTCAGTCAAAATGAATCACTTTCTCTGCTTTAGCTCAAGAATAAATAATTTTGTGCTCAAACTGTTTTCTAGGATTATTTCTATATCTAACAGAGCATATTCTAGTCATCCATTCTTATGCATTCCCAAAGTCCATTTTAAATGCCATCTTTCTTTTTTTTTTAAGATAGCTGCCATTTAATGAACACATACTATGTGCCAAGCACTTGATATATTTTCACTTATTTTATTTTTAGCTGTGCAGCACATCGGATCTTAGTTTCTCGAACAGGGATTGAACCCACACCCAAGCATTGGAAGCATAGAGTGCCAACCACTGGAGTGCCAGAAGTCCCTAAATGCCATCTTTCTTTGAGCCTCCCAATTGGACTTCACAGTATTTGCTCTCTCCTTCAGGATCTAGAATATCTTTGTACCTTTCTCAGCATAGTTTACAGTACCCCCCCCACACACACACATGTGTTAAAATGTGTGTGTGTGTGTGTGTTTCAAGTGGGAAAAGGAGGATACTTGGTGAGGGATGGAGTCCGAATAAAGTGGGGAGGGCTCCACGACTGGGATGAGGACAGAGTTTGGGAGAAGGGGTAAGGGAAGAGAAAGAGGGGCTTGTGGTGGCTAGTTTGGGGGTTTCACACCTTAGTGGGGGTAAGGGCAGCATCCTCCAAAGGGAGAGATGGCAGCAGTGGTGATTGCTTAAATATAGGATAGGTGTTCAAACAATAAATATCTGAAAAATAGGATCTAGAATGTTCTCTGTAGTAGAAAAGAGTTACAAATGTGGAAGGGAGGATAAACTATGACTAGAATAAACTATGTGATGTGTGAGTACACATACACAGATGTACTGTATGTGTGTGTTAAGGTACAAGTATTCCCTAGCTGGAAACCCTAAGACAGCCTGAGTGGTGATACCCCAGTAATAGTGAGCATGCCTGCTGCTGCTGCTGCTGCTAAGTCACTTTAGTCGTGTCCAACTCTGTGTGACCCCATAGACGGCAGCCCACCAGGCTCTGCCATCCCTGGGATTCTCCAGGCAAGAACACTGGAGTGGGTTGCCATTTCCTTTTCCAATGCATGAAAGTGAAAAGTGAAGTCAGTCAGTCCAGTCCGACTCTTAGCGACCCCATGGACTGCAGCCTACCAGGCTCCTCTGCCCATGGGATTTTCCAGGCAAGAGTACTGGAGTGGGTTGCTGTTGGCTTCTCCGGTGAGCATGCCTAGTGTTTCTAAATACCTTTTTCCACTAAAAGGAACCTCAGGCTCCCAGATCAGTGGCAGCCAGTGCTGGGATAAGATGAGGCTTATCTTGTGCCAGGAAGTAAGGGAGTGCACCAGGAATGATGGAGGTGTGTCAAAGGGCACAGAATAGTAAAATGTTAATGAAGAATCTGGAGGCTGGGATAAATGTTATATAAAACTCTTTCAAATTTTCCATATTTAAAAATTGTTTTACATTGTGAAAGGATTTAAAACACACAAAGACATAGGAGCCAGTGTGAATGGGTAAATCCCACTGACCAACCTTGGGACACTTTGAACACCAAAGTAAACAATGATAAAAACAGATTATTACCCATTTAATCAAATAGGAAACTCTGAATTTATACTAATAGAAATAAATTAATTGAAAGTTTGATGAGTGGAAAAAACATAGTTTCAAAGAATTAACCCCACAAAGTAACTTATTCATTACAAAGAGGAAAAAAGTAACTACTGGAGAAGTCTTATTTTTGTTGTTTAGTCACTAGTGATAAGACTAAGAGTCACTAAGACTCTTTGTGAGCCCGTGGACTGCAGCACACCAGGCTTCCCTGTCCGTCACCAACTCCCGGAGCTTGCTCAAACTCATGTCCATTGAGTCAGTGATGCCAGTATTCATCTAATTCTCTGTTGCCCACTTCTCCTCCTGCCTGAAGTCTTTCCCAGCATCAGGGTCTTTCCCAATCAGTCAGTTCTTCGCATCAGGTGGCCAAAGTATTGGAGTTTCAGCTTTAGCATCAGTCTTTCCAATGAATGTTCAGGGTTTTTTCCTTTAGAATTAACTGGTTTGATCTCCTTGCAGTCCAAGGCTCTCAAGGTTCTTCTCCAGCACCACAATTTGAAGCATCTGTTCAGCGCTCAGCTTTCTTAATGGTTCAACTCTCACATCCCTACATGACTACTGGAAAGACCATAGCTTTGACTGTATGGGTCTTTATCAGCAAAATGATGTCTCTGCTTTTTAATATGCTGTCTAGGATTGTCATTGGAAGGACTGATGCTGAAGCTGAAGCTCCCAGGCGGCCCTAGTCATAAAGAGCCCACCTGCCAATGTCAGAGAGATGCTGGTTAGATCCCTGGGTTGGGAAGATCCCTTGGAGGAGAAAATGGCAACCCACTCCTTGCCTGGAGAATCCCATGGATAGAGGAGCCTGGCAGGCTACAGTCCATAGGGTCGCAAAGAGTTGGCAACTAATGAAGCGACTTAGCAAGCAGGCATGTGCTTATTAGGAAGACATATAAAGTATTTAACCTTCCCTGATGGTTCAGACAGTAAAGCTTCTGCCTACAATGCGGGAGACCCAAGTTCAATCCCTGGGCGGGGAAGATCCTCTGGAGAAGGAAATGGCAACCCACTCCAGTACTCTTGCCTGGGAAATCCCATGGACAGAGGATCGCAGTAGGCTACAGTCCATGTGGTCGCAAATAGTCGGACACAACTGAGCAACTTCAAAGTATTTAGGGACAATGTGGCACCCTCTCAGTAACTTAGATCTCAAATGGTTCAGGAAGGAAAAATGTTCTCTATACTAGAAGCACTTTTCTAAGCTTGCACTTATTTCAAAATAAAAATTGTAAAATTAGATTCAAAATGCTGAGTATGCTAGAAAAACTCAATTGACTTGGGGGCCAAGAGGTTGTTAATCCTAATTTTGCCCGTGGCAGGGGTGTGTGACCTTGAGCCAGGCCCCAGAGTTTCGGGCTGTAGGACTACAAAGCTATCTAGGGTCCCTTCCATGTCTACACCCACCCACCTACACGCCCTGCCTGAATTTCTCCAGGCTCTAGTCGTGTTCAGATGCCCGAAGGCTGTCCCCAAGGATTCTGGCTGGCGTTAGAAACAAACAAAAATGGGTGTGGCCAAGCTCTCTGGACTGCAAAACTGCTGCCCTGGCCTCAACTTGAGCCGCAGTCTCCTTCATCGCTCTTTCGGCGGTGGAGCACTCACGCCTGCCAGAGTGGGCGCTCGATAGCTCGGCCGCCGGCTGGCGGGGCCTAGGTCGGCGGGGCGGTGCGGGGCGCGCTCCCAATCGCTGGCTCCCGCCGCACTCCAGGCTCCGAGCTTTCCGGCCCCGCCCCGCGCGAGCCCCTCCCGCTCCGCTGTCTCGCAGTCGCCGCCGCCGGCGAGTCCCGGTGCTACCCTGCCGCACTGTGGAGCCGACAGCGTGGCTGGGCTGGGACGGGCGCTGAGTCGTGGGGGGACGCCGGGGGCGAGCAGTCGGGAATCCCAAGAGTGAAGGCGGCTCCGGGCGCGAGGGGGCGGTGTCCGGGCTTCCTGCCGGCGGGGAAGAAACACACACCGGGGCCCTGCACCGTGAGTTGAGCTGCTTGGGGGTCCGCAGGGTGGTCGCGGCAGCCAAGAGGTGGAGGAAGTTGGGACCCCGGGAGCCGGAACGGGTCGAAGGATTAGGTGTCCTGGTGTAAGGGGCTGGAGCCCGCCGAGGAGGGGATGGGCGCGGGGACGGCCGAATGGCCAGTGCAGCCGGTCCTTCCTCCTGGGCTCTGGGAAACTGTGTTTCACCCGAGCACAACAGGTAGGCGTGGACTCTGGCCGCGCGGGCTGGAGCCCCCGGGCGTGCGGAGAAGGTCGGAAGGTCGGAAGGTCGGAGCCCGCCTAGCCCGCGCGCCGCTCCCCGGACCCGCCCTAGCGGCGCCCGCAACGTCGGGGTTTGGCTGGGAGCGGGGCCCCAACCCGGGCTTTGGGCGAGGTTCTCCGGGCTCCCGCGAGCAGCCCTGGAGGCGGGTTTCCTGAAGCAGTAGAGACTGGATACTTTAGTCCTTCCTCGCAAAGAAAGCGAGGCTAGCTTTTGCCGGGCTAGCTTTTGCTTAGTACAAGGAAACATTTCTTACCCTACTTTCGGTCTGCGCAGCGTCATTGCAAGGGATTGTAAAGTCTTTGGAAACTTTAAGAAGCGCTTTATGATACTGGTCACAGTAATGCACCTCTGGCAAGATGATTTTCATAACTGTCAAGTCGAATAGTGTGTCAGATGATTTGACCTCTTTTATGGAAGGTCATAATTATACATTCTTTTTCCGTGCAGTCATTTATTCAGCAAATATTCAGCGCCTTTTATGTTCAGGCTGAGCGCCCTTAAGGACCTTAGAGCGTAGAAAAGACGTTAGAAGGAGGGAAAGGGGGGACCCGTAAGTATGGTTTAGAACTTTGTCAGAGAAAATACTCTGAAGAGATTAAAGTGGAAAGAAAGCAGAAGTGTCCTTGAAGCTGGGCATTAGACGGATGGGGAAAGGAGAATTGTCCTGTTTCGCAAACATTTTAGAAAGTATGTCTTTGAGAAAATGATTTTAGATCAGTATTGAAGCCGACAGTTATTTACATTTTAAACACCATGGATTTTTTTTTTCCCTTTAATTAAATGGGTAGCAGGCAGGGTTTATAACATAAGGATAGGGACAGTTGGAAAAAATAGTTATTTGTATAGAGAGCTTTAGTGCTACAAGACTCCTGAATTGACAACAGACCTGAATTTTAGCTTAAGCGCCTCCACTACTGTTTATGGATCTTAGCTTACTTTTTTCTTCTTTTCTTTTAATCTTTATATCTGACTTTAGTAACAGAAAATACATAGCCAAACTACTGCGCAAATAGTACATTCTCTAAGAAAAAAAATTTAAGAATTTTTGTCTTTAGGCAATGCACATATCTTCCTTTTTTCAGCTTTATTTCAAAAAGAGGACTGAGACAGTTTATAATCTTCATGAACTTACCTCTCCATGTCTTCAGGTGGTTAGGTCTCTTCATACTCTAAAATTCATTTATTCTAAATCCTGATTAACTAGTTTAAAGACATAGACTTTTTTTTAAAAAAAAGACTTCATTGAATTTTCTTTCATTAACTATCCATAGTATAGTTAATGAGTTTGAACAGCCCCTTAGTGGGACCTTAGTCCTCTCATGTAAAAGCATTTCTGCATTTTAAGGAGAGTGCCAAAACTGGGAAACTGTTATTAAATTTCACTTAAGAAATGAATTAACTGAGGCCTGAGGAATTAGTAGAGACTTGTTTGTATCATTTAATTGAAGCTTTTGTCTAGTTGTAGTATTAAATTCATTGGAATTACACTAGGGGTCAGTAATTGACAGGCTGTGGGTCAGATCCAGCCTGCTGCCAGTTGTTATAAAGTTGTACTGGAACATAACCACACTCTTTTATCTATTTATAGCTGTTTATGTGTTGTTTATGAGTAGTTGTGATAGAGACTGTGTGGTCCATACAGCCTAAAGTATTTACTCTCTGGTCTTTTACAGGAAAGAATTGCTGACCTTGGACTAGACCTCTACAAACTCTTAGTCACTGTATCTTTTGTGAGAGGAAGTAGGTTAAGTTCAGTTTTTATTATTTTTCTTACTTTCTTTGTTGTGTCAGGTGGACTCCTGCATCCTACAGATGCTTCTGGATCCTAGATGTGTAATGTTGGAAAAAGGTCATGGCTTTTCAGTTATAATTACCTAGTAAGTTTTAATTTCAGCATTTCTCGCCTTTTGGAAGGCTAGAGAAAGGGAAGGATTTTTGTGTGTTTCTAACAACTTTATAACTTCTAGTTTTAATTTGGATCTGGTGTGGACTGCTTTTTTTTTTTAATTTAGTAAGCTCTTTTAAATGTATCATTTCTGTTTTTCACAAGTAACAGTTATTTTTACTTAAACATTTTTTTTTTACCATGAATCTAGTGACATTGATTAAAAGACTGGACAGAAAATTATTCACAGTGTAACTGAGCATGAAGTCAAAGATATATCTAAGTATTTCTAGAAAGAAACATAATGTAGTCATATTAAAGCATAATGTTATGTTTATGCTGCATAAGAAATTAGAACTAGTTATGTGACAGGAAAGAAGGTAAAGTTGTATGAGGTGATATTTAAGTATTTAAAGCAGAGTATATACTTTTGCCAATTTTGAAACCATGGTTCTAACTTCTCTAAAATATTTTGCATATGTACTTCTTTCCTAGTTTATGCTTCTCTATGGATGTATTACAATATCTATCTTCTTTTCTGTTGCACTTGTAGATTTCTGTATGTTGAATTTATGCATGTTTTTGTGTATTAAGTATATAGTCAAAACATTACCTCATTTATTCCGTACATTTTTATGTAAGTAAAATTATTAGGAAGTTGAAATTACCCATTGAAAAGCACAAAATTTTTTTTGAGATATTTTGGGAGGAAATCTGAAAAGCAAAAAAAGAAAAGAGAAGTGTATACAGGTACAGAATCCCTTAAGCTTAATTACAGAGTCCAAAAGGCACTTTTCTTAACTCATTTGGTAGCAGAACATGACCTGACCTGATAGGAAGCTGTTTATAGTCATTATTTATCCTTTATGTGAATATGTTTATATTTTTCTGCAGAAATATCAGTGAGTTTGATTGTGGAGTGCTGCCCCAGACCAGCTGGGGGTTAGAAGTAGTAGATGGTGTGTTCACTGTATTACTTGGGTGGATGTGATGATGGCAGCTGGAAAACAAGGGAATAATGGAGTTGTTCCAGGGAGCTACACTTGTGAAGTTAAGAGCCCAGTTAGGCATCTGGCAGGGAGTCTGCTAAAACAAAACAAAATAAAAAACCCTCAGGTAGGGCTCCAGGAAGGTCAGAACTGTGGCTAAATTCTGGGCGAGGCACTTCATAAGATTTGTAAATTAGAAGTGGGGACCGCGAAGAAAAGCCAAGATGTCAGACCATAGTGGGAATAAGGGTGACTCTGAGCGCTCACCAGGATAAAAGCCATGAAATGAACAGTTAGAAGGGGGAAAAGAAGGGGATTCTAAAGCAGGTGGGGTCTAATGACTAAAGTAGGAAGTCCTAGGTAACAGATTACTTGAGCACAAATACAGTGATATTTTGGAAAATTGAGCAAGGATTCCTGTCCTCTGCTGAGCTGGAGGAATACAGGCATCTTACGCACTCTGCTCTTGAACTAAGTATCCCCATATTGCCTGCTTTTTAAAGTGTTTATATTAAATAGTATTTTGGTCTCTTCCATTACTGTTAGCTTCCTGCTCCAGCTTCTTCATGCTCTCAATTAGTCTCCTCCTTCACTTTTAATATGGCACTCTACCCCACTCCAACTAGAATCCAGATAGCTGGATTATCAGTCATGTCTAGACTAAACTAAGAGTCAGCAGGCCCCAAGAGACAAGAAACATGTCAGTAAAGTTGATGATCTTTGAAACAGTTAATTGCTGTGTATTTTTTTAAACTTTTTTTGTTTGTTTTTTACTTCTTGTTACTGAATTCTTTACTAGATACCAAGTAGTGAGATTGCTTAGGTAGTGACTTTCAGATGAGTGTGGTGGGAGATATTAGGGTAAAATTTCTCTTTTAAAACTTGCCTTCTGGCACTTCAGAGTGTTCAGAGTGATATCTTTCTTCCCAGGGAGAGGTGGGAGAGTTGGTTTGTGGAATGAAGAGTGATAAAAATTGTCAAGAATAACCAAGGACTAAGCTAACACTGTTAGTCGCTCAGTTGTGTCAGACTCTGTGATCCCATGGAGGAGTCCACCAGGCTCATGGAATTCTCCAGGCAAGGATACTGGAGTGGGTAGACCTCCCCTTCTCCAGGAGATCTTCCCAACCCAGGGATCGAACCCAAGGCTCCTGCATTGCAGGCAGATTCTTTACCGTCTGAGCCACCAGGGAAGACTGATGGTGTTAGTGTGAGTTACTTAGGGATTTGCTGTCTTTGTGGGAAGGGCCATCTGGAAGTTGATGTCTCTAGTACACCTCACATTTCATCAAAAAGCCTCAAAGTACTGGAGACCTAAGAGGAGAGTGAACTGATAAGAGAAAACAAAGTTATAAAGATTAGATGCTTCAGTGGGCATGATAGTAACTGTCAGTGATTACAAACTGTATGGAAAGGATATATGAAGTAGTTGAAGGAGCATGGACATTGAAACTAGACAGCTGTAGGTGTTACCTTCTTTCTTCTACTTCTGTCTTCACTTAAATCTTGGACACATTTCTTCTTTATCCTCATCTGTAAAATAAGGATGATTAATATCTGAGTTTTAGTGTTAGGGAGGGGTTTCCCTGGTAGTTCAGTTGGTAAAGAAATTGCCTGCAGTGCAGGATACCCGGATCCAATCCCTGGGTCAGGAAGATCGCCTGGAGAAGGAAATGGCAACTCACTCCAGTGTTCTTGTCTGGAGAACCCCATGGACAGAGGAGCCTGCCAGGCTACAGTCCATGGAGTCACAAGAGACAGACGATTTAGTGACTCAACTACCACAGTAGTAGGGAGATTCAATGAGATAGTGCATTAAAAGTTTCTAGTAAGGAAATCCTGAAGAAATGTTAAGTCTCTTCCTATCATTGCCTTGTTAGGGTTGGTTCTGCTGCTCAGTCCCCTGCGCCCCTCCCACCGTACTTCCTTTTACCCTCTAAGGTTCTCTCTTTTGTAATCTGGAGGGAGAATGCCAGAGCTAGCCTACACCAGAGGCCCCTTCTGGCAGCCTCCTTCACTGAATCCAGCTTCTGCCATTCTTCTCTTCCTCAGTAGTAATCTGCAGCACTTGAAGGGAAACGGGAGGAAGGCAAAGGAAATTGCATACCTACTTCTGGCCCTTTCTTACCTCACTTTATCCATTTCTGTGTAACTCCTGTTTCTTTCCTACTCCATTCTAGCTTCTCTGTCTTGTAGGAAGTGCTTCTTAATCAGTTCTTCGAGTTGAGTGAGTCTGCCTTTCCAACTGATTTGTATTATGCAGTGGTAAGAAGCAGGTTTCTCAGCATTTCTACCACATTTGCAGGAAGTATTCTTTGAATCTAGGTACACTGAATGCATTTTCATTATATTGTAAAACAGGTTATTAGTGCTGTGTGCCTGGGTCATGTTGTCATATGACTTAAGAAACATTAATTAAATTGATTTTATGGGAATTGTATTCAGAATTCCAAAAATCAAATATTAACATTTATGGTGTAACAAGCCATTTTTAGCTCAGAAGGGGTGTGGTGTGAAACTTGGTCGAAAGTTATGAGTAACAGATTTTTATGTGAACTGAGAAATCATTTGGTTAATTAAAAGTATTCTTTTTTTCTTTACTCTTCTTCCAGGAGTAGTAGAAAAGATTGTTTATATTTAGAATTCTGAATGTTAGATAATTTGATCCAAAATGTTAACCAGAAATGGCTACTTTTAAGTAGAAATATGATATTGTTTTGTTACATATTCTTCTACTTGTTATAAAAATCCTATCATAGTATAACTAAAAGGGAATTAAAAATTTTTTGAATTATAGTGGTCTCTAATGATTAGTATTTAAAGATTGTGCTCTATAGAACACTGAGTTCTCAGAATTCCCAGCAGGGGGAGGAAAAGAAAAAGATAGAAAAGGGGCAAAGTTCAGTACTTAAAAGATGCGGAGAAATGTCAAGTGCCACACACACACACACACACCCCACCCTCCCTCCTTCTGGCAGGATATAATGTACATTACATATAGCACATATGTGGAGACCCTCTGTAGGAAGGAAGACTGCCAACATGGTGTTTCCCCAAAAGATTTGGATTCTGTTCCCTCACATAAAACACAAATCCTCGTTTCCTCATTGTTTTCCAGTATTCTACACAACACTTTTTAGGAAACACTGCTTTACCTGTTGGAATGCTCTCAATAGGTGAACCTGTTAAAATTTATGCACTTGTAGTTTCTATAATTACAGTTTTTAATGAGAGCCTGATAGTGTCTGAAAATGTCAAACAGTCATTTCTCTAATGATGGACTTGCAAGTTTTCAGTTTTCACCTCTCATAATGCTCTAATCAATGCTTACACTTCTGATATTCTCCTTTTCTTTTCTCTGGCACGAATTTTCAAAAACTCATGCTTTTGTCAAGTGGTTTTGATATTTTTATGACTTATTTATATTTTCCAAAAGAGTTGAACCTATTTGTACTGTCACTATAAATCTATCAGCTTTTCTAAAATCTCAGTTTTGGCTGTGAAGTTTTTGCATTTATAATATTTAGATTTAATGTACGTAGATTGAATCACTCAGCTAAATTCTTACTGAGCTTAATCAATATTGTACACTTCACACTTTCAGTATTTGACTAATGACAACTGGTTTATTTTAGAGTTATTACAGAGAATTAGAAAGTCTAAGTTCATATCAAGTAATTTCATAGATTCGAAGTTCATTGTCATTTTGCTGCTATTTTCTAAAGCAATTTCAGTTTCTTTGTGCTTATCTAAAAATAATAAGTTAAATCTTTCTTACCTAAGGTAGTAAATGAATTATAGGAGCATAGGGGACACTCACCAGCTATTAAAATATCTATATTATCTAGTTTCAGTATTCTTTGTACATGAATAGTGCTAGTTTTATTTCTTTTTTTTTTAAGCATTTGGTTATTTCTAGTTAAAGAAAAACATCCTTTTACAAAGAAGACAAAATGAAGTAAAAAACAGAAGCAAGCACAGTGTGGGCTTCTCATAAGTTCTTGGTCCAAAACCTGGACGTGATTTTCTGCGTGGACAGTAGGGGTGACTGGCCAGCAGAGAGATGACTTTGAGGGGTGGGTGGAGCTGCAGCTTAGTCGCCTAGTCATCTCACCGTGTGAGGATTAAATGGAAACTCCCATTATCATAGCACCTCAGCCTCCAGAGATTCTGTTAAGTTGGTTTAGGCTCAAAAAACTTTGTATTTTTAAAAGCAACCAGAGTTGCTATTAACCAGAGTAGTCTATTTTGTTATAGGTCTACTATTTTGACATGCTCAGCTTCTTAAACAGTTTACCTACCTCATCTATGTTCTTCCTTTTGCTGTTTTCCCAACACTGCCTTTTCAATTGTTTGACCCTTGTCCCTGAAGGAATTGGGAGGTAAAACTGATTTTGTGATTTACTGAAAGGTGTAGGGCGAAATATTGGGGCTTCCCAGGTGACACTACTGGTAAAGAATCCACCTGCCAGTGCAGGACCTGCAAGGGACGCGAGTTCGATCCCTGGGTTGGGAAGATCTCCTGGAGAAGGGCATGGCAATCCACACCAGTATTCTTGCCTGGAGAATCGCCTGGACAGAAGAGCCTGGTGGGCCACAGTCCATGGGGTCACAACGAGGTGGACACGACTGAGCATGCCCACATGCATGGGGAAATCGGTAGAGTGAGCCCAAATATAAAGTAAGGCCCCACCTCCACCGCCATGCTCTGTTTGTTCTGCACTTCTGTCCCTTACATCTTAATATCAGAAATGCTGTTTTCCCTTTTTTTCCGGTGGAAAGGTTTCCTAGCACTGAGGAAAGAGAATGAGTTTTGTTCCCAAAGAGACCTGGGTTGGTTCTTCTGTCCTGTATACTGGCATCAAAGTTTTTGGTTTTTTTTTTCTGTAATATGGGGACCAGTAATACTTGCTTTCTTTCCTGTGATGATTAGAGATGATAGTAATTAAGCACCTAGAAAGTTCCTGGCTCAGTGAGTAATAGCTGCTTTTCTGCAGGGCAGCGGTAGAGATGCAGACAGAGACCAGACTTGTGGACACAGAGCAGGAAGGAGACGATGGGACAAAAGGAGAGAGTAGCACTGAAATATATCCATTACCATGTGTAAAATTAAGACAGCCAGTGGAAATCTGCTGTATGATGCAGGGAGCTCGAATCTGGTGCTCTGACAACCTAGAGGGATAGGATGGAGTGGGAGGTGGGAAGGAGGTTCAAAAGGTTGGGGACATGTGGCTGATTTCATGTTGATATATGGCAGAAACCAACACAATATTGTAAAGCAATTATCCTCCAATTAAAAATCAGTAAATTTTAAAAATTAATGAAATTTAAAAAGAAAAAGAATAGCTACTGTCATCAGTTTGTGATTTGGAAATTAGTGGGAAAGTGAGAGGCATTGCCATGAACTGCAGCAGGTAATAGGTGTGTCCCTCCCACTTGTGTTACCAAGGTGATGCTAACAAATGGTATTATGAATTATAAAAGTAAGGAATCAGTAGAAGTTCAGCTTATTTATTGGTTTTTAAGGGTTTCATTTTAAAAGTTTTAAAATCATAACAAATTTGGAGACTAGAGAAAATAGCATTACCCACAATGCTACTGCTTTAATAATCATTGCTAACATTTTGAATCAGAAAAATACCAGGAGCACGATTTAAACGATGGCTAGAGAAGCCCACCACTTTATGAAGCATATCTATAATCAAAGAAATCCTGTACCAAGCGAACACGATATTAATAGGGGAATTAATCCTGAAAGACTTCCTGAAGGATTTTATTTTATAAAGGTAAATTTTGAAATAGTTTATTGTAGGAAGAAGCAAGGTGCTTCAGATTTTAAAAATAAGATGCAGATAGGATTTTCAAATCATCAAGATGAAACTATTAACTCTGGAATCACAAGTGACTTGCTTTAATATTTGTTTTACTCTACAACCAGTGAAGACTGTTGTAGAGAAGGGTATTTAAAGTACAGTGACAAAAAGACCTTATTTGCTTTCTACCAGGGGCAGCCTTCCTTAGGCAACGTCTTAATTATGACCTAATGCTCTGTGTGATTTGTGAGTTCCTATTTTGTAGCCTATAATTGTGCAAAGCCTGAATCACAGGTCATAGGGAGTATTAGGTCAGTAAAAAATGATCTATCTTCTTTTAGATTAAATCTTGTAGGGATTCAGATCGAGCTGCCCAGAAGGTGTCACTTTTGCATGAGGATTCTTTTGAACCCATAGGTTCAAGAGAAAATATTGTCTTCCCTTAGCTACTTAGAATAAACTGGGGACTTGTCTCAGGGAAGAGTTGTTATTAGAGGTAAATTTTTTCTAAGTAGCCCCGTCTCTGTTAGAGCAAACATCTATTTACCAAACATCTACTCCCCTTAGTCATCCTGTGACTGTTCCGGTCCTCGAAGCCTCAGGCTCCCTCAGCTTAGAGTGGCATAATACTTCATTTTACCTTTCTGTCTCAACACTTCATGTATCTGGGGTCTTTGATCCACTTGTGTGGGGGGTTCCTTATATCTGGAATTGAATTTTTTCTCCTGTTTATCTGTCCCATGCCAATTTAATTCCTAGACCAGAATTCAGAAAAACCTAGAAGGGTAGAGGAAAGTTTCCTCCTTCCCCAACAAAGCTAATTACTGTTTTGTTGTTTTTGTTTGTTTGTTTTGAAAGGTATGGATTTTAAGATTTATGTGTGTACCCTGAAATATGGGAGATTCCTGAGAGGTTTTGTTTGTTTGTTTTTTACTCTATGCTCTTTAAACAAAACTGAGAAACTGAAAGCTGGAGGCGGAGTTGTAGCTGCTGTGATGTCTGTTAAAGACTTGAGAGGCAAAGAAAAGTAATTTAAATTTGAGACATTCCGAAACTTTAACTGCTTGATACATTCTAGATTCAGTTCCATTTACTACTGAATGACTTGTTCATTTTGTAAATTGATCTTTTATTGCTCAGGAAAGAAAGAAAACCAATTTGTCAAACCTCTCTTATTTGTGTTTGAGGGGGTGTCTTTATTTGTGATTTTTTTTCTCTTTACATTCTTCAAAATGATATAATAAATCATTTTAAGAAACTAAAATGACCAAAAATATGAAGAAGACTTTTCCCCCCTGCATGAACTTGAGCGTATATGTTCCCCCAAATGACATATGTTCTCAAAATAGTTTTGTTCCCCAAAATACCATGTTCCCCAAAAGTCCTTTGTAGATATGGTGATCATTTCAAATGTTAGTAAATGTCAAATCATTATGTAGTACACTTGAAACTAACATAATATTGTACATCAAGTATATATTAGTAAAAATGAATGAATGAATAAAATGCCTGGCCTGTCAAGGTATTTGATAGGCTTGATTGGATAAAAGGGTGGCAGCATAATATGTAGTGGTTAGAGTGCATATATCTCGAGTTACATCGCTTTAGTGTATGACCGTTTTCTGTGTAACCTTAGAAAAGTGACTCAGCTTCTCTGTGCCTCAGTTTCCTCGTCTTAAAATGGTGCTAATAAAAATAACTACCCATGGACAGTTCTGCAACTTATTCAAGAATATTTAAAGCTCTTAGAGCTGTGCTTGGACTATAATTCGTGATCAGTAGTAATTTAGTGTCTGCCAGAAATAATGGTTGGCATTATAGTTGGTACAGTGGTTTGATGGCATCTTTTTTTCAAGTAGCATAACTGTACCTTGAAAAATACATTATTATATGTGTTCACTTTTAATAAATTAATCACTCTGTAACCTCCCCCAAGAAGCATAAAAATGGAAAATAAGAGAAAAATCAGACAAATAAGCATTCTCCAGGTATGTATAGCCATAGGGCTATAGTTGAATTAAAACATACAGTAGGTTGACTGTATTTGTATTCATCATCCTCAAGTTACACTGTAGGTTAGAGCAGGGACATCTGTTGTTTGCAAAGTGCATTTACTTACGTCATTGATAATACATATGTGGAGGTCAGAGGCCATTGTAGATTTGGGGGTTTGGATGTGGGATTACCAGTGTTAATTGTCTACTTCTTTAAGAGTAATTTATATGAGGAATGTATTGAGGGCATGGGAGATAAACTTTATGCCCTGCTTATGATCTCAAACTCTTTACTGAATTATTTATTATTGCATTGTGTTAGCTATTTTGCTTCTTGATAGATCATTTTACACCACAATATTGCTTCTGCCTAAGGAAAAAAAATGTCTCTTCAGCAGTCCTAATGACCTCTAAAAAGGGTAATTTGATTCTTAAGATAGGGTTTTGACTTGTCCTGGTGGTTACAAGAAATTTTCTCTGTGATACTCAGGTTATTTTTTTTTTCCTCACACAACAGCAGATATTGAGTACAAACTGGCTTTTCTCCTTTGGTATACTTAGAATTCTTCAGGGAATTATTTCTGTAGCATTTATTACCTTTATTGTGCATATTTTGATCAGTTCACTTTGATAATTGAAGAAAGAAAAGGAGGGTTTCTTGCCCAAGCCAGAGGGTGAAAGTAAGGTAAAGAGAGAGTAGGAGCTGAAAACTTGAATACCCAGAGAAGCTGGCAAATAATGTAAATGAATAAGGCAGTCCAGGTGGCAAGTGTACTTACCTGAGAGTCCCTGCTCCCCTTAGATTCAGTCTTTCTTTGCTGTATGGGATATGGACCCAGATTTTTGTGTAAAATCTTGTGTTTAAATGTTAGTAACCAATTTTTTCCCCAGTACATATATTGCAGGTGAAATTTGGCCAACAGTTCATCAGTTTGTAACTACTGTTTTTTAAAGAGACTTCTTTTCAGTTATATCACAATTATTACAGTGTTATAGTCTAGGTAATTTCATACCCATAAACTCTCTAGGAGAAAAAAGAAAGAAAAGCCTTCCTCATACCTCCCATCTGATTTTCTAATACTGCTTACTACACGTGCATGCTTGCTAAGTGGCTTGAGTCCTGTTCAACTCTTTTTGAGACCCTGTGGACTGTAGCGCACCAGGCTCCTCTGTCCATGGGATTCTCCAGGCAAGAATACTGGAGTGAATTGCCATGCCCTTCTCCAGGGGATCTTCCCAACCCAGATTGAACCCATGTCTCTTACATCTACCTGCATTGGCAAGGAGGTTCTTTACCACTAGTGCCACCTGGGAAGTCCACATCTTACTGGCTTCTCTGCAAAAGATTGAGGTTTATTTAGGGGGAATATGAGTTATGTATTTTATATGGTTTAGTTTAATTACCTGTGGCATTCTGTTTGTATTTCTATGCATTTTGAATTACATGTTTCTGCTTAGCTTAACCAGTTTATTTATAATGTATTAGTTATTATTTATACTTTAGTATGGGATAGATGTACCCACCTTATATGTATATGATACCTTCTCTGTTGTTTAATGTTCTTGATGATAGCTGTTACTCCTGGAAGTAGTAATGTGATTTGTTTTTAAGCCAGCTCATGTTTTTAAAAATTTTCTCTTCTTAAATAATTTTTCCAACTTTTTTATTGCAGTATTTTAAAAAATACAGAAAAATTGAGGAATAACAAAATGATTGCTCACATATGTACTACCTACAGTATTCATCTGTTAACATTTTGCCGTATTTTATGGCTAATTAATTGATGTACTTAACTATTTGAAAATGAATTGCAGACATCATACTGTTTTACTGACATATACTTGAGCATGCACCAAGAAATAAAAAATTCATAATCAGAAATGCCATCTTGTAAATTTGCATATGGGTGTGTATGTATTTTACCCACATGCGTATATGTTGTATATATTCTAGAAAGGTACTAGAGTGTACCCAGGAGATGCTCATGAATCTAAAAACAAACCTCTTCTATTGATTACTTGTTACAAGAGAAGTGAAGGCTGCATTGGATCTGGGTCATAGCAGATAATGATCTGTGTTCTACAGTCCTTGGATGGCATCTATCCAAGTGCCTTCAAAAACGTGAGTTTGCTTTCATAACAAGGTTCACAGGGATAGGGAGACTATCTACTGGTTGAGATGGGATTTTTCCTAAAAACTCAGCAGTGGTCACAGGATTGGAAACGGTCAGTTTTCATTCCAATCCCAAAGAAAGGCAATGCCAAAAAGAATGCTCAAACTACAGCACAATTGGGCTCATCTCACATGCTAGTAAAGTCATGCTCAAAATTCTCCAAGCCAGGTTTCAGCAATACATGAACCGTGAACTTCCAGATGTTCAAGCTGGTTTTAGAAAAGGCAGAGGAACCAGAGATCAAGTTGCCACCATCCGCTGGATCATGGAAAAAGCAAGAGAGTTCCAGAAAAACACCTATTTCTGCTTTATTGACTATGCCAAAGCCTTTGACTGTGTGGATCACAATAAACTGTGGAAAATTCTAAAAGAGATGGGAATACCAGACCACCTGACCTGACTCTAGGAAGCAGTGATTAGAACTGGACATGGAACAACAGACTGGTTCCAAATAGGAAAAGGAGTACGTCAAGGCTGTATATTGTCACCCACTTATTTAACTTATATGCAGAGTACATCATGGAAACACTGGGCTGGAGGAAGCACAAGCTGGAATTAAGATTGCCGGGAGAAATATCCAAAACCTCACATATGCAGATGACACCACCCTTATGGCATGGTGAAGTGAAGAGGAACTAAAAAGCCTCTTGATGAAAATGAAAGAGGAGAGTGAAAAAGTTGGCTTAAAGCTCAACATTCAGAAAACTAAGATCATGGCGTCTGGTCCCATCACTTCATGGCAAATAGATGGGGAAACAGTAGAAACAGTGTCAGACTTCATTTGGGGGGGCTCCAAAATCACTGCAGATGGTGATTGCAGCCATGAAATTAAAAGACACTTACTCCTTGGAAGGAAAGTTATGACCAACCTAGATAGCATATTCAAAAGCAGAGACATTACTTTGCCAACAAAGGTCCATCTGGTCAAGGCTGTGGTTTTTCCAGTGGTCATGTATGGATGTGAGAGTTGGAGCGTGAAGAAAGCTGAGCGTTGAAGAATTGATGCTTTTGAACTGTGGTGTTGGAGAAGACTCTTGAGAGTCCCTTGGACTGCAAGGAGATACAACCAGTCCATTCTGAAGGAGATCAGTCCTGGGTGTTCATTGGAAGGAATGATGCTAAAGCTGAAACTCCAATACTTTGGCCACCTCATGCGAAGAGTTGACTCATTGGAAAAGACCCTGATGCTGGGAGAGATTGGGGGCAGGAGGAGAAGGGGATGACAGAGGATGAGGTGGCTGGATGGCGTCACCGAGTTGATGGACATGAGTTTGAGTGAACTCCGGGAGTTGGTGATGGATAGGGAGGCCTGGCGTGCTGCAATTCATGGGGTCACAAAGAGTCAGACATGACTGAGCATCTGAACTGAATATGTACTCACAACCCATTTTAGTGAAAAAGTGCTTATGTTAACAGAGAAAACTGAAAGTCTTCACACTTGAGTAATCTTACCTGTAAAATTTTCAAAATTTTAATGAAATGTCTCTTGTTTGGCAAGTTTTGACATATGAATATGAGTAATCCTACTCTGTTCTGCCTATCTACCCTCTGAAAAAGGGGTTTTGTATCAATAAGTTTACTATTGGGAATTTTCCATTTTCACTTTTAGGCTGTTAGGAAAGATGTCTCCATTTGTTTATGCTTTGTGCATTTCTGTGGAAGATTTCCAGTATTGTGATTGCATTCCTTTTCATTCTTCTTTTAAAATATTATTTTCCTTTATTGTAGGTATATGACTAAAGTTTAATGAGCAGAATCGTGACCAGCTAGGAGACTTTTCTGCAAGGAATGGAATTAGCTCATAGCTTATTGCTGAATGAAGAAGCATACAATCAACTGGGTGAAGTTCAGAAGGCAGAGTTTATTTTTGATTGGTTGAGATATTTGGAGAAGCTCTTGGTTGCAACCAGCAGGGTGAGTAAAATTGCAAAAACTGTTTTACAAGGTTTTGTTTTGTTTTGTTTTGTTAAGTGCCAGATAATGTTTAATTCCTTTGGTTTACTTTTCTAGTTCTGTCCAGCATAACCTAAATTAGCTTTCAAAGGTTAGACCTTAATAAGATTTTACAGTGAACTAGTAGGTTTCTTCTGCTCGAAAGAACAGGAAGAAATTAACCAATATTTATAATATTATTTTAAAATATGTTAAAAACTAACTACAGAGCACAGTGTGTTAAATTTCATCATTGTTATCTTCTTACCTGTGTCCCTCCATGTGCATGATGTCCTGGAACAGTATTGCACTAGATAATGTTATGGGAATTTCACTAATAAAAAAAAGGTGTGAACTCTTGCAGGGGAATATGAGCTGAGGAGTCTTGAGTAAACGTATTCTCTCTTAAAAGTTTATAAAATAGGTACTGCAGAGAAGAAAGCCAATCATTCATATCCTTCCCTACATTCAACAACTGTTAACATTTTGCCAAGTTTAATTGATTTACAGAGCCATGTGAGTTGCTACATTATTTCTAAATACTTTCCTATATACAGAATAACAATACCTTACATAATGTAAAAATGTTGCAAAGACAGTACTCATGGAGACATTTAGAATTTATAAATGACAAAGGTCCATAGCCTGAATTAACAAGTATTTTATTGTGAAAATTGAAGCCTCAGGAAGCATCTGAATACCATTACCACTGTGATAATATTCTGGCCTCCTTTTTTAGAGAGTAGATAAGTAAAATGGAGTCACAGCATGGCATCTACCTGCAGAAAATCCCACTTAACTTAGAAAAAGATCTAAGTAAAACAGGTAACCATTAAAAGGTCAGCTCTCGTGATAGGTTGTTCACTGATGCAGATATATATCAGGCAGGGACTTAAGAACTAAGAAACACTAGTTAAGATATAAATTTGTTCTACGTTTCAAACCTAAGAAGAAAGAAAAGCAATGGAACCCTTGTCTTTGTTGACAGACTCCAGTATATTGTGGTCCAGAATTTATTCTCTGGAGATACCAGCAGTGCAGCAAACTACTTGCTTGTGAGGTGTAATAACTATGCCACCAACTTATTTGTAATATTTAGTTAAAATAATTTTTCATTTTTCTGGAGGCTTTTGATTCTTAATTACATGAAAGCAAAATCATATTAGAGAAGTACATGTAATTGCATTGATGAGAATCTTCTTTGTTCACTTCATTTGTAGAGTGATGTAAGGGAGAAGCAGAAGACTCTTGTGGAACAGCTCCTGTCTTTGCTAAACAGCTCCCCAGGGCCTCCTACTCGTAAACTCCTTGCTAAGAATCTAGCCCTTCTTTATAGTATTGGAGACACGTTCTCTGTTTATGAGACAATCGATAAATGTAATGATCTTATTCGAAGCAAAGATGATTCTCCAAGTTATCTTCCCACTAAACTGTAAGTTAATATTGAAACTGAATATAAGAAATCTTTGTTGTATCATTTTTATAAAGAACTCAAACTTTGCTGTATAGTAGAAATTAGCACAACCTTGTTAATCAGCTGTATTTAGTAAAATAATTTTTTTAAAAGAACTAAACTACTTGATATTATAAAAATGAATACAAATTGTTTTCCTCATTTTCTTAAAAATATGTAGCTTTTGAAAAGATCTAATATTTTCCCATTGAGAAACAATTCTTTTAAAAAGTTTAGACATGTGAAGCTTAGATTTGGGAATCAAAACCATCTGATTAATATTTTAGCAGTTGAGTGTTTAAGGAACAAGTATGTTAAATTCTTCATGTTTTGGATGTTCTTTTGGTTTATTAGTTCTTAGTAGTGAAGATTAATAGTAAATATATAGAAAAATGCTATTCTAAGATCCTAAAAGAACAACTTAGTTTCTTTCTCCATAGAACTCAGTTCATTTTATCACCTGTTGTTTAGAGAAGGCTATTTACGATGTATGGCTGCACAGTACTAATTTTATAGAAATTTTTTTATTGCTTTAGTTTTTAGCTTAGGATAGAATATGCTTTTCCATAAAATTTTGAGACTTGATGAGAACACTGTTCTTTTTAAGACTGTCTTTGATTATCTAATATGTGAAGCTCAGTTCTATTAAAAAATTTGGGGGAATGGAATCTTTGGGCTGAGATTTAGATTAGTTGAAGATACATCTTTTTAACATTCTTATATTGAAAATGTAATCATTTGATACTCCAGTGTCATTCCTTATGACTTAACAGTGGAGTAGATTCTGGGAAATTTATCCTTTAAAAATAAAATTAAGTGGTCATCGTTACATGTCCTAAGAGCCTTTTTTTCATGTTTTTTATTCTTGACTGATTTCTAATTGAAATGTCATTTCAGCGCTGCTGTGGTGTGTTTGGGTTCCTTGTACAAGAAGTTGGGTAGAATATTAGGTAACACCTTTACTGATACAGTGGGGAATATTCTCAAAGCCATGAAGAGTGCAGAGGTAAATACAGATTTTACAGTTTCTTGAGCTAATAAAAGAGCCTTATCTATGATAAGCATACCTAGTATATATGTAAATATATCCATAAATGACATATTTTTAGGTTGTGTACCTATCTACTTTGTATATTAAATCTTTATTAGAAAAATAATAATGCAGTAAAATTTTGTGTGTTCAGATAAATTCCAGTGGACACAAACTAAGGTGTTTCTGGCAGACCCGTCCCTGCTCCTCCTCCTTGTTTCACCTTTTCCATCTCATGCTACTTACTAGTGCCAGAGCAAGTGCTTGCCACCAAAGGTTCAGATACACAATGGGTAACGACCGGCTACGTGATGCATGGATTAGTATTCTCCCTGCATGAGCAGGGAGTAAGGAATAAAATCAGGGTAGGAAAGAGAGTGAAGGACATAAGCTTGACTAGAACCCGGATGGCCTTTTAATCGCCAGGGGTGAATATATTCTCAGCCTTAGCCTCACTGATTTGTTGGTATCATTTACCATTGTGAAACACCCTTTGTCTTTATCAGACTGCTAAGATATACTGTAATTTTTTGCCAACTGAAGTTTTACCAATCTCATTTTGAGATTCAAACATTTGTATGTTTGTATATCAAAAATTTTAAATCTGTGGTCCCTCATATTTAAGGATAACTCAGCACCTTTAAATATTAAAAAAATCGCACTAGTTCTTACTCTTACATTACTTTGAAGAAGTGTAGAAAATTTGTAAAAATGCAGGCCTGTCACACACCTTCCTTTAACTATATCAGGATAAAATATGGGAAAATTCAAATATAAAATATGCCAAATTTCAAGAAGAATGTAACTGATTCTAGAACTTTACAGAGAAGTGAAATCCATAATATAAAACTGGTGAGAAAATCAACTCAGCAGATTACTTCTTAGCAGTAGTAGCTTTCACAAAGATTGAAGAAGGTGATTAAGGAGGAGAAATTGTTAACATCCAGAAACATGGTTTTATTTAAAAGGACGTGTCTGTAAAAACTTTCTTTTACTGAAGTGTGTCCACTTTTAACTTTTTTTTTCTCTTAGCTCCATTGATAAAGCTATACTTTTTAGGGCTCATGGTTAACAGAGAATTACTTTATAAGTCTCAGAAAATTTTAAGTTCTTGCTAAGTATTTTATTGCTCCTCCACTTTATAACGTTTATGATTTAGCTGATTCATCAGTACCACAATGTTTTGGAGATATCAAAAGGGATTTCTACCTTTGATATACACCCATAGTGATAGACAGTGTTTGAAACTGGCAGTATTTGAAAAAAAAGTTAAGTTTCCCATTAGGACTCATTTTGTTATGTCTACCTGTAATTACTCACTATTATGCCCCTTTGAACAAAAATTAATAACATTACTATGAAAATGATATTGATGTTAGCTTACATACAGTAGCGTTAACTTCCTGAGATATATAAACAGGTACTATTTTTTGAGTGTTCACTCTGTGCTAGGCACTATGGTGAATGATTTCCCCACAGGGGCTTAATTACTGGCTCTGTGGGATTCATCTTATCCTCGTTTTATTTTTATTTATTTTTGGCCATGGTATGTAGCATGTGGGATCTTAGTTCCCGGACCAGGGATTGAACCAGTGCCCGCCTACAGTGGAAGCCCAGAGTCTTAACCACTGGACCACCAGGGAAGTTCCTTATCCTCATTTTATAGTTGAAGAAATAAGTAAGAACAGTTTAAAGTCACATCATTGCTAAGGTTCAGAGCCAGGATTCACACCCAGATCTTTTAAAATCTGAATCCAGACTTTAAACTTCTGAGTTAAAATACTCAGGCCAATAAATGATAAAAATATTCTGAACATTTACTGTGTGTCAGGCACTGTTCTAAGTAGTTCAGTTCAGTCACTCAGTCGTGTCCAACTCTTTGCGACCCCATGGACTGCAGTACCCCAGGCCTCCCTGTGCATCACCAACTCCTGGGCTTTACTCAAACTCATGTCCATTGAGTTGGTGATGCCATCCAACCATCTCATCCTCTGTCGTCCCCTTCTTCCTCCTACCTTCAATCTTTACCAGCATCAGCGTCTCTTCAAATGAGTCAGTTCTTCGCATGAGGTGGCCAAAGTATTGGAGTTTCATCTTCAGCATCAGTCCTTCCAATGAATATTCAGGACTGATTTCCTTTAGAATGGACTGGTTGGATCTCCTTGCAGTCCAAGGACTCTCAAGAGTCTTCTCCAACACCGCAGAGTCTTCTCCAAAAGCATCAGTTCTTTAGCGCTCAGCTTTCTTTATAGTCCAACTCTCACATTTATACATGACTACTGGAAAAACCATAGCTTTGACTAGATGGACCTTTGTTGGCAATGTAATGTCTTTGCTTTTTAATATACTGTCTAGGTTGGTTATCTTTTCTTCCAAGGAGTAAGCATCTTTTAATTTCATGGCAGCAGTCACCACCTGCAGTAATGACATGTAGTAATTCATTTGATCCTCACAATAACCATTTAACAGATAAAGAAACAGATTTGCCCAAAGACATGTAGCTAGTAGGTGGCAGACCATGCACTCTTACCATGTTACCTCATTTATAACAACCATTTATTGAATGCTTAACAACATGCAAGCTTTATGCCTGGTACTTCCATATAATTTCATTTAGTCTGCATGTCAACCCTGTGAAATTTGTATTGTACTGTAGTATAGTATATATTAATACAAATAGCACTTTAAAATAGTAAATACTGGGAATTCCCTGGTGATCCATTGGTTAAGATCTGCCTAGCAGTGCAAGGGACTCAGGTTCGATCCTTGGTCAGGAAACTAACATCCCATATGCTGCAGAATGGCTAAGCCCTTGTGCCTCAAGTACTGAACCTGTGCCACAATTAGAGCATCCTTGCACCACAGTGAAAGATCTGCGTGCCATAATGAAGATCTGATGCGCTCAAATACATAAGCTTTTTTTAAAAGGAAGCATTAAAAAAATAGTAAACACTGTATAAAATAGAAATTATGTCAGAATAGGTTGATTAGTTTGTATAAAAATCCTACTATTTCTCTAAAATGTGAGATAAATTTCAATGCTCATGCTGTTTTTCACAATGAGTTTTTATTCCTGATCCTTAAGTTTTTTCCTCTTTGATAGTCACAAGGTCGTTATGAGATTATGTTGAGTCTGCAAAACATACTGAATGGACTGGGAGCTGCTGCTGCCCCTTGCCACAGAGATGTTTATAAAGCTGCTAGATCTTGCTTAACAGATAGATCCATGGCTGTTCGTTGTGCTGCTGCAAAGGTAAAACAGTCTAATAAGCAGAATTTGTAAAAATTAATATAAAGACAACTTAATCAGTTAATCCCAGTGAAAACACTAGTAACCGCTACATGATCTCAGAGCTGCTCCCTTGGTATTGAGGTGAGACTGTCTCATTTTAACATATGAGGAAACGAAGGCTGCAAGGCTTATGTGCATTTCCCAGGGTTCTTAAAGTAGTTAGCAGCACATTGTCAGAAGTGGGGAGGTCAAGCTGTCAGCTCCTAAGTATTCCTTCCATTCCACTGTCCTTCCTCTCTATGGGTGTGTAAAATTTACCTGTAAGGTTTGTGTTGTTTGAAAGTGACCTTTGTTTTTATCATGCTTTCTTAACATAGTGGGTTAGACAGTGTTTATGTTGGAATTAGTCTCACAACTGCTCGTAGCCAACAGATAGCTTCTAAAGACATTTTTCATACCCCACTGAATTAGAAATGGGTCTTTGTGGACACATTGCTTTTATAGCGTAATTATTATGGCTTTTAGTAAGTATTCACTTGTCCCTGCAGTCATTATTTAGAGACTTTGGATTTGTGTATTCTTTTTGTTAGCTCTTGATAGGTTCTTCAACTTATGTATATCTGAGCCTGACGTTTGTATTTTGTTTTTCATTAATTTCTTTTTTTCCCAATTGAATAGTGTCTCCTTGAACTTCAGAATGAGGCCATCTTTATGTGGAGTACAGACCTGGACAGTGTAGCCACACTATGTTTTAAATCCTTTGAAGGCTCCAATTATGATGTGCGGATTTCAGTTTCAAAACTACTAGGCACGGTGTTGGCTAAAGCCATAATTTCTAAACATCCAGGAGCAGGTAAATTTATGTAATTGTTTTCATAATGTCTTCCATAACTTTTTTCCTGTTGACTTAAACAAACATACGTAGCATTACTGGGACCCATTATTACTTCTGAAAAGAGGCAGAATATCATACAGATTTTAGTTTGGAAACATTCAAAGTCCTCAGAGTTCATATTAAAACAATTCAGGGAAAGTCTGAGGAAAAACTTAAAAGATCTCTTAAATAAATGTGCTTTGTTCAGTCGTTGTCTTCCTCTACACCATGGCCTTTTTTTTTTTTTGGTGTAAGTTAATTGTGGAGTGTTACTCAGTAAGAAATAAGATCTGATTCTTGAGAATTTTTTTTTAAGCAGCGTGCATCTGAGTACATACATTTGGTTTGCCATCTTCTAGACTGGTATAAGGGAGCAATGATGTAAATAATTCCAAACAAAGATACTTGAAATTTGCTATATTTGGACAGTTTAGATAAGTTGCCAGGGATTTATGGAATCTTTTAAAGTTACTTCTTGAGAACTTAAAGGTTCATACCTTCATCTTCTCCTATATTACTTTCATTTGATGGCCTGTCTTCCATAGGCTCCCCCTACTAAATCTACCACCTTCCAGCATCTATCTGCATATGCTCCACTGTTATCAAGACTTTTCCCCTGTTACCAAGATGAATTATCTTCTGTGAAAGCCTTATGTTCAGTATGTATTAGAGCTCATCCGCTCACCTGCTTGAGGACATAGCTGTAGGAAGTCTCCCCTCTCCTACATCAACTTTTCCCTTTCTGTTGGTTCATTCCCTATAAAACATGCTTTTCTCCCCCCTTTCATCTTTATTTTATTTTTTTTCCCCCTCTCATCTTTAAAATAATTTTTTTTTCCTTGTGTCTTCCCAGCCAACTAGAGCCCCATTTCTCTTGCCTTTGCAGCAGAGTTCCTCAGAGGGGTTCTTGATACTCAGTTTTTAGTTTCTCTCTTCTTTGAAACACACTTCAGTTAAGATTTTTCCCCAGTTGTCTGTCAAAAACTATTTTTGTTAAGGTCGTCAATGACCTCCATGTTCATCATTTATTCAGTAAATAAACAAGTATTTATTGAGGACTTATATCAGGCCATGAACTATTCTCAGCATGTAAGAGGTGTTATTGAACAGAACAGATTAAAAGCCCCTAACCTTTGCAGCTTCCATTCTAGTTTTTAGTCACGCTGAGCCAGTGGGCAGTTCTCTGCTATCTTACTTGACAGCAGCAGTCAGCTTTCAGCAACATTTAACTCAGTTGATCTTCCTCTCATCCTCTTTTCACTTGCCTTTTAGGGCCTCATACTGCCTTGGTTTTCTTTGCTCCTCTGTAGAAATTCCTTTTCAGCCTTTAATGATTTCCTTATCTTCTCAAAGAAGTCATCCATTAACCTAGTCCTTGATCTTCTCTTTATGTGGGCTCACTCTTGTGACCCCAGCCAGTCTCTAAGCTTAAATACCATCTGTGCATCAGGGGTTCCTGGATTTATGTCTTTAGCCCACACTTCTCTCCTGGACACTGAACTCTCATACATACCTGCCTGTTTGAAATCTCTGTTTGAATGTCTATTTGATGTTTTGACTTGTCCCAAGTGAATGTTTGATTTCCCCTCCCCCATATGTACATGTATATTCCTGCTGTCCTTGCAGTTGCAGTCTTGCTAATCTAAGTTGATGACAGCTTCATCCATGTAGGTATTCAAGCAGCAATTTGGAAATTCACCTTGAATCATCTCTCTCACACTCAATACCTATTCTGCTTATCAATATTAAAACTATCTATACTTGGGGCTCCATGGAGAAGTGGCTTATATGGTTGGGGCAACAACAATCTGAGAATGAGCCTGGGACTTCTTGTTATGCCAAAAAAATAAGGGACATCCAATGGCCAGCTTTCTGAAGACACTTCCTCTGGTCAAATCCAAGACAATATTAGAATTAATAATGATAGAAATAGATTATAACATCTTAAATAAAAAAGGAATCTATGAGTCCATAATGAAAATAAGTAAATAAAGGAGAAGGGAAAGGTCTATTTTTACAGTGGAATGCCAACCAAAAAATTTAGAAGTAATGAATGTTAGATAATGACCTTTTGCAGTCATTATAGGAATAGTTCATGCAGATAAGAGTCTTCAGTGCATTCTGAAATGGGTTAGAGTTTATTTATAGCATCTTAAAGTATCACTACACAGGTGGCATAGTGATAATAAAGAGAAAAATGGTATTTTACAGTTGATGAGATTGACAGACACCGGTTTCGTGTATTTAAAGATGATACCACCAATATAGGGACAGACTGACATCAAACCTGACATTCTTTCTGATATTATGTATCGAGAAATCTTACAGCATTACTTACGCAATTGAGAGCTTTTCTGTAACTACAACTAGCCATATGTGTAGGCTTCAAAAATGAGAAAGTGATAAGGAAGATATGGAAGCTAGGAGAAGGGTACATGAGAATTTATTTTACTCTTTCAGCTTTTTTGTGATTTTGAAATTTTTTCTAATAAAAAATTTAAAAACTATAAAAGTATATATACCAAGACTCCTGTTGTAACTACCTTGATCTAGCCTGTTATAAGCTACCATCACCTCTTGGTTGTACTACTAAATCCTCCTAATGTTTTGGTTTTTTCTACTTCCACCTTTGCCCCTCTATAGTCTTCTCTCAGCACAGAAGCAAAGTGACAGCTGCTGTTACTGCTTTGCTTGAGGGTCTCCACTGGCACCTCACTTTACTCACATCATCATCATAATAATTGACAAGGTCCTGTATCTTCTGCTCTTGCACCATCCTCACACCCTGGCCTGTCTCCTACCAGAGAACTCACTGCACAAAAAAGATATCTGCTCTACTTTTTTGTGTGGCTTTTAATCACTGTCTGACATACTATTAATAGACAGTTCGTCATTTGTTATATTTGTCTCTCTTCTAGAATTTATGATCTGTGAGGGCATGGATTTCGTACTGTTCGCTAATGTTTCTTTCCATGTACCAGTATAGATTTTCATCTGTGTCATCTTTAGGCTGAGAAATTTATTTTTTGTTCATCTTGACTTGGATTCAGTTCAGTTCAGTCACTCAGTCGTGTCCTACTCTCTGTGACCCCATGAACCGCAGCACGCCAGGCCTCTCTGTCCATCACCAACTCCCAGAGTTTACCCAGACTCATGGCCATTGAGTCAGTGATGCCATCAAACCATCTCATCCTCTGATGTCCCCTTCTCCTCGCGCCCTCAATGTTTCCCAGCATCAGGGTCTTTTCAAATGAGTCAGCTCTTCGCATGAGGTGGCCAGAGTACTGGAGTTTCAACTTCAGCATCAGTCCCTCCTATGAACACCCAGGACTGATCTCCTTTCGAATGGACTGGTTGGATCTTCTTGCAGTCCAAGGGGCTCTCAAGAGTCTTCTTCAACGCCACAGTTCAAAAGCATCAATCCTTCTCTATAGTCCAACTCTCAAATCCAAACATGACTACTGGAAAAACGATAGCCTTGACTAGACGGACCTTTGTTGACAAAATAATGTCTCTGCTTTTTAATATGCTGTCTAGGTTGGTCATAACTTGCCTTCCAAGGAGTAAGCATCTTTTCATTTTGTGGCGGCAGTCACCATCTGCAGTGATTTTGGAGCCCCCCAAAATAAAGTCAGCCACTGTTTCCACTGTTTCCCCATCTATTTGCCATGAAGTGATGGGACCGGATGCCATAATCTTAGCTTTCTGAATGCTGACTTGGATTAACATAAGTTTATTTTGCCACTGCCTATGACTTATGTTGATAATGAGGATCAGAGCTTGTGACCATCATTTTCTCAGAAGAATGAAAGGGTGAAAAAAAAATTTTTTTTTTAAAGGAGATACTCACAGGGAGAAACTCAACTGTGTCAAACTGCAGACAAAGTTAAAACATTCTGCCTAGCTAGCCTCTTAATTATTGCAGCCTATCCTGGAGTGTGAGGTCAAGTGGGCCTTAGAAAGCATCACTATGAACAAAGCTAGTGGAGGTAATGGAATTCCAGTAGAGCTATTTCAAATCCTGAAAGATGATGCTGTGAAAGTGCTGCATTCAATATGCCAGCAAATTTGGAAAACTCAGCAGTGGCCACAGGATTGGAAAAGGTCAGTTTTCATTCCAATCCCAAAGAAAGGCAATGCCAAAGAATGCTCAAACTACCACACAATTGCACTCATCTCACATGCTAGTAAAGTAATGCTCAAAATTGTCAAAGCCAGGCTTCAGCAATACGTGAACTGTGAACTTCCAGATGTTCAAGCTGGTTTTAGAAAAGGCAGAGGAACCAGACATCAAATTGCCAACATCTGGATCATCGATAAAGCAGGAGAGTTCTAGAAAAACATCTATTTCTGCTTTATTGACTATGCCAAAGCCTTTGACTGTGTGGATCACAATAAACTGTGGAAGATTCTGAGAGAGATGGGAATACGAGACCACCTAACCTGCCTCTTGAGAAATCTGTGTGCAGGCCAAGAAGCAACAGTTAGAACTGGACATGGAACAACAGACTGGTTCCAAATAGGAAAAGGAGTACGTCAAGGCTATATCTTGTCACCCTGCTTATTTAACTTCTATGCAGAGTACATCATGAGAAATGCTGGACTGGAAGAAACACAAGCTAGAATCAAGATTGCTGGGAGAAACATCAATAAACTCAGATATGCAGATGACACCATCCTTATGGCAGAAAGTGAAGACGAACTAAAAAGCCTCTTGATGAAAGTGAAAGAGGAGAGTGAAAAAGTTGCCTTAAAGCTCAACATTCAGAAAACAAAGATCATGGCATCTGGTCCCATCACTTCATGGGAAATAGATGGGGAAACAGTGTCAGACTTTATTTTTTGGGGCTCCAAAATCACTGCAGATGGTGACTGCAGCCATGAAATTAAAAGATGCTTACTCCTTGGAAGAAAAGTTATGACCAACCTAGATAGCATATTCAAAAGCAGAGACATTACTTTGCTGACTAAGGTCCGTCTAGTCAAGGCTATGGTTTTTCCAATAGTCATGTATGGATGTGAGAGTTGGACTGTGAAGAGGGCTGAGCGCCGAAGAATTGATGCGTTTGAACTGTGGTGTTGGAGAGGACTCTTGAGAGTCCCTTGGACTGCAAGGAGATCCAACCAGTCCATTCTAAAGGAGATCAGCCCTGGGATTTCTTTGGAAGGAATGATGCTAAAGCTGAAACTCCAGTATTTTGGCCACCTCACGCAGAGTTGACTCATTGGAAAAGACTTTGATGCTGGGAGGGATTGGGGGCAGGAGAAGAAGGGGACGACAGAGGTTGAGATGGCTGGATGGCATCACCGACTTGATGGATCTGAGTCTGAGTGAACTCCAGGAGTTGGTGATGGACAGGGAGGCCTGGGGTGCTGCAGTTCATGGGGTCGCAAAGAGTCGGACACGACTGAGCGACTGAACTGAACTGAACTGAAGGATTGACTGAGAAGTTTTAGTAAATATTAGCTTTCATTTCTTTAGAGACTGAGGATGTAACAAAAGTTGTACTTGGATTTGATAATTTTTAAACAACATGATGTGGTGTTTACTTTAAAGTTTCATTAAGAGTTATAGAGCATTTAGAAAGATAAAATTATGAATTTTGGCCTTTTTAGTATTTCAAAAGAATTTTCAATGTGTTGTATAAGTGTTTTCTGTTTATTTATTTGACTGTGCCAGATCTTAGTTGCGGCGTGTGGGATCCAGTTCCCTAACCAGGGATTGAACTTGGACCGCTGCACTGGGCACATGCAGTCTTAGCCACTGGACCGCTGGGGAAGCCCCTATAGCATTTTCACTCTTGGAGAACTAGGGCAGTTTATTTACGTTTCCCCTTGTTTTAGAAGACTGTTAGCCTTTTAACTTGAGGGCAAGAGAGCAGTAGGTCATAATCTCAAAGTGGCATAGACTTTAAGATGTCATTGACATGGTACATCAGAGTCCATTATGATTTGGCCTCTGAACACGTTTGTGACTTTGTGTCTTACTGTGTGTAATGTACTGTAAATTTTGCCTTTTGTTTTATTTTTAGTTTTATTTCCTTTTCTGTTAACGTGCTGTTCAAGATTATGCATTAAAATTTAGTCTGTAAAACAAAATTACATGTTTTGTTTTGTTCTTTGTTATAGCAGCCTCACGTCAGAGCATTCGCAGAGTATCACTGGAGGAAGTTCTGGAATTACTAGGAACAGGGTTTCTACGTGGGAGTTCAGGATTTCTTCGAGCCAGTGGAGATATGCTGAAAGGAACCAGTTCAGTCAGTAGGGATGTTCGAGTTGGAGTTACTCAGGTTAGAATCACAAACCAGTATCTAAATCTAATTCTTACTTGCCCGTGATGAAAGTTTTAGTATCTGACTCCAGGCAGACGTGATACTGTGCTAGGTCACCACTTACGCTCTCATGTTTATAAATGGATGTGGTGAGGCCAAATACTTTATAAAAAAGCTAGATTATAAGTGAGAGAAGCCTGTTTATACAAAGCCAGTGAAATAGGCTATTGCAATGTATTTTCAGTTCGTAATAATGGGAGACTTGTTTATTTCCTTTGAAACGTAAACATTTTTTTGTTTGTTTCCAGGCCTTGGGCTTCCATGTGTCTTGTGTTTTCACATGTTTTCCATTGTGTTTTTGTGTGCTTATAGAGTTCAGATTTAAGCTGTTAGGTACATGATATTCAGCGTGGGCAATATTATATTTCTATCTTATATGGTTTCTACTTCTAATTAAAGATTACAGAATTGTAATTTCCTTAAAGGCTTAAATTCTTGGTTCTAAATAAAACTTAAAAAGCTAAACCTTGGGAAAAGGGTCTTTGAATAAGAGAATATAGAGGTCTTTGGATTCTTTCTTTGAATTTTCTTATTTTCTAAATGCCATTGTGGTTCAAAGCAAACACACACATATATGTTTTTTTAATTCACATATAATCCTCATCGTTTTATACTGTATGATATTAAGAGTTCATGAAAATATAAAATGTCTCAGCATAACTGTAAACTTTTTAAAAAACAGATTACATGAGATAACTACTCTCTATCTCTAGAGTAAGGCAAACCATTAACATTCATGAAGATAAAGAATAGTGATTCATCACTATAAACTTTCTTTTCTGTTTTCTAGAACTGAATTCTCTTAGAGTTATGGTATTAGACCATAGTTTATTCTTACATTGTGTTTATTTGTTTGATTTGGGTTTTCTTCTTCAGAAGGTTAGAGAGCTTGAATACTTTGTTCAGAAAAGTCACAGGCAAGTTTTACTGATTAGCTAGCTACACTGGCTGTCCTGAAACCTTGCAAGTCTGACCAAAATAAAACACAGGCAGCATAAATGAAATCTCAGTTGAAAGACTAGGTACTTCAGTTTTGGCTTAACAAGAAAAAAATTGTACAATATTTGTATAGCTAAAATGGCTACATAAATGAGGAAAAACTAAAAAATATTAATAAATTCTGCATATTTCATCGAAGATAAAACATTAATATAGAATTGAAATTATTTCATTCTGAAGATAAAACTCGTTTCTATTTTTTAGGCTTACGTGGTATTTATTTCAACACTAGGAGGAGCATGGCTAGAGAAAAATTTTGCTGCCTTTCTTTCTCATATCCTAAGCCTGGTTTCACAGTCACACCCTAAGGCCACCCAAACTCAGATTGATGCTGTCTGCAGTCGCCGTTGTGTTTCATTTATCCTTCGAGTTACTGTTGGAGGCCTTCTTGGAGAAAAGGCTCAAATTGCTGCTGCTAAGGATATTTGCCAGGCTATCTGGAAGTTAAAGAAAGTTATGGGTATGGATCTCCTAAGACAGTCTGTTTTAAAACAGTGCTAAAGAAATTGTGCCTTTGGAAAAGCTGGACTGGTATATAATTATGTTAATACAAAAGAAGCTACTTTTATAATACAGGTCAGTTTTTTCAGAGTAGAGCAGTCTATGATAGATGAGACATAAATTATCTAACTTGATAAGAACTATTATATAGATGTCCTGATCTTAGAGGATGGTGGGTAATAGTTCCTTAGAATTCAGAGTCTCTCTATACGAGTTAAGATACATTCTCTTTAAAACAGTTAGTTCATCTCAGTTCTTCTACTGTCCGAAGTCCACTCTGCTTATGGAGTTCTCCCTTTCAGGGCCGCTTGCTAAAAGAGTGATAAGGCATCTATAATCAGCTTGCTTGAACTAAATTGGTTATATTAGTTCAGTTCTTTCTCTGTAGATGCAAGTCCCATTTTAGTATTTTAGTTACTGCCTCAAGGATTTCATATATATCAAGTGGAGGTAATTTTTACCTTCATATGTTTCTACTCCTAATACTTATTGCCTGTAATAACATTTTAATAAAACAGCGATGCCTAGTTAATTTTCCTATTTCTATCAGATGCTGTAATGAGTGATGGTAATTTGGAAACCCGGCTTGGCTCTGCAGATGTAGCTGCCAGCCAGCATATGCTGGTGTGTGCTTTACAAGAACTTGGAAATCTCATACACAGTCTCGGCACCACAGCTGCACCTTTGTTACAGGATTCCAGTGCAGGTATCTGTTGCTTGTGACTAGTCTGAATACTTTGTTTTCGCTTTTCCTTTTAGACAACTTTTCTCTAAGAAAGAAAAGCTCCTTCATATCGCTCATTTATTATAGATTTATTAGGGTCATTTTACAAGATATATATAATCAAGATTATATAAAATATGTATATATTTGATTTTTTTTTTTTCCTTTTAGCTTTTGTAGCTAAAGGTTGTTCTCTAGGTCTCTTCCTTACTCTAACCCCCTTTCTGGAGATATTTAAGATAACATGGAAAAATGGAGAAGTAATCCTGAACTTATATCTTTCCTCTGCAGTGAAAGTATTAGTTTCTATATGGTACATGTAATTTACCCTCCTCAAAGGTCTTCTAAGCATTCTCTTTTCTTTCTCTTTGAAAATTATTGAGAGATAATTCATATACTATAAAATTCACTGGTTTAAAGTACACAGTTCAGTGGTTTCGGCGTACTCACAAAGTGGTACAAACCCCACCACTGTCTAATTCCAGAATGTTTTTATCACCCCAAGAAGTCCTAAATGACCCATTAGCAGTCATTTTGCATTTCCTCTCCTTCAGCCCTGATAACCACTAATCTATTTTCTGTCTCTGGATTTGTCTGTTCCGGACGAGACTTAATATAAATAGAATCATATAGCACGAGGCCTTTGGTGACAGGCTTCTGTTATGTAATTACTATTAAAGTCATCTTTAATGGCTTTTGTCCTTTGACTGTGATACATAATTCCTGCTGCCTAGAGCTTACATTATATTTGGTTTGTATGCAATTTATTGTAGGGCATATATTGGTTAGGTAGCAGTCGACATGAACTGTTACATGTTATGTTGAAGGTATATGTTGAATTGTAGCAGTACAGACTTTCTCCTTACTGGTGGTAGCATTTGCATTTCATTGTCTTCATAGTGGTATAGTAGTCTTCTGGGACCTAGTGAAGCCTTGATTTTGTTCAGCATTTTGTTCTCAGGTAAGAGCTATATCGTGGATAGGGAGAATCACTAATTACATAGATAAATATGCCAGAAAGGACTTAAAAGGAAGCTGACCTAAGATGTGACATTTCTTCTCAACATGTTTTTGTTATTAATTTCTAGTACCACATTAATGATCTCAGATCAAGTAAGCAGAACATTGGCTTCTTTAGGAAATAAAACTTTCCTTTGTCTACTGACTTAATTTAAGCCAATTTTCATGTGATATATTAGTAGAAGTAATTCTTAGGTACAAAAAATTATAATTATGTATCACTTAATTTTTAAAATTCTGACTGGCTTTTGATAAAGATAATATGTATTAAATCCATGTGGCCGCTTACTCTTTTTGCTCTTTGATGACAACTTTATTTCTGTAGCTGAGTCATTGTTTGTTTATTCCCTCCTTGCAGGCATCCTCGACAATGTCATTTCAGTTGCTGTTCATCCTAGCATTTCCGTTCGACTAGCAGCCGCATGGTGTCTGCACTGCATTGCTGTGGCACTGCCTTCCTACCTGACGCCACTCTTAGATCGTTGCCTCGAAAGGCTTACTGTGCTTAAGTCTTCACCCGAGGCAGTGACTGGCTTTAGTTTTGCTGTGGCAGCTCTGCTTGGAGCAGTGAAACATTGTCCTCTAGGAATTCCTCATGGAAAGGGCAAGGTAACGATTTCATTCTTCACGTATGATAGTGACATTTCAAGCATTTCCTAAAAGCCATCATTGTCTTCCTGTGTGTCACCCAGGAAGAACCATTCAAGACAGGTTTCTGAGCTATCAGCTATGCGCTGCCTAGTGTTCAGTATCATTAATGTAATAGCTGTGAAAAATGAAGGGATGGTTAAAAATATCATATCCACACTTAAACAGGAGTTGGTTTTAGTGCCTTTTGTTAGAAATACCTCCAGTTAGTAAGATACTTTGTTCCTGAAGGCTTTTTTCTCTTTTGGGTGGGGTTATATATTCAGCTCTGCCATTCCCTTCTCCAGCGTATCTTCTGGACGAAGGGATCAAACCTGGGTCTCCCTCAATCTTTACCATCTCAGCCACCAGAGAAACCCATATGTATCCTATAAGCATACATTATCCATAAATGTGAAATATCCTATTTCTCCCTTCTTTTGTTTTAAAACACTATTTCTTAGACTTTTAAAATATAATATTTTAAATTAATCCCACTCTGCTGTGAAACTGCTTCATTGTGAAATTATTGAATACTTTTAACTATGGTTATATAGTATACTACCTCTGGAAAGACTATTATCAGCCTCAGTAGTGTGCAGAACTTTAAAGTGAGTTTCCTGTAATCAAATTTTCTTTAAAGTAAAAGTCAATTTAAATTTTAGGCAGCTTGAACAGTTGTACAATGTTTTCATGTAAGCTCTACAAAGAATTACAGGGTTGCTGTGTACAGAATTAGGGTTGCTGTGTACAGTCTAATATACCAGTGTTTATCCTGGGAACCTGACGTTTTCTTTGTTTCCTTTATGACATTGTCCTATGGTATAGTGTATGTGAATGATTATCTTTTATCATGTACTTTTATTATGTGTAAGAATGAATTTTTCAAGAGATTGTTATTATTAGTTGCTACCATTTGTCATTACCTATAAACTGATATACTTGTTTTTACCGTTTTCTTCTATACATCAATAGATTATTATGGCGTTAGCAGAGGATTTGCTGTGTTCTGCTGCTCAGAACAGTCGCCTTTCAGCTCAGCGCACACAGGCCGGATGGCTGTTGATTGCTGCGCTGATGACCTTAGGTAACAGTTTTGTGGAGGGCTTATAAAACTACAAACTACATGGTGTTTTCTGAATATAAATATTCTAATGTATAATTTGATAAGACTAACTTAAAGTTGGATATATACCAGAATTTAAATATTCATATAAAAATTTTTCTCCTAGCAGTCACCGTAAGAAACCATATACTTCTTTTATTTAATTCTCAGAATGTTTTCAGATGTCTTTATTTGAAATTCTCTTTAAGACCAGTTTATGAGCCTTAGTTAGGATAAGCCAATTTGATCAGCTTTCACACTTAACTCTGGTTTTTCCAAAAATCGTTCATATCTATCCTCACGAAAAAAATTTTTCCACAATTTAAAGATAGGCAAGAGAACATATGATAGCCCGTGAATCCAGTTCTGTAATTGTTCTGAGAATCAGTGACACTAATAAGGTGATTACATTGATGAGGATAGGGCACGTTTAAATTATATTTGTTTAAAAATTAGTAATTGTTTTATGATCATGACTATTATATTTACATCCAATAACTTTAAAACTCAGTTTTATGACTTTATTAAAGCTATACTCTAATTTTCTTTTTATACCTGTTTGGTTTAGTTTTAAGATATAAAACTTGATGGGTTTGACCAGCAAACCATTTTGACACCTCTGAAGTAATTTGATCTAAAAGGAGCTCAATTAAAATAAGCAATCATAAATGAAGAGCCACTTCAAGTAATGTTTTTGAGGTGATTAAAAAGACTTACTGGACTACATCAGAGTTCAGCCTATGGGCCAAATCTGGCTTGCCGCCTATTTCATACAGCCCATTAGCTAAGAATGGTTTTTATGTTTTTCACAGTTTGAAAACAAAAATAGAGTGTTTTGTGATACATGAGAAATACATGAAAGTCAGTTTTCAGTGTGCATAAATAAACTTTTTGTTAAATACAACCACCATCGTTAGTTTGCATATTGTTTCTAATGTTCAGGCCCTGCAGTGGCAGAATTGAGTAACTGCAGCAGATATGGTATGGCTTTCAAAGCCAAAACTGTTTACTCTCTGGGCCTTAGTAGAAGTGCTTGTTGGCCCCTGGCATAGACAGTGGTTTCACAATGTGATGGGAATAATGTGGTCAAGCTTTTATTTACTTCTGTCTAGGTGTTTCCTGCCTGCCATATTGATTATTCTTGGTTAATTAAAAAAGAAAATAAAGTACTTAATAAGTATAATGTTTTAATGAACAAAAGCTTTCAAAACAGGGTAATCCCATTGGAAGAAGACTACAAGAGAGCCTTTATATAAGGGATTAGGGCATCCTGTTTTGTGCATATTTCGTATTCAACATATCAAAAGGATAAAAAAATTAATGTTTTTTAATTGTTTTCTTGGGCTTTTTAAAAAAATACATTATTCTTTCACTTTATTATCTCTTTTTAGAATGTGTTGCTGTCCTAATTTCAAAGATGAGTGAGATTTTGCTTTTAGGTATCATTATAAACTCACAGATTGTTATATATTTATGTGTTTCAGTCCATTGCAGTCATTATTCCTTTGATCCTCAAATTGTCTTTGGGAGCCCCTGCTAGTTGGTTCCTGTGTCCTTTTTTTTTAATTTTTGGTTGCACTGGGTCTTTGTTGCTGTGCGAGGGCTTTCTCTACTTGCAGCAGGTGGGGGCTACTCTCTAGTTGTGGTACATGGGCTTCTCATCACGGCGGCTCCTCTAATTGCAGAACACAGGTTCTAGGTGCATGGGCTTTGGTGGTTGCAGCACATGAGCCCAGTAGTTGTGGGTCACAGGCCTTAGAGCATGCAGGCTTCAGTGGTTTTGGTGCACAGGCACAGTAGTTCTTCCATGACATGTGCAGTCTTCCCCGACCAGGGACCCAACCCATGTCGCCTGAATTTGCAGGCGGATTCTTATCCACTGTACCACCTGGGAAGGTCCCCTGTGTCCTTTTAACATGAACCTAGTGTTCTTTTGATAACATCTTTATTTTTGACATGACAAGATGTCTCAGCTTTTACATCATAATTTCTGCTTCAGCTTACAACCAGTTGTTTCTCCAAGGAGCTCTGATTATATTTGGTGGAGTGGAATTTAGGTGACAGTCTGTATATTGTCGCCCTGCTTATTTAACTTCTATGCAGAGTACATCGTGAGAAACGCTGGGCTGGAGGAAGCACAAGCTGGAATCAAGACTGCCGGGAGAAATATCAATAACCTCAGATATGCAGATGACACCACCTTATGGCAGAAAGTGAAGAGGAGCTAAATAGCCTCTTGATGAAAGTGAAAGAGGAGAGTGGAAAAGTTGACTTAAAGCTCAACATTCAGAAAACTAAGATCATGGCATCTGGTCCCATCGCTTCATGGGAAATACATGGGGAAACAGTGGAAATGGTGGCTGACTTTATTTTTCGGGGGCTCCAGAATCACTGCAGACAGTGATTGCAGCCATGTAAAAGATGCTTACTTTTTGGAAGTAAAGCTATGACCAACCTAGATAGCATATTAAAAAGCAGAGACATTACTTCGTCAACAAAGGTCTGTAAAAGATGCTTACTCCTTGGAAGTAAAGTTATGACCAACCTAGACGACATATTAAAAAGCAGAGACATTACTCCGTCAACAAAGGTCCGCCTAGTCAAAGCTATGGTTTTTCCAGTGGTCATGTATGGATGTGAGAGTTGGACTGTGAAGAAAGCTAAGCGCCAAAGAATTGATGCTTTTGAACTGTGGTGTTGGAGAAGACTCCTGAGATTCCCTTGGACTGCAAGGAGATCAGTCCTGGGTGTTCATTGGTAGGACTGATTTTGAAGCTGAAACTCCAATACTTTGGCCACCTGATGTGAAGAGCTGACTGATTTGAAAAGACCCTGATGCTGGGAGGGATTAGGGGCAGGAGGAGAAGGGGACGGCAGAGGATGAGATGGCTGGATGGCATCACCGACTGAATGGACATGAGTTTGGGTGGACTCCGGGAGTTGGTGATGGACAGGGAGGCCTGGCGTGCTGTGGTTCTTGGGGTCGCAAACAGTCAGACACGACTGAGCGACTGAACTGAGTGCTTTATTGATTTTTGCCTGACAGTTTTAACACCTCTTATGCATTTTCAACATTTCCTTCATTTTTAATATATTCACTGTTCTGAAGAACCTAAACTCAGGTAGACCACGTTTAAATTTATTTCTCAAATGTGAACATTTTTAACCCCTTTGGCTGCACTTTTCAGTTTCTCTGATGCCATATTAGTACCTTTGATGCAATTGCAGGCATCTACATATGTGTTTGGTTTTTGTTTGATCCAGTGTTATTCCTTGGTGTGAATAAACTTACTCTTGTTTAACTTTGTAATTACTATAAACTCACATTTGTTAACCTACTTTACACACACTTCTGAAATAAATTATCCTCATACCTCTCTGAAAAGTGATGTTACTTTCTTCACTGTCGAGTTAGTGAGATATCTTAAGGGCAGATACTATGAAACTTTTTGTTAACTGTGGATATTCCCAGTGACAGCGTACCTGCTTTGTTTTTTGGTGTGTGACTAAATTTTGCATTCAGGATTTCCTCTATTCCCACAGCCCACTGTATATGTGTGCACAGTCACAGAAACCTTTAAAGCCACCTGTTCCTAATTGCCTTACTCCAGTTTCCTTATTTTATCCCAGTCCTAGGATGTTTTTAGTACTACTTCCTCAAAGAAAGTAATAAGCAAGGAGTGAATATGGCTTCTTTTACTGTATCCAGTTTATAAATATTGCTCTGAAATCTTAAAAAAAAAATTTGCCTTTGGATTTAATCATGTCTGATTTTTGACCTAGAGCAAGTTGCTATCAAAAGTTAGAATTAGGGTACTTCCCTGATGCTCTAGTGGTTAAGACTCTGAGCTCCTAGTGCAGGTGGCCCTGGGATCGATCCTTCGTCAGGGATATGGATCCCACGTGCCACAACTAAGACCTAACACAGCCAAATAAATATTTTTTTAAAAGAATTACTCTCAGGATGCAGTGTTATTTGTTACCAAAACAGTAGTACTTTGCATTTATGCAGGCACATTAGTTGTTTAGGCTTAAAGTGCATCTGTTGTTTGGCTCAGGACAAATCTTTGGAGATAAACAGTGCAGGTTGGTCTAGCCTCATTTTACAGTTCAAAGAAATTTAGAGGCGTAAAGAGGTCACAGCAGTAGTAGAAGAGCAGACCCCAGAGCCCAGACTTTGCTGGCAGTTCCTTGTTTTTGCTCTCTCTACTCCAGTGCCTTCAGATAGTCAGTGATCCAGTAGTACATTTGTTGGAACTAGAGGGACGAAGTAATCCAGCAGTAGTGGATTCAAATATGTTTCTTGTAAAAGGGAAGGGTTTTAAAGAGGAACCACTTCAGGTTCTTGTACAAACGACAAGTTGAATAAATTGCAGGTCCTGCGTTTGTCAGTCACCACCTTGCTCGAGTACTGCTCTTGTGGAGGTGTGTCTTCCCAGTGTCTCCTAAAGACCTAGAAACAGAAAAGAGCCGAGGAGACTCCTTCACATGGCAGGTAACCTTGGAAGGACGCGCTGGTGCTCTCTGTGGTAGGTTGAGTTTAGTCTTTCTCTCCCTTTCCTCTGGCTTTTTCCATCTTTTAACTTCACATATACGTGTATGTTTTAACTTGAGGGGGAGAATCTGCTTCTGGTGATTTTTGTTATTGAAATAATTGATTTGTTGGCAATTATTGTAACAGAAGTATGATGTAAAAAAACTAATTTAAGCATTCTTCTCTTTGGGATATTTTATTATAATATGATCTACCTGAGAAATGTCAAGATTGCTTTGTGTTAAGTGGGCATTCATTTCCCTTTTCAGAAAAACTAGGGTTGAAGTTAATTAATGTCGACTAAGTATGGTTTCTATTTAGCTTTTTATATATGTGAACGTTGTACCCTTCTACAACACACAGACCATTAAAAATAGTATCCGCATTGAAAATTTGAGCTAAGGAAAAGACATGGAAGCACAGACTTTTTTCTGAAGCACATTTTCTTAAAAAACATCTTTTTTAAGAGTAAAAATGACATGAATAAACAAAACCAAAATCAGTGCTTCCTTGAATCTGAGTCTAAATTTTAAATATTCATTTTTTTCTATATATGTGATAACTCCTTATGAAAACTTGTATGTTTCAGGTAACATCTGTAAAACCTAACATGCCGACTTAAATTCAGCCAGGTTCCTCAGAACTAGTGTAGAATTGGTAGACTTGAAGGTCTACTTTGAGTTTAAGGGCTGAGTAAAACCCCAAGAAAGCAACATTTTGTTGATTTGGTTTTCGGTCTCCTTTAGTAATTGTAGGAAGTTTGATTTGTTTTTTTGTTTTTTCAGTTTCACCAGAAGTAGAAGCCACTAGGTTCCTTTTTTTACTAGAGTTTCAAGAATTTTTTTGGTTTTCACACATTTCTTTATTCTTAAAAAAATGTGAATGCTGTACCAAAATTGAATGCTTTCTTTCATGCTTCATTACATTCTGCTGAGTAAGGGTCTGTTCTGTTTTTCAGCTATCAAGAGCTTTGTCGCCCACTGCGGTGATCTCCTTACTGAGGAAGTAATGCAGCATCTTCTTCCACCACTTCCTTGCGCTGTGGATTTGCTAACTCAGTAAGGATCTGCTGTTTAGATTTGATACAGATTTTTAATAGCAATCCTTTACCTGCTGGTTATGTAATATTTTATGAAGTACATTAATGAGGCCAAGTTTCTGCAGTTGGTGAATGATTTTCCATTTGTAGAGGAAGGCAAACATTTAGTTACATGATTTTTTATTTTTTTAGGGTAGGCTCTTGAAAATACATATTAAAAGGGAAGGAAAGTTACTTGGTAGATAATATATCTTCCTTAGTTACATGATTTTTTTTTTTTTAGGGTAGAATCTTGAAAAATACATATTAAAAGGGAAGGAAAGTTACTTGGTGGATAATGTATCTTCCATACAGTCAGATTTAACCAAGAAAGTATATATTAAGCCTGTTAACCTTTTCAGGTATGCATTTTATTGGTTTGTTAGTGCTGTTCTGTGTTCTTAAGAACCAGATGTTTGTTAACAGTTTCAGTTTTTTGTTGTTCATATTTTTCATGTTTGATTTATTTTTTTAAAATATAATTTATGTCACAGTCACTAATAATTTCCCAATTAATGAAATGTAAAGGTTAGGGAAAGATTTTCCAAAAAGTGTTTAATAATACAACATTTTATGTATATGGCAAAATACTTGTGCAACTTCCTATGAAACTATAATTATTTTAAAGTACAAGGCTGAAGAAAATTCTAAAATAAGAAAAATACAGTTCAGATTATGGCTTATGAAGCATAACAGTAAAGTGAACCCCTGTGAGTTCAGCTCAACTGGCGCAGAGGTTAATGAATGTTGGCGGTAACAGACTAGAGAGTAAATATCGTAGGCTTTTCAGTTCAGACAGTCTCGGTTGCGCTTGCTTAGTTCTGTTGTTGTAGCTTAAGAGCAGTCATAGCTCATCTGTGAGTGAATGAATGCAGCTGTGTTCCAGTAAAACTTAATTAATAATAAGGGGAAGTGGGCCCAAATTAGCTATCCCTGGACTAGAACACTGATAACTTTTGACGTTTATCTGTGTGCTCCTCTTTAATACCATTCTTTCTGCCCTACCTTTAGAGGTGATCACTATCCTGAATTTTAGAGCTGTCATTTTCTTGCATTTTTCAAAAGTGTATCACATGTACGTGTTTCCCTAAACAGTTCCTTGTTTAGTTTTGCTTGGTTTTGATCAGGCAGATGGTATCATATTGTTTCTGAGGCTTAACTTGTTTTACTCAACATGATATTTCTAAACTTCCTCTACATGCAAGTATGTTCTTGTTGGTTGCTGTGTAATATTTAAAGGAATATACAGCAACTTACCTTCCTGTTCAGTGAAATAACCAAACTATTTTCCAAAATTTTTTCATATGTATATCCATAGTAAATGGGAGTAACCATCAATCTACTTGTTCACTTACTCAGATATCAGCTCTTGTTTAATCCAATAGGTGTAAATTGGTATCTCATTATAATGTTATATGTATCTGGTTCCTGATGCTTTAAGTGTCATACTGTATGTTTATTGTTCCTCACTATTTCTGTGAAATCCCTATCATGCATATATTTACCTATTTTTAGGTAAAATAATGATTTGATTAACAGACATGCTTTTTTTTTTCTTGGCTGCACCACATGTCTTATGGAATCTTAAGTTCCCTGACCAGGGATCGAACCTGGGCCCCGCAGACATTCTTAATTTAAATGTCAGATTTATCAGGCTTTTACTTCTTGGTTAGTACTTCCTACCGTTTGATTTATAAAATATTCCTGCATGGTTATAAACCTACTTTTTTTTTTTCCCTCTCTAAAATGTTTAAGGTTTTTGTCTTTCACATTTGTGTTTAATCAATCTGGAATTTATTTTTGTGTTTGGAATGACATAGGGTTCCAATTTCATTCTTTTTTAATATGGATAACACATTGTCCCATACTTTACTAAATAAATCCATGCTTCCTCTCTCTGGTAAATGCCAGAGCACAGTCTGTTTCTGTATTTTCTTACCATATTCTGTTGATGGGTTTGCCCATTTCGGTGCCCATACTACATTGTCTTTATAATAATAATAAATTTTAGTGTCTGTTAGGGCAGACTTTTTGGCCTTTTTCATCTTTAGGCATCAGTTCAGTTCAGTTGCTCAGTTGTGTCCGACTCTTTGCAACCCCATGAATTGCAGCACACCAGGCCTTCCTGTCCATCACCAGCTCCCAGAGTTCACCCAAACTCATGTCCATCGAGTTGGTGATGCCATCCAGCCATCTCATCCTCTGTTGTCCCCTTCTTCTCCTGCCCCCAACGCCTCCCAGCATCAGAATCTTTTCCAATGAGTCAACTCTTTGCATGACGTGACGAAAGTATTGGAGTTTCAGCTTTAGCATCAGTCCTTCCAAAAAACACCCAGGACTGATCTCCTTTAGAATGGACTAGTTGGATCTCCTTGTAGTCCAAGGGACTCTCAAGAGTCTTCTCCAACACCACAGTTCAAAACCATCAATTCTTTGGCGCTCAGCTTTCTTCACAGTCCAACTCTCACATCCATACATGACCACTGGGAAAACCATAGTCTTGACTAGATGGACCTTTGTTGGCAAAGTGATGTCTCTGCTTTTTAATATGCTGTCTAGGTTGGTCATAACTTTTCTTCCAAGGAGTAAGCGTCTTTTAATTTCATGGCTGCAGTCACCATCTGCAGTGATTTTGGAGCCCCCAGAAATAAAGTCTGACACTGTTTCCACTGTTTCCCCATCTATTTGCCATGAAGTGATGGGACCAGACGCCATGATCTTAGTTTTCTGAATGTTGAGCTTTAAGCCAACTTTTTTGCTCTCCTCTTTCACTTTCATCAAGAGGCTTTTTAGTTCCTCTTCACTTTCTGCCATAAGGGTGGTGTCATCTGCATATCTGAGGTTATTGATATTTCTCCTGGCAATCTTGATTCCAGCTTGTTCTTCCAGCCCAGCGTTTCTCATGACGTACTCTGCATAGAAGTTAAATAAGCAGGGTGACAATATATAGCCATGACTTACTCCTTTTCCTATTTGGAACCAGTCAGTTGTTCCATGTCCGGTTCTAACTGTTGCTTCCTGACCTGCATACAGATTTCTCAAGAGGCATGGCAGGTGGTCTGGTATTCCCATCTCTTTCAGAATTTTCCACAGTTTCTTGTGATCCACAAAGTCAAAGGCTTTGGTATAGTCAATAAAGCAGAAATAGATGTTTTTCTGGAACTTTCTTGCTTTATCGATGATCCGGCTGATGTTGGTAATTTGATCTCTGGTTCCTCTGCCTTTTGTAAAACCAGCTTGAACATCTGGAAGTTCAAAGTTCACTTACTGCTGAAGCCTGGCTTGGAGAATTTTGCGCATTACTTGACAAGCCTGTGAGATGAGTGCAGTTGTGCTGTAGTTTGAGCATTCTTTGGCATTGCATTTTTTTGGGATTTCTGTGGGATAAACTGTCTTTAAGTGATCTCATTTAGCAGCCCTACAGTGCATGGGCACAGCTCAATTGCAGGTTCTTGTGTTGTTGTTCCCACTCTGATTTTAGCTCATTTTTTATTTCGAGCATTTTATGGTCATTTATTTTGGCGGCTAGTGTGGGCTTGACCTTGGAAAAGTCTTTCTTCAAGTCTAGCAATGCAAATTATCTTTTATCCAAAATCTAAAGTGTATTTATAGAAGAAGGCCCTTTAGAGATTCTAATCTGCCCTACTTAGAGTAGTAGAAATCCTTAGGAATAAGTTCTTTCTTTTATGTATTCATCTTATTTTCCTTAAATGGACACACATGCACACAACCCTCTGAACTAAATTCTATTGTATTTAAACCAACTGAATGTTGCAGAACTTTTAAAGAATTGTAATATCTTAGCATCTTGCCAATACAATTTAAATATTTTTCGTGTAATCAGCCATAATCCCCCCATCTTGTTTTAGAGGAATACAGAAATACAGTGGATTTGTTTTTAACTGCCATAACTAAAAAATTCTCCCCTGGTTATATAAATGTTGTTTACTAAGGTGAGAGATAGTAAATAGAACCAACTTTGTTCTTTTTTTTTTTTTTTCCAATAAAATGACAAGTAAAAAATAATTATTTGCCCTTCCCTCATGGCTCAGTGGTAAAGAGTCTCCCTGCCAGTGCAGGGGACTCGGGTACCCTCCCTCATTTGGGAAGATTCCCACATGCTGCAGAGTTACTAAGCCCATGTGCCACAATTATTGAGCCTGTGCCCTAGAGCTCGGCAAGTAAAACTGCTGAATCCCACACGCCTTAGAGCCCATGCTTTGCAACAAGAGAAGCCACCACAGGGAGAAGCGCACGTCCAGCAGCTAGAGAAAAGCCCAAGCAGCTGCGAGGACCCTGCACAGCCAGTAAATAAATAAATGTTTTTTATTAAAAAAGGAGACTGTCAATCATAGTCTCTCTCTCTCAAAAAAGAAAAAAATTATATATATAATTCTTTTTTTCTTTTAGAAACAAGAAACAGCATGCAGTATTTTTCTAGCAAACACACATGAATAAGCATTACCAGGATTTCTTAGAATACCTGGAAACCACATGCCATAACAGCATAGTAAATTTATTCCAGTGGCACAGCAAAAGTAATTCCATTGAATTTTTGTATTGCTACAGGAGATGAAAGCTTCACTCCATTTGATCCCAAGGCGAAGTGTAGTCATCCTTTAATAAATATTAGACAAGTGAACATCAATAAAATGATGTTAATACCAGTGGTGAGAATGAATAGAAGATTGAAAGAGTACATGAAAGTGAATGAAAGAGAGTGAAAAGAGGAGGTGATAAGAGCTTTTATGACTGGAGCTTTTGGGAAAACATTGGCTCCGCTTTCGCTTTCTCAAAAGTGAATTTGTTTTATGATTCTGTGTATTTTGATGATGGTTGTTATTTGGTGAGTGCATTCCAGATGAAGTTTTCTACACTTGGATTTTTTCCCAGATCTTTGTGCCTCCTGTTTCTTTGGCCTGTTCCTTTTCTGCATAACAGAGTTTAGTTTCACAAATGCAATGCTGTAAATGTGGGGCTTTAGTAAGAGTTTCAGCTAATAGCCAAAATAGTAACAACCTTAGATATATATAGTTTTATGAGGTATGATAGAAAAAATAGCTAAATGGTTTTCATATCTGACACTTGTAATTCCTCTTTTAACTTCAAGTCACACACTATAAAAAGTAATAAATAGGGACTTCCAGGTGGTTCACTGCCTAAGAGCTCACGTTCCAGTGCCGGGGGTGTGGGTTTGATCTTTGATCTGGGAGCTAAAATCCCACATGCCTTGCAGCCAAAGTTGATGTATGGCAAAACCAATACAATATTGTAAAGTAATTAACCTCCAATTAAAATAAATAAATTTATATTTAAAAAGAAAAAAAAGAAAACAGAAACAGTATTGTAACAGATTCAATAAAGACTTTAAAGATGGTCCACAGTTAAAATTTTTTAAAATAATTTTAGTAAATAAAAGCATTAATGATCACATATATAATACATATTTTATCTTTATATGTCAATATGTTGAATATTTATACATTGTTATATATCTTATACACTTAACATATACTTTTTCTTTTGCTTTAAGGCTCTCTTCAATACTAAAAACCTATGGAAGTCCTTTGAAAACACCATCAGTAGTTTATAGACAAAGGCTTTATGAATTGTTGATTTTATTATCTCCTGAAACCTATGAAGGTAAGTGCCTTACACCTGAATGTTTTACTATTTGTGATTAATACAGTGCCTGAACAAATGGATCATATGGCATTTACTTTGTGCTTTATGTTCAGGAGGTTTTGGGAGTTCAGTCTTAACCCATGTGTTAACCATTTTATAGTAAATACTGTTGTTCAGTCGCTAAATTGTGTCTAACTCTTTGTGACCCCGTGGATTGCAGCACACCAGGCTTCCCTGTCCTTCACGATCTCTCAAAGTTTGCTCAAGTTCATGTTCATCCAGTCAGTGATGCTCTCAAACCATCTCAACCTCTACTGCCCCCTTCTCCTTTTGCCTTCAGTCTTTCCCAGCATCAGGGTCTTTTCCAGTGAGTCAGCTCTTTGCATCTTTGCGTCAGGTTGCCAAAGTATTGGAGCTTCAGCATCAGTTCTTCCAATAAATATTCAGGGTTGATTTCCTTTAGGATTGATTGGTTTGATCTCCTTGCAGTCCAAGGGACTCTCAAAGGTCTTCTCCAGCACCACAATTAGAAATCATTGATCAATTTACAGTAAATAAAATACGTTGAAAAAGAAAACTGTTTCATGTCTTGCTGTCTTCTCTCTTTTGAGAAAAATGTCCCTAGTTTCAATGTGTGAGAGAGAATGAGTCACAAAGATTAGTCTTGATTATACTCCAGGGTTTTCTACAGAATATATAATGCAAGTCAATTAGAAATTTGACCATTCCCTGATTTCCTTGTAGAGTGCTTATCTATTGTACACATTGCCTTGCATTATTCCATTCTTAACTCTGTCCAGATAGCGCTTTAATCTTGAGTGGTATACCAAGGTATAATTTATGTTATAAAGTTTATAATAACTTTTCATCATGGTTATCCAACAAAAACAGAATTTTGTCACAATAGTTGCTTAATTTTCTTAAGTTTATGGAACAAAACTTGGGTTCCTAATATTTATTTCCTATCTTAGTTTTGTTATGGATCTGCATTCAAGTATTTTAATTTTCTCCACACTGAAAATTGCTTCTCATTAGCGTCAGAAAGTGGTGTATTTCTACAAGAGAAGCATATTTGCATTTTAAAACTGAATCATCTTTAAGTACTTTGTTCATGGACAGTTAGGCGGCCAGCAGTTACTTTAAATGAGAAATGGAGATATACCACTATTTCCACATTTAGCTGTAGTACCGAACATAGCTTGCATGTTATGCCACCAATAGAATTATTTTCTTGAGTATCACATACTGGTAACTAAACTAACAGACTCTTACTTGCTTCATTAAGCTTTTATTGATCCCTGTCCACTGTCTCCAATTCCTGTGTATAATCTCTCCTTTCTCTAAACGTAGCTATACTCTTTTTTCATCCTCTATGAAACTTAGTATTTCCTACCTTCATTTTTTAGTTAACATGGGTGTGTCTTGTGTCTTATATCTTCTTCAAGGGAGGATTGTCAACAGAGAAGTCCCTGTTTAGTAATTCCTAAAACATCAAATTATGATAGTGAAATTGTTTAAAACATCCTTAACTCTAGTGATACACAGTGAAATATTTATAGATGCAAGTGATATGCTTTCCAGGGATTGCTCCAAAATAGGATGGAGGGTGACGAGATAGTCAATTGAGAGTATAGGTGAACTGAGATCAATCTAGCTGGTTAGGATGAGTGACAGTCATTTGCTGGGGTGGTGGGGAGTTAGGGTGCCATACTGCTACTATTATGCCTGCTTTGTCTGCCTTTGTTACTCTTTTTTCTTTCTGTTTTTATGCTCCATGTCATTTTATTTTAAATGATGGTAGTAGTATTTATTTAGTGTATAAAATATACATACACATGTACTTTGAGATGTTTGTTCTTATCCTGTGGTCAGCAACACATAGTTGAGCTTTTCATCGGTAGGGCATTTCTCAGGGAGGAGAACAGATTAAAGAGGCTGTGATAGATTAAAGTTAGCTGATAATGTAAATTAACGTTCACCCTGGGCTCTTTAATCCCCGTTCTCAGACCTGTTAACTGCTATTGCCAAATTGCTAATTGCTCTTTTTCTGTGACTCAACAGGAAACCTCAGTGCTATCCTCAGAGAGCTGGCTGCTGACCTGACTGCCCCTGATGTACAGGTGGCAGCATCCTCATTTTTACTCCCGCCCCTCTGTCATCAAGATGATCTTCTAATATTAAGTCCTTTGCTACAAGAGACTGACCATAGATTTATTGAAGAACAGGTATGGTCATTTTTCAGTAACACTTGGATTGATTCAACCTATGAACAGTGGTTTAATTTGTTTTTTGTTTTTTGTTTTTTTTAATTGGCCACATTGCACGGCAAGTGGGATCCTACTTACTCAACCAGGGCACAGAGTGCCAACCACTGGACCACAAGGAAGTCCTGAATAGTCGTTTTAAAATCTTTTTTTTTTTTTTTTTCGTTTTAAAATCTTATATGCAATTTTTTTTTCTTGTAGCTCCTGCTTGGTAGTGGTATTGCTTGTGGAAGTCTTGAGTATGACCCTTACTCTATTTACGAGAAAGACGTAGAGGGAGATTCGGTGCCTAAGCCCTTACCTCCAATGCTGTCAGTTACTAGCTCTGCAGTCAAGCTGTTTGGAGTTGTATGCGCTCATGTGGGAGAAGCTCAAAGGTAAACCATCTTCAGAGGTTCACTCACTTAGCTGAAATGTGTTCCAGGTTTGGTAATTTGTTCAGTGAATGCATAATAGACTGGTAAAAAGGAGGTTGTCAGAAGTTCTCATTAATATAAAAGACTTCTTATAGATGACACATGAAGGTGAGATTAAAGGCTCTTGTTTAATTATTCAGTTGGCTAAATATTTAATAAGAATTAATGAAGTCAGTGATTAGATTAAACTGAAAACTGCTAGGCAGTATCGTGGATGCAATGCTTTTCCCACATTAACTTCTCATTTAGCTGAAAATACAAATATAAAACTCAGTGACACAAAAACAGTGATTTATGAGCCAGTGTTGCAAAGGGAAACACTGGTTGTCTAAATATACAAGATCTCATACTATATCTTCAGTTTAGTGGATTTCAAAAATTAGATTAAAATAGATTAGTCTTCAGTTTGGTGGATTCACTTCACTTAAAATGAACTTTGGTTTTTAAAAATTATAAAGACTGCTAATGATTTCTCATTGAAGGTAACAGGGTAATATTTTTCTTGGGGATCAAAAACCACTACTCATGTCTAGTATCCAGGAAATTCTGTTTTTATCTGAGATACTGATGGGAACTGAATCTCTCCCATAGGCTGTGCTGGTTAACAATTTACAGAATATTAACTATCTTCATTCATTCATGTTCATTCTCTTTGTTTCTTTTATGCTAGACCAGCAACAATGCTAGATCATAGCTTTTATATAATTTTATCAGTTATGTCTTCCAGAGAACACAAATTAGGTAAGGGATTTACTTTGGTCTCTTTGATGAAGAGTCGCAGGAATATTTGAGTCTTGTCAGCAACACATTTCTAAAACAGGCTTTTGGATAGTCTGCTTTCAGTGGATAGAAAACAAATAACATTTATGTTGATTTTTAATAACTTCATGTTGTTCTATTTTAACTGATAATAGTACTTAGTATCATATGGTATATGCATATTTTGAGATTAATTTCAAAAGATGATTTGAAGTTTGTAACCTATAGTTCACTGTATACCATAACTATAAAGTTATGGTTATACTTAAGACAATATGTGACTAAATTATAAATGAATGCTGTAGCACTAAAAGACGAGAGGAAAATCACAGTGGTCTGGAATTTTTAAAGAATTACTGATGGAGAGAAGATTTGAACTAGTCTGTAACTGTATTAGTATATAGTACATACAGTTAATTTCAAATACTTAATTTGGATTAATACTGCAATAGCTGCAGCCTTATGGGCAAAAGATTTAAATTAAGCATGTTCTTGAAAGACTGTTAAACTCTTTGATAAGTCTCAGATAAAAAGTGAGGGAAAAAGCATACTTCTTACAAGCTTTCCTTTTAAAAAGTTAGTTTTATTGCTCTCCTAGAGAAGGTGATTTTCTTTTTGATTTTACCCAGATTTATTGCCCAGTTACAGTTTCAAGGAAGTGGTTTCTTATTTCTGTTTTTTACAGTTTAATGAACTTTAAAATGTGCCACATTTCTCTTTATTTCACCTGGATAAAAATAACATATAGAATGAATATTCAGGGGAGGAGAGGTTTTGTTTGTCTTAATGAAAATGTTGTAACCTAGTAAAGAAAGCATATTCTCTTTGAAGTCTTAACTGAATAAAAATAGTAGGTGGTAGTTTGGAGAATTTTAAAGGAAGCGGTCTGGCAGGATCCTACGTTTAGCAACTATTAGCAATCTCCAGTGGATGCCCTTAGAGCACCACAGAGAAACAGAGGTAGCAAAGTTGAGTTTCTAGTTTCCTGTTATCCCAGAGATGTTACTTGTTTACAAGGCAGACCCTTCTCTGGGGCATACATTTGCATCTCTAGAAAAGAAAGGTCTTCAAGTATCTGTATTCAACAAGTGAATGTTTTCAAGTGTTTTGTTGTGGCGGTTATCTTTGTGTTAAAACAGTTTAAAAGAAACTCATAACATGAGGTTGTCCTGAAATTAGAAATAGGTTTTTATTACTTTCTTTATGCACTTAGAAATTAAATTATCTCTAAATCAGTGATTATTTTGACTGTAGGATTCTAAAACTAAGAAAACTTTGCATTGATAATTTTAAAGCACTAAAATGTTGAAAGCTCTGGAATATCAAGATATTTTATACAGAGAATAAATTATTACTGATCTTATACGTGTGTTATTTATGGTTACTTTCCAATATATTTGTACCTAATTACAAAGAATGGATTACTTAATTCATCTATATTAAGTACCTTGACTGTACATTGCAGTCATTTGGATCATTTTTTAAAACTTTTTAAAATGTAGGTTCTGATGTAATAGTAATGGTATGCATACTACATTGGACATTAAAACTTTTTAAACTCCTTAGGTGATTCTGGCATGCAGAGAACAGTGCTAAAAATGTATAAAGTAATGTAGAGTGTAAATTGATGGAGAGGGAGGAAAAGCATAGTTATAGCTCTCAGTAGTAAAAATTTTCCCCATTATACACCCTGTCTCTGAATGTATAAGAAAGGTAAATCAGCATTTTCAGTATTTATGTCTTTCCTATTTACTTAACTACTTGTATGTTTTCATTTCATCCAGACTCAAACGTTTTATTATCTAACTTTGTTCTGAACTAATCAGTTCAGTTCAGTGTCTCAGTCGTGTCCAACTTTTCACGATCTGATGCACTACAGCGTGCCAGGCTTCCCTGTCCATCACCAACTCCTGGAACTTGCTCAAACTCATGTCCATTGAGTCGGTGATGCCATCCAACCATTTCATCCTTTGTCATCCCCTTCTCCTCCTGCCTTCAATCTTTCCCAGCATCAGGGTCTTTTCCAGTGAGTCAGTTCTTTACATCAGGTGGTGAAAGTATTGGAGTTTCAGCTTCAACACCAGCTAATTTTCTTAATTATATTAATATGAACTAATAATTATATAATTGATACTACTTAGGAATACAAATTCAGTATTACTAAAAAGTGGTCATCTCCATCTTCCTGAAGAGTCAGAGTGTTTTCTTGTGATCCGTGTCAAAATATGGGAATAAAGGATGGGGCAAAAAGTTTGGGCTCTGGTAGTCTCATTTAGGGTCTTTGTCTTATGAATGTGGTCAAGAAAACAGTGCAGGTCAGATTTTATTACAATATAACAAAATTCTCAAGCTCTAATCTTAAGTATTTTTTAGTACTTTCAACATGACACAGTTTCATTATAACAGGTGACTAGGATATGGTCTAATAATGATGTTTTAGGTTTTAAATTCATAAGCCTGACCATATGGTTACCCTTAATTTTTCTTCCTGCAGGGCAGGTTGGTTATAAATATTTTCTTGAAGCATAATGACTTAAATATGGTCTGGAAAACAGAAAAATTTTATATAATACATGTATTGTGTTATTTGTAATAAAAATTAGAAATGGCCTAAATATCCCAAACTAGAGAATTAGTTAATTAATTCTAAAAGCAATTGAAAATTATTTCAGTATGTGTGGAATCTGAAAAATACAACGAACTAGTTAATATAATGTAAAAGAAGCAGACTCACAGATACAGAGAACAAAACTAGTGGTTATCAGTGTGGGGAGGGAAGGGGGATGGAGAGCAACATGGGGTAGGCAACTGAGAGGCACAAACTGTCATGTATGAAATAAGCTACAAGAAGATGCTGTGCCATGTAGGGAATATAGTTGTTTTAAAGTAACTATAAATGGAATATAATCTTTAAAAATTGTGAATCACTATAGTACATACTTGTGACTTAGACAATATTGTACATCAGTTATACTTTAATTAGAAACAAAATCATACACACAAAAAAATCACAGGAGGTCAAGATAAAAAAGAGAAAAATAAAATTATTTCAGTACAATAGTTAATAAGGTGGGATTAATGTTTAGGGAAATAAAGTTATTAACAAAGTATGTACACTGTGAAACCAGTTTTTAAAAAATGGTCCATATATCTGGAGAGACTAGACCAAAGATGTCAAAATATGGCTTTCTAAACGGTAGGATTTGGGGTAAATTTTATTTTTATTTCTTGTGCTTTTCTGGTTTTTATTTATTACGATGAACTGAATTAACCTTGAAATAGGAAATAAATATTTAAATAGACTACTTAAGAGTTACTATGATTTTCCCTAAATTTTTAGTGATTCACTGTTTGTTCTCTGAATTGATTTTATATATAATGCTTTCCTCGAGTAATTTAATGTAACCTCGCATACTTTCCTTTTTTTCTGACTTAACTTCTTCCACAACTGGGTTTATTTAAAAAAACGTAAGTTCCATATCTATTCTGTTTTGATAACAGAATTATCCTTTGGAGCAGAACTGTGTTTGGGCCTTTTGGGCTCAACAGAGTGATAGAGATTTAGTTAAGGGCTTTAGAAATATTATTGGAAGTACAGCAGAGTTGAGTAAAAGCATACCCACATGCCATCTTCAGCCAGTCATGCCTGTTTTCACTCACTGGGTTAACCCCTGATGTAAAGGGAGAGAAGGAGAGAAAGAAAATTCAGAGCTCTGAAGCAATGTTTATAAACAGAATAATTGGTGGGGAGAAAAGGGGGTGATTTTTTTCATGGTTAACATATCTTTAATCTCATCAAACGGATTTTTAAAACTCCTATGTTATAAGAACATGAAAAACAACTCACGTTGTTTTTCAATACATTAAAACCTAATGTTTTTCAATACATTCAACCCCAGACCAAAAGTGATACGCACATTCAACCCCAGACCAAAAGTGATACGCACATTCATTACAGGTGGAATTGTAGAATTGTGAAAATAAGAATATTACTCTGCACTAGTAGGAGGATGGTTGAATGAACTGTAGAATGTGTATAGTAAAATTTGGCTTCCTGAAAATTATCTAAGAATAAAAATGATTTGAAAAGTGATAAAGAGGTAATGTTAATGAGAAAAGCAAGTGTAAAAACTATGTTATATATAGTATCCCCACACACATGTTTAAGGTACAGTTGGGGTTCAAAAGGTTGTGCTTCTTCTCATAAACTGAAGTCCAGGCTGCGTTTAAATTGAAGCAATGTATTTGAGTCCAATAAGTCCTGTTACTAAGACCAAAAATGTTGATGCAGGTAACTTTTAAAATACCCTTTGTTTAGAAAATAGTTGCTGAAATAGCCAAATTTTCCCAGGTAAATCTACTTCAAGTGATACATGTTATTTATTTTTTTCCTCCCTCAGTGTCATGACACATAGTCAAAATACTTCTGCATTGCTATTAATATATTTTCATTTCCCAAAAGGCTTCAATGTATTTGACAACAGTTTATCTCATTTTAGTAGCTCCAATAAAAATGCAACCAAACAAATTTAGTAGTGGATACTTAATATCGCCCTTTGACTTAATTTCTCTTTGAATCTTGTTTCTGATTTTAGGCTTCTTGTCTTGGAACAGCTTTTGGACAGTATAAAGCATACAAAGGGGGCTCGTCAACAAGTAGTTCAGTTACATGTTGTTTCTTCAGTTTCTAGTTTCCTGAAGGTAAGTCTATTTTTTAAAAAGATTCCTGCTTACTTTATTTTCTTTTTTCCCCTAATATGTGGCCAACTGAGTAGGTTGAGGGAAGATGTTTTTAAAAGACGGTTCCCCTCCCCCCCATTTTTCTTGATGTTTCAGGATTTGTAATTCCCCTTTTACTTTTTCTCCATATAAAACTTGTTGGTCAGAAGTCAAGCCTATAATACTGTTTTAGAAACATGCTTTAACCTACCAAGCCTAATATTGCAGACCTGGGATTGGCAGATTATGGCCTCTGGACCAAATCTGGCTCATTGTTGCATTTATGACATACTGTTTCTAAGTAAAATAGGCTTCGTTGGTCATTTATTTTATGGAAATCCCTATTAATGTTCTTTGAACACATATGTAGTACAGTGATATTTGATCACCATATTTGCCTGGAGGCTTAAAATTCTAAAGTACTTCATGAGAAAAATTAAATTACATTTGTATGTTCAGTGTGTGTTTCTGGTGTTGTGATTTTTTTTTTTTAAGTAGTAATCACTGAATATGAACATATTTGGTTAACCAGAATATATATTCCAAACTGGATAAGAGAATTTACTACAGTTGTAAGTTTGGATTGTTTTTTACATATTTCAGTATGTGGCTGGCTCTAAGGGACATTTGAGTCCAGAAGAAGTGAGAAGACCTGTCCTTGCGTTGGTGATGGGAGCCTTAGAAAGTCCCGGCCCCCTCTTGCGATGTGCAGCTGCAGAGGCATGGGCTAGATTAGCCCAAGTAGTTGATGATGGAGCTTTTACTGCTGCATTAGCTCAAGTTAGCTTTGACAAGTAAGTGAATGTCTTACTTAATACTCATGAGATACGTGTCAAAACTGTGTATAGCTTTTTGGAACTTAAGAAACTTCTGATTATCACTTTAAAAAACTATTGTTGTTCAGTCACTCAGTCATGTCCGACTCTTTGCGACCCCATGGACTGCAGCACACCAGACTTTCCTGTCCTTCACTATATCCCTGAGCTTGCTCAGACTATTGTCCATAGAGTCGGAGATGCCATCCAACCATCTCGTCCTGTGTCAATCCTTCTCCTCTTGCCTTCAGTCTTTCCCAGGATCTGGGTCTTTTCTAATGATTCAACTCTTCACATCAGGTGGCCAAAGTATTGAAGCTTCAGCTTCAGCATCAGTACTTCCAATGAACATTCAGGGTTGATTTTCTTTAGGACTGACTACTTTGATCTCCTTGCAGTCCAAGAAACTCTGAAGAGTCTTCTCCAACACCACATTTCAAAAGCTCAGCTAGGGTTAGGGTTAAAGTGGAACCCGCCCCCCGCCGCTGCTGCCATGGACTGCTTGTCTTGGAACATAAAACTATGAGTAATATTTTTACTTTGGTTTTTGTTTTTATATAAGAAAGATCACTGCCTGTATGAGTGATGTAATAGGGCACCAGTAGACTCTGGGAGTAAGAAACTTAGGGAGTTTCATCATATAAAATATAGATGAAAGGCAGTAAAACAATCTACTGGAAAGGAAAAAGGCTTCAGATCAGGAAACATAAACTATATGTTCGTTCCTACTAGCTTTGTAACCATGAGCTGGTTGCTTAATCATCTTAATCTGTTTTTCTCTATTTCAAATAGAAGTTTACTAATGAAGCCCTGCCTGCTAAGAATGTTAAGGTGAATGAGAAAAGAAATATGAAAATAGTATGAAAAAAATAAAACAACTGCAAATGCTCATGGTTATATTAGTTATATAGCCGTGGTAGTAATGCAGAAGGCACTTTGACCTTCTAGTCTCCTGAGTATATATGTCTTGATTTGGTTATGAACTCTATATCTCTCGTCAGATTGCTAGCTTGGTTCTAATCCCAACTCTTCCATTTAATAGTTGGTTACTTCATAAGAGCTCTTTGGCCAAAATGACTCAGTCATTTTGATTTCCTCGTTTGTAAAAAGGAACTGATAATAGTATGAATCTCACAATTCCTGAGAGGATTAAAGGACCCAATATAAAGTGTGTAAATTAGAATACAATGGAAACTCCTGATGAATAATAAGTTCTCTTACTTTATTTCATTTTAAATCAAAGTTCTTGAGCTGGAACTCTATATGGAATTAGTATCTCCTCAATGAGAGTTTTTAAAATATGACTTAATGATAAGGTAATAATGCATGTCATATGAATTTAGTATATATTTCTGAAAGACATTGAAATTGTTTATATTTAAATAATTTTTATTAATAATGTGACGACATCTAAAATTTTTAAAATTTATTTATTCTTGTCTGTGCTGGATCTTCGTTGCTGTGTGTGGGCGCTCTCTAGCTGCAGCGAGCGGGGGCTGCTGTCTAGATGTGATGTGCGGTTTTCTCATTGCAGTAGCTTCTCTTGTTGCAGAGCATGGGCTCCAGGGTGTGTGGGCCTCAGTCGTTGCAGCATGTATGTGAAGACATTTTTATTTAAAATATTTTTCAAGATACCTTTCAAGTTATTTCAGAATTTTTTGTATCAGTTACCTGTAAATGTATTTCTGAATTTTGCAGCTCTTTATCTAAAAAATTTCCCTAAGTGACTGTGCATGCATTGGTTTATTTCAGTAATTATCATTTATTCTTGTTTCCATAATCACAGACTGAAGTCAGCAAGGGATGCAGTTACCAGAACAGGACACTCACTGGCTTTGGGATCCCTGCATAGGTACTTAGGAGGAATAAGTTCTCAACATTTGAATTCTTGTGTTGGGATCCTTTATACTTTGTCTCAGGACAGCACCTCACCTGATGTGCAGGTGAGTACCCCATTGATTTGTAGATAATGCATATTATGTTGTATTAACCATTACTAATTTATATAATAATTCTTGCTCCATAATAAAATCAAAACCACTGTTAACCTCAGTGGATTTTTAAAAGTCACATATCACTATCTATGCTTCATACTCAATACCTAAAGTCAAATTCAACATCATTTTCTGAAAATGGATCTGCCTTCTATCTTAAAATAACATCTACTATTTTGTGGAACTTAACAGGTACCAGACATTGTATTACATTTTTCTAAACATATTAATGTATTTAATCTTCACAGTTATCTAGGATGTATATTCCCATTATATAGAAAGAAACCAGGCTCATGGAACCTAAGTTACTTGCTCACACTTACAACCACTAATATATCGTGTAGTCAGGTGAAGAACATAAGTCATGGACTTTAAACTCATGTTCTTTAACCACTTTGCCATATTATTATACATAACTTACTCATTTCTGCCAGGCACCATTCTCCTGAGATCTTATTCACACCCTGAATGACTGTTGTACTTCCTGCTCTTCTGGTCCCCTTAGTATATCTCTGTCCCCCTTGTGTGACCCTAATTACTATAGTAGCCTCCTACCTGGTCACTTTATTTTCAGGTTCTTTACAACTCTGAGACGTCCCTGGTGGCTCAGATGGTAAAGTGTCTGCCTACAATGCGTGGGAGATCTGGGTTTGATCCCTGGGTTGGGAAGATCCCCTGGAGAAGGAAATGGCAACCCACTCCAGTATTCTTACCTAGAAAATCCTTTGGGCGGAGGAGCATGGTAGGCTACAGTCCACGCGGCCACGAAGAGTCTGACACAACTGAGCGACTTCACTTTCACTTACAACTCTACCTAGATATGAAGCCAGAAGTGTTTGCCTGGGAAATTTTCATCTTGCCACTTCCCAACCAAAAAGCCGGGGATACTGCTTATTGCTTCTTCAATTAACTCCTCATTGAAGTCCCATAAACTGACTCAGAAGCTTTCTTGGTTATTAACCGAAAGTACTGATCTCCTAAAATGATCTTCCTGCTTTCCTCCCACACGTCATTCTCATGTCTGTACTCGGGTTCTTCCTATCGCTCTTCTCTCTTTCTATTCCTGTCTTATAATCCACATTTTTTTAGTATTGTAAGACCCAGTTTAACCACCACCTTGTCAAACTTCAGCATCTAACATGGGTGTCATTCTTTGAATCACCATATTACTAATAGTTTTTTTTCACATCATCTGTTACTTGAGTTGATTTATAAGGTATTCCATCCTTTCTTTATTCCTTTAATACAGTATTTTCTGCTTCTATTTATTATATTTCTCCTCTTCCCCTTCAAAAAGTCTGTTCTGAACAGGCTACTTTTCTATTGAGTCTCTTTTGTTGATTATTAGATTTTTCGTTCTGTGGCATCCAGGGTCATCAGTCTGACTCTTCTTGATTGCTGCCATTGCTCACCTAATGGGAACTCATTATTGTACCATTTAAAAATACTGTAAGCTTTTCTTACATATTTGTTGATAAGAGGGTAAAACTTTCTTAGTTGATTTCCTAAAGGGAGAACTTTTCAGATACTTCTTATATAGGAAGTTCAGGCATACATAAAAGTAGAGAACATGGCTGTACTTCAGTTCAGTCGCTCAGTCGTGTCCGACTCTTTGCGACCCCATGAATCGCAGCACGCCAGGCCTCCCTGTCCATCACCATCTCCCGGAGTTCACTCAGACTCACGTCCATCGAGTCGGTGATGCCATCCAACCATTTCATCCTCTGCCGTCCCCGTCTCCTCCTGCCCCCAATCCCTCCCAGCATCAGAGTCTTTTCCAATGAGTCAACTCTTCGCATGAGGTGGCCAAAGTACTGGAGCTTCAGGTTTAGCATCATTCCTTCCAAAGAAATCCCAGGGCTGATCTCCTTCAGAATGGACTGGTTGGATCTCCTTGCAGTCCAAGGGACGCTCAAGAGTCTTCTCCAACACCAGTTCAAAAGCATCAATTCTTCGGTACTCAGCCTTCTTCACAGTCCAGCTCTCACATCCATACATGACTACTCGAAAAACCATAGCCTTGACTAGACGGACCTTAGTCGGCAAAGTAATATCTCTTTTTGAATATGCTATCTAGGTTGGTCATAACTTTCCTTCCAAGGAGTAAACGTCTTTTAATTTCATGGCTGCAATCACCATCTGCAGTGATTTTGGAGCCCCCCAAAATAAAGTCTGACACTGTTTCCACTGTTGCCCCATCTATTTCCCATGAAGTGATGGGACCGGATGCCATGATCTTCGTTTTCTGAATGTTGAGCTTTAAGCCAACTTTTTCACTCTCCACTTTCACTTTCATCAAGAGGCTTTTTAATTCCTCTTCACTTTCTGCCATAAGGATGGTGTCATCTGCATATCTGAGGTTATTGATATTTCTCCCGGATATCTTGATTCCAGCTTGTGTTTTTTCCAGTCCAGCATTTCTCATGATGTACTCTGCATAGAAGTTAAATAAGCAGGGTGACAATATACAGCCTTGACGTACTCCTTTTCCTATTTGGAACCAGTCTGTTGTTCCATGTCCAGTTTGAACTGTTGCTTCCCAACCTGCATACAGATTTCTCAAGAGGCAGGTCAGGTGGTCTGGTATTTCCATCTCTCTCAGAATTCTCCACAGTTTCTTGTGATCCACACAGTCAGAGGCTTTGGCATAGTCAATAAAGCAGAAATAGATGTTTTTCTGGAACTCTCTTGCTTTTTCCATGATCCAGCAGATGTTGGCAATTGGATCTCTGGTTCCTCTGCCTTTTCTAAAACCAGCTTGAAGATCAGGAAGTTCACGGTTCACGTATTGCTGAAGCCTGGCTTGGAGAATTTTGAGCATGACTTTACTAGCATGTGAGATGAGTGCAATTGTGCAGTAGTTTGAGCATTCTTTGGCATTGCCTTTCTTTGGGATTGGAATGAAAACTGACCTTTTCCAATCCTGTGGCCACTGCTGAGTTTTCCAAATTTGCTGGCATATTAAGTGCAGCACTTTCACAGCATCATCTTTCAGGATTTGAAATAGCTCAACTGGAATTCCGAACATGCTGTAAGGAACCTATTAAACCCACCATCCAACTTCACTGATTATCAGTCATTATTAGTTTTGCCTGCTTTTATACTTTATGTCAATGGAACCATACAGTATATACTTTTTTATGTTTGGCTTTCTTCAACAACATTGTGTTCCAAGAGATCTGTATTATTTCATTTAGTTGAGACATTGTTGAATGTTCTAAAAATTTGAATTTTCATTCTCTGTACAGATTAAGCAATAAACAATTTTCAACACACTAGATTTAGTTCAAGCCGTTAGCTAAAGAACGAAACACAATTCTGGAATTCTCAGTTCTGAGATATATTCATATGTGTGTGTGCTAGCTAAGTCGCTTCAGTTGTGTCCAATTCTCTGAGACGCTGTGGACTGCAGCCCTGCAGGTTCCTCTGTACATGGGACTCTCCAGACAAGAATATTGAAGTGGGTTGCCATGCCCTCCTCCAGGGGATCTGCCTGACCCAGGGATGGAACCCTCATCCCTTACGTCTCCTGCATTGGCAGTCAGATTCTTTACCACTAGCGCCATCTGAGAAACCCCTGTACCCATGTGTGTCATTCTCAACTGGACGTTTGTCTCTCAGTTGCGTTTTACTGGTATTTAATTTTTTTTCTTCAACTCCTGAAGTTCCTTGTTTCTCTCTCCAAGTTAGTAATAACACACAGTTGACTGTGATACTACTTTATCACTCATTTCAGCAAAAGAACAGTTCGTAGTGGTTTGTGTTTCTTAATGCTGCTATAACATTTTTAACTGTTTTTCTCTGTCTTCACAGACCTGGGCACTGCATTCTCTCTCATTGATAATTGATTCTGCCGGCCCACTCTATTATATACATGCAGAACCAACCCTTTCTCTTATTATGATGTTGCTGTTAAATGTGCCTCCTACTCATGCTGAAGTTCACCAAAGTCTAGGTCGCTGTTTGAATGCTCTTATTACTACATTGGGTCCAGAGCTACAAGGTATGCATAGCTGCTTTTGTGATATTTTACATAAAAATATATGCATAAAAATGAAAACAGTTCCTCTCATTGACTCAAACACTTCTCAATAAAGTGAAGTTTAGCAGAATGTTCTTTTCAAAGATATGGGCAGAATATTGAGAATAATCTTGGAAAGACTGACTTCTTAGTGATGACATAATAGGGGGAAAAAAATAGAAATTTAAGCTTCACCAACCATTAGTTAGTCGGATGACTTAGAAAAATTCTCATGTCTCTAAGCTTTAGTTTCCTCTTCTATCAAATAAGAGAAGAGTCGCAAAACCCTTATAATTGGCACATAGTAAATGCTCAGTATATTTTGTTAAAATAAATGCCAATCAGATTACTCTTACCTTGAAAAGATGAGGACCATATTTAGAAAGATAATGTCTTAAAAATACTTTCCTTAAGGTAAATGACAAACATAAAATGAAATAGTTTAAAAACCTCATCTCTTATAAGATGAATGACTAAGCCCCAAAACTCAGTTATTCTGATCTATTCAAATGCAAAATACATGATTTTAATATATAAAAGCAGCCCTCAACTAATACAAGCAGGGGTATTATTAGCAATTTCTCACTCTACTTTTCATGAAAATTTGATGTAAACTGCGGTTCTTCTTTGCCTAATTATTTGTGTTGTCATAAACCTTTCAGACTAAAAATAACTAACATTATCTAAAAACTTATAACCTGGATTATCCCTCCTTCTGTAGAAGAAATTTACTTCCCAGAACCTCGTTTAAGATTAGAGGAAAAAAAAGAAATTTTAAGCCCAGTAATATATGTTTCACGGGTAGTGATTTTATAGGCCAATTAAAAGCTTTCTGCTTTCATCTTAGGTAACAGCACTTCTGTTTCTACCCTAAGAAGTTCCTGTCTGTTGGGTTGTGCAGTGATGCAAGATAACCCAGACTGCCTTGTCCAAGCTCAGGCCATCTCTTGCCTTCAGCAGCTTCATATGTTTGCTCCACGACATGTCAACTTGTCTAGCCTGGTCAGCTGTCTCTGTGTGAGTATAAAATTGCATATTTCGTTAGTTTCTTTTATTGGAAATGTAAATTTATTTCTGTTAATCTCTAGACCATATACAATACTTATTTTCCCTCAATTTTAGTCTTTTTTGGAGATGGTGTGGGGTAACTTCATATAGTCATATCTTAAACTGCTCATATATTTATTCGCTTTTCCTTCCATTAATGTTAAACTTAGTATTTGGAATATTGATTCATTAATACTGAGTGCTAACATTCCAGGTACTGTGTAAACGCTGTAGGACATGGAAATATTTATGTGGTAATAGCAATTTTTTTCCTACTTCTTCTTTTTCCTCTTTTCCAAACTTACATATAAAGTTATTTTCATCCCAGATGAAATATTTTTCCCAAATATTCTAGCAGTGTATGCTTCAACATCTGGTTTCTAACAGTGTGTCTAATGAACATAGAAAGGTGAAGGTGATCAATAAAATGTTCTGATCAGGTGGTTCATGATCATCAGTGGTTTTAAGATTTACTGTGAGCATCACCAGTTTCTATCTGGACTTGCCTGAAAAAGGAATTACAGTTATAATTGGAGTTAAAACTTCAGACCATTGATTTTCAACTTTTTCTGCCCTTGTGATGTTTACAGCACCCTCCACTTAGTAACATGATAATTGAGAATCATCACTGTAGACAAGACCGTTCATTTTCAAACTTGAGACAAAATACGCAGCGTTTTAAACCTTGAAAGAACCTCAAACATTATTAAAACCAACGTTCTCAATAAAAATATAAAGAGCAAAAAGTGAAATATTTTGCCCAAGGTATCTAAGTATTCTAGCTTTGAGCCTAGAACCAGCTTTCTAAACTCCTTTTCCAGTCCTCATTTTGTTATTTCATGTTGACTTGGTAGTTATGGATAGCTCTTGACTCTGCCCCCTCCTAGCCCTGTCCCATAACCTCCCCCAGCCTCATGTATCCTGTCTGTAAAACACAAGGATTACACAAGACGCTACCTATAAAGGCATGGGTCCTCGACACTTAATAACCACTTAGTAAATTGCAGTTGTTTTTATTTTCTTAACATACAACTTAGATATAGAATTTTATTTATCTTCATGTTGATTTTCATAGTCATAATTATCTAAGACTCTTAAGGAGAGAAGATGACTGACTTTCCTAATAGAAACTTTGGTTTCTGTCTGTATTAAACATATATTAGAGAATATAGCACCTCCTGGAAAAGAAATTTACCTTTATCATTCAGCAGCTTTTCCTAGTAATATTGTTCTTTATATTCAAAGAACCATTGCCAGTACTAATTATTGAAAGATAACCCACTCTTCAGCAAGTTGACCTAACTTTCTGCTCTCCATTTAAATATATCAATACTACCATTTTTTTCTTCTTGAATCATCGTAGAAAATTTCCATTAATAACCATTTAAAATTTCAACTAATACATGAATTCATTCATTAAGTATAGTTTATTCAGAAATAAAGAACACAACTACTCATTCCTAATGAATTAATTCTGATTTTTATTTTCCCAGACTGAGAAGGTTATATACAAAAAACAATAGAGACTGTTCTCAGATTTTTTTCTTTTAGGTACATTTAGAGCCATTGAGAAAATCAGAAGTAACAATTACAAATCTTATTCATGTTACTCATAATACTTAAGGCTATAAAATCATTTTTTTAATACAGAAATTAAATTCAAATATTGCTGTCACTATAGTGTGTTAAAACTTAAATTTGTTTGAAACTTAAAATTTTGGTTAGTAAAGCTTTTATCCTAAATTTATTATATTTTAAAGTATGTCCTGTAATAAGAAAATTGCTTCTGCTTTCCAGCTTTATGTTCAGGTTTTCTTTTCTTCATAGAAATTAATTGTTTAGCATGATGTGTTTTCATATTAACTGAAACTCTCTGAATATTCAGAATACATTTAATCATTAGGAAAGAATCTTGCTATAAAGGATTTTCTTCTAACTGCATGCTATTTAACTTCCATTCTGAACTTGGTCTTAGCTACACTTGCAATTCTGACTACTCACAGTTTTAAAACTTGGCTTCCAAGAGTAAGAAAATCTGTAACTTGTGATGAGGTAAATGATTAACTGTGTCTCTTATGGGACACCTGTTCATGTGAAGGTAATCCAGATCACTCCTTTCACACTCATGTCTACTTGATCTGGGTTTATTGCTAAGGCTTGATGAAAGATTCCAAAGGAAAACCTAATTACACAAATGTGCATTTTGAAATTACTGTATTTTTGTATATCTTTATATCTTGAGTTGACTGTTTTTAAAATCTTAGCTCAACTCATGTTTTAAGTTGGAAAATGAAGTATTTATGGCATATTTTTAAAGCTGAAGCTAAGCCAATTTGAATGATAGCTCTATCAACATGTGTATTTTAATGCTTAGCTGACTGTTGTCAGAGTCATCCTGGTGTGTATCTTTTGGTTTTTGTCATGACCAGTCTGTCATTTGTTTTTGTGCAGGAGATCTTGTTGGATAATTCTGTGTTGGTAGGTCCCTGACCCTCGATTCCTAACTTTATTTGAGGTTTGCCGTGCTATTTCTTTGTGTTCCCCCCCCACCCCCGCCCTTTTGGTTGTAGATGTTCTTGTTTTCCTCTGCATCTCTCTGTTTAAGCTAACCATTAATGCAAAGTCCAGTGCGTGTAGCATGATACATGGTGTTTATTTAATACCAATGTAAACAAATCCTCCCTAACCTTCTCCAGCTGGTGCACTCACTCTTTGCATTTAATTTTGCATCATTTTGATTTAATATATTCATTTCAGAAAGGAATTGAACATATAGTTTGATTTTAATTTCTGTATTTTGCTTGCTTGATTGTTTGCCTTAACCCACCCTGTTCTTCTTCCCAATATAAATGCTGGAGAATGACATGGAGATATTAAGCGTCCCATTTTGTTTTGTGTGACAGTCTTTAATATTTTTTCTACTGAACAAGTAGAGTACTTTTGAGCATGCTTTTTCTAAAAGATTGTATGACCAGCCTGAATAAATGCTGCACATGCCTTGTATTATATGCTTGTATATGCTCCAGTTAATATAGCTAGTAGATTCATTAACTTTTCTTTAAAATTGTCTTTAGAGTGCTTCTTTGCTATTGTTGTTAAATACAGCCTTAATCTTGGGCATGAATAAACTTAATCTTTATACATTTAAAGTTCTCTGTTAGCCTGTGTACCAGTTTCTAACAGCAGAGTTCTTAAACATGACTAGAATGACATAACCTTGAGACTTTGTGAATGACATGCCTGTCTTTCCACTGTCCATGACATGTACTTGAGGGTATAATAGAACATTTATAAAGCAGACCTCATCCATGTATTTCACTGATAATATATTTACAGACTTTGTCTTTTAGCTCATGATAAAATTAGGGGTTTAGCCCTCTTTGCATAGGTCATGTGCCAGAACCCCCTGCCACTGCCTTCTCTTTTCTCAGAAGTCTGCCTCTGCTCTTTTTGGCAAACGCACCTGCCTCAGTCATGCCTTTCCCACATAAGCCAGATCTAAAGGCCTTGTAAGAATTATGCCATTATTTCTCAAATGCTGCTTGGAAAATCACTACTGAAGACATTTATTGTCATAAGCCACACCAAACTGGTCTTTGTTTTCATAGTTGGAATGAAATAAATTTTAAAATCTTTTGGCTTTATTCTACTTATGAAATCACCTTTGACTTGTTTTAATTACTCATTTAAGGTATATCACCATTTGTATTACCATTTACCCTCGGTAGATGCAGCTTATTGAGATTTATGTTGTTTATTCTCAGTGAAAAGAATATGTATTGAGTCTGTCATTCGAGCAGAAATATTCTCTATCATGAAGAGATTTAGATATCTGTGTACATATATGCATATCCACATATAAGTAGATATACAAGTATAAAATTTGCTATCTGTAATGTCTCTAGAGAGCACTTTTGGTGAATGTGTTTTCTGAGTTAAGACTCTTTCTGCCTTTATTTGAAAATGCATTTACTTACTCTCTATGGCATCTGCATAAACTATTGATAGAGGCTGCATTAATAATAGCTAACGTTTAATTGAGCATACTTACTATTTGCCAGGTACTGTGCTAAGCACCTTTGCATGTTTCTTTGTGTTGACTCTAAGGCAGCCCTGTGAGACAGGGGTAGTGTAATTTTCATATAACAAAGGAGGAAACTGAGGCACAGAGAATTTAAATAATTTGCCCGTGGTCACATAGCTAGCAAGTCATGGATATAGGACTCGAACTGAGACAGTCTGACTCTAGAGCCTCAGTTTTAATCACTGTGCTTCCGTGCTCATACAGATTTATATAAACTTATACTTGGAGATTCATAAAACATAATATATATAGTTCCATGAACACGGAATAGTATATAGTTCCACATAAAACATAACAGTATATGGTTCCAAGCTGCAAGTAAATTCTTTTTCAGTGGTATCCCTTTGTCTCTCACAACTGTTTTACTCATATACATTTTATGTCTTCTGACATCGTCAAGAGACTTTTGCTTGGGTTTGTTTATAAATATTGCATAATAAGTACATGTATTACTCCTTAAGCTATTTCTAAGTTATTTAGTAAAAAATACGTGCTAAGATAGTTGAAGAAATCTCTGTATATCTAATAAATCAGGAGGGGTCCAGTGAGTAATCTGTTAAACTCTTTGAATGTCACCAAGAATTTCGGTTCCTTTACTTCCCAAATGGTATTTTTCAGGTGAATCTCTGTAGTCCCTATTTGTTACTGAGACGAGCGGTACTGGCTTGTTTACGTCAGCTTGTTCAGAGAGAAGCAGCTGAAGTTTCAGAGCACGCTGTTATGCTTGCTAAGAACAGCAGAGAAGAACTGACTCTGGGTAATTCTCTTTATCAATATTATCTCCAGCTCAGATGATTATTTTAATCCTAAAGCTTCTCTATAAACATGAGTTTTTAAAGGGAAATTTAAAAGTTAGTATATAATACCTTAAACGTGCTACAAGTGGCGGTTGCTAAACAGTTGTCATTCCAACCAGTGATTTTACTGGTTTAAAGCAGTGGTTTTCAAACAGGCTCCCAACAGCAGCAACATCCAGCTCACCTGGGAATTTGTTAGAAATGCAAATTCTTGGGCCCCATCCCAAGTCTAAGCTAGAAATGGGGGAGTAGAGCCCAGTGATCTGTTACTTATTCTCCAATAATGGTAATATGTACTGACGTTTGAGAGCTATTGGTTTTGAACGAGTTTTTTTTACAGTGGATTGAAATTGCATTTAGGCCTGAAGTCATTTATCATATGTGCCTTTCTTCCCCTCAAATATAATTGAGTAAAATTTCTTATAGATGAATCTGCTTCAAATTAAAGGATTTCTTTGCCCCTTCTATGTTTTAGAGCTGAATTAAAAGATTTCTTAGCCAGGAAGGTTTTAAGTGTATCTCTTCATTTTAAAATCATATAACTAACACAAACATGTACATAAATTCAGACTACAAAAATAGAAATGATAATGTCTTACACTTTTAAAATATATAGTTTCCAAAGTGCTCAATAAAGGACAGAAATGGTATGGACCTAACAGAAGCAGAAGACATTAAGAAGAGGTGGCAAGAATACACAGAACTATACAAAAAAGATCTTCATGACCCAGGTAATCACAATGGTGTGATCACTCACTTAGAGCCAGGAATCCTGAAATGTGAAATCAAGTGGGCCTTAGGAAGTAGCACTACGAACAAAGCTAGTGGAGGTGATGGAATTCCAGTTGAGCTATTTTGAATCCTAAAAGATGATGCTGTGAAAGTGCTGCACTCAGTATGCCAGCAAATTTGGAAAACTCAGCAGTGGCCACAGGACTGGAAAAGGTCAGTTTTCATTCCAGTCCCAAAGAAAGGCAATGCCAAAGAATGCTCAAACTACCGCACAATTCCTCTCATCTCACACGCTAGTATAGTAAAGTCATGCTGAAAATTCTCCAAGCCAGGCTTCAGCAATACATGAACTGTGAACTTCCAGATGTTCAAGCTGGTTTTAGAAAAGGCAGAGGAACCAGAGATTAAATTACCAACTTCTGCTGGATCATGGAAAAAGCAAGAGAGTTCGAAAAAAACATCTTTATTGACTATGTCAAAGCCTTTGACTGTGTGGATCACAATAAACTGTGGAAAATTCTGAAAGAGATGGGAATACCAGACCACCTGACATGCCTCTTGAGAAATCTGTATGCAGGTCAGGAAGCAACAGTTAGAACTGAACATGCAACAACAGACTTGTTCCAAATAGGAAGAGGAGTACGTCAAGGTTGTATATTGTCACCCTGCTTATTGAACTTCTGTACAGAGTACATCATGAGAAATGCTGGGCTGGAAGCAGCACAGGCTGGAATCAAGATTGCTGGGAGAAATATCAAGAACCTCGGATAGGCAGATGACACCACCCTTATGGCAGAAAGTGAAGAAGAACTAAGAGCCTCTTGATGAAAGTGAAAGAGCAAAGTGAAAAAGTTGGCTTAAAGCTCAACATTCAGAAAACGAAGATCATGGCATCCGGTCCCATCACTTCATGGGAAATAGATGGGGAAACAGGTCAGACTTTATTTTGGGGGGCTCCAAAATCACTGCAGATGATGATTGCAGCCATGAAATTAAAAGATGCTTAGCCCTTGGAAGAAAGTTATGACCAACCTAGACAGCATATTCAAAAGCAGAGACATTACTTTGTCAAAAGAGGTCCATCTAGTCAAGGCTATGGTTTTTCCAGTAGTCATGTATAGATATGAGAGTTGGACTATAAAGAAAGCTGAGCGCCAAAGAATTGATGCTTTTGAACTGTGGTGTTGGAGAAGACTCTTGAGAGTCCCTTGGACTGCAAGGAGATCCAACTAGTCCATCCTAAAGATCAGTCCTGGGTGTTTGTTGAAAGGACTGATGCTGAAGCTGAAACTCCAATCCTTTGGCCACCTGATGCAGAGAGCTGACTAATTTGAAAAGACCCTGATGTTGGGAAAGATTGAAGATGGGAGGAGAAGGGGACAACAGAGGATGAGATGGTTAGATGGCATCACCGACTCAATGAACATGAGTTTTGGTAAACTTTGGGAGTTGGTGATGGACAGGGAGGCCTGGTGTGCTGCGGTTCATGGGGTCACAAAGAGTCAGACACGACCGAGCGACTGAACTGAACTGAATTGGAAGTGCTATCACATTTATAGAAAGTCTCACACTTTACAGAGCTTTCCAATATCTAAAGCTCTCAGATCCATAATGTGTTTTACTATTATTCTGTGCTCTTTAACTTAGTTTTATTATTATATTAAAACCTTGGCTCTGACTTACTGTATCAGCATTGCTGAACTTGTATGTTACTGCTAAGTCGCTTCAATTGTGTCTGACTCTGTGCGACCCCATAGACGAAAGCCCACCAGGCTCCCCCGTCCCTGGGACTCTCCAGGCAAGAATACTGGAGTGGGTTGCCATTTCCTTCTCTAGTGCATAAAAGTGAAAGTGAAGTCGCTCAGTCGTGTCCGACTCTTAGCGACCCCATGGACTGCAGCCTACCAGGCTCCCCTGCCCATGGGATTTTCCAGGCAAGAGTACTGGAGTGGGGCTGAACTTGTATGCTAGTCATCAAATAGGTTGAAGAACTTGTTTGCAGATTATTCTGTGGTCACTTAACCAGAGAAATTGTAATCTTCTAACCATGTATGGGGTTCTCCCCACAGTGACCTTTAACTTATATTAACTGCTGAAACTATATTTGTTGCTTTAGGATTTATTATGTTAATATGCTGGTTCATAATTATTGAATAAGTTATGTGGGTAAGATAGTAAAGGATTCATTATATAATTCCTTATTAAAATTTTTATAATTTTTCAAACCATGGAGAAGTAGGAAGAAATACGCAAGTAAACACATAGACTCACCTACTTAGTATCTTTGTAACACTGACTTTGTGTATCTCTCAGTATATATACACACATAAACCTCTTGCCAAACCATCTGAGAGCAGGTTGCAGACATCATGACTCTTTACCCCTAAATACTTATCTGCATCTTTCAAGAAGGACATGCTCCTACTTGATTACACATTATTTCCAAACCTAGTAAAATCAACATTTATTATTTTCATAGAATATGTAGTCCTCACATAAATTTCCTGTATATTAAAAAAAATGTCCTTTATAAATTCCTTTCCCCCCTCACCCCCACAACGCCACCCCCAAATTTAGGATCCAGTCATGACTCATATGTTACATTGAGCTGTTCTAACTTTTAGACCCATAATCAGAAACATTCCTGCCACCTCCTTTTGATCTTTAAAAGATAACTCTTCTTTTAAATAGCTTAATAATAGCATAATCTTTAGAAACTAAATGCTCTCATAATTGCCAAATGAGTTAAATCCTCATAAGAAAATGTACTTGTTCTTTTTATGTTTCCAGAGTTAGAGGAAATAGATACTAGATCAAGGCTTATATTTCTTTTTTGAGATGATGTATCACTTTGCAGTGAGAATATTGTGTAGTAATTTATATTAATTCAATAGTATTCTTAGATCCACTGTAGCTTAGTTGTAGTAATTAAATACTCTTCTCCATTTAATAGTTGTTTTCTGAGTTTTACTCTCATGTTAATAAATTTAAAGCCTTTATACCAGAATAAGTAATGCTTAATTATGATTACTTATTTGAATTTAAAGAGAAGATAAAGTAATCATTCCAGAAACACTGTATAAATTTTTAGAAGTATTGCATGCTAATTGGATTAAAATGTTTACCTGATAAGGAAAACATATTAGTAAACTCAAAGATTTATCTTTTAATGACATTGTATAAAAAATAACTTTGCAGTGTTGTGAATAATAATCAAACTTTAGTTGTGAACTGAAACAGACCTCAGTAGACTGAGGGTGCCATATGTGGACCAGTTCTTTAGAATGTATTTGCATGGAATATTTTGAATAACCACTGAATGTGTGTGCTTCTCATATGGCAGTTTTGTTTTCTGTATTACTTAGATCATCGATTTTCTTCTTGTCAGATGCTAACATCAGAGAAGTGGGCCTTGAAGGGGCCTTACTGACCTTACTTGACAAAGAGACAGATCAGAAATTATGCCATGATATCAAAGAGACTTTAAATCATATGCTCACATCTATGGCAGTGGATAAACTCTCCTTTTGGTTAAAGCTTTGTAAAGATGTACTCGCTGCATCAGCTGGTAAGTACTGGTGATTACCAGCCAACATAATAAAACTGAAAGTAAAAGCATTATATAAAATTGTCTGCTAGTGCTAATTTATTAATTTGGATATTTGGGGTAAAACTGTTGCTTTTCTTTAAATGAAGATTCTAATGCTAGTGTTTAAGTCCAGTACTTAAAGCTTACTTTTTTTTTTCTCTTATAATTGTGTTAGAGTCTTTAAAATTTGTATCTTTGGACTAAGAGAGACAGTGAGAAAGAAAGAAGATAGAAACCATTTCTATTCCAAATACTATACATATTATGTATCATTTACTCTTTTAACCATCTTAGGAGTAGGCAGTTTATTCCATTTTATATAAGGGGAAACAAGGCTTGCAAAGGATAAGTAATTTTCCCAAAGACACACGCATATTCAAGCCTTAGCCTGCATGACTTTAACATCTAACTTTTCATTATATTTCAGTAGCTCTCAACTCAGTTACTTAAGCCTTATAACTTAATGTAGCTCTGGTCTCAAAGGAAGAAAGGTACTATAAAATTTCTGGCTTTTTTGTTTTTAGTGTTCTTCTCTGTCCGCCTTTATTCTTGTTGGTACTCCTGTCTTTCAGTTACTTACACTTGCTCTTTCCACCATTATATTGTACATGTTTTCCTTTCTTGATGTTTTCTTCTGTCCCCACTACTTAAGAAGTTAAAAGGACTTCTTTAAAAGAACTACAAGTGCATAGATAGGTAACCTATCTTCTTTAAAATTTTATAGTCACTCTGTAAACTTAATACTCAATTTACTTCACTGTTTATTCTTTTTATCCTTTGTAGTTTACCTCTGTCCCTTCTTATTAGAAAAACATACATTTCAGTCTCCATTGATATTCTAAAACAGGGGTTTGCCTTAACTGTGTAACATCTTTGCTGTTATATCACACTCAAAAGATGTTGACATAAAAAAGAAAAACAAGTTAGTGTATGTTACAACTTGCATTTTAAGTTGAGTTAAATAGTTAATAAGTTAGCAATTAGTATAATATTAAGGGAAAATAATTCCTTACTTACTGGCTCTGGTCATCTGGATAATTTGCGATTGTAAAGATACCAGTGAGTCTATCCTGAGGAAAGTATTTTTTGGACTTTTTTGTGGGTTCAGGAACCTTCTTAAATTCATTCAGGGGCCCAGTGTTAACATATCTAGTTCTGTCCACCATACTCCCTACCAGAGAATGCTGTGCTTCCTTGAGTATATCCATCTACATGTAGTGGACTGATAATTATTCTAGTATCATGTTCAAGTTTTCACTTTAAATAATTTAATGGCTTCGTCATTTTTTAAGAATAGTTTTTTTAGCGTTTCTCGAGGTAACCCCTGTTATCAGTAGTCATTAGACATGATTATGTTACATTGTTAAAAGATGTATGATTGATGAACAGTAATTATGATCTTTACTTAAGGCCATTTGTGTCCCTTTATAAGTGTATCTTCCAATTGAAACTATGTGTATTCTCCCTTGATAAAAGATTTTGCAACTGTAACGTGTGTGGATACAATGCAAGAAGAGGAAGGAGATAAAGGGGATGACGCTTCAGTTCTGACCAGCAGAAATGATGGCAGACCTCACCCTTTCACCAATCCCCGATGGGCCACCAGAGTCTTCGCTGCTGAATGTGTCTGCAGGATAATCAACCAGTGTGAGAATGCACACAGCGCACATTTTGATGTTGCTTTAGCACAGGAAATGAAAAAGAAGGACTCGAGAAGTAAGCGGCTTAATAATGACAAGACCAAGTGATACACATAGAGGCGCTGTGTGCCTGTAGTACGTTTCTAATGTCCAAATACATTCTTAATGATTGAACTTCTTAAATCAGCATTCACTTTTGTTTCGTGGACATAATGTGATACATTAAGTTTATAGAGAATGGTCACGTTCTTGGAAGGTAGTATGTACATTCCCAAATTTTATTTTCTTAAGTTTTATTTTTATAGAACTGTTAAATATAGCAAAATTATAGCTATTTTGCTTATAGGTTATTTTGGTTCCATGGATATTACCTTGAAAACATCTGGGTCTATCTCAATGTAAAGTAAACCTACTTGTGAGACTAGTTTGACTTTTTGTTGTTCAGTTTTATTATTTTTACCTAAATACATGTTGATTATGGTTTAATTCACTTAAACACGTATATTCAGACACAGTGCTCATATCTCAATGCCTTATAAATACTCTTTACCCAACAAAAGAATCACAAGGCAAGATGTTGCTATACCCCGCCTGAGACTATGAATTAGGTGTTTCTATTTTAATTTATTTTTCAAGCAAGCACGTATTGAGTCTCTTGGTTGTCTTTCATTTGCTTAATTTTATTAAAGTGTTGGCTTTACAGTGTTGTGTTAATTGCTTCTGTACAGCAAAGTGACTCAGTTATACACACATTTATATATTTACATACTTTTTCATTTTCTTTTCCATTATGGCTTACCACAGGGCATTCAGCATACTTCCTGTGCTGTCCAGTTTTTCCATTCCATGTATAATAGTTTGCCTCTGTTAATCTCAAGCTCCTATTTCTTTTCCCCTCTACTTCCGCTCCCCTTGGCAACCAAGTCTGTCCTCTATGTCAGTGAGTCTGTTTCTGTTGTGTAGATCGGTTCATTTGTATCATTATTTTAGATTCCGTGATGCTGCAAATAGCATTATTTCATCCTTTTTGATGGAGAATGATACTCGACTGTGTGTGTATACCACACCTTTATCCATTCATCCGTCAGTGGACATTTTAGTTGGTTACATGTCTTGGCTGTTGTAAATAGTGCTATGAAAATAGGGGTGCATGTATCTCCAGTTTATCTTCAGTTTATGGTTTTCTCTAGATATCTGCCCAGCAATAGGATTGCTGGATCATATGGCAGCTCTGTTAGGTTTTTAAGGAACTTCTGTATTGTTTTACGTAGCGGCTGTACCAATTTATATTCTTGCCAACATTGTACATTCCTTTTCTCCATACCCTCTCCAACATTTGTATTAATTTTTGTAGGCTTTTTAATGATGGCCATTCTGACTGGTATGAAGTGGTACCTCAGTGTAGATTTGTGTTTCTCTAAGAATCCAATGTTGAGCATCTTTTCCTGTGCCTGTTGGTCGTATGTATATATAGTTTGGAGAGGTGTCTGTTTAGGTCTTCTGCCCGTTCTTTGATAGTGGTGTTTGTCTTTTTGTTGTTTAGATGTATGAGCTCTTAGTATGTTTTGGAAATTGAGTCTCTTATTTGTGATGAACACTAATACTGATAAGTATAAAATTAGTGTGCTTATTGACTCCTTTGCTTTTGATTAAAATTATAATTGGCACTTACTAAGATGAGCTGGTTTCTTCAGTATGACCTGTAACTAGTATACTTCTTTGAATTAATCTCAAATTTTTTTTAGGTAAAGGTTTGTTGTACCTGTAAACATTTTATTGTTGGAACACTATTAAATGATTGTTTTATGTCTCTCCCCAGTAGAATTATTATACCAAGTAATATGTTGTAGGCATGAAAGGAATTCTCATTTATAATTTTATAGCTAGAAATATTTTTGTAATGCCCCCATCTTTTGTGTGTGTGGCAGCACATGTGAAAGTAAGGTAATGTAGTCCATACGAAAGTGAAAGCGTTAGTCGTTCAGTCGTGTCCGACTCTTTGTGACACCATGGACTGCAGCCCACCAAGCTCCTCTGTCCGTGGGATTTCCCAGGCAAGAATACTGGAGTGGGCTGCCAGTCCCTTCTCCAGAGAATCTTCCTGACCCAGGGATCAAACCTGGGTCTCCTGTATTGCAGGCAGATTCTTTACCATCTGAGCCAACAGGGAAGCCCATAGTTCATATAAAGAACCACATAAAAAATATTTAAAGGAATATTATCTTTTAGCTTCAACTTGACATAAAGAGAATGATTAATGCATAATTCATCAAAACCCAAAGTTTCCTAAGTACCTTCTAATGTACTTTTACCAGAAAGTCTGAACAAAATTTTTATTGAAAATACTATTAGCATTCTTTTAAAGGATGCTGATTCTGCCTTTAGTATTAGTATTTGATTTGGGATCGTTGTTTGTGTCTGAGTATTTGCACTGGTGCAGTAAATCTAGCTTTAACGTCTGTAACAAACAGTAAAACTGTAAAAGTACTTGAAAGTCTAGCTTATGAAATTAGGAGGAGGAAGAATGAGCACTTAGCATAACTTAAAGGAATAGCATATTCCTTTTCTTAGTAAGATTTTCTGTTTTAATCTCATAGGTGACTTTCTGGTGCTGCATCTTGCTGACTTAATCCGCATGGCCTTTATGGCTGCCACAGATCACAGTGACCAGCTCCGTCTCTCTGGCCTTGAAACACTGCTAGTGGTTATTCGGCGATTTGCAACGATTCCAGAACCAGAGTTTCCAGGTCATGTGATTCTGGAACAGTATCAAGCCAATGTAAGCACTTTGTTTTAGAGAATCTTATTATTAAACAACCAGGTTAGAAGTCTGTGAAACTAATTGGCATGTCACCTCTTAATACATAAATGTATGTGTGTATCTGTTAATATATCACCAGTCTAATCAGTATATGTTTGAAGAAGAAATCTTCAAGTAAAAGCAAAATAATTCATGAAACAGGTCTTTTATAATGCTAAAAGTTAAGTCGTGTAATTAAAACCTTCTTGGTAATTTATTGGGAATAAAGGGCTTTGATAATAAAATTCTTTACAGAATATCCAAATAACCTTAAGGTAACACCAAATTATTAATATTATTAACATTCCATTTAGGCTATGTTTCATCTTCAGGTTACTACTCCTAGTCTAGGTAGAACCTCCTTTATTTCCCCTGAACTTAGAAAAGAATTCAAGATTCTTTTACTGGTTCTGTAATCTTTTTAACTGGTGTTTGTTTGACTGGTGCATTGAGCAACCTAGGAGGAACAAGGAAGGTAACAAAATTATCATGTTACATCACACACATCACATGTAGTCCTTCAGCAGTCATGCAAGGATCTCTCTCATGATTCAGAGGCAACTTCTGCTGACTGGCAATTAGGGAATCCAGAGCAATTCACCAGTTGGTATCAGGCTCCATCACATCTTCCCAACAGGTAATGTCAGTGTATGTTTAGGGAAAGAGAAAAGGAAGGGATGGGAGTTACATACAATTACATATTAGTCTAAATACTATATTCCAGCTTAAGGGGAGCTCTGTTATATTTTTACTCCTCTTAAAATTACAAATGATAGAAATAAAATTACCACTCACTTAAGCAGAAAAGGAAGATTGTTTTGGGGAATCTTAGTTGACTCTGCTTTCTCCTGCACTGGCTCTTTTTTCTAATTTGCCCTCTCCAAGTGGTATCAAAATGGCTCTCTTAGCAAATAGAGTCTTTTAAAGACAGCACTTCTTTCCAAGTACTTCCAGCAAACATCTACAGGAGAGCTTTCATTATACCAGTGTGGGTCCCTGGAGCCAACCAGACAGTACTGTTGGCTCCATAGCTATGGGCTGAGAGTTGGCGAGAGAGAAAGTTCCCCAAAGGAGAATTGAGATGCTCTTACCCCAAAACAGTGAAAGATACCCTGGGCTGGGCAAAACCAAAAAGTGTTTATAATACCTATTATAAAAGGATAATTTTAAAATAACATTAAAAAGAGAAAAGAGTTTGTGCTGTCTGTCTTATTGATGCTTGAATGAGCATATCCTTTCTTGCCAGGTAGGAGCAGCACTTAGACCAGCCTTCACCTCCGAGACGCCACCTGACGTCACTGCCAAAGCATGTCAGGTAAATAGTAAGCCCTCCTTTAGGGAGCAGCTCTCCAGATATTATTTATGCCAAGGTTCGATGCTACAGTTGTCCACCCAGCCATTGATTTCAGCTGCCCCTTTTCTTCACCTTTTAAATTTACAGAACTTCTTCTTTCTTGTAACTGCATAGTAAGCCAGTGTATGGGTATGTCACCAGTTTTCTAGTGATGGGAATACGGGGGCTCTTTTTTGTCTTTCGCTCTTACAGACAGTGCTGCAGTTAAAGACCTTCTTCATTTCACTGGGCCCAAGCATGTATGGGACCTAAATTCCCCAAAACGGAACTGTTGGGTTAAAGAGCATCTTACAAGAGTTAGCCACTTTAAACTCTACCAGCACTCTATGCAAGTGCCTGTTTCCTCAGCAGCGGTGTGAGTGGTCAAACTTAGATTTTTGTGATGGAGTAAAAAGATTTGTATGCCAAGTGAGATTGAGCAGTTTTTCATATATCTAAGAGCCACATGGTATACAGTTTTAAATAGTTGCTTTTCTTGATGGTGTTGTCAAGCATTCAGTATCCAGCCCTGAATGGTCTGAAATAAAACCAGAACTGTTATGAATTAAATTAATTAAAAACAAAATGGCAAAAACTGATTTTACTCATTTCTTTCAACTTTTCAGATTCGGTTGTATTTAGGAAATGTTTGAGTACCTTCAATATTCGTAGAATTTTGTTAACTGTTGTACTGAGTCTAATTTATCATTTTATTATATGTGTTCTTGCTATAAGCCACTTGAAATCTTTTGTGAAAGGAAATGTGAACTAAATAAGTAGACGGTAAAGGAAAAATAAATTTTCATGAAATATCGTGACAATCAGGAAAACCTTTATAGATGGCCCCTGATAACTGAGTAAATTTTTTGCATTGGAGGATTATTAATGATGTTTTATTTTAAAAGTTAAAAATATCTTCAAAAGAATAAAAATCTTTACTGAGGTGCAATTAACCCCTGATTTTAAAATAGTAAGATGAAATAATTAAGATTGGAGATATAATTCAAATGTCAATCCAGACAATTATGCAAGTGGTGCCTTTCATGGCTTATTTTCTCTATGTTAATAACATCTAAAACTCTATTTACTTATTAGCACAGCTTCCTTTCTTCGATCTTATGATTTCATTCTTTTGATTTTTAAAAAAAATTTATTTATTTTAATTGGGCGCTAATTACTTTATAATATTGTAGTGGTTTTTGCCATACATTGACATGAATCAGCCATGGGTGTACATGTGTTCCCCATCCTGAACCCCCTTCCCACCTCCCTCCCCATCCCATCCCTCAGGGTCATCCCAGTGCTCCAGCCCTGAGCACCCTGTCTCATTCTCTTTTGAAATGCTGGCTTTGACTATCATTATCAGCAGCATCCCATTGGGTTTCTTGATAGCAAGATGATTTAAGTGACCAGATTCCTGAGATATGGGTGAACTCTGCTGAACTCCCAAAGGGGGTGTTTATAATTTTTAAATATAATCTTTGATTTTCTTAAAAACACTAGGTTTGCAGTGCCTGGATAGCAAGTGGAGTTGTAAGTGATCTTAACGACATCCGAAGAGTTCATCAGCTGCTTATTGCATCATTAACAAAAATTCAGGTTGGAAAAGAAGCTCTTAGTCACTTATATAATGAAAGTGCTTCTACCATGGAGATCTTAGCTGTGCTAAAAGCCTGGGCAGAGGTTAGTACGTCTCCGTTTATGACTAGAATTTTGGAAGTTGTTAATAAACATCTTAGGCCATAAACTGAAATTAGCTATTTAAAACACAAGTAAGTCTGTGTTTAAGGTTAACAGAAGACTTTCAACATGAGATATATTTATATGCTAATTGATATTTTGGCCAAGGATTCTAAAGTACCCTCCTGTTGTCTTATCTCCTGTTTTAAGCAGGGGGCAGTCATAAGAGACTTTATCATAGTCAATGGAAATCAACTTTTATTGAAACCTGAATTTGAAATTGGAATTTGAATTGGAAATGTGGGTTTGCTCATATATTCTATGAACTATAACACATGCTTTAATATTTCTTAGAGCTCTTTCTTTCATAAAATGACTTTTGAAAGTTAAGTAAGTCATTTATTTCCTAAGGATAAAAAAATCTTAGAGGGAAGTACTTATTTGTTCTTTATTTTTCTAATCAGTAAGAAAGCCATATAACTTTTAAAATTTATGATAGAAACATTTACATGTAAACAGAAGTAAATAGAATACTGTAATGAACTCATATAAACCCATTATCTAGCTTCAACAATTATCAGATTTGGCCAGTCTTGGTTCATGTATCACTTTAGTTAGAAATATATGTAGTCTCAGATTGCAACTGAGTGTTGCAGCCAATATGTGAGAAAGGGTTTTCCTCAGTAGGGCTAATTAAAATCAGAAGATTGTTGAGTTTCTGTTTTTGTCATTACTTAGTATTAACAAATTTCAGTTAGAAAGTAGTTCTGCCTAGACTTAAGTTGGATTTAATGATCTTTAACAATGAACTCTAAATGGCTTAAACCTATGCTTTTAGTAGAGCAAACAGATATTCTGTAATTTCTGTAACCTATTTTATAAATTTACTGTTTTATAATGTTTTTTATAATCATTTGAATCTTTGTACTCTTGCTTAAGCCATTACTTTTTCCTGTTCTCTCCTTAGTGGAAATAATGACTAGCCAACAAGCTCCATGTAATTGAGGTCCATAATTATTTGAAATCCTTAGAGCCAGATAAATTGGGATTTAAAATTTGGATGCATATTTCATGTATCCCTCCAGGATGTTTGGGATAATACCATAAAATCTGTAATCAAACAATTTATAATATATGAAAATGTTTGAATAGTCACACTGTATAAATAGCCTCACATAAATTTTTTTGTGTTTTGTCACCAGATTGTTGCCCACAAAATTACATTTTACAGAGCCTTTGGATTTCAGAGCTGTGGATAAAGAGATAGTACATATTATGTACTATGCTGAATACTTACCATTCTGTAGTCCTTGTCTATAGTCTATATAGGTAAATGTTTTGTGAGTCATTTAGTGGTAACATTGAAAGAAAATATTCGGTATTTCATCTTATTTAATTTCAGAGATGGCTGCCTGTAGCCATATATTGAAATGGATTACAAGGCCATAGCCAGGCTTAGTGAAAAAGGGTGCCAGGATCGTTTAGTTACGGCTGTCATGGTTGTAAACGGCAGTGTGGCAGCATACTTGTCAAGTGTTTATTATCCCTAACATATCTCGGCGAAGATAATGTTTTTGGATCTTCCTACCCCAGTTTTGAATGTGGTTGCACATGTGTACCTTCTTGGTATCATGTGCATTTCAAGTCCAGGAGGCAGGTTCAAGGTAAATCTGCAAGATAAAAATATTGTAGCACCTGTGGGTCTAAGATTTTCCTATTTATAAAGTAACCTTTATACAGGTCTACATAATTGCTGTAGAAAGGCAGAAAAACCACAGGCAATCTTTGAAGACTCCTGCCTGTTCAGAAGAGAGCATTGGGAACGGGTCGATTTCACCAGACGGGCTGCTTGAGTTAGTCCACGCAGACCTCGGCACATTGAGTAGGCTCTGGCTAGCTGCACTTCAGGACTTTGCTCTCCTAACTTTGCCTTCAGAATTTGCCTCTCAGCTTCCTGTTGAAGGTAAGGGGGTGAAATATTTACTGTAATTCCTAGAATGACAGTCAATAACATGCATTTTCAAAATTTCTCCAATAACAGGTAATGTTTATTTGAAACACTCTTTCAAGAATAATTTTCATGCATAGAATAGTCATGGTAGAGTTGCTTCAGGGTAGAGACCCTGCAGTTGACTTGTTCAGTCATGAGGCACACTCTTCTTCTCACAAGATAATGGCCAAATCGTTCTCCAGCATGATTACAGCAGTGTATATGATCAACAACATGCCTCTCTTTATCTACATCTTCCATCCATTATATGTTACTATACTTAATTGTTTTTCCCAATGTGATGAGTTTAAAGAATTTCATTGGTTTATTTCGTTGATTGAAAGTCTTTTTTCATCAGTTTATGGGCTGTTTAAGTTTCTTTTTCCATAAATCACCCAGTCACCATCTTTGCCCGTTTTCTACTTCATATTTGTCATTTTCTTACTGACTTGTTAATCCTTACATATGTTTAATACTCTTCTTTTGTGGTTCCATATCTGGAAGGTATCCTCTCTTAGCCTGTGGCTTGGCTCTTTTACCTTTTTAAAATTAATATAATCAGATTTTTATGGTTTATGTTTCCTCTGTAATGCCTGATACTTTTTTAAAATTAAGACCACAAAGATATATAAGCTTTACACTTCTGCTTTTTACATTTTAGATTTTAGTCCTGCTGGAATTTATTTTTTGTGTATAGAATGAAGGTGGGGTCTAATTTTGTTTGTTTTTATTGGAATATAGTTGCTTTACAGCATTGTGTTAGTTTCTGCTGTATAGCACAGTGAATCAGTTTACATATACATATATCCACTCTTTTTTATACATATATTCCCCCAAGGGAATCTAATTTTATACTCTGTTATTAATATCACATTTTGTGGATTGGATATTTGGCAGCTGCTTTTACTCTTCATGTTATTCCAAAACAGCTATTATTTTTTTCACTCCTTGCTATGAATTTTAGGGCCAGCCTGCGAAGTTCTATTAGAATTTTAATTGGAATTATACACAAAGATATGCAGAGTATTTATTGGACTTTGTACCTTTTAATAGCATTAAAAATGGAAATAGGTTGATTTACTGAAAAAATTTTTATCCACAAAAATGAATGACACATGAATCAACATATGTAAATCTCTATAATGTTCAGGGGGAAAGCAAGTTTGAAAAGGATACACACAATATGAGGCCTTTTAAGTAAACTCACACTAAATAACAGCATCTATTATTTATGAATACAAACGTCTAGTGTGAAAGTTTAAGACCTGAGACTGATTCACAGTGACTTGAGGAAAGTGGTTATAGAAAGAGGGGCAAGAATTAGTGGTATATAAAGTTTTAGTGGTTTTGTTTGTTTTTTAAGAAAGAGATTTAAGAATGGCAAAATGTTAATCTTAGAGGTAGGTGAGTATCAGCATTTGTTTTATACATGCATATACATACTCTGGGCTTCCCAGGTGGCTATGTGGTAAAGAATCCCCCTGCCAATGCAGGAGACAAGGGTTTGATCCCTGGGTCAGGAAGATCCCTTAGAAGAGACGGCAACCCACTCCAGTATTCTTACCTGGAGAATTCCGTGGACAGAGGAGCCTGGTGGGCTACAGTCCCTGGGGGTCACAGAGAGTCAGACACAACTGAGTAACTGAGCATGCACGCACACATACCGTGGTTGCTCTTCAGATTGTATGAACCTTTTGCATTCTAAACACACACACGCACATCACATGTTTGTTTAAAAATATTTTATGATTAAAAAGAAAAAGAGTTAGCCTACAAATTTCTTCTGAAGTTTTAAGGATACGTCAGCACTGTGACCAACAGTTGTATGCTCAGGAGAAATAAAGTCTGATAATAAAATATTGATAATATAGCAGCATGGGTGATCCATCTCTAACAACATTGTTAAGTAAAAACTCATCACAGACATACTGCATACACAGACAGTTGCATACTGTGTATTTTTCCATTTCTGTGAAGTCCAAAAATGGGCAAAACTAATCTGTGGTGATAAAAGTCAACAAGCAGTTGCCTTGAAGAGTAGGGTACAGGCTGGAAACGGTGTATCTCTTGTAACAGATAAAAGGGAAAATGGAGTGTGAACATACCTCTTCATTTATTCCTCCTGAAACTGTTTGCTTTCCCTTTTTTGTAGGTGGTGCTTTCTACACAGCAGAGACTAGTGAAAATGCAAAACTGCATTATTACAACTCCTGGGCGCTTATCTTGCATGCCACAGCTCTGTGGCTTACAAGCACAGGCTTTGTCGTTGCTGACCCAGATGAGGGAGCTCCTAATCTCTCAAGGCCTGTGACACCAACTTCCATGTGCCAGGGCTCATCCTCTGGACCTACAGTAAAGTCCCCTGAGGATGTCTACACTGAGAGATTCCATCTTATTTTAGGTCAGTAAAACACTTTTTACCTGCTGCCAACCATACAGAGTTTTTCTTGGATTGTGCTTTCTTACCTATCAGCTCTTGTGGCTGTTAACTTCATTCTTTATTAGGCAATAACAGTATACTGAGTCATCTACCCCTCCATCCCCATTCTCAAGAATTATAAGGTTCAAGAAGGTATATTCACAGGTCCAGAATTGCATCAATATTTAAGGTCAAAGATAAATGAGATTTTTAAATTTATGAAGTATAACCATTTTTTTGCTTAGAACTTCATTTTTAAAATGAGGTATCTTTCTAAATACAGTGAGTTTCTAGATTAAATGTTTTCCACACTTATCTTGTTCTGAGGAAGCAACCTGTTAGATTACCTATAAATAAGTTACTAACTGAAATGTGAGGTTATAAAGGTCAGTAATTAACTAATAAGGTTTCTGATTCATAAAGCTTCTGTTATTCCTTCTGAAGCCAAACATGATCAGACTTGCTATATCCTTGGGTATATTAAAATTTTGTTTCTGTTTGCCTTGAGAGCTTTTTAAAAAACAAATTTTTATGTATAAAGACTGGCAGGGCATAAGCTGTGCAGTTTAATTGCCTTAGTTCAAATTCTTGGTGTGCCTCATTGTAACATTTAGCAAACTAAGCTTTATGTGCTCAAAAGGAGTGGTAATAATAGTACCTATTTCCTGAGATACTGTGAGAGTGAAATGATAAAGTACAATGCCTGATACATGGTAATCACTCAATAAATTTTAGTCAGAATAAAATTATGAAACTCTATACATGTTCTGGCACAGTTCTATTGTAATTTTTGTAGTAGTGCACAAGCCTAGTTGAGATTATTATTTGTGTACATGTTGATAAAAACAAAAACTGTTTAAGAGATTGCCTTACCACTTAATTGTTTACTCTTAAATTCATGGTGATTTATTTGCATTGCTTCTTTGCTAAGTTTATTTATATATCTTAGCAAAAGAGAAAATTCTTTAACATCAGAAACCAAGACTCTAAAGAAGCCCTGTTCTCTTTCTCTTCTTTCTACAGGAATCAGTGTGAAGTTTCTGTGTTCCTTACGTTCAGATGCAACCATGGAAAGCATTACTGCCTGTTTACACGCGTTACAGGCCCTTCTCGATGTTCCTTGGCCAAGATCTAAAATTGGCAGTGATCAGGTGATTGCTTGTTGCTTGTCAGGCTTCTGCAGATTCCAAGGCACAGCAAGAGAAATGTGGTCAGGTTACTGTAGTGAGCAGCGGGTGAACACGGAGAAGTAAAAAGGAAACTGAAACACTGTGTAGCTGAGCTCCGAACCAGCGCGCCGGCAGCGCCGTGCTGACTCGGGAGCGGTCCCGCCGGTCTGCCGCTTTCTGTCTGTGCTCCTGCCGCGCTTACGTTTGCTGCTGCCAGCACTCTGTCGCAGCTCTTCGGGCGCACTTTCTGCAGTGCCTGGAAGGTTCTGTCTTGTGCTACGCTTCTCTCTTGCCACTTCGCTGCACTCTGCCCCTCATATGCATCTGTATCTTATGCCCCACTTCCCCAAGAGAGAATCCTCTTGCTTCATGCTGTTCGCTGTGAGGTGTGTAGTGTTCCTCTCAGCTCATTGCTCCATCAAGGTCTTTTTAAGAGACAACTGACTAGCCTGTGGGGGGAGTCAGACACTAACACCAGATCCAGGTGGGACCGTGATTTGAAGGATCAGTGCACAATGTACAGCACTTCCTTTAACTGCCTTCCCAAGAGCAGCAGTGCATTGGGCAGGCACCCTCAGCATCATGTATTACCATATGCGTGAATGCTTATTCGCTAAGTTGTGTCTGGCTCTTTGTGACCCCAAGGATTGTAGCCCACCGCAGCCCCCTGTTCATGGAATTTCCCAGACAAGAATACTGGAGTGGGTTGCCATTTCCTTCTCTAGGGGATCTTCCTGACCCAGGGACTGAACCTGCAACTCCTGTACTGGCAGGCAGGTTCTTGACCACTGAGCTCGCAGGGAAGCCGGTATTACCAGTATATTGAATTGTATATTAAATTGACTTTTGGATGTTAAGAAAAATAAATGGTATAATTTCCTCTCTGTATAGACTGTTATTTATTACCACTATCATTTATTAGGTTTAAAGTATAAATCAGGCTTCTGCCTGACTTGAATTGCACATGCATAAGTTTTAAACGTTTTGTGCTTGTTAATTCTGTATGTTAAAACGAGTATTATAATGACTGTTTCGCACTTGTTTTCGAAGATGAAAGAAAGCCACAAGAGTGACCAATAGAACAGGGGGAAAGTTAAGTAGTATTCTTCTAGTGTACTTTCTTTTGAGTGATATTCATTCTATGCTTAATAACTTACACACTGTTAATATCATTTTTGCCACCATTTGTAAGTTTAGAAAACTTTAATATATTTCTGGGAATCTTTTATCTCGAATCTGGCAGTCCCTGTATACTCTGAGCCATGTTATTTCCTTGTTTGTTATCTCAGTTTAGGACCTATGTGAAAATGATCTTTTGTCATAGTGCCATCTCCTACAAGATTGGACAGAAATCAACCTGGAGATGGTTTAAAGAGGAGCAAGTGTTACTTAACTTCATTGCCCTAACACTTTATGATTTTTCAAGTATATAATTTTCAAAATGGTCTCACCTGTTTTCGGTCATAGGACTTGGGTATTGAGTTGTTGAATGTACTACATCGAGTAATTTTGACTCGAGAATCACCTTCCATTCAACTGGCTTCTCTTGAAGTGGTCAGGCAGATTATCTGTGCGGCTCAAGAACATGTGAAGGAGAAAAGACGAAGTGCAGAAGGTGAATATTAAACCACAATGCCAAATTAATCATATAGCATCATTACCTTTTAAAAAAAAAGCTTTTTAAAGTATTACTTATGTGTCTATGTCTTCTGAGAATCTGCTGTGTACAGTACAAATGAAACATCTCTAGGTATGGCTTTAAAGTCTCTCAGTCATCTCTATGTGTTACCTTGGGTATTGTCAGTAGCTAAAGTATTTTTCCTTGGGAAAATTAGAATTTTAACAGCCCTGGAAGGAAAAAAAAAATCCCTTACATGGATTGAGTACTTAAAAGTGTTTACCAGTGTACAGGGAAAGAATGACTGACAATTTTTTTTACTGACTTAGTTTTATAAAGTGATTAAATTGCTCATTTATAAGTCTGATTTGGTATTGGTGAGTATATCATTTAAGATTACATTTGACTACATATAACAAAACCTAGAACGACAGTAGATTTAAAACACAAGGACTTATTCTCTCATCTACAAGAACTCCAGAGGTTGGCAGTCCTAGGCTGAGACGGCAGTTTCATAAAGACATCAGAGACCTCAGTACATATCTTTCTGCTCAGCCACTGCTTATGGTGGTAAAGTCAGTGCTGGAGCTCTAGCTTTCAGGTTCACATCTTAACTGCATGGAGTTAACCAGACAATATTGCAAGGCTGAGAAGGTCCCCAAGGATTTCTTTTGACCCACTACAATAAGAAGTCCAAATAAGGACAACTCCTTTTACCTCCATAACGGCTTTCTCTTTCATTCTTCAAGACCCAAGTCTTGACCCATTAAAATGTGCTACCTACAACAGAAGCAAAGCAAACGTGAAGTATTTATTCAACACTGTTCTTTTTGTTTTCCAGTCGATGATGGGGCTGCTGAAAAGGAAACCTTGCCAGAGTTTGGAGAGGGAAAGGACACAGGAGGACTTGTGCCTGGGAAGTCTTTGGTCTTTGCAACACTGGAGTTGTGTGTGTGCATTCTAGTTAGGCAGCTCCCAGGGCTAAATCCTAAATTGACAGGTAGCCCAGGAGGGAAAGCAACAAAGCCACAGATGCTGTCAGAAGATGGAAGTAGGCTGGTTTCAGCCGCGCTAGTTATCCTCTCTGAACTTCCTGCGGTGTGCTCTCCTGAAGGTATGTTGTGATATGTGATGGCTTTACTTGACCTGAAAGGAGAGAAATGGTTTTAATAGATAATGGAGACAAATGGTTGCTAATCTTTTTTTCATTAAACAAATGGTGACCCAGAGATTTGGGTATTGTCTTTAATCCTTTACGATTAACGATATAGTAATTTATTTTACTAAAAGGATGAAAGTAAATATAGGGACAGCATGTACTCTAGAAAAAGAATGCTCTTCAATGGTGGGTTTTTTTTTTTTTTTTTTTTTTTTTTTTTAGAAATATTTTAAACCAGTTGATGGCAATTACTCTCTCTGGGGCATCTTTTGGTATACAGTATCTAATGGACTTTCCCTGCCTCAGTTTTGATAGAAGGTTCTCGTCATATCCAGTTCTGTTTGGAATCAAGTCCATACTTTTAATATCGTGTCTAAGGCTCTCCATAGGGCTCTGCTGAGTACAGCTGCCTCCTGATACCTTCTGTGTGAACCACAAACCTAGGAGGTTCCATGCTTAGCCCTGTTCTGTGCTACTGCCAGTGGTGTTACTTGATGTGAAATGACACCACCCCTTCTCTTCCTTTTTAAAATTCTGCCTTCCTTTGAAATTCAACTCCAGACCTACTTCATCTGTGAAGGCTTCCCTAAAAACTCTCATCCTGAGTTTTGTTTTTCTGTGTGTGTGTGTGTGTGTGTGTGTGTGTGTGTGTGTGTATACAGCTTCCATATGTATATACATAGGTTTTTTTGTTATATATAGAGGCATTATATATAATCTGTTATTATATAGAGAAGAGATATATATATATATATACACACACACACAGACATATGTCTTACTTCCAGCAAAATGTTTACCCTCTAGTACCCTAGCACTTAATAAGGACTCAGTACTTAATAGATACTTAATTGGTAAGCATATTTCTGCTTAAATGTGACTTGACAGACTTATATGTAGACAGCATATAAGTCTTACATAAGTCTCATATATATTATAAGCTTAATATAACTTCAGGCTTCATTTTGACTGAAAACCTTGTATTCCTTATTCACACACCTGCCTTATACCAAGAATGCAGAAAAAGTGACTAGCAAAGGATTTAGGGCAAAAATACACTACATGAGTTTTGTGGATAGCCCCTGGGAAAACTTAATTGACCATTTTAACTTTAGTCTCTTCCCTTTCCTTTTAAACAAAGTGACTTTTGAACTACTTAGTAGCCATGGAAACTAATTTTTTGTACTAACTCACTGCAAGTTGCAAGGCTTAATATAAAATAAATCCCCCAGATGCATAGTGGTAGTGAATGTATGTAATGCCACTGAGCTATACACTTAAAAATGGTCAAAGTGGGACTTCCCTGGTGGTCCAGTGGCTAAGACTCCTTGCTCCCAATGTAGGTGGCCTGGGCTCGATCCCTGGTCAGGGAACTAGATTCCACATGCCACAACTAACATCCAGCATAGCCAAATTAAAAAAAAAAAAAAAGTTGTAAATTTTTGTTAAAAATATTTTGCCTCACTAAAATTCAGTGTTTGTCAATTACCAAATAAAATCACACAGCACAAGATAATGATACTGATATAATTTAAATAACATCTCCAATTAGAACCTAAATTTTATCCAACCTTTAAAATCTTAGGGTTATTAAAACTGTTATAATCGTTAATGAAAAAATAATCTTTAAAGCTAGAAGTCTTTGACATAACCTTACTCATTTGGCAATTTCTTTTGAGGAGCTACATATAGACTGAAATAGTGCTTTTCAAAATGTCTTACAGGAAGCATCTCAATCCTTCCTACTATACTGTACCTCACAACTGGAGTCCTCAGGGAAACTGCTGTGAAGCTACCTGGGGGCCAGCTGTCCTCAACGGCTGCAGCTTCCCTGCAGGCTCTGAAAGGAATATTGTCTTCTCCCATGGCCCGAGCAGAAAAGAGCCATACTGCCTGGACGGGCCTCCTCCGTAGCGCTTTAACTACGATCCTTGACTGTTGGGATCCAGGTAAGTCAGGCTCTTTGGAAGCAGTTGTGCAGTTTGTTTTAAAAAGCAGGACGGACAGTTTTTTGAGAATAAGCTGTTTACTTGATCGTGTTTGGCAGTCTCACCTAGAGGAGACCGTGTTCACTACATATTTAGAGGGTATGTATCATAGGTAGCAGATATCTGTGGTCTCATTTTAGTATCTTTAACGTTAATGCAAAAAAATGGCTAGAAGCCTGTGTGTTGACAGTGAGACCTTCAAATGTAATAATATGTTAATTTTAAAATAAGGTGTCATCCATGTCAGAATTTTTTAATACAGTATAGTGAAAACTGGGTCAGATATACATTATAATTCAAGACTGATCTGGTCTATTTCCTCACTCCAGCACCAGTGCTAAGCGACTAGACAAGTTATCTAATTCTCTGAGCCTTAGTTTTCTCATTAACAAAATAGGGAGATTGTGTTACAGGAAACTGTTAGATCAGTGACATATATGAAAATTATTTCACTTTTTACTTGGCGTATATCAGTAAATGATAGCCAGTACTATGTTTAGTATCTGTTCAAATTAGTTTTTCTCTGTTATTGTTACATAGGTTTTATTTTCGACATTGTCATTGTGATTGTAAAAAGTGTTTACACATATTATAATTAACCCTGGCTTTTTTGTTCTGTTTATCAGTGTCACAGTTCACCATATTCTGTTTCATATGGTAAAAAGATTTCAGTTGAATGCAGCAATTTATTGACCACATACTTTGTGCCCAGCGTTGGGAGTCTAGGGAAGTCTAGTACCTACAAATTGCCATTGGGTGTGATTTATACCATAGAAGCTCCTGAAGGCGACAGTAGTATCTTACTTACCACTGCATTTCTGGTATAATGAAACAGAGACAACTGGCAAAAATTAGAATGGTTGTGTTTGAGTGAACCAGGCAGAGTGTCGCAGTAGGGTTCTGTGGAAGCGCATGCTGAGATGCATTTTGGTGAGCGAGTATCTTTGAAGGCAGTGGGGAAAGCAGTGGTAGGCAAAAGAACTCATACTGCAGTAAGAGTGTCCAGCAGAACTCAGCCCACCTGCGGGGTCCTCTGAATACTGCCCATCAGTGCCTTTCAAAGGACAAGTGTCTGCACTCCAGCTCAGATGTGGCTGCCCCCAGAAAACTGATGTCAGTCAAGGCAGCTCTGGGGCTGAGGTCAACCTGAGGGAGTTGACCACGGTCCTCACAGCTGGGCAGGACCTCCCACTATGGAGGGGAGCTCAGTGGTTCAGAAGAGATTTTTCAAGAGAGTTTCTTAAAGGATAAGAAAGTATTCTCCATTCTCCACATAGGCATCACAGAAATGTATTCTCACACATTTTGATACAAGACCAGGAAACTTAAATAGTATGGTATATTTGGGGACAGCAGTAGTGTAATGAGTGAATGTGGGTTTGAGGGGAAAGAGTAAGAAGGTAGTGAACGGTTATGAGTAAAGAGATGAAGTTGGATGGTACATGGGGTCAGATGGTGAAAGGTTTGGCATGATTGGTGATTTGGACTGCCTTTAATAGGCACGTTTGTTCTTAAAATGGGATCAAAGTGATAGGGTTTGCATTTCTAAAGACTCACCTGGCAGTAACACAAAAAAGAAAGCAAGACTGTTGGAGACAAGATTGTAGCAGTAAGGATAATGAGGGATGGGATAATGAAAACTAAAATGTTAAGCAAGTATTAAGAAAATTTACTGGTAGTTTGGTATAGAAGTTGAAAGGGTAAGGTGATTTGAGCATTCATGGTGCTCTTAACAGAAATACCAAAGGGAGGGTTTTCAGGGGAAGATAGTGAATTGATTTTGAAATGCCTACAGGATAAGCGAGTGGAACAAACTATGAAGCAGTCAGGGATTCAAGAAAGGCTGGCTAGAGATGGTTTTAGACTGCATGTATTCAGGAGTTGTCAGAGCCACTTATGGGATGGGTGAAATCTCCTAACTTGGGTTTAGGCAACAAGATGGCAGGAGATCCTGAATATAATGCAGTAACAGAAGCCAAAGAAAAGAGTTTTAATGACTAGAGACTGGGCAGCAGTGTAAATTACACTCTGGAGACCATGCTTTACAGCGTTTGGGCACAAATGAGCAGTAAGGAGGGGAAGGATCACGCTCAGGCTTCTCTTGACTGCAAGAGAAGAAAGTGAAGGAAGATACAAGGTCAAGGAAGTTGGGGTTTTTTTTTTTCAGATGAGGGTCTAGCATGAGTTCCTGCTAGTGGGGAGAAAAGGTGGAGATAGTGTTGCAGATGGAGCTGTTAGGGAAGAAAGCAGCATCCCTTTTCTAGGCAGAAGAGGAAAAAAAAATTCACAGCACATTTAGAAGGATGAATCTCTGCCAATATGAAGACAAGGAGGTAAGGATGTAAAGTAATAAGTGTAGGTTGTTAGGGTGAATTATGATGAGCTTGCCTCTTTCATCTCACGCACAGGCACACAGATGGTTTTCTGTAGTCTATCGGGGAATGAGGTTAGGACATGAAGGATTTGGACTCGCTAGTGAGAAGAAATAAGGAAGGGGCTGATTGTGCTAGGGAAAACATTTACAACATAACAGATTGCTCCAAAACTTAGTGGCTTCAAAGAACAAACATTTGTTATCTGACAGTGTTAGAGGGTTAGGAATTGGGAAGTAGTGTAGCTGGATGGTTCTGTCTCAGGGTGTCTCATGAAGTTACTGTTAAGATGATGGCCAGGGTCACAGGCAAAGAACCCATTTCTGGCTCGTGGCTGTTGGTAAGAGGCCTCAGTCTCTCACTGGCTGTTAGCAAGAGGCCTCAATTCCTTACCAATGTTAAGGGAACCTTGCGCCTTATTGTAGGTAAAAGAGAATTAAGAGGAACATTGGGCTTCCCTGGTAGCTCAGCTGGTAAGAATCTGCCTGCAATGCATGAGACCCCACTTCTATTCCTACATCAGGAAGATCCCCTGGAGAAGGGATAGGCTACCCACTCCAGTATTCTTGGGCTTCCCTGGTGGCTCAGATGGTAAAGAATCCGCCTGCAATGTGGAAGACCTGGGTTCAGTCCTTGAGTTGGGAAAATCCCCTGGAGAAGGGCATGGCAACCCACTCCAGTATTCTTGCCTGGAGAATCCCATGGACAGAAGAGCCTGGCGGGCTACCCTCCATGGGGTCACACAGAGTCGGACTTGACTGAGAGACTAAGCACATAAGGGAATTGGGGCATGAGTGGCAGAATAAGGAAATTTTAGAAGAAAGGGGAAGAGGAACCCAGGAGAGCATTATTTACGAAGAATAAAAAGAGATTTTTATACTACATAGACTAGCTCTTGTAGTTTCAAGTCACTGTAAATGACTAAAAATAACTTGGCTGTATGGGAAACACTGTGGCATTGTAAGTACCAGTATATTCTCTGGAATCAAACTCAACACCTCACTAATAACTGTGATTTTGGCAAATTACTGAATTTCTGTTCCTCAGTCTCTTGTCCATAAAATGGGGGAAATGAGGAATACTTTCCTCATGATGTTACTGTGAGGATTGCATATAAAGTGCTTATAATAATGCTTTCATAATTTTAAATGTTGGCCTTGCACCTATTTTACCTTAAAATTATCCGGATTATTCTTATAAATATATCTCCTTCCCAGCTATAATATTTTGCCTTCATTGCTGCGGTGTTGCAAGTGTCAATTCAAGTATTAATCTCCTCAAACCTTCCTCTGACTGCCCAGTGTAGCAACTCCTGGTTGCCATAGACCTTGTGACTAGCTGAAATTAAATTCTTTATTTACTTCCTGGCATACAGTACATCTTCTCTGTAAATTGTATTCCTAGGGCCAAAAAGAATGCTGGCATATAAACAGTTTCTTCAGTATTTGATGAGTGAATGTTACCAAAGAGTATGTCCCTAATTTCTTCCCAAGTAGCAATCCATTCTTACACAATTTAATGAATTGAATTTGCCATGCCTTTTCAAATAACATTGATTTTCCACAGCAGGTTTATTAAAATTATTTAATGAGAGTATGACTTTGGAAAATGAAGGTAAATTACATCTAGTAGAAAATTCCTTTAAATGATTGTGACACACACAGATTTTCACATTTTTCTATACTCTTAAGAAATAGGATATATAACAGAATGCTAAGTTATTTTCATTTGACACATGTATTATCAAAATATGAATACTTTAAACTTAGCAAAGAAAAGACAATTGTCCAAGCACCTCTGTATTTCTCCCCAATAAAAATAATAAGTTAATTTATTTTGAGCATTTATATACAACATGCTATTCTGAATGTTATATGAGGATTAACTCATTTAACTTATAAACTTAAGTACTATTACTCTCATTTTCCAGATGAGAAAACTAAAGACAGGGTTAAATATCCAAGGTCACACAACTAATAAATGCATATATCTAGTAAATGTATATGTATTTACTGATCTCTTTTCTTGTGAAGATTATAATTACTTTGGTAATTCTTGACTCTCAGTTCAGTTCAGTTGCTCAGTCGTGTCCAACTCTTTGCAACCCCATAAATTGCAGCACGCCAGGCCTCCCTGTCCATCACCAACTCCTGGAGTTCACTCAAGACTCACATCCATCGAGTCCGTGATGCCATCCAGCCATCTCATCCTCTGTCGTCCCCTTCTCCTCCAGCCCCCAATCCCTCCCAGCATCAGAGTCTTTTCCAATGAGTCAACTCTTCTCATGAGGTGGTCAAAGTACTGCAGTTTCAGCTTTAGCATCATTCCTTGCAAAGAGATCCCAGGGTTGATCTCCTTCAGAATGGACTGCTTGGATCTCCTTGCAGTCCAAGGGACTCTCAAGAGTCTTCTCCAACACTACAGTTCAAACGCATCAATTCTTTGGAGCTCAGCCTTCTTTACAGTCCAGCTCTCACATCCATACATGACTACTGGAAAAACCATAGCCTTGACTAGATGGACCTTAGTCGGCAAAGTAATGTCTCTGCTTTTGAATATGCTATCTAGGTTGATCATAGCTTTCCTTCCAAGGAGTAAGGGTCTTTTAATTTCATGGCTGCAGTCACCATCTGCAGTGATTTTGGAGCCCCAAAAAATAAAGTCTGACACTGTTTCCACTGTTTCCCCATCTATTTCCCATGAAGTGATGGGACCGGATGCCATGATCTTCATTTTCTGAATGTTGAGCTTGAAGCCAACTTTTTCACTCTGCTCTTTCACTTTCATCAAGAGGCTTTTTAGCTCCTCTTCACTTTCTGCCATAAGGGTGGTATCATCTGTCTATCCGAGGTTCTTGATATTTCTCCCAGCAATCTTGATTCCAGCCTGTGCTGCTTCCAGCCCAGCGTTTCTCATGATGTACTCTGCACAGAAGTTCAATAAGCAGGGTGACAATATACAGCCTTGACGTACTCCTTTTCCTATTTGGAACCAGTCTGTTGTTCCATGTCCAGTTCTAACTGTTGCTTCCTGACCTGCATACAGATTCCTCAAGAGGCAAGTTAGGTGGTCTGGTATTCCCATCTCTTTCAGAATTTTCCACAGTTTATTGTGATCCACACAGTCAAAGGCTTTGGCATAGTCATTAAAGCAGAAATAGATGTTTTTCTGGAACTCTCTTGCTTTGTCGATGGTCCAGAGGATGTTGGTAATTTGATCTCTGGTTCCTCTGCCTTCTCTAAAACCAACTTGAACATCAGGAAGTTCACAGTTCACGTATTGTTGAAGCCTGGCTTGGAGAATTTTAAGCATTACTTTACTAGCGTGTGAGATGATGCAATTTAAAATGTGCATTTTGAAGCTATATCATTTGCCAGGATTCTTAGTAAGTCACTATTTATTATCTGTAGCCCATTGGTGCCCAAAAGAAATTGTTACTACCAAATTGGAGAAAGTTTCACAGATATATGAGACAGTAAATATGACAGTATCAGGATCTATTTTTCATAGATTACTTCTCCTTAGTAGATGGAACACACCAAGAACTTGACGAAGTCAGTCTGCTTACCGCTATCACAGTATTTATTTTGTCTACAAGTCCAGAAGTAACTACAATCCCATGCCTTCAGAAGCGCTGTATTGAGAAATTTAAGGCCACTCTTGAGATAAAAGATCCTATGGTAAGTGTCCTTAGAAGACAGATGTTTATAATAGGAATACATTTAGGCTTTTAAAAACTTTTCTTTGTGATTTTGTTGGTTCCAACAAAAAGTACCAGACTAAAGTTTTTATTTTTAGGTTTGGATTAATTCATATTCTTAGGTTAAAGTCAAATAATGGTCTTGTTTTTTGGCCCTGAGGATAGAATGTAGATAGTTAGAGAAAGATAAAGAAAGGATTAAAAATATCACCAACTAAATTTGAAATAGCTGCATCTTAAAATTGATACATTCCTAGAACTTCAGTGGGTTTTCTTTCAGAAGGGACAGGAAGACTTCAGCACATTCCTTCAGTATATGATTGTAAAATAATGAGACCAATTTCAAAAACAGCACATACAAATTAATCCCATTCCTTTCTGATCCTTTTATTCGCTTGGTTAATTTCCTATGTTTTTAGGTGCTACAGAATAAGTTTGTAGCACATGATCACAAATAGATAAACTCCTAAAATTCAGGAATCAGGTTTTCTCTTGGAAAAAAAAACAACAATCATTCAAATATCATCACAGTGAATTAAATAAGGGGTTATTTGTATATCTGATGTATAGTCATCTTTTATTCTTCTGCCCTGTTTATTTCCTCTATCCTAACAGGAGCTTTATGTAGCAGTCTCAAAGTCATGCCTCTGATATGTGGTGATGTATAATTAATACAGTCTAGACACAGTTCCCTAACACCTTCATTGCATCAAATATATGTGATTCTTCATCTAAAACGTTTCCCAAAATATTTTTCAAAGCTCTTTTTAAAAATATATATATATATTACAGAGAGACACATAAAGGGGGAAAATAGAAACTAGTCAAAAAAAGAAGAATTAACTACTTTATTCCCACTCCAAGCTGTCACAACCACTTTTAGCATGCAAGCTTGAATTTAGTGTTTGGACCTCCAGAATTGAAGATAAAATAGAAATAAGTTTAAGTTTGGGGGTGGGGGGGAGGAAAATTTTTTTGTTTACATTTTAAAACTTTAAAAATTTAATTAAAACTTACATTTTAATGTAAATGTAAATTTGTATTTATAGTTTATGCTTTTTTTGTCTCTTATCTGACTAGGTACAAATCAAGACCTATCAGCTCCTCCTTTCCATTTTTCAGTATCCGAATCCAGCTGTTTCCTATCCATACATTTACTCTTTAGTATCCTCTATCATGCAAAAGTTGCAGGAAATAGATAGGAGAAAACCTGAAGACACTACTGAGCTTCAGATCTTTCAAGAAGGCATAAAGGTCTTGGAAGCACTGGTGGCCGTGGCTGAGGAACAGCACCGTAAGTGCTAGCACTGAATGCATACTAACAGAGTCAGAACTTGAATGTTCTTTAAAGTATAAAACATCCCTCTGCTGCTGCTAAGTTGCTTTAGTCGTGTCCGACTGTGCAACCCCATAGACGGCAGCCCACCAGGCTCCCCCGTTGCTGGGATTCTCCAGGCAAGAACACTGGAGTGGGTTGCCATTTCCTTCTCCCTCTAGTCACTTAATATTGTATTTTCACACCTGCGGAAAGGCAGATGTTGATGTTAACCCCAAGTACTGATATTATTTAGTTATCGGTCTGGGAGAAGAGATCGGAAGAACTGCGTCCCTTCAGGCTGGGGAAATAGGTTCCTGTCAAGTGTGCATGGAACATTTGCATCCCTGGAGCCAGCGCTTACACGGTCTGTGTCCTTTGCAGGCTCTCAGCTGGTGGCCTGTCTGCTGCCCATCCTCATTTCCTTCGTTTTGGACGAGAATGCCCTGGGATCAGCAACTTCCGTAATGAGAAAGCTCCATGACTTTGCTTTGCAAAATCTGATGCAGATTGGGCCTCAGTACTCATCCGTCTTTAAAAGTGTAGTGGCTTCTTCTCCAGCCTTGAAAGCCCGCCTTGAAGCTGCTATAAAGGGCAATCAAGAAACTGTCAAAGTCAAGACACCAACCTCTAAACATACTAAGAACTCTGGAAAGAGTTCAAGCATCCAGTTAAAGACCAACTTCCTCTGATTTTTTTTTTTTTAAACTAGTAAGCACCTTAACACAATACTTGATCATTTCCTTCACTTTGGGGGCAAAAGTGACATTTTAGACACAAGTGCACTTGAAGTCTGGCTATTTATTTTAATTTAAATAGCTTACTTTGGAAAGTCACAGCCAACTTACTTTTCGTGGTGTTTTTTTTTTTTTTTTTCTTCTTATAATAAAACCACAGAGCTCAGTCAGAATTCTTGCCAGGATAATGTCAATAAAATGCTAAACAACTAAACTTAGAAAACCAACCACTGCTTTAAAAACAAAATTTATTTCTTCTAACAGTCCATATACATATGGTATACTTAATACATTTACAGATATAGATTTGACTAAATTATCTGCATTTATATTGTATCCCAATTGCTAATTTAAAATTCTGCCTTACTCAGTAATTGTATTAAACTTTCTTGGAGTTCTCAAACAATGTAAGTGACTGGAAAGCTATTTAGGAAACTTGGCTTAGAAGTATCTAATATATATATAATAGTACAAATTAATTACAGTCCTACAGTGTAACTTAAGATTCGAGATCTATAAATATCATGACATTTTATGATCTATTGGTTTTATTTGTATTGAGTTTGGAAAACTGACATTTTAATCATTTTAAATATAACCAGAGCATTTCAGTTTCTCCCATGGATTTTCTTTTACCTCTGGTCCTAACAGTTTTCTTCATTTTCATTTGTGGCAAACATTCATACCAATGCATTTAATATAATCCATATCTATATTTTAATTAAGTATGGGTTTCTATAAATGTTAAATTTAGTATAAATTTAGATCATCAATGAATAAAAGTATGTTTTTTTAACATGAAACATATTTTAATATAGAAAAATCTGATGATGAAGTCATTTTGGTTGAAAAGTATTTTTTAATTGTTGATGATCATTGACTCTCTTTCCACTTCAGTGTTATACTGTGTGAATTAAACACTGTGTCAAAACAAAGCACTTCCCCATTAAAAATTAAAACCCGAAGTGAGAGGGGCATGTTTAGAATGGAGAGACACTTGGAGTCAAGCAAAAGCAATGTGATGTACTCTATTTTATTATGTTTGTATATAAATACACTTGTAAATTGTTCAGAATGAAAACATTTGACAAATTCTAACACTACAATCAATTTTTCTAATTTACATAAATAAAGCTAATTTTCTTTATCATTCTTGTATGTGAAATTATTTTACCCACAAAAGATGGCTGGTTAAAGAGTCCAGAAAATCATTTCTGTGGAGCAAATAATATTTTCTCTAACACTTAGCCTATTTTCTCTGCAGAGTCCTGTTTGGGCCCATTCTTTGCAGTGGTTTGCATTCTTTATCTTCCTAATTGTCTCTATGAATTTGTATACTTCCTGTTTCCTTCACCTGAATGCCTTCTCTGCCTGTTCTATCTGGCTGACTTCCACTCCTTTTAGATCTGGTTTAAATGTCACTTTCCTTAAATAACTCCTTAAGGCTTCTTACCTTCCCCTCAGACCAAGCAACTATAACTGCTTCTTCATCTGTGTTCCTACAGTACTTTATATATTATTCCATGCATTGAACATCACATTACATTTTAATATTTCCCTTTTAGACTGTGCCTCCTGAAAGAGAAATTCTGTCTTCTATAACTGCCTGTGTGACATCAACTAGACACTTAAAAACTGTTGAACATTTTAATGGCTGAGTAATACTCCATTGTGTATATGTACCACAGCTTTCTTATCCATTCATCTGCTGATGGACATCTAGGTTGCTTCCATGTCCTGACTATTATAAACAGTGCTGCAGTGAACATTGGGGTACATGTGTCTCTTTCATTTGAATCAGTTCTAATGAGGTGGATGAAATGAGCCGATTATACAGAGGGAAGTAAGCCAGAAAGAAAAACACCAATATAGTATACTAACACATATATATGGAATTTAGAAAGATGGTAATGATAACCCTGTATGCGAGACAGCAAAAGAGACACAGATGTATAGAATGGACTTTTGGACTCTGAGGGAGAGGGAGAGGGTGGGATGATTTGGGAGAATGGCATTTAAACATGTATAATATCATGTAAGAAACCAATCGCCAGTCTAGGTTCGATGCAGGATACAGGATGCTTGGGGCTGGTGCACGGGGATGACCCAGAGAGATGGTATGGGGAGGGAGGTAGGAGGGGGGTTCAGGATTGGGAATTCATGTACATCTGTGGCAGATTCATGTTGAGGTATGGCAAAACCAATACAGTATTGTAAAATAAAGTAAAAGAAAACAAACAAAACTGTTGAACTGCATTGATACAGGATGAATTTGAACTCAGAAATGTATTCCTTAGCAAGGCAAATGCTAGACTGGGATATTCTCAGGATAAAATTTTTTTGTTTCTTTTATATTGTTTTGTGTTTTTTTTCCTTTAGTGTGTTTGTAAACATTAAGGTTTCTGCTCATAATTTATCTGGATTAAAGGTGCTTACGAATATCAGTAGTTATAAAAAAATATGTCCAATGTCATAGAATTAAGAACTCTTGAGTTAGGCACTGTTCTATAACCTTTTTCTTTGTAATGTATCATCTTATTTAATACAATATTGGGTTGTTTGGGATTTTTTTCTTTTCCTTACCCTGAAGCTTGTAGGATCTTGGTTCCCTGACCAAGCATTGAACCTAGGCCCCCAGCAGTGGAAGCAAGTCCTAACCACTGGACTGCAGGGAATTCCCTCTTTAATACAACATTGAATTAGTTAAAGATTTCCTTACTGATAAAGAAGGTAAGAGGCTTAATGGCTGGGGTTTGAACCCACCTTTCAGTGTTCCACATTCCCTCCAGAGCTTTCCTCACTGTTTGTTGAAGATACTTTCATTGAATATTTCTCCAAATTGCCACCAAAAGTTTTACGGCTGAAACAACAGGAAAAAGTGGGAGAAGTTTGTGACCTCTACAATATCCATGGGAATAATAATTATACAATTAGATACTGATATAAGTTCTGACTTGTTCAAAGGTGAATCTTAAAACTGAGAAACACATCAAAAATTCTTTACATGTTTTATTTTAATAAGTCTCTAGTTGTGATAAAGCAGTTGCCCCTTAATTAACAACTTTACAAATTAAATCTATTGATAAGTGACTTGGATTGAAACAAAGTGATACAATATTTGCCTTGAGCTTTATGTTTTTCTAAGGGCAGAAAGAACTATACATAAAAGGTCTTAACGACCTGGATAACCATGATGGTGTGGTCACTCACCTAGAGCCAGACATTCTGAAGTGTGAAGTCAAATGGACCTTAGGAAACATTACTATGAACAAAGCTAGTGGAAGTGATGGAATTCTAGCTGAGCTACTTCAAATCCTAAAAGATGATGCTGTTAAAGTGCTGCACTCAATATGTCAGCAAATATGGAAAACTCAACAGTGGCCACAAGACTGGAAAAGGTCAGTTTTCATTCCAATCCCAAAGAAGGGAAATGCCAAAGAATGTTCAAACTACCATACAACTGTGCTTATTTCACACGCTAGCAAGGTTATGCTCAAAATCTTTGAAGCTAGACTTCAGCATATGTGAACTGAGAACTTCCAGATGTATAGGCTGGGTTTTAAAGAGGCAGAGGAATCAGAGATCAAAATTACCGAAATTCACTGGATCACGGAGAAGCGGAGTTCAAGAAAAACACTAAATTCTGCTTCACTAAAGCCTCTGACTTTGTGGATCCCAACAAACTGGAAAATTCTTCAAGAGATGGGAGTACCGGACTACCTTACCTGTCTCCCAAGAAGCCTGTATGTGGGTTTGAAAGTTTTGTTTCAAGAAGCAACATTTAGAACCCAACATGGAACAACTGACTGGTTCAAAATTAGGAAGGAAGTATAAGACTGTATATTGTCACCCTGCTAATTTAACTTTTATGCAGAGTACATCATGTGAAATGCAGGGCTGGATGAATCACAAGCTGGAATCAAGATTGCCAGGAGAAATGTCAACAACCTCAGATATGCAAATGATACTAATCTAAGGGCAGAAAGTGAAGAGAAACTAAAGATCTTCTTGATGAAGGTCAAAGAGTCTCCTCTTTAAAGCTAGCTTGAAATTCAGCATTAAAAAACTTAAGATAGTACATCTGGAATAGAAGGGGGAAAAGTGGAAGCAGTAACAGGTTTTGTTTTCTTGGCCTCAACATCACTGCAGATGGTGGCTGCAGCCATGAAAGTAAAAGACGCTACTTGGAAGAAAAACTATGACAACTTAGACAGCACGTTAAAAAAGTACAGACATCACTTTGCCAACAAAGGTCTGTTTAGTCAAAGCTATGGTTTTTCCAGTAGTCACGTACGGATATGAGAGTCAGACTACAGAGAAGGCTGAGCACTAAAGAACTGTGGTCCTGAAGGAGACTCTTGAGAGTCCCTTTGACTGCAAGATCATGCCAGTCAATCCTAAAGGAAATCAACCCTAAATATCCAGTGGAAGGATTGATGCTGAAACTGAAACTCCAATACTTTGGCCACCCAATGGGAATAGCTGACTCACTGGAAAAGACCCTGATGCTGGGAAAGATTGATGGCAGGAGGAGATACGGGCAGCAGAGGATCAGATGGTTAGATATCATCCCAACTTAATGGACATGAATTTGAGCAAACTCCAGGGAATAGTGGAGGACCAAGGAGCCTGGCATGTTGCTATCCATAGGGTTAGAAACAGTCAGACATGACTTAACAACTGAAAAACAAATAATCTCATTCTATTTAATCCAATGTTTAAAAGCTTATCATGGAAATTCTTAAAAAGAAACCTTGGGGATACCATATTTTTATTAATGGAGCAACTAAAGCAAAATTTCTATAAAAGAAGATTCCACCAAAAACCTAAAGGGATTATTAAGGCACTTTAAAAGATACAAATAAGTGCTATAAAAGAGATGATAGCATAGTGCTATGGGAACTCTGTAACATTAATACTGAAGAGAAACATTCCCTTTTTATTACAATATTAGTTTGCATGTTGAGGGGAGAAATTAAACCCTCAAGCTAATAAACTATGATGTTAATAAAAAACTGACAATCTATGAAATAAAGTCTATACTACCCCAAAACTATAAAGTTAAAATGTTGAATCATTTCTGGCCATTTAAAGGAGTCTAACTGTATTTTTAAAGAAAATAAGAGGTCATTGCTATCAATGAAAAACTAATGTTGACACTGTTTTGCTTAAATATTAGGATCAAAATTTAATCACTTCTCTGAAAAATCATCTAGATGGAAAAAACTTTATAAGCAAATATGTGTAAGTATGTGTGTGTGTGTGTGTGTGTGTGTGTGTGTGTATGCATACAAACACACATCACCAAGAGTGGACTGCTTTATAAAATAAAATATTCCAAGAAAGAACAAAACAAGTGAGTTATTTTTTAAAACAATTTAAAGCATGCTAGTGACGCAGCAAAAGTGGTTTTGTTAGTGTTGTTATTGAAGTCAGTACAAATGTCCTCAAGGGGGAAAAAGAAAAGTCCGCCTACAACTAGAACAGGTTCTCCGCTGGACAATGAGGTAGAAGCCCTGGTGTTTCTCTGCTGCTTACTTGTTTCTGATCTTAAACCAAGCTCCGGGCCTCATAGTTTCTAATCAAATGCTGGAGGAGTACCTGCTGCTTCCTGAGTTGCCAGAGTGACTTGTCTCCTACCCTTTTCTCTCTAGTAGGTCAGAAACATATCATAACCCTAGTAGGGTTAGAAACATATCATCTAGGCCTTCATTTAAACACAAAAGCTTCGTAAAAATAGATTTGCTAAATTATGGAAATTCTTTTATTTCAGTGGTCAACAGACTGTCATGAGTCAGTATCAGATGAGATGTGGTTAGAACATGTACTTCCTATTCCCCAGTCAGCTGTATTGTGACTCTGCCGTTTGCAACAGGTTTTCATTGCAAATGCATTCTCTTTAGAATAATAAGGTGAACATTCTGATTTCTCAATGTTGTATAAAATTTTTTGTAGAATTTTCTACAATATTAAAGTGTTTCTTCGGTTATGTATGTTCTTAACATAGAACTGGAACTTCCAGAAATCACCTAAAAGGTCTGTCTCTGGGCAAATACAAGTCTAAACCATTTAAAACAGTTCATTCTGTTTTAAAAGGTTGGAGTTTCCATGCTTGTCCTTGAAAACTTGTCTAGCACGTTTCATTATGTGAGTTTCAAAATCATCTTTTCTCTAACCATTTTAAAGTACCTACTTTTCAGCTGTTTCTTATATATTACACCTAAAGCACAACTGACAAAAGGTAGGTAAGTTGGAATTCATCAAAATTAAGAACTTTCGTGCTTCAATGGACACCATCAAGAAAATGAAAAGAAAACCCACAGACTGGGAGGAAAAATTTTGCAAATCATATTTATATTATATATATATATATATATGTATATATATAGAGAGAGGCCATCCAGCATATACAAAGAACTCCTAAAATGTGACAATGAACAGTCATCTCAATTTTTAAATGGGCAAAGAATTTAAACAGGTATTTCTCCAAAGAAGATGGATATACAAATGCCCAATACACACATGAAAAGATGCTCAGTGTCCTTAGTCATGAGGGCAGTGCAAAACCACAATAAGATACCACCTCATTTCCACTAGGATGAGTGTGATCAGAAAGACAATGACAAGTGCTGAGGAGGATGTGTAGAAATTAGAACCTTCTTACATTGCTGGTGAGAATTAGTGCAGCTGCTTTGGAAAACTGGTAGTTTCTCAAAATGTTAAACAATAAACGATATGATCCAGCAAGTCCATTCATGCAAAAACTTGTATGTGGGGACTTCCTGGTGGTCCAGTGGCTAAGACTCCACCCTCCCAATGCATGGGCCCTGGGTATCAATCCCTTGTCAGGGAACTAGATCCCACATGCTGCAACTAAGAGTCTGCATGCTGCAACAAAGGCCCAATATGGCCAAATAAAAACTAAAAAATAAAAAAACAAACCTGTACATGAATATTCACAGAATTATTGATAGTAACCAAAAAGTGGGAACAACCCAGGTGTCCATCAACTGATGAATATATAAACAAAAGTGGTATATCCATTCAAGGGAAAATTATTCAGCCATAAAAGGGATTGATACATGCTATAAAATGGATGAAACTTGAAGATCATATGCTAAGTAAAAAAAGCTAGACATTAAAGGCCTCTTGTCATATGATTCTATTTTATGAAATGCCCACTGATATGAATTATTATGAATAGGCAAATCCATAAAAACAAAGTAGATAACTGGCTGTCAGTGAAAGGAGGCTAGAGGGGAACGTGACTGCTAATGGGTATGGGGTTTCTTTTTGCAATGTGGAAAAGGTTCTGGAATTAGACAGTAGTGTTGGTTGTACAACCAAGAGAATATAGTAAAAAAAAAAGAAAAAAACCACAGTACACTTTAAAAGGATGAATTCTGTGGTATGTGAATTTGTTATGAACTGAATTATGTCTCCCAAATAGATGTAGTCTTAACCCCTCCTGTGGGCGCAGGAGGGCCGAGAGGAGCCACTCCACGTTCAAGGTCAGGAGGGGTGGCTGTGAGGAGATACCCCTCGTGCAAGGTAAGGAGCAGTGGCTGCGCTTTGCTGGAGCAGCCGTGAAGAGATACCCCACGCCCAAGGTAAGAGAAACCCAAGTAAGACAGTCGGTGTTGGGAGAGGGCATCAGAGGGCAGACACACTGAAACCATACTCACAGAAAACTAGTCAATCTAATCACACTAGGACCACAGCCTTGTCTAACTCAATGAAACTAAGCCATGCCCTGTGGGGCCACCCAAGACGGGCGGGTCATGGTGGAGAGGTCTGACAGAATGTGGTCCACTGGAGAAAGGAATGGCAAACCACTTCAGTATTCTTGCCTTGAGAACCCCATGAACAGTATGAAAAGGCAAAATGATAGGATACTGAAAGAGGAACTCCCCAGGTCGGTAGGTGCCCAATATGCTACTGGAGATCAGTGGAGAAATAACTCCAGAAAGAATGAAGGGATGGAGCCAAAGCAAAAACAATACCCAGCTGTGGATGTGACTGGTGATAGAAGCAAGGTCTGATGCTGTAAAGAGCAATATTGCATAGGAACCTGGAATGTTAGGTCCATGAATCAAGGCAAATTGGAAGTGGTCAAACAGGAGATGGCAAGAGTGAACATCAACATTCTAGGACTCAGCGAACTAAAATGGACTGGAATGGGTAAATTTAACTCAGATGACCATTATATCTACTACTGTGGGCAGGAATCCCTCAGAAGAAATGGAGTAGCCATCATGGTAAACAAAAGAATCCAAAATGCAGTACTTGGATGCAATCTCAAATACAACAGAATGATCCCTGTTCGTTTCCAAGGCAAACCATTCAATATCACAGTAATCCAAGTCTATGCCCCAACCAGTAATGCTGAAGAAGCTGAAGGTGAACGGTTCTATGAAGACCTACAAGACCTTTTAGAACTAACACCCAAAAAAGATGTCCTTTTCATTATAGGGGACTGGAATGCAAAAGTAGGAAGTCAAGAAACACCTGGAGGAACAGGCAAATTTGGCCTTGGAATACGGAATGAAGCAGGGCAAAGGCTAATAGAGTTTTGCCAAGAGAATGCACTGGTCATAGCAAACACCCTCTTCTAACAACACAAGAGAAGACTCTACACATGGACATCACCAGGTGGTCACCACTGAAATCAGATTGATTATATTCTTTGCAGCCAAAGATGGAGAAGCTCTACACAGTCAGCAAAAACAAGACCAGGAGCTGACTGTGGCTCAGATCATGAACTCCTTATTGCCAAATTCAGACTTATATTGAAGAAAGTGGGGAAAACCACTAGACCATTCAGGTATGACCTAAATCAAATCCCTTATGATTATACAGTGGAAGTGAGAAATAGATTTAAGGGCCTACAACTGATAGACAGAGTGCCTGATGAACTATGGACGGAGATTTGTGACATTGTACAGGAGACCGGGATCAAGACCATCCCCATGGAAAAGAAATGCAAAAAAGCAAAATGGCTGTCTGGGGAGGCCTTACAAATAGCTGTGAAAAGAAGAGAAGCAAAAAGCAAAGGAGAAAAGGAAAGATATAAGCATCTGAATGCAGAATTCCAAAGAATAGCAAGGAGAGATAAGAAAGCCTTCTTCAGCAATCAATGTAGATATAGAGGAAAACAACAGAATGAGAAAGACTAGAGATCTCTTCAAGAAAATTAGAGATACCATGGGAACATTTCATGCAATAAAGGACAGAAATGGTATGGACCTAACAGAAGCAGAAGATATTAAGAAGAGGTGGCAAGAATACACAGAAGAACTGCACAAAAAAGAGCTTCATGACCAAGATAATCATGATGGTGTGATCACTCACCTAGAGCCAGACATCCTGGAATGTGAAGTCAAGTGGGCCTTAGAAAGCATCACTACGAACAAAGCTAGTGGAGGTGATGGAATTCCAGTTGAGCTATTTCAAATCCTGAAAGCTGAAAGATGACCAACCTAGATAGCATATTCAAAAGCAGAGACATTACTTTTCCAACAAAGGTCCGTCTAGTCAAGGCTATGGTTTTCCAGTAGTCACGTATGGATGTAAGAATTGGACTGTGAAGAAAGTTGAGTGCCAAAGAATTGATGCTTTTGAACTGTGGTGTTGGAGAAGACTCTTCAGAGTCCCTTGGACTGCAAGGAGATACAACCAGTCCATTCTAAAGGAGATCAATCCTGGGTGTTCCTTGGAAGGAATGATGCTAAAGCTGAAACTCCAGTACTTTGGCAACCTGATACAAAGAGTTGACTCATTGGAAAAGACTCTGATGCTGGGAGGGATTGGGGGCAAGAGGAGAAGGGGACGACAGAGGATGAGATGGCTGGATGGCATCACCGACTTGATGCACGTGAGTTTGAGTGAACTCTGGGAGTTGGTGTAGGACAGGGAGGCCTGGCGTGCTGCAATTCATGGGGTCGCAAAGAGTAGGACATGACTGAGTGACTGAACTAAACTGAACTAACCTCTTTAACCTCAGAATGTGACCTTATTGAAAAACAGGGTCATTGCAAATGTAAATAGTTACAGTGAGGTCATATTGCAGTAGGGTAGGACCTTAATCCAATCTGACTAGTGTCCTTGTAAGAAGAGAAGAATGCCACTGGAAGACACAGAGGGAAGATGCACATGTGAAGATGGAGGCCGAGACTGGAGCTACACCGCCACCACGGAGAAATGCCTGGCCCTGCCAGAAGTTAGAGAAGCAAGATCCTCCTTCCCCAGAGGCTTTGGAGGGAAAATGACCAGTCAACACCTTGACTTTGGCTTTTAGCTTTCAGAATTATGAGAGAGTAAGTTTCTGTTTAAAACAAGATTCTGGTACTTTGTAATGGCAGCCCTAGAAAAATAACAGATTTATCCCTCGAAGTTTCAAAGAAGGAGTTAGTTACAAAGAAGTTAAGAGACCAGGCTATTCTCAGCAGAAAGTAGTTGCTCGGTATACAAAGTAAATGCAGTCTACTATGATGGAAGGAAAAGACATTACAAACAAATCTTTACTGTTCAAAAAATCAAAAGGCTAATAGCTATGTTTTCAGTTATTTTACTTAGTAATGCTATTTCGGTTCCCAAAATACAACACATTCTGTTGTTGCTTTTCTTTTCTGCCTACTGACTATGGTAAGGTGGTGTATGCAACTATGCAATCAGGAAAGCCACCTTACCATCTGGGTTTTCACTCTTCTCATTTGCAAAATGTTCTTCTTCCTTCATATTTTAATGAGAAACAAATGACAGGGTGCATCTGAAAACACTTGAAACTCCAACTGTAAAGCATTTATTCTTTCAATGCCATGATTGTAGCTCTTATCTAAATTAAGCCTTATTCAAAAGTCTTAATTAAAATTTTCTTAAGGCTATGCTTACCAAACATGCTTGATCCTACAAATCATTGGAAGAAAACTTATAAAATCCAGATATTTGGAGCTCACCCTAGAACCACTAAATCAGAGTCTTCAGAAAAAGGGCCCAAGACTCTTATTTTTAGCTAGGCCCCGAGTGACTCAAAAGATCTCACAAACATAAGAAAGAAATTCTTCTCTGTCAATATCTGCTTACGCGTAGTGTGCCTGGAAACATAAGGAAAGCATATTGAAAAAAATGAGTGCCCCTACCCCCACATGCCAGAAAGTAATAACATGCTAAAAACAAATGATCAAAACACAATGGGAACATGGAATAATATAAAATAAATGTCCATGAGTTTATGCTAATATAAATTATTGAATAAATAAATGGTGAAAAATAGACAAATCCCTCATGCAAAAGAATTCCAAATAATTTATGTAAAGCCTAACTCCCTACCCCTTAAGTGTGGGCTGCAGGTAGTAATTTCCTTTAAAAAAGAGGGGAAGGAAAGAAGAATAAACTTTACACTGGAGAAGCTTTAAAATATTAATTACCTCAGCCAGGTGATCAAAATTAACATCAATAATAAAAAGCCCTTGACACTGGGCTTCCCTGGTAGTTCAGCTGGTAAAGAATCTGCCTGCAATGCAGGAGACCCTGGTTTGATTCCTGGGTCAGGAAGATCCCCTGGAGAAGGGACAGGCTACCCACTCCAGTACTTTTGGGCTTCCCTGATGGCTCAGACAGTTAAGATTCCACCTGAAATACTGGAGACCTGGGTTCAATCCTTGGGTTGGGAAGATCCCCTGGACAAGGGCATGGCAACCCACTCCAGTATTCTTGCCTGGAGAATCCCATGGACAGAGGAATCTGGCATGCTATAGTCCATGGGATCGCAGAGAGTCAGACACGACTGAGCAACTAAGCGCACACACACTCCTGACACTATATGATGAGAATGGCACTTTACCTTTGTGGTCTTCTTTCTAAAAACCCATAACCCAGTCTAATTATGAGAAAAACATCAGACCAAACCATATGGAAGAGTATTCTATGAAACACCTGGCCAGTACTTTCCAAAGCCATCAAAGTTATCAAAAACAAGGAAAGTTTGAAAAACTATCAGAACTAGGAAGAGCCTAAGGATGATGACAAAATGTAACAAATTCTGGATGGGATCCTAGAACAGAAATGGGACATTAGTTAAAAACTAAGGGAATCTGGACTTCCCTGGTCATCCAGTGGTTGGAAGTCCACTTGCCAATGCAGGGGACACAGGATCAATCCCTGGTCCTAGAAGATTCCACATGCTGTGGGGCAACTGAGCCCGAGATCAAGAGTCCACAAGCCGTAACTACTGTGCCCGTGTGCTGCACCTACTGAAGATTCCAAGCTTAAAGCCTGTGCTTTGCAATAAAAGAAGCCTGCACGCTATTGCTAGAGAAAATCTGCACACAGCAACGAAGACCCAGCACACAGCAACAAAGACCCTGCACACAGCAACGAAGACCCAGCACACAGCAACGAAGACCCTGCCCACAGCAACGAAGACCCTGCACACAGCAACGAAGACCCAGCACAGCCAAAAATGAGTTAAATTTAAAAAAAAAAAACTAAGGAAATCTGAATACAGTATGAACTTTGGTGAAGAATAAAGCATCAGTTTGGTTCACTAGTTGAAATGTACCATACTAATATATAATAACATATTAATGGCAGGCAAAACAGGGTGTGTGGTATATGGCAACTCTTTACTAACTTCCCAACTTTTCTATAAATTTAAAACTGTTTTAAATTTTAAAGTTTATTTAAAAAGAAAGAGAAAATCTGTTTCAGAATGTCCAAAGTATATGGTCCAGTAATCTGCATTTTTACCCAACACTTGTTGTTCATCTTCCTTCTTGCTTTTTAGTGCTTCTACCCTAACTAAGGTCAGCTCCCAGTGTGGCTTTCAGCCTAAAGCAGAATGACTGTAGGCTGCCTGACCTCTGCCTACAAGAAATGTAACGCTATTTAACACAGGTACGATAAAGTAGGTCAGCTCTGCCTCTGTCTACCTCTGCTTTTAGGGACTAGTCAGAACAGGCAACTCTGTCTCTGGTTGCCAGCAGGAACAGGTGTGGTGGAACAGAAAAGCAGGTACCTGGCTTCCACTTTGAGAGTAACACCCATCTTAATAAGTCTCAAAACACCTTAGTCACTTCCCTTTTGTTGTTGCTGCACCCTTTTCATGCATTACTTCCTTGGGCTCCATTCCAGATGAAAGAAATCAAGTGCCAAGCACGACCCTACAGAATGAACGCCTGAAGAGGGCCACAATAAATAATGCTCCTGGACCCCTGTTTCTAGCAGTCATTTCTCTAGTCTGAGTCAGCAGCTAGGCACATTCCTATTGCTTTTTCTGTCCCCTCCTAGAGATAGCACCCGCACCTTCTGCAGCTGAAAAGACTGGAGCACTGAGTGGTATAAACAGCAGTGTTTAGACTAGAGATCACTAAGATCTAGGTATAACAGACTTAAGGATCCCTCGTAATCCATACTACTTTATTAACATCTGAATGTTAAGTATCCAGGGAAGAAAACTGGTAAGAAAAATAGGGCAGATCTCAGACCTAGAAGGACAAACACTGCTGGAGTTAGTTCCTTTTGAAGTCCTTGGAAACCACATAACATGAACAGCAGGTGATGCTATTTTCATCACACGGTCATTGCCGCACTCTGAGGACAGGGAAATAATGCACCCTGCTCATCGGTGTTCACACCGATTTGTATTTCTGTGTGTCCCCTGCTACAGTGTTGCTCAGCCAACCTGTACACACAGGTCTTTCAATCTTTGCACAATCCTTCTATTTTCTTAACCACTTCTGTCATCGTTCCCTAAACTTCCCTCCCCTTCACTCAGCCTATTCTGTTCGGACTCAAGAAGTAGAGACTCCTGATTCATGATGACCTTGAGTGAGATCACAGCTAATTAGGAATGATCATATCTGTGAAGAGCATTTCCCTTGAACTCAAAACCCAATCACCACAGAAACTTAAGCACCTATACTGTGCAAGGCCCTGTGGAAATATAAGGAAGGGCCAGGGCAGAAAGAGAACTGAACTCAAGCACCAATAGATATGGATTCTAATTCCAGATCTGCCTATGACTAATTTTGTCAGTGTGAGCAAGTCAGCCTCCTGGCTTCAGTTCCTTCTCTGCTAAATAACTGAGCATAGTGTGACCAACTATCCCAGTTTGTCTAGGATTGCCAGGGCCAGCACTGAAAGCTGTGTCCCAGGAAACTTGTCAGTACCAAGTGAGCCAGGACAGTTAGTTCCACTCTTGCACAGTCTATTTGACTGGTTCTGATACTTCTAAGCATCAGATGCTTCTCAAGGCATGTTGTTTATGACCTTTTATGACCTTTTATGAGTGCGGACTGAGTCACAGAGACACAGGGTGGTGGCTACAATGAGAAGAATCTGCATGGCTTCCTGCCTCTTGGGTTGTGACTCACCAGGGATGTTGCAGGGCACCATTCCTAACATCTCAGGGGAGGAGATCAGCTGAGAATGGTACACTAAGGCAGGAGACACTCTTGGGTTTCCCAGTGGGAAAGAAATTCAAAAGCAATGGACTAGTGAGAAGAATTTGCAGTAAATGTTGAGGCTGCCAGCACTCTTGTAAGTGAGCCAATGGCCTCTTAAGCTACATCTACAACTGACGAGCTTCTTGGCCACCACCCCAGTGAAGGCTCCTTTCCCAGTTTAGACTATATTCAAATGGCTTGGCAGTAAGGCTTTTAGCTTACTTAGATATACAGACTTACTCCAGCAGGAGAGAATATGAAATCAACTTTCTAGTTAAGACTTAAAAATTTTTTTAATGCAAAAAACAAAAACAAAAAACAGAGTGAGTGACTGCCACTGCTGAGGTTGATAACAGAATCTGTTGTCCTATTTTCATGAGTTTCAAGAAAAGGATCCTCAGGACTTCCCTGGTGGTCCAGTGGGCAAGACTCCATGCTTTCATTGTAGGGGGCACAAGCTCTACCATCCTTGGTCAGGAAATGAAGACTCCACATTCCACATGCTGTGTGGCACTCCAGATGGGGTGGGGGATGCTAGCCTAACTTGAATAGAAAGACAGCTGAACCCAAGGCCTTAAGTAGATTTACTACATGGCAAACAACTATAGAGGTTGCCAGCTGGCCCTGAGCTGACTCAGAAAAATGATGTAGCTTGCTACAGATTTATACTTATTTTAGAAGCAATCTTCAGAATCACCTTGCATATTTTTATGCGCTTGATTTCATTTTGACTTTATGCTTAAGATCAACTCCTATTTCAATCTCACCTTGTGGAATAAATCTGGCCTAATTTCCTTCTCAGTCATTCTTCTTAAATACCTGGATCCAGAACACAAGCCCCAAATAATTATTGAGTGGAGATAGAATAAATGTACATGGAGAAAGTCAAAAGAGCTAGATTAACACAGGCTATTTAAGGAGCTAAGAAAGAAATCAAGGACTTTCTCTAACTCAAGAAATTAAGAGAGCAGTTTTGTAAAGACTCTTACCCACCCTTGGCCAATCAAAAATACAGTAAAGTCATGGACTTCTCTGGTGGCGAAGTGGTTAAGAAACCACTACCCATGGAGGTGACACAGATCTCTGGTCTGGGAAGATCCCACAGGCAGCGGAAAAACTAACCCCACACGCCACAACTACTGAGCCAGCCCTCTGGAGCCTGTGCTCCGCAACAAGAGAAGCCACCGCAATGAGAAGCCTGCAATTAGAGAAAGCTCATGAGCAGCAACAAAGACCCGATGTAGCCAAAAATAAACAATAAATAAATGTTTTAAAAAATAAATTAAAAAATCTTTTAAAAAATACAGCAAAATCAAGTTAAACTGGTTTAATAAGTGTGTGCCAAACAGTATTATAGTATTTCCCCTAAGCAAATTTGCTCCTCTGCCCTGTTAGCTCTACTGTAGTATAATCAAAAGCAATTAACAAAGAAAACTTTTAGCTATAATCTCAAGAGCTAACTGTCTGGAGACTAACTATGACGCAAATGAAAATTCGTGTTCACCCATAACCTAGACAGCAGTAAAGGGATCTAAGGACGCGGGTATCTATAGGAGACACTTTTGGTGACATAAGGTCAACATGGGACAGAATGGCTAAATAAGAAGACTCCGGGCATGGGACTTTATTTTATTTTAGCCAGGCCATGTGGCCTGCGGATCTTAGTTCCCCAACCAGAGACAGAACCTATGCCCTTGGCAGTGAAAGCACAGGGCTCTAACCATTGGACCACCAGGGAGTTCCCTAGGCCTGAGACTTAAAATTCTTTCACTTGAGGAGTATTCACTATACGTTACCTAATAGACTGTGAAGAAATGGCAAGATGTGTGCTGGTTTGCCTTGTCCACCCTGGCAGGTGATCAAAGTTCCCTTAATCAGCAAGACTGGGCCACCTGTCCTGTCCTCTTCCCTCTGAGTTTGTTAATCTCTCACCTATGGAGCTGAGAGAGAGCAAGAGGAGGGGTTGTAACTTCTGTAAATCCTACCTGGGAGGGAATTTCTGACAGATCAGATGACATCAAATAGATTGAATCACAGCCTGATTCAGCCTAAGCGTGTATCAGAACTATCAAACTCATCTAACCAGATGTCAGTGATGTACTCACATCCCAGCAGACATCCTCTGGGCGCCTACTGTGTGCTGGGGACACTCAGCTTAGAAGGTGCATAAATTCTTCCTGATGGTTTTTTCCTATAAGATGAGGAGTTGTAGGTGTGGAGAGTTCAGGAGAAAACCCTATTTTTATCAGTGACTTTTTGGTATTTTTAATAGTAAAGTTATATATATTAAATTGATCTCTAAAACTTGATCATCTAGGGTTCTGTTTGCCACCTCATCTTGGTCCTCTGAAAGCAGGAATTTTTTTCCTTAAGTCACTCATTTGGGGTTAAGAATGAAAGTCATTTGCTATTTTATTCCCCTCCAAATCTCATACAGATCTAAGGTACCATTCTGTAAAGAATAAAAAGGCTAGATTCTTGGCTACATGCAGCTCTCCTAACCAGAACTCAGTATAATGGTGGTCTGGGCATGATGTGGCCTAATATGGACAAGAAGTGGGGCTTCCCAGGGGATGCTAGTGGTAAAGAACCCACCTGCCAATTCAGAAGACATAAGAGATGCAGGTTCAATCCCTGGGTGGGGAAGATCCCCTGGAGGAGGGCATGGCAACCCACTCCAGTACTCTTTCCTGGAGAATCCCATGGACAGAGGAGCCTGGCGGGCTGCAGTCCATAGCGACAAACAGAGTCGGACACGACTGGAGCCACTTAGCGACACACACTCACATGGATGGGAAGTGCTGACTGGGGGTGGGGTGGAGGTCTATCCTGACTAGAGAAAGGCATTAGCACCACGTGTTCTTGGCCCAAATATTCTAGACCACAGGATGTGGCATTCCTATTGCAACCAAAAACTTAGAACTCCAGGTTCTAGTCCCAAAGAACATAAAATGCAATGAGGTGGATCTATATTTTGCCTCTCAAATGGAGTCACATTCTTCATCATGTTTCCAAAGTTTCCAGGAAAATTAAGCATTTTGTGCTCTTTAAAAAAAAAAAAAAACAGGTCAGTAATTTAGCCTGTTGGTATGAAAGTCTTGCTATAAAGTTCTGTTTTATCTGGCAGGCTAAAAAATCCCACCATCTTCGGATGTTGCTGCAATTAGTGAGATTCTGCACATTCCGCCCTTTTCATTTTTAGGGATAAAGTGAAAGTGTCAGTCACTCAGTCATGTCCAACTCTTCACAGCCCCATGGACTATCGTCCACTAGGCTCCTCTATCCATGGGATTCTCCAGGCAAGAATACTGGAGTTGGTTACCATTCCCTTCTCCAGGGGATCTTCCCAACCCAGGGATCGAACCTTGGTCTCCAGCATCTGCAGGCAGCAGATCTGCAGGCAGATTCTTTACCATCTGAGCCACCAGGGAAGCCCTCTTTAGGGATAAGTACATATGAAATAAGGCTTGTAAATACATTATTGTTATCATTATTATTATTTTGGTCACACTGAGTTTTGCAGGATCTCAGCTCCCCAACCAGGACTGAACCCAGGCCACAGCAGTGAAAGCTCAGAACACTAACCACTAGGCAACCAGAACTGCCAAGGTTATTGTTCTTCTTTAGTGCTATAGAGAAGAAAGGACTTCTTCCCAAGCAACTCAACCTTTCTGAGAAATTAAATGTCCATGTAAGTGTCCCTCAGAATAGCCACATATGCAGAACATGAAGGGAATGGATTGTCCCTCAGTAGTTTCTTCTGGTCCTAAGATGCAGACAATCTGAATCTTTATTATAAAGCAGTACATTTAATAGCTTATCCTGGCTTTCTAGTCCTAGGTCCAGATGATGTTGATGCCCAAGAAAAACTGGATTGTCAAGAAGGATGATGGCCAAGAAGGATGTCAACAGGTCAAAGAACTCTAGCTGGCAAACAAGAAGCCCAACCTTCATGTTGTAAGGGAGCAAAATTTGCCACCTGAAGATGTCCTCATGGCAGGCAGATTATATCAAGCTGAAAACAATTAAGGCCCAAAACACTCAGAAAGAAACTTTGACCTTCCCCCTAACTGACTAAAAGAATGTAGGCAGAGGATCTCTTCTACCAGGAGCTGTTACCATAGATAACTATAGTATGAATTAGGTGTGGTTAGACAGAGAGAAACCTAACAAAGTCTGTTAAGTCCTCTCTGTGTCCCACCATCTCTGCATGCCCAGCAAACATTTATCTACCAAACATTTGCTCTTCCATCTCTAAGTGCTTTGCCTCCTTACCCTTTGAAAGTCCCAAACCACTACTCCAAACATCCTCTTTCATCTTTAGATGTTCTTGCCTGGAGAATCCCAGGGACGGGGGAGCCTGGTCAGCTGCCGTCTACGGGGTCGCACAGAGCTGGATACGACTGAAGTGACTTAGCAGCAAAGCTGATATTTAAGATAAAGGTTTCAGCCATTTTAGCAAGTTACTCAGGGCTTCCCAGGTGGCACAGTGGAAATGAATTTGCCTGCCAAAGCAGAAGACACAAGAGAAGCGGGTTTGATCCTTGGGTCAGAAAATCCCCTGGAGGAGGAAATGGTAACCCACTCCAGGATTCTTGCATGGGAAATCCCATAGACCAGGGAGCTGGTGGGCTATACAGTCCATGGGGTTCCAAAGAGTGGGGCACAATTGAGCAGACACACACACACAGCAAGTTACTCAGTTTACCTGGATCCCCTCCAGGTATACATGTGATTAAACTTTTGTTTGGTTTTCTTCTTAATCTGTCTCATGTCAATTTTTAGACAAGCCAGAAAAAACTAGAAGGTTAGAGGAAAATGTCTTCTTTCCAATAATGTCACGAGAGCCATGCAGTCTCCCGACTTGCAAGACTACTCAGGGAAGGGACAGTTGACCCAGAGACACTTCAATGTGTCCCTTACCAACAGTGTAGCCAATATCACCAGGATTACCATGATTATTGCCATGATTTGCCTTTGAGATCACACCTGCCCCCCAGCACCACAGCTATCCTGAGACTGCCAGGCTAGCCAGAATGTCCTGAGAACAACCAACCAGCAAGACTCACCGGAGAGAAGCCAACAGAGACACCCCTAGATGGACCACTGGGTCGGCAACCAAATTCCAGGTTAGAGGCAGATATGGTCATCAACTTGATCAGCCAACTCAGGCTGGAGGAACTGTTTTGTGTTGCATAAATCTGTGTTTTTTGTAGAAGACAAAAAAAATTTTTTTTAAGTACTTAGGTTCATTTTGGAGAAGGAAATGACAACTACTGCAGTATTCTTGCCTGGAGAATCCCATGGGCAGAGAAGCCTGGTGGGCTACAGACCATAGGGTTGCAAAGAGTCAGACACGACTGAAGCGACTTAGTAGCTGCAGCATCAGGTTCATTTACCTATTTGTTCAAACCTCTATGATTACAAACCTAGAAAAGCTTTTGAATTATTGCCTTATTTTCATTTATTTAGACCATAAAATTACTACAGTCCCTTCTTGAACTAACACTCTATGTCTTTCATCATAGCATCTTCATGCTGTATTCTTTGGTATATCTTATTAGAAAGTCACATGAAGAGAAGAGTTTTAACTTCGTTGTAAGGCCAACAGTCATGTCTTAGTGATCAATATGGTCATGTATCTGCTGCTCAATAAATGTTTTCTGATGATTATAATGACCAATGCCTTTTTTCCATTCTTTGAACCCAGGCATTTTTGCCACTAATTGGTCACAAGCCTAATATTAGGACTCCTTACCTTTGGGTACAATCCTACCCTTAGGAATTTATTCTAAGTAAATATTAAAAACAACTGGTAAAAACATACAAAATAATTTATTTGAAGGATTATTTATAATAATTCAGAACTTTTTACAGCCCATGCTGTGCAACAAGGGAAACCACCACAATGAGATGCCCGTGCACTGCAATTAGAGAGTGGCTTCCGCTTGCTGCAGCTAAAGAGAGTCTGCACGCAGCGACGAAGACCCAGTGCAGGCAAAAATAAATATATAATGTTTAAAGTTCACAGACACTGTAAGATAAGGATTTGTTAAAAAATGTATAAAATCCAAGTGCTTCTGGGCTCACTGAATGCTGTTTCTCAGTGCCAGAAATAAATACTGTGGGATGTATTGAGATGAGAGCATACATACTTTGTTTTCTGCACCCAGGAATCCACAACACTGAGTGGACTTGTGTTTTTTTTTCTCCCTTCCTTCTGAGAACACAGAACTCCATCAGAGCCTTATGAAATATAACCAATGAGGCTATGAGGTATTTCTGGTAAAATACGGCAGAGGTATTTCTAGTGAAATATGGCAGAGCTATTTCCAGGAAAAAGGTTCCTTCCCCTTAACGTAGGAGAGAACTCTGCTTCCTACCCAAGTAGTCTGAAGAAACATTGGTTCATAGAAGTATGTCAAGAAACTGGAAAAATGCCGTTCCTTTCCTTGCTATTCCAGTTTCTGACTGAAAAAAAATACTGGCGACCTCACAAGCTGGAAGTTATTCTGATCAATCTCAGAAGTCTGGTTTGCTCTACCAGGATCACTATTTCAAGCCTGTTCCTGGGGCTCTGTGCCACCTTTGCCTGCAACAAGGGAACGGAAACCCTCTGCCTTTTCTCCATAGCCAAGGGGCATTTGTACCTACCTCCTCCAACCCTCCTCCCCTCTCCCATTGAACAGTCTGTGTTTCTTGGCTTGTTGTACCTTCAGTCAAGGGGAGTATCAAAATTCAAAACTCTGGAAAGACCTGTCTCCCAGTGTGAGAAAGGTAACACAGGTGAGACGGGCGTGCCCCACATCACTACAGCAGAGGGGAAGGGGTTTCTGGCTGCCCAAAGTGAATGGCTAGACGTATGTTAAACAAAGCACAACACGGTTAAACAGTGATTAAGCGTCTCCAACTACGAGTACAGCCTTATATTTTGAAGACGTTAACTATAAGTACCCTGGAAGCTTGAATTAGAGGCCTAGCGCTGCCTATAGTGTAACATCCCTGTCTCGCCCATGAAGCCACTCACCATTTGTAGCACTGTACAAGAAAATGCTTTCAAAGCCCCAGATCATAAATAAACCAGAGAAACAAATCAGCAACTCCCCCCTACCTTACTCTTACACTGACCTGGGACTCCACAACTTGTTTACCCTGGTAAATGTGCTGACTTCATGTATCTCCATTGTATACACATTTCTACTGCAAAAGACTGAGAGAAAAATTTAAATCCATTTAGAAAAGTTTTGATGATCCTCAGCAACAACAGACATGTTGAGAAATAGGTACACACACTGGCCATTGGTAGAAGAGTAAACTGGTACAACATATTAGGGGCCAGTTATGTAATATCTACTTTTTCACTTTTTTTTTTTTTTTTTTGGCCACACCACACAGCTTGCAGGATCTTAGTTCCCTGACCAGGAATTGAACACACACCCTGAGCAGTGAAAGTGGAAAGTCCTAACCACTTGACTTCCAGGAAATTTCTAATACCTATTTTTTTAAAGTAATATATCTTTTTTCTATTTTTAAAAGTACATATAAGTAACATAAATGTCCATTGCTAAGACTCTGATTAAAGCATAATATAAATAAATAAATACTGGCATAATATGAAACTAATTCTTTTCAAGGAGCAAATCAGTTGTGCTGGTGTGTGAAAATGTCCAACAGACAATTGTTAAAAAAAAAAAAAAAGCTGCAAAGCAGAATGTATATTATGCTCTTATCTATGATTCTATTAGTAGATCATATATGTGTGTTTATATACAAGTTCTTTGTTGAAGCATGTATGTGTATGTTTGTAGGTGTGTGCCTTTTCTTTTTAATTTTTATTTTTACTTTATTTTACTTTATAATACTGTATTGGTTTTGCCATACATTGACTTGAATCCACCACGGGTGTACATGCGTTCCCAAACATGAACCCCCCTCCCACCTCCCTCCCCATGTGTGTGCTTTTATTAGCAAGGAAAATTTCCAGAAGGATATATAAAGTGAAAGTGAAAAGAAAGTGAAGTCGCTCAGTCGTGTCCGACTCTTTGCGACCCCATGGACTGTAGCCTACCAGGCTTCTCTGTCTATGGGATTTTCCAGGCAAGAATACTGGAGTGGGTTACCATTTCCTTCTCCAGGGGATCTTCCCGACCCAGGGATCGAACCCAGGTCTCCCGCATTGGAGGCAGGCACTTTAACCTCTGAGCCACCAGGGAATATATAAGAAACTATTAACAGTGATGAAGAACGAGTACCAGGAAATCATGTTATATCACTATTTACTGCTGAAATTTTTTACATGAACACAGTTTATCATTTAAAATGCTGACGAATAAAAAAATATCAGTGCATTTAGGCACAACTCTGGAAACATAATTAACCTTCCTTAATGCTAAAAATCAAGAATCTCAGAGTTGGTTCTGTGTTGAACAAAATTCTGCCTTTTGCTGGCAGCTTCTGAGCCCCATTAGTAATTCTGGCTACTGAACAGCCCAGCAAGAAACATTAGTGCGTAAAGACCTTCCATGAACTTCTGTGTGTCAGTAAATCGGTGTCTAGAAGTGAGAATGTGCCCATGATACTGTTATAAATCACCATACACACACCGCCTTACATGCTCTTCAGTTTAGATGTTTAGCTGTTTTCAACACCCTTCCCGTGGGGTAACTAAGTGAGAAGATCCTTCTGGATTTCCATTCCTTAGAGGAAGGAGGGCAGGTAGGTCCCAAGGTGACTCTAGTATTTTCTAATTACTCCATCCACCTTCCAGCTAGCCGCTAAGAGACTGAGAGATCAAAGGACTGGGGACTACTGGGGAGGTTTCTGTTTTGTTGAGTCATTGTAAACATATCCTCTCATTTCTAAGGCATCAGCTTCTTCGATCCCATCACGGTGTTTTATCATCGGTTACTTTTATAGTAACATTTATTTGTGTTATTTAAGTGTGTTCACTGGTCCTGGGGAACTCTGGATTTAAGCGCTACCATCCGGGAAAGAAGTTTATGCTCTGTCCTCCAATCGCCAATGAACGCAAGCTCAGATCCAGTAGCTGCCAGGCTACTGGAGAGAGGAGTGACTGACAGCCCAGAGTGAGGAAGTCACACACTCAGAGCTCATGCAGGGCGGCTGGGGTGAGGAAGGAGAGCTGCCTGCAGAGGCAGCTAGCTTGTGCCCTGCTCTGAATCCTGGAGGATGGTGGGCAGAGCCCTACTCTAGGAAGAGACAAAATCACACACCTACCCATGGAGCTCCCTGAGCCACGGTGATGAGCTCCAGGCTCAAAGAAGGCACTGGGAAAAGAGAGCAAGAGGACGGAGGAGCAGGCGAACATGGAGCACAGCTCTCTCCACAGACCCATCAGGAATGCACCTCAAACAGAAGTGCACACAGAATACCAGCTGGGAGTGGCCAGGAGTACCTGACCAGCGGAGAAGAACCACGCAAAACTCGGCAGGATGAAGGAAGTAGTGGGGAAACAGGAGTGTTAGTAGGACTGCGCCTGCCCTCTGCGGGTGGGGGAACTGAAGCAGGGGTCCAATCCCCACATCAGGGCAACTATCTGAGACAGCCGAGAAACATCTAAGGCTGAGAGTGAAACCGCTGATCTGTGGCAGCCTAAATAGAATGAGAATCAGATAATCCTTGCTACAGCCATACACACCCTGGACAGAAACGCTGGTCCTCTGGAAGGCACAGTAGCTGGAAGCTGGAGTTTAGGGACTGCGGAGCAATCCCACAGTGAAGGCTGCTGTTGACTGAACAATAGAGAGGCTGGCCCATCAAATGCCTGACACACTGAACTGCAGAGCAGGACCCCAGTCAGGGTGCCCCTCTATGTGCCTGATGCGCCACACAACTGAGAAGGACCCCAGGCAAGGGAGCCCTCTAAGCGTCTGAACGGGTGGAGTTACAGAGAAAGACTGGTCAAAGAGGCCTTCTGATTGCCTGCTACAAGAGGCTCGAAAAAAGACTCTGATAGGGCCATAACTCCTGTGGTGGAGGCAGTCGTGTCCCTGCATACTTGGTGCCTCCAGGGTCCCCACAAGCCAAGCAGTTGCACCATCTTCACACTCAACTCTCAATGGGGCAGAGCTGCCACAGGCAAAAATAGTCTTGCGCCTATCCATGCAGGGTCACTTTGGTCATGTCCAGCGCTGTGCAACCCTGTAGACTGTGGCCTGCCAGGCTTCTCCGTCAGGGAAGGGGGTTCTCCAGGCAAGAATACTGGCGGGTATTGGCCAACACTAGTTGCCATACCCTTCTAGAGCACTATATTTCCTGCTGCCCTAGCCACCAACTCCCCTGAGTACCTGGTGCTGCCAGAACCTTGCAACCCAAGCAGCTGCACCACCCCCATACCTGGCCCTCACAGGGGCAAACCCAAGTCCTCCAGCGCAGCCTCAGGAGCAAAGAGAACGATCCACATGTAGAGGTGGAAATAAAACCACAACTGAAACCCAGGGCAGTGTGGCTAAGGAAGAAGACCCAAAACCTTCCAACCAGCTGTATAAGCTGCAGCTTTAATCCACATGGTCAACAAGGCAGACTCTGTGTCTATGGAATATATATAAAAGGTCATTGAGAGCTCCCACAAAGAAAACACACTAGCTCTGATAGCTGTGGACATTGGAGGCAAGAACACACAGGAGTAGGACCAGATTAGAATCTGAGCTGCTCCCACAGCAGACCCAGAGATCAGTACAGTGTTGGAGGGCATCCTAGGGAGGTAAGGTGGACTGTGACTCCCAGCGAGGGAAAGGACTCTGACAGCAGTGACTCAAGAAAAACATTTATTATTCTCATTTTTTGACTTGTTCTATAGATGCTTTTGGATTTTTTTTTTCCATTTTCTCCCCCTCTGTTGTAGTTGTCAATTTTCTTGGCACTATGAAGATGGTGACTGCAGCCATGAAATTAAAAGATGCTTACTCCTTGGAAGAAAAGTTATGACCAACCTAGATAGTATATTCAAAAGCAGAGACATTACTTTGCCGACTAAGGTCCGTCTAGTCAAGGCTATGGTTTTTCCTGTGGTCATGTATGGATGTGAGAGTTGGACTGTGAAAAAGCCTGAGCACCAAAGAATTGATGCCTTTGAACTGTGGTGTTGGAGAAGACTCTTGAGAGTCCCTTGGACTGCAAGGAGATCCAACCAGTCCATTCTGAAGGAGATCAGCCCTGGGATTTCTTTGGAAGGAATGATGCTAAAGCTGAAACTCTAGTACTTTGGCCACCTCATGTGAAGAGTTGACTCATTGGAAAAGACTCTGTCGCTGGGAGGGATTGGGGGCAGGAGGAGAAGGGGACGACAGAGGATGAGATGGCTGGATGGCATCACGGACTCGATGGACGTGAGTCTGAGTGGACTCCGGGAGATGGTGATGGAAAGGGAGGCCTGGCGTGCTGTGATTCATGGGGTCACAAAGAGTCAGACACGACTGAGCGACTGAACTGAACTGATAAAATCCAATTTAGCTTTTGAGCTTTGTTTTGTTCCCTCAGTCACATTTTTTACTGTTGTTATAAACCTCTGCCTCTACGTTGGGCTTTTGCAGTTCTGTGGAGTTTTCCTTTTTTTTTTAACTTTTTTAAATTTTAATTTTTTAAACATTATTGTTTTTTCTACATTTATTCCTTTGTTTGCTTTTCCTATTGTTCTTTTCCCCTTGCAGTTAATCTTTAATGTATATAAATCTTCCTTATCTACCTCTTTTTAACTTTGCATGTCCTTTCTTTCTTTCCTTTCCACTCAACATATTTGTTAGTTTTATTTTCATTGGTTTATTCCCCAATTGGCACCTTGCTTTTGTTTTGTTTTCCAGTTTGTGCTTCAGTTAGTTTTATTCCAGTAGATATAATTCTTGGTTTCCTTTGTTGGCCATGTTGATCTATTGTACTTTATTTTTTGTTGGACTGTTTTGATTTTGCAGTTCTGTGAGTTTTCCTTTTTTTCCTGTTTTTTCTTTCTTCTTCTGTTTCTTCTCTTTTCTCTTTTTAATAGTTTTAACTTATAACTTTTTGCTTTAGTTAGTTTTGTTCTTAACTGGTAAATATAATTTTTGATTTCGTTTGTTCGCAGGGTCAGTCTACTTTATTTTTGTTGGACTGTTTTGACTTTGCTCATGGATATAATTGTATAAGTGTATATTCCATCATTTTAATTATTATTTGCCTGATTTTATAACTGCTATTTACCTGGAGTTCACCTTCGGTTTCTCATTTTTGGATATTTGTTTTAATCTCACTTAATGCCATACAAACCACTTGTGGGATCTTCGTTCCTGACCAGATATTAAGCCCTGAGCATTTGTAGTGGGAGCACTGACTCTAAGACCCTAGATTACCAGAGAACTAACCTAGGGAGTATCAAAAAGTGAGAACTCACACAAACGAAACCACTTGAATACAGACCCAGCATCACTCAACCACCAGTAGCACACTGTGCAGGGGGCTTCATCTAAACAATGAACAAGACAAAAATACAAATCCAATTATCAGCAGACACAACTACCACCTCACTCAGCCCTGCTCATCAGAGGAAAAACAAACAAACAAAAACTCAACCCAAATCTCACCCTGTAGGAAGCATACACAAACCACTGGACCAACCTTAGGGCAGAAAACAAAAGGAAGAAAGAATTCAACCTTCTTCATGGAAAGAATTCAACTTTCCTTGAAGCCAGGGAAAAGGAGACCTCAAACACAATAAGTTAAAAAAAATAATAATGAAAAGGCAAAGGAATACTAACCAAATGAAGGAACAAACTAGAAACACAGAAGTCCAAATAAATGAAGAGAAAATAGGCAAACTACTTGAAAAGGAATTCAGAATAATGATAGTAAAGATGATCAAAAACCTTGAAAACAAAGTGGAGAAAATGCAAGAATCAATTAACAAAGACCTAGAAGGATTAAAGAATAAACATGCAGAGACAAACAACAGAATTACTGAAATTAAAAATACTCTAGAAAGAATCAATAGCAGAATATTTGAAGCAGAGCAAATCAGTGAGCTGGAAGATAAAATGGTGTAAATAACTTCTGAAGGGCAGAAAAAAGTAAAAAAAAATGAAAAGAGCTGAGGACAGTCTCAGAGACCTCTGGGACCATATCAAATGCACCAACATTCAAATTATAGGGGTCCTAGAAGAAGAAGAGAAAGAGAAAGGGTATGAGAAAATTTCTGAAGAGATTATAGTTGAAAATTTCCCCAACATGGAAAAGGAAATAGTCAATCAAGTCCAAGAGGCACAAAGGGCTCCATACAGGATAAACCCAAGGAGAAACATCCCAAGACACATACTAATCAAACTAATAACAACTAAACACAAAGAAAGAATACTAAAAGCAGCAAGGGAGAAGAAACAAGTAACATACAAGGTAAATCCATACGCTTAACACCTGATCTTTCAGCAGAAACTCTGCAGGCCAGAAGGGAATGGCAGGATATATTTAAAGCACTGAAAGGGAAAAATCTACAACCATGATAACTGTACCCGGCAAGGATCTCATTCAAAATTGATGGAGAAATGAAAAGCTTTTCAGTAGCACCAAACCACCTTTACAACAAATGTTAAAGAGACTTAAATAGTCAAGAAATACAAGAGAAGAAAAAAGATCTACAAAATCAACGTCAAACAATTAATAAAATGGCACTGGGAACATATATATCAATAATTAATTTAAATGTAAATGGATTAAATGCTCTAACCAAAAGACACTGGCTGGCTGAATGGATACAAAAACAAGACCCATATATATGCTATCTCCAAGAAACATACTTCAGATCTAAAGATACATATAAACTGAAAGTGAAATGATGGAAAAACATATTTCATGCAAATGGGAAGCAAAAGAAAGCTGGAGTAGCAATCCTCATACCAGACAAAATAGACCTTAAAATAAAGAAGATTATAAGAGATAAGAAAGGACACTACCTAATGATCAAGGGATCAATCCAAGAGGAAGAACATAACAACTGTAAATATCCATGCACCTAACATAGGAGCACGTCAATACATAAGACAAACACTAACAGACATAAAAGCAGAAATTGACAGTAACACAATAACAGCAGGAGACTTTAACACCCCCCTCACACCAATGGACAGATCATCAAAACAGAAAATTAATAAGGAAACACAAGTCTTAAATGACACATTAGATGAGATGGATCTCATTGATATCTTGAGGACATTCCATCCAAATGCAGAAAAATATACCTTCTTCTCAAGTGTACATGGGACATTCTCCAGGACAGACCACATCTTGTGTCACAAATCAAACCTCAGTAAATTTAAGAAAACTGAAATTGTATCAAGCATCTTCTCTGACCACAATGCTATAAGACTAGATACCAATTACAAGAAAAAAACTGTAAGAAACATATACACCTGGAGATTAATACATTTCTTAATAACCAACAGGTTACTGAAGAAATCAAAAGGGAAATTAAAAAATTCCTACAAACAAATGAAAATGAAAACATGACAACTCAAAACCTGTGGGATGCAGCAAAAGTAGTTCTAAGAGGGAAGTGTATAGTAATACAATCCTACCTCAAGAAACAAGAAAAACCTTGAGCAGACAACCTAACTTTACACCTAAAACAACCGGAAAAAGAACAAAAAAACCCTAAAATTAGTAGAAAGAATAAATAGACAGATTCTTAGAAAAGTCCAAGCTTCCAAGACTGAACAAGAAAGAAACAGAAATTATGAACCACCCAATTAAAAGCACTGAAATGAATCTGTGATCAAAAATCTCCCCAAAAACAAAAGCCCAGGACCAAATGGCTTCACAGGAGAATTCTATCAAACATTTAGAGAAGAGCTAATGCCTATCCTTCTAAAAACTCTTTCAAAAAATTGCAGAGGAAGGAACACTTCCAAACTCATTCTGCGAGGCCACCATCATTCTGATATCAAAACCAGACAAAGACAACACAGAAAAAGAAAACCACAGGCCAGTATCACTGATGAACACAGATGCAAAAATCCTCAACAAAATGTTAGCAAACAGAATTCAGCAACACATCAAAAAGCTCATACACCATGATCAAGTTGGGTTTATTCCAGGGATGCAAGGATTCTTTAATATATGCTAATCAATCAATGTGATACACCATATTAACAAATTGAAAGATAAAAACCATATGATAATCTCAAAAGATGCAGAAAAAGCCTTTGACAAAATTCAGCTCCCATTTATGATTAAAACTCTTCAAAAACTGGGCACAGAAGGAACCTACCTGACACGGTAAAGGCCATATATGATAAGTCTACAGCAAACATTATTCTCAATGGTGAGAAACTGATAGCACTCCCCCTAAGATCAGGAACAAGACAAGGGTGTCCACTTTCATCACTATTATTCAACGTAATTCTGGAAATCCTAGCCACAGCAATCAGAGAAGAAAAAGAAATAAAAGGAATCCAGATCAGAAAAGAAGTAAAGCTCTCACTGTTTGCAGATGAAATGATACTGCACACAGAAAACCCTAAAGATAGTATCATAAAATTACTAGAGCTAATTTAGCAAAGTTTCAGGATATAAAATCAATACACAGAAGTCACTTGCATTTCTATATACTAACAATGAAAATTCAGAAAGAGAAATTATGGCATCAATCCCATTCACCATTGCAACAAAAATAATTAAATATCTAGGAATAAACCTACCTAAAGAGATAAAAGAACTGTATGCAGAAAATTATAAGCCACTAGTAAAAGAAATCAAAGACAACATAAACAGATGGAGAGATATTCCATGTTCCTGGGCAGGAAAAATCAATATTGTGAACATGGCTATACTACCAATCACAATCTACAGATTCAATGTGATCACTATCAAATTATCAACGGCATTTTTCACAGAACCAGAACAAAAAATTTCACAATTCATATGGAAACACAAAAGACCCCGAATAGCCAAAGCAGTCTTGGAAAAGAAGAATGGAGCTGGAGGAATCAACCTTCCTGACTTCAGATTATACTACAAAGCTACAGTCATCAAGACATTATGGTACTGGCACAAAAACAGAAATAGAGACCATTGGAACAAGACAGAAAGCCCAGAAATAAACCCATGCACCTATGGGTACCCTATTTTTGACAAAGGAGGCAAGAATATACAGTGGGGCAAAGGCAGCCTTTTCAATAAATGGTGCTGGGAAAACTGGACAGCTACATGTAAAAGAATGAAATTAGAATACTTTCTAATACCATATACAAATATAAACTCAAAATGGATTAAAGACCTAAATGTAAGACCAGATATTATAAAACTCTTAGAGGAAAACATAGGCAGAACACTTGATATAAATCAAAGCAAGATCCTCTATGACCCACCTATCCTAGAGTAATGGAAATAAAAACTAAAGTAAACAAGGGGGACCTGATTAAACTTAAAAGCTTTTGCACAGCAAAAGAAATTGTAAGCAAGGTGATAAGACAACCCTCAGAATGGGAGAAAGTAATAGCAAATGAAACAACTGACAAAGGATTAACTTCCAAAATATACAAGCAGCTCACGCAACTGATTGCCAGAAAAGCAAGCAACCCAATCAAAAAGTGGGAAAGAGACCTAAACAGACATTTCTCCAAAGAAGACATACAGATGGCTAACAAACACATGAAAAGATGCTCAACATTGCTCATTATTAAATAAATGCAAATCAAAACTACAATGAAATATCACCTCAAACCAGTCAGAATGGCCATAATCAAAAAGTCTAGAAACAATAAATGCTGGAGAGGGTGTGGAGAAAAGGGACCACTCTTGCACTGTTGGTGGGGATGTAAATTAATACAACCACTGTGGAAGACAGTATAGCGATTCCTTAAAAAACTAGGAATAAAACCACCATATGACCCAGCAGTCCCACTCCTAGGCATATACCCTGAGGAAACCAAAACTGAAAAAGCCATTTTTATCCCAATGTTCACTGCAGCACTATTTACAATAGCTAGGACATGGAAGCAACCTACACGTCTATTGACAGATGAATGGATAAAGAAATTGTGGTACATATACACAACGGAATAGTACTCAGCCATAAAAAGGAATGCATTTGAGTTAGTTCTAATGAGGCGGATGAACCTAGAACCTACTATACAGAGTGAAGTAAGTCAGAAAGAGAAAGATAAATATTGTATTCTAATGCATATATACGGAATCTAGAAAAAATGGTACTGAAGAACTTATTTCAGTCATTCAGTTCACTCACTCAGTCATGTTTGACTCTTTGTGATCCCATGGACTGCAGCATGCCAGGTCTCCCTGTCCATTACCAACTCCCAGAGTTTACCCAAACTCATGTCCAAGTCAGTGATGCCATCCAACCATCTCATCCTCTGTCATCCCCTTCTCCTCCTGCCTTCAATCTTTCCCAGCATCAGGGTCTTTTCCAAGGAGTCAGTTCTTCACATCAGGTGGCCAAAGTACTGGAGTTTCAGCTTCAGCATCAGTCCTTCCAATGAATATTCAGGACTGATTTCCTTTAGAATGGACTGGTTGGATCTCCTTGCAGTCCAAGGGACTCTAAAGAGTCTTCCCCAACACCACAGCTCAAAAGGATCAATACTTCTGCGCTCAGCTTTCTTTATAGTCTAACTCTTACATCCATACATGGCTACTGGAAAAATCATAGCTTTGACTAGACAGATCTTTGTTGGCAAGGTAATGTCTCTGCTTTTTGATATGCTGTCTAGGTTAGTCATAACTTTTCTTCCAAGGAGCAAAATATTTATTTACAAGGCAACAATGGAGAAAGAGACATAGAGAGTAGACTTATGGACATGGGGAGAGGGGAGGAGATGGTGAGACAAATGGAATGAGTAAAATGGAAACTTCTATTACTATATGTAAAAGAGACAGCCAAGCGAGAATTCGCTGTATGGCTCAGCAAACTCAAACAGGGGCTCTGTATCAACCTAGAGGGGTGGGATGGTGAGGGAGATGGGAAGGAGGTTTAAAAGGGAGGGGGATATATGTAAACCTATGGCTGATTCATGTTGAGGTTTGACAGAAAATAACAAAATTCGGTAAAGCAATTATCCTTCAATAAAAAATAAACAAAACAAGAAGGCACTGAGCCACTGTTTACCCCTTAGTCCAGCTGTTTTTTGGGTCTCCCTTTTGAGTATAGCAGAGAATCCCAGCCTGGATCTTGTTTTGAACTGAGTTGTTAATTCAGGTAACAGGAAAAACAGTTGAGACCCTCATCTGGAGGTCGCACATTGTTGCCTTTATTATTTAAGTCAGGATATCCTGTTCTAAGGATACATGAGGGGCTTGGTCTTATATACACACTGAAGAGTCTGGGGGCGCAAATTCCCCTCAAGGGTTTCTCTCAAGCTCCCTGAGTAACTGCAGACATTCATATCCCCCAAATCTGTTAGATTTTGGATTAGGGAATTTTGAACTGTTTTCTTTCTTTCCCAAGGATCTACTTTCTCGCCACTCTTGGTATAAATAGCATTCTGAAAAATAAAGGTAACAGCAAACAGACAAACAAACAGAATCAGATAGTTCAGGAAACCAGAGCGACCGAAAAAAAACCTTTCTTCCCCTCTAAAGAATATGTGTGTGGGGCAGGGGGGGTGGAGGGGGGCACGTGTGTCCTATTTAAATCATAAAGAGAGTTATACTATACATTGTCTTGTAACCTTTTTTCTCTCATCTCTGATCTTGTTTCTTTGCCTACCTCTACCCCTCCTTCTTTCTGCTTCTATCCTCATTCTTTTGTGAAAGAATAAATACGTGTCTATGGTAAGAAAGGAAGGCTCAAAAACATCATGCATGACAAGGGAAAATATGTAGTGGTTAAGCCAGATTGACTCTTAGCTTTACTACTAAGTCAAATTATAATACTTAACCTCTGTCTCCAAGCTTCTCTATCTGCAAAATAGTGGGGCAGATAATAATGGCATCTACTTCTTAGGGGTATGGACTAGATTAAATGAGATCACAATTAAAGCAGTTAGAGCAATGCCTGGGATTTGGTAGGTGCTCAATATATTTTAGTTCTTAGTTACTAAGAGCTTCTCTTTCAGTGTTTGCATATTTTAAAAATAGAGCAGTTCTCTATCTCCATTTGCTACCATAACCCCTTCTCTGCTCTTCCTTCTCCTATAGGCTCTTCTTCCCCCTTTCCTTCCTCTTCCTGTTGTTATAAATTCTTATACTGCTCTTCCTTCTCTTACATGCCTATTCTTTTCCCATTTCCTGTAGCTGCCACTGCAGACACAACAAGCCATGAAGAACCCTGTCCCCGTTTAAAGGCACTGCCACACCTTGGGGCTGTCACCATTTCCACTGGCCCAGTTCAGGCTCTCAATCAGATTGCTTCCTTGGCTGGAGACATGCCATCATGGTGGCAAAATGCCTCAGGAGCCCTGGAAATGACTCACCAAAAGGGGGTGGAGACTCACTCCTGAATATTTGTGAGTCTGGGGACACCATAGGACCTGGAGCATTATTAAACTTTTGTAACATTTTTAAATGTGTTTTTAAAGACTCGGCTCTATTCCTGAGCCTCAGAACAAAATCACGGGTACTAGGGAATAGAAGAGGAACATGGAGGATTGTCAAGGCACAAACAAGGTGCTCTAAACATACTGATTAAATTAAGAAGGGCAGGGAGCTTCACTGGTGGCTCAGTGGTAAAGAATCTTCCTGCCAATGCAGAAGACACAGGTCTGATCTCTGATCTGCAAAGATCCCGTATGCCGCAAAGCAACTAAGCCCGTGCACAACTATTGAGCTTGTGTCCTAAAGCCTGGAAGCTGCAACTACTAAAGCCTGAGCATCCTAGAGCCTGTTCAGTTCAGTCGCTCAGTCATGTCCGACTCTTTGGGACCCCATGAACCACAGCATGTCGGGCCTCCCTGTCTATCACCAACTCCAGGAGTTCACCCAAACTCATGTCCATCGAGTCGGTGATGCCATCCAGCCATCTCATCCTCTGTTGTCCCCTTCTCCTCTGGCCTTCAATCTTTCCCAATATCAGAGTCTTTTCAAATGAGTCAGTTCTTTGTATCAGGTGGCCAAAGGATTGGAGTTTCAGCTTCAACATCAGTCCTTCCAATGAACACCCAGGACTGATCTCCTTTAGGATGGACTGATTGGATTTCCTTGCAGTCCAAGGTACTCTCAAGAGTCTTCTCCAACATCACAGTTCAAAAGCATCAATTCTTCTGCACTCAGCTTTCTTTATAGTCCAACTCTCACATCCATACATGACCACTGGAAAAACGATAGCCTTGACTAGACGGACCTTTGTTGAGAAAATAATGTCTGCTTTTTAATATGCTGTCTAGGTTGCTCATGACTTTCCTTCCAGGGAGTAAGTGTCTTTTAATTTCATGGCTACAGTCACCATATGCAGTGATTTTGGAGCCCCCAAAATTAAAGTCTGACACTGTTTCCACTGTTTCCCCATATTTGCCATGAAGTGATGGGACCAGATGCCATGATCTTCGTTTTCTGAATGTTGAGCTTTAGGCCAACTTTTTTACTCTCCTCTTACACTTTCATCAAGAGGCTCTTTAGTTCTTCTTCACTTTCTGCCATAAGGGTGGTATCATCTGCATATCTGAGGTTATTGATATTTCTCCCAGCAATCTTGATTCCAGCTTGTGCTTCATCCAGCCCGTACTCCACAATAAAAGAAGCCACCACAATAAGAAGCCTGTGCACTGCAACTTGAGAGTAGCCCCTGCTTGTCGTAACTAGAGAAAAGCCCATGCAGCAACAAAAACCCAGCACAGCCAAAAATAAATTAATTAAATTTAAAAACTGATTTAGATTATTAAAGCAAAAAAGTTGGTAACTGCAGGGACTTCCCTGGTGGTCCAATGGTTAAGAATCCGCCTGCCAATGCAGGGGACCTATGTTTAATCCCTGATTCAGGAAGATCTCACATGCTATGTAGCAACTAAGTCCGTGGGCCACAACTACTGATCCTGTATGCCCAACTACTGAAGCAGGTGCACCTTAGAGCCTGTGCTCCACCACAAGAGAAGCCACTGCAATGAGAAGCCGGAGTACTGCAAGAGAGTAGCCCCCGCTTGCCATAACTTGAGAAAAGGCCAAACAGCAACAAAGAAACAGCTCAGCCAAACATAAACAGACATACACATATATACATATTTAAGTGTCAACTGCAGGAAGTGCAATGAAGAGAGTTTGAGTTCTCTATTGCTGCCAACCAAAGTACCCTGAAATTTTCTATATAAAACACCAACAGGCTCCTCCTCATCCTGCTCTTGCTTTTCCTTTCTCTCTCCCCCGACCCCCTGCCCTCCTCCTCCTCATTATTATCATCATCTGAGGGTCCTAGGGGTGGGCTGGGCTCAACTGGAGGTTTCTGACTTGGGTTTTCTCATGGCATTTAAGTCAAATGGTGACTGGGGCTGCAGTCGCCTCAAAGATTTCTCTCATATATCTGGTGACTGATGCAGCTGATGCTGGCTGTCAACTGGGACCTCAGCAGGCCAGCATACATACCAGAACACATTCGAACCCAGGAATCCAACTAGGGTCTCCTGCATTGCAGGTGGATTCTTTACCAGCTGAGCCACCAGAGAAGCCCCCATGAGAGTTATGGCCATCCATATGACAGAGAAGAGGGATCAGAATCCAGCTCCTGATGAGAAGAGTGCTTAGGAATGTAGACATGTTTTAAAACCACCACAGTCTTCAAGTTCTGAGTGCCGTGGACTATTTGGAGTATGCCAGCTGAGGGTACTGTGTTGTCAAAATTAAAGGAATATCAGACAGGGAATACATTCACTTCATTTTCACAGGAATGTATCTTTGATCCCATGTTCAAAGGTCTTCAAGCTCTCTAAGTCTCTATGTCTTAGATCATCAGCCTTCCTCTCAGGTCTGACGCCTAGAGAATAGAAGGATGAGCCACATACCACCTGTGGTCCTGTGGCCTCCCTACCAAGTTTCACAACAAATGTAATAGCCCTTACTATCCTCATTCAATATTTACCATCCCTTCCTTCTAGGGCTCACTCAAGACGGAGGAATCTGGGATCTGCTAGGGCTAGAATAGTCTACAAAGAACTGGACATATACAAGCCAACCAACATCTTGTGTTCTCTCTTTCTGAGGCCATAACCACGAAAATTAGTAGTTAGAAACAAACATAAGGAAATTATCTATGCTAAATTACACACTCGCACACAACTTAGCGACTGAACACAGAGAGAATGTGCTGGCTAAGAGTACAAGCTTCCCAAAGACACAGTCCTCATCCTGGCTCTGCCACTTACTAGCTATGCATAAAGCAAATCATCTATCTTCTCACCTCCCCATCTATAAAATGGGAATGATAATAATAATGATATCCTACCCTGTCAAGGATTATACAGGATGGTATAGGGTCGGTAAACTTAAGCCTAAAAACATGTTTGTTAGAAGCAACATTTTAAAAGTATTTATAAGTCTATTTGACAGCTGATGTGCACCTCTCCAACCCTCTCCCCACCCTCCTACCCCCTTCACCCCCGCCAAAACAGTCATTCTAGGCACTTTGCCTTGCCCATCCAATGGGGTTGTACCAAGAATCACACAAAGTGCTCAGGCCCCAGCGTATGGTATATGTTTAGGTATGTGTATGTGTTCTTCTGATCAATAACCACTGATCCACACAGGTAACAGCTGAGGTGTCTGCTGTCTCTGTTTTTCACTCTGAAGTACCTACAGCATTCAGAAAGCAAAGGAATTTTCTGCTAAGATTTCCTACGGTCTGTCTGCCAAGGTACATTATACAACCATTTCTTTCTGAAGTTTCGCTGCCTCCCCATGATGGTGACAAAAAGTAAGATGCTTTTTTCCAGTTCTCTAGAACTTGCAGGCCTTCCTTTATCCACCACCTAGGGGAATGCTGTTCAAGCCCCAAGGATAATACCTGCTTTCCCCGCTGCTTCTCAAGACACCCTTGCTCAGTGGTTCTCAACATGTGTTTCACAGACCCTGAAGGGTCCCTGAGACCTTTCAATGGTGTTGGAGAAGTCAAAAATATTTTCAAATTACAGTAAAATGTTATTTGTCTTTTTTACCAGGTTGGCATTTGAACCAATGATACAAAATAGTGATGGGTAAAAAATGGTGGTATTGTGGCACTAATTAAGATGATGGTACTGAAGGGGTCCAGAATTTGCTACTATGGCATAAAAATTATTTTGAGCAGAAGGCATTGGAGTTCCTGAAGTCCCTTATCTGCTTAAAAGTAGAGGCTCCCAAAGGAACTCAACTGTCATAAATCCCCTGCTCTGGAGCAAGTACTATCCCTGGAAATGAGAAGTCTCCAAACCACCCTCCTCCCCTCCAAAAAAAAACAGTTTCTCCTGAGGGGTCATTCATCTTTCCAAAAGATCATTTGTTTTCCTTTCAGTACCGTTTCTCCCCAGACCCTTATTTTTTAACCTTTTATTTTTTATTGGGGTATAGCAGATTAACAATGTTTTGATAGTTTCAGGTTAACAGTGAAGGGAGTGAGCCCTACATATACATGTATCCATTCTCCCCCAAACTCCCTTCCCATCCAGGCTGCCACATAACATTGAGCAGAGTTCCATGTACTATACAATACATCCTTGTTGGTTATTCATTTTAAATATAGCAGTGAATACATGTCCACCCCTTATTTCCCTTTTACCCATCCTTCCCCCAGGCATTCATAAGTTTGTTCTCTAAATCCCCAGACCCTTCTTAAGTAAAGTCAACTGTTTTCCTTTAAGTGCCCTTCTCTCTCTTTCCCATAATAAGGGGGCATAAAAGCCCCAAATTTTAATTTCATCCAAATTCCACCTTCTTGAGTGACATTTTTCTGTGAACTCCAGTGTATCCTTATTTGAATAAAAATCTGTCTTGTCTTTTGCTAATCTGTTTGCCAGTTTAATGCGAAGATACTCAAGCACAGAATCTAAAAGGGTACAGGAAAACTTTTTTCTCCCCAACAGTACCAAACTACAGTAACAGTTGTATTCTCTCTACCACACACCTGCAGTAAAGAACAAAACAGTTTCACTTAAGAATGTCCTTGATGAAACAGTAAAAAGTATTACTTTCATTAAATCTTGACCCTTGTGTATACATATTTTTAATACTCTGTGTGATGAAATGGGAAATACAGGGTATGTCCTGCTACAGAGTGCTTCTGTTACAAAGCACTCAAGCAACTGAGCTGTGAGCTAAACTAGCTTTTTTTTTTTTCCTATTATAAATAAAAGAATGACTAACAGAGAGTTGTCTTATTTGTACCTGGGCGTTAGGCTGGTATTTTCTACCAAAGAAAGTTAGCCTGCTAGTTAAATATAAAGAAGTGACAACATTTATTGCCAATGATAAAATACAGAATTTTTGGAAAACCTGTACAGCCTGATGTGTTAATGACTTTTATGATGAGATCAATGGTGACGACAAAGGTATATAATATCACCATTTTGATATTACATGCTGAAAGATGTTAACATTTGGAAGAGCTGCATGATTCGTTCACTCAGTGAGCCAATATTTTTCTGAACGTCCACAGAGGATATTACAAATTCATGGAGGGTAGAGAATCCATTCTTAGTACAACACACAGATGCATGGATTTAATGTAATGGTAGACAAAAAGTTAATTTATTTGGTTTCAGATTCTACACTGTAACTATACTATAAGGAAATTACCACTTGTTGAGTTTTAGTATAGTACCCGTTAAAAAACAAAATTCAGCTGAGTGAATGTGAAGATCTAACTGGTTTTACTCAACAATTCATGAACTGGACAACATCCTGTCTAGAAAGCAGGAAAGCAAAGGTAAGGTTTTTAAAGGCAGGAGGGTGGGGCAAAGTCACTGTTAACAAAAGAAAAGAAAGGATGGTTTCAGGCCAGGTTTCCTTCTTTCAGGATAAGGATCTATCATGCAGATTACCTTTTCTTTCTTTCCCAGGGGAAGAAGGATATACAAGGGACAAGGCCCATGCAACAGATTATCTCATTGGTGCTGACCAACCAGAGAATCCCAAACTGGCAGATTAAGCATACATTCCTGGGTAAAATCAAAACTGCAATGATAACCATATTTAATCCACATTTGGTATCAGGAGCTTCAGCATAAGTGACACTATTTGGGGCTCCTGATTTTCTCTGAAAAACAAAGTGAAAGTGTTAGTCATTCAGTCATGTCCGACTCTTTGTGACCCCATGGACTGTAAACCGCCAGGCTCCTGTGTCCATGGGATTTCCCAGGCAAGAATAGTGGAGTGGATTGTCATTTTCTTCTCCAGGGGATCTTCCCAACCCAGGAATCGAATCTGGGTCTCCTGTATTGCAAGTGGATTCTTTGCCATCTGAACCACTAGGGAAACCCAGTTTTCTCTTTAATATACCCCAAAAGAATATCCACAAATTATCTGAAACTAACATGCAAAAAAAAGACACTTTTTGGTTTTAAATAATATTTAAGAATATAAAGAGGTCTTAAGATCAAAAAGTTTGAGAACCATTGCTCTAACTATTCTTACAAATCTACTTTTCCCTTTTACCTTCATAAACTCTCCAAATTCTTCTTAAGACTCAAGGTAAGCAAAAGACAGAGAAACTTATAGGGCACTTTTATTATCTGTGTTGATACAACCTCTGAGCAAAGAACTAACTGACTGATGAGAATGGAGGGAAAAAAGAGGAAAAGAGAGAGAAGAGATAATATCTCAAAATATTATCCAGCACACATGTAAAGCACTTGGCATAGTACCTGCCCTAAGTAGCAGTCAACAAGGCCAGTATCACCAACATTATCTTTATCTTCATCACAATTATTATTATTGTTTTGTCCATGTTTCTAAATTTTTTAAAGATCTTTGTTTATTTCTGGTTACTTGGGTTCTTTGATGCTGCATGTGGGCTTTCTTGGTACTCTGTTGTGGTATTCCCATTGCAGTGGCTTTTCTTACTGTGAAGCATGGGAGCTAGGGCATATGGGCTCAGCAGTTGAGGCTCATGGGTTCTGGAGCACAGGGGCTTCAGGATTGGCAGCTGGCTTAGAGGCAACTCTAAGCCAGAGGCAATGCGGGCTCTTGCTTCCCTGGTGGCTCAGTGGTAAAGAATCTACCTGCCAACGCAGGAAACACTGGTTCAATTCTTGTGTTGGGAAGGTCCCTTGGAGAAGGAAATGGCAACACACTATAATATTCTTGTCTGGGAAATCCCATGGACAGAGAAGCCCAGTGGGGATGGGTTGCATAAGAGTCAGACACGACTTATCGACTAAACACAATAATGTGGGATCTTAGTTCCCCATCAGGGAACCCTCTTACCCTGCTTTTGAAGGCAGATTCTTAACCGCTGGACTACCTGGAAAGTCCCCTCTAATGGTATTTATATGCCAATGAATCTTATATTTCCACTGTCTTGAGACAATGTATCCTAGAGTTTTAAATTCAGACCTTTCCATTTCCTTATGATTAAAAATACTGTCACCTCCTCAGACAGTGACACTTGTAAATAGGTCACACTTGAGGAAATGTTTCCTCTTTTATCAACCTGGGGAGGGTTTAGGTTTTGAAATTACTATTTCTCTGAAGACCTTATATATATATATAGATAGATACAGATATAGACACACGTTTTATTGAAGTGTACTTAACTGACAATGCTTTACTATTTATTTTCAGTTGTATCTCTGAAGGTTTTTTAAATCAGGGGATATGCTTAAGCAGAAAGACTGAACTAAACATAACGAAAACCAGAAAGCAGCACTGTTACTGAGTCCAAGCTTGCTCTGCTCGCTATACAACAGGCCAATGAATCCGAGGGATGAGGTGTTGAGGCAGGGAAAAATGCCTTTATTTGGAAAGCTGGCTGACCGAGGAGACAGTGGACTAATGTCTCAAAGTAACGATCTTCCGGGGGCCTGGGTGCCAGGTTCTTTTATAGAGTCAGAGAGAGAAGCAACGAGAAACTAAAGTCAAACTGCAGAATAGAGAGGAAGAGGGTGAGGAAGTAAAGCAACAAGGGTCTTCAGTCTTGCAAAACATCTCAGGGAAGGGTCAGGCTTTGGAAGACATGTGTTAATCTCTTCTGTTCATAGGTGGGCAGTTCAGTTCAGTTCAGTCACTCAGTCTTGTCTGACTCTTTGCAAAGCCATGGACTGCAGCATGCCAGGCTTCCATGTCCATCACCAGCTCCTGAAGCCTGCTCGAACTCATGTCCTTCAAGTCGATCCTCTGTTGTCCCCTTCTCCTTCCACCTTCAATCTTTCCCAGCATCAGGATGTTTTCAGCTCTTTGCATTAGCTGGCTAAAGTACTGGAGTTTCAGCCTCAGCATCAGTCCTTCCAAAGAATATTCAGGACTGATTTCCTTTAGGATGGACTGGTTGGATCTCCTTGCAACTCTCAAGAATCTTCCCCAACATCACAGTTCAAAAGCATCAATTCTTGTCTTGTCTCAAAAGCATCAACTCTTATCTTTTAGCTTTTCTTTTCAACAACTACTTTCCCCCCACTTCTCTTTTTTATACGTACCCCTAGACTTGGTAAAACCATAAAGAGTTCTGCTTCAAAGATTATTGTAGAACCAGTGCTAAGCAGGACAGTGGTTACATGCAAAACAATTTTGAGTATCAAAGTCATGGACAAAAACGCTACTCAATACTGAAAGAAAATAGAATGTGTGTTCTTTCTATAAACTGAACACTGTTTTTAGCTTTAGGAAAAATGTCTTCACTTGCTTCCATCATATATCTCCTTCTTGGCCATGGTCAATGAAAATCTACCACTAACTTGATATAAAAAATTAAAAGGTGATCCCTAGACTTCATTCTCTCATTTTAAAATTTCAAAATACTAGTGGACTAAAGAGCTGTTTTTTTTTTTTCACTCTCATTTAGCAAAATACATCATAATGGGTTCTCACAGAAAGGACTGGTATGTGACCACCAAACCCCACATCTCAGTGCTAAATAAATATAAACACACTAGAGAATATAGGAATATTTACTAAATCACTTCTCTTTAATTGTTGCCCCTGCTAGGGTAGAACTTCTCAATTTTAGGGTGCTGAAAAGTCATCTAGGGTGTTTAATAAACTATAGATTCCTAGACTCCATATTTAGAGGTTATGATTTGGTAGGTCTCAAGTAGAATCCAGGAATCTCTCAATTACTAAATATCTTAACTGATTCTGATTCAGGTAATCAGAAATACTATCCTGGGATTTTTACTACTGACTTGAAAGCTAAACATTCTTATCAGTTCTATTCTTGGCCAATTATTTTCAAATTTTTTAGTTTCTCCATTTTTCAAAACTGAGGTGATCAGGCTGATCAATCTGATTCCTTGGGATAGGTAAAGTTGAACATAAATATGTTGACATTTATTCCAGAAGACAGAAACCAATATGTTGAACAAAAAGAACTGCCTGCTTTAAATGAATGAGTGATTAAAACAACAAAATACAAATAAAAAGCTAAAATCAAAACTGAGTATGGAGAAAGGAATGGAAGGAGGGTGTGTAAACTTTATGCAGGTAAACCAGAATCATCTCTCTCTATCAGGTAGTTAGAATAAGAAAAAGGAGTCCAGAATGGCGCTGGCTAAAAGACAAGGAAGGGAAAAGCCCATGAAAATAAAATAAAGGAAGGTCCAAGGACTGGAGTCAGGACCTTAGAGAAAACAAACAGCACTCCTGGCTAGCCCAATTTACATAGGGCAGGCTCAGGGGGAGGAGAAAAAAACATATAAAAAGAGGGGCCAAAATTGGGCCAGGGGGCCTCCCTTCTCTTCAAGTCTTTTGGTTTGGCATGCCCTCACGCCTCGAGGATGTCTTTTCCTTTACTTTCTAAATAAAACTGAGCTGTAACACGGACCTATAACACTGGTCCATTAGAGGGCTGTAACGCTGGTCTGTTGCTTCAAAATTTGTTGCGACTAGACAGAACTGAGGAAACTACAAACTCCCCCAACACTGTGATAAAGGTTCTCAATCCTAATCCATAATATCCTCATACTGCAGAGAGCTGTCACAGAGCACACTTGCTTATGAGGCAAATTTTTCTTTCATCTGTTAGCCTGTCCAGCCTACCGGGGTGTGTCAAGCCTGATAATTTCTGAACGAGAAATATAAGCCACCAACATCAGAAACTAAGTCCTGATAAACATGTAACTTCAATTTACATTAATCATAAAATTCTCCTACAAAGAACCTATCCTAAGGAAAAATCTAAAATATAATATATATATATACACACACACATATTATAAACAAAACATTTGGGCTAGTGGTTATTTCTGCAGGGAAAAAAGAGAAGATGATGCAACTGAAGAGAAGCATACAGACAGGCTTCTAAGTTACAGGTAATGTTTTATTTCTTAAGTTGTAAGTGGATACTCAGCTGTTCATTTTATTATTAACCTTTACCTGTTCATATATGCTTTATGTAAACTTTTATATAAATCACCTGAAATTTTTAAAATTATACTAAAAAGTTGTGTCTTAAATTGTAGTCATTTCAGAGTTATTCATAATAACAAGCAGTCTATTTGTTGGAATGTTTAAAGTGAACATTGGTTCAGCCATACACTGAATGGAAAGTCATTCAATTATTTTAAATATGGTTATGTAGCACTATGGGCAAAAGAAAGCTTATGATAAGTTACCAAAAATTATGTGACAAATCTTTTAACTGTTAAGTTTTAATAACACGGTTGTTACAACCAAGTGAAACAGTTCAAAACATAGGAATGTATGCTACTGTGATATCATGATTATTTTCAGCAAAAAAATAATAAGCACTTTCCCCCTTGCTTTTTCTAATTATCTTTAGTGTCATTATGTTGTTTTTAATAATTAAACTTTCTATTACAACAACAACAAAAATTCCCCCCAAATCATTTTTTGGTTCCACTATAAATCAACATGACCAGAAATTGCACTGGCTTCTAAGATTGTATACAGGTGAAAATTTTCACGAAAAAGCAATAAAAAGTCAGAAAATAATATCTTTCCCTTAGATGCTTCTCAGGAGCCTCTCAGACTCTACACCTCAAAGGCAAATGCCTTGTGCTAAGATTCAATTGTTTGCCAACTGCTGAGTTTCCCCTCCTTTTGGTTCCTATCATTGGCCAGCTTGCCTTTCCGTCACCAACGACCTCCAGTATCTTAGTGACACACACCTCAAGGCAAGAAGCTGACTAATCCTAATGCTGGGGCGGCAACCTTTCACATAGTGCCCATTGCTACTCATTGCACAATATATTTGACCAGGAATGATAAACGCCATGGTTTACATTCGACTCCAGTCACCCTGTCAGTACCACGTGCTTAAGTGGGTAAATATCACCCCTGCCTTTAGAAAGTCGCTGACATTATGTTTCAGGCTCCCTAATGTCGTGTAACATGAGAGTGGGGAGCAGGGCAGAATCTATGAGGAAGAATTGGAAGCAGATGAGGATATTAATCAACTTGGGCCTTATTTATGAAAGAAATGAAAAGCTGAACACATAATGAGTTGTAGCTACAAATAAACTTATTTTCAAGATTTAGAATTTAAGAACTTGAACGGGTAAATGAATTAACCCTCTTAACATGTTTCTATTAGTCCATGATAAGAAGTAAATCTCTCTAGGAGGCAGGAACATTTTTTCAGTTGACCAAAATAAGCCAAATAGGGAAAAGCAATTGTCCTACTGTCTAAAATTCTGTCATAATTTGATCACTTTTACAATATAGAATGTGTTTGACTGAAGAAACCCTTATAAAAAGAAGGTTCTGTGGTTTGTTTCTTGAGATAGCAATTACCTCTTAAAAAAACCCTATTGCCATTCCCAGCTGTCTCAAGTGGGTAAAGAATATGCCCACAATGCAGGAAACACCAGAGATGTGGGTTCAATAGGGGTTAATTCCTGGGTCGGGAAGATCCCCTGGAGGAGGGCATGGCAACCCACTCCAGTATTCTTCCCTGGAAAAGTCCCATGGACAAAGGAGCCTGGCAGGCTATAGTCCATAGTTCACAACGAGTCAGATACAACTGAAGTGACTGAGCACACAGCACACAGCCACTCTCAGGTGAGGGGGGAAGACGGGGGATAAAAACCCAAGTGAGAGGAGAATAAGGGTTTCAATTGTGATTTGCTCTAAAAATAAATATTATCCTCCCTAGATCATTACGTCTGTGGGAATATGCAGCACATACAGTTCGGTCCATTTACTGAGGCTAGATTAGTTATTCTTAGTCTTCTATCTCCCCTATGTACATAGTGTGGCAGTAACACTAACATAAAAGCCACATGCAAATTTTGTTTGCTAACAAGATTCCAGACCACTAAAGAAAGGACATGGGGTTCTTTAGCTAAAGAAAAGAAGGAATAGCAAAAATACTTTTTTTTTTCCATTGGCTACAAGGAATGTGCTTTGAAATTGGGTAATAGAGAAAGGCAAAAGCTAGCTTCCCTTTGATAAGGTAGAATCATATAGAAAGTTACTCAGTGGTTAGCAAGATTACATTCTAATCAATCTGGCTACATCTCCTCAAGACTGAGGATAAAGGAAGGTCCTTAGAATAAGTATCTTTGTATAATAGGTCTAAATCATACTAAGACACACTAACCAGATTATCTACTTTGACTTGCTCTTTCATTAATATTCAGAAATCACCATGGTTGGAACCTCATTAACTGACAAAACTTAAGCGTGGAAGGTGTTTCAAACTTGGACTTGTTTCCAAAAGGAGCGAAAGGCAAAACTCACCTTCTGCTTGATGAATCACCAATAACTACCCTACTGTTCTGGGTATAATTGGTGCTCCTGCTAAAATTCAATCCTTAAATATCTGTGATGAAGAATTTCACCTGTGGCCCCTAGATACACAGGAATTATTTTAAATCTCATTTTACCACAGTTATTATTTTTCAGTGGGGGCAAAAAAAAAAAGACCAGAATAGATTTTATGGGTTATACTCCAAATGGTGGTGATGCTAGCCCCGGCTTGTTATGTCCAAGGGGAATATGATTATTTTCTCCCCTAAAAACAAAACAAAACAAACTGATAGGAAGAACAGACCTCAGGAAACAGGAGACTAAGAAAACATATTCAATCTACTCTCAAGACTTGGGCTTCCCAGGCGGTGCTAGTGGTAAAGAACCCACCTGCCAAAGCAGGTGACGTCAGAGACGTGAGTTCAATCCCTGGGGTGGGAAGATTCCCTGAAGGAGGGCATGGCAACCCACACTAGTATTCATGCCTAGAGAATCCCATGGACAGAGGAGTCTGGCGGGATGCAGTCCACAGGGGTGGAAAGAGTCAGACAGTACTGAAGTAAGTTAGCATGCACTGAAGACTCAGATATAATCTGTCCCCCTTCCCTCACTCGCCCGTCAAATTCACTTCAAATAGCTCAGAGTTAGGGTTATACTGGGTTATGCCTGGATTTTTGAAACGAAGTTAGCTGAGGAATAGGTATTCACTATATTGGGGAGTATTCATTATTTGTATTTTGTTTTTTGTATAGGAAGCTATTTGCAAATTGAAGGATTTTATGTTTTTTACAAAGCATATTGCAAATAGCAATTGATCATCTGAAGCAGTTTTCATAATTTATTTATTCTCACTCATTTTCTCCCTCCTGTTGGAATACTAGCCTATAATGTTATTATGAAGGTTTTGAACTCCTTTCTGTTCATTAGGTACTAGACTAGAATTCCAAGAGAACTTCTGTCATCTGTCGTAGGACCTATAGTAGGGAGAATGGTACATTTAAAGTCAGCAGTCAAATATGGCCAAATGCTATTCTCTCTGCTTTCAAGTTAAGGGAATCAAAGCCTTGATAAAGAATAAATGGTTTAATCCAGATTACAAAATCAATCAATGGACTAAAAACCATTAGCAGATGCTAAGACTCTTGATTCAAAACTCAGTCTTTCCACTAAACCACATTACTTTAGATAATTACAGTGTAAAAAACTATTGAAATGGGAAAATATCTGAGGGGAGTAGCATATGTAAACTGAATATTTTGAAAAGAATTTAATAAGAGTCTAAAATAAGCCAATACATGATGTACAAAGCACTAGTAAAGGTAAATACACAGGTAAACAAAAAGATAGTATAAATGTTATTTTTGTTTGTAATTCATTCTTGCATCTGATTTAAGAGACAACTGCATAAAGTACTGATTATAAAAATGAGTTGATGGGTATATGATGTATAAAGATGTAATTGTATGTCAATAATAGCACATTGGAGAAGGGAGGAAATAGCTACATGGAATAAAATTTTTGTATACTATTGAAATTCAGTTGCTATTAATCCAAGCTTGATTATTTTTATATTAAGATGTTAACTCTAATCTCTAGCATAACCACTAAGAAAACAACTCAAAAACATACAGAAAAAGATACAACAAAGGAACTGAAATGATATACTAGAAAATAACTATTTAACAAAAGAGAAAGCAATAATGGAGAAATATACATAAAACACAGAAAACAAGTAACAAAATGGCCAATGTAAAAACTATGCTATCAACAATTACCTTAATTGTAAATAGACTAAACACTCCACTCAAGAAGCATACATTTGCAGAATGGATTAAAAAAATTTCAACTATATCCTGTCTGAAAAAAGACAAGCTAGATTTTCCAGGCAAGAGTGCTGGAATGGATTGCCATTTCCTTCTCCAGGGGATCTTCCTGATCCAGGAATTGAACCCAGGTCTCCCACATTGCAGGCAGACACTTTACCGTCTGAGCCACCAGGGAAGCCCCAGATTCAAATACAAACATATTGCCCCGAAAAGAATGGGAAAATATACACCATATAAACAATAACCCAAAGGGAGCTGGAGCGGCTATACTAACATCAGACAAAAGAGATTTTAAGGGAATCCCCTGGCATCCAGTGGTTAAGACTGCTTTCATTGCCTACAGCCTGGATTCGATCCCTGGTCAGGGAACTAAGATCCCATAACTCGAGTGCCCCCCTCCAAAAATGATTTTAAGACAAAAATTGTTACTAGAGGCAAAAAGGCAAAGAAGGATATAGTTTAACATTAAAATGGTCAGTCTGTCAGGAAGACATAACTTAATATATATGCACCTAACAGCAGATCCCCAAAATACATGAAGTAAAAACTAATAAAACTGATGGGAGACACAGACAATTCAACAATAATACTTGAAGACTTCACTTTCAATGATGACTAGAACAACCAAACAACTGATTAATAAGGAAACAGAAGACTTGAAAAATACTATTAAAAAAATACTACAAACCAACTAGACCGAAGGATATTCACTCAACAAAAACAGAATATACATAGAAACATCTTCATGACTTAAAATAAGTACAAAACATGTACACTGAAAGCTATAAAATGTTACTGAAAGATTAAAGATGAACTAAATAAATGAAAGATATTTCATGTTTATGAGTTGGAAAATGTTATTAAAATGGCAATACTTCTCAAATTGATGTACATATTCAGCATACTCTCTATCAAAATCAGAATTTGGTTTTCTTTTTAATTAATTTTTTTTTTTTTTAATTTGTGGCCACACTGCATGGCTTGCAGGATCTTATTTTCCTGAGCAGGGATCCAATCCAGGACCCCAGCAGTGGAAGCTCAGCAGCCTAACCACTGGACCACCAAGGAATTCCCATCAGACCTTGTTGAGACATTGAAGCAATCTAAATGTCCATTGACAGATGAATGGATAAAGATGTGGTTCATAGGTACAATGGAATATAACTCAGGCGTAGAAAAGAATGAAATAATGTCATTTGCAAAAATATAGACAGACCTAGAGATTATCATACTAAGTAAGACGGAAAGACAAATATAATATGATATCATATACATATGGAATAGAAATAATGCTACAAAAAAACTTAGCTATAAAACAGAAATAAAGACACTGACGTAGAAAACAAACTTATGGTTACCAAAGAGGAAGGTTCAGTTCAGTCGCTCAGTCATGTCCAACTCTTTGCGACCCCATGAACTGCAGGATGCCAGGCCTCCCTGTCCATCACCAACTCCCGGAGTCCACCCAAGCCTGTGTCCATTGAGTCGGCAATGCCATCCAACCATCTCATCTTCTGTTGTCCCCTTCTCCTCCTGCCCTCAATCTTTCCCAGCAACAGGGTCTTTTCAAATGAGTCAGCTCTTCGCATCAGGTGGCCAAAGGATTGGAGTTTCAGCTTCAACATCAGTCCTTCCAATGAACACCCAGGACTGATCTCCTATAGGATGGACTGGTTGGATCTCCTTGCACTCCAAGGGACTCTCAAGTCTTCTCCAACACCACAGTTCAAAGGCATCAATTCTTCTGCACTCAGCTTTCTTTAAAGTCCAACTATCACATCCATCACGACTACTGGAAAAACTATAGCCTTGACTAGACGGACCTTTGTTGACAAAGTAATGTCTCTGCTTTTTAATATGCTGTCTAGGTTGGTCATAACTTTCCTTCCAAGGAGTAAGTGTATTTTAATTTCATGGCTGCAATCACCATCTTCAGTAATTTTTGGAGCCCAAAACAATAAAGTCAGTCACTGTTTCCACTGTTTCCCCATATTTGCCATGAAGTGATGGGACCAGATGCCATGATCTTAGTTTTCTGAATGTTGAGCTTTAGGCCAACTTTTTTACTCTCCTCTTTCAATTTCATCAAGAAGCTCTTTAGTTCTTCTTCACTTTCTGCCATAAGGGTGGTATCATCTGCATATTTGAGGTTATTGATATTTCTCCCGGCAATCTTGATTCCAGCTTGTGCCTCCTCCAGCCCAGTGTTTCTCATGATGTACTCTGCATAGATAAGCAGGGTGACAATATACAGCCTTGACGTACTCCTTTTCCTATTTGGAACCAGTCTGTTGTTCCATGTCCAGTTCTAACTGTTGCTTCCTGACCTGCATACAGGTTTCTCAAGAGGCATGTCAGGTGGTCTGGTATTCCCATCCCTTTCAGAATTTTCCACAGTTTATTGTGATCCACACAGTCAAAGGCTTTGGCATAGTCAATAAAGCAGAAATAGATGTTTTTCTGGAACTCTCTTGCTTTTTTGATGATCCAGTGGATGTTGGCAATGTGATCTCTGGTTCCTCTGCCCTTTCTAAAACCAGCTTAAACATTTGGAAGTTCATGGTTCAGGTATTGCTGAAGCCTGGCTTGGAGAATTTTGAGCATGACTTTACTAGCATGTGAGATGAGTGCAATTGTGCAGTAGTTTGAGCATTCTTTGGCATTGCCTTTCTTTGGGATTGGAATGTGGGGAGAGATAAATTGGGATTGATATACACATGCTACTAAATATTAAATATATAACTCATAAGGACCTGTACAGTACAGGGAACTCTACTCAATATACTGTAATAACCTATATGGGAAAAGAATCTAAAAAAGAGTGGTTATAGTCATATGTATAACTCAATCACTTTGCTGTACTAGGACAAACTTGTAAACTAGCACAACATTGTATATCAACTACACTTCAGTAAAATTTTAAAAATAAATAGAAGTCTGACACCCATCTGGAAAAAAGTGAAAGGTCAGATACCAATGTAAAAACAAAAAAATCAAAGTCTGTTTTTTTGAAATTGACAAATTAATGTTAAAATTTATATGGAAATGCAAACAACCCAGAATAGCCAAAATGATCTTGAAACAGAAGAACAAGGTTGCAGAGTTCATATTTCATCATTTTAAAACATATTACAAATCTATAGTAATCAACAGAGAGTGGTGCTAGCATAAAGATAGAAATTCAGATCAATGAAACATAATTGAGAATCCAGATAAATCTTTACTCTTATGGTCAGGTGATTCTCAACAAAGCTTCCAAGGCAAGCCATGGGAAAATAATAGTCTTTTCAACAAATAGTGCTAAGATAAGTGGGTATCCATGTGCAAATAAGAATTAATTTGGACTCCTAGATCATAAACTGAAATATACGAGTTTAAACTGTAAAACTCTTAGAAGGAAACATAAATGTAAATCTCCACAATCTTGGATTAAGCAATCATTTCTTAGATTCTGAAAGCACAGGTGACAAAAGAGAAAACAGGTAAACCGAACTTCATAAACATTTTAAACTTTTGTGCTTCAAAAACACCATCAAGAAACTGAAAAGGCAATACACAGGATGGGAGAGTGTATTTGCAAACTGTATCTCTGACAGGGGACCCATATCCAGAATATATAAAGAACTCTTACAACTCAACAATGAAAAGACAAATAACCAAATCTTAAAATGCATGAAGAATCTGAACAGACTTTATCCAATAAGCACATAAAAAAAATGCTCAACACCATTAGTCATTAGGAAAATGCAAATCAAAATCACAAGATACTACTCAAACCCACTAGGATGGCTATATTTAAATAGATACTTCAGGCTGAAATGGACATTTTCCAGTATTCACCAAAATGACACAAAGGGAAAGAGGAGAAGCACCTGCTCTATGTTCTCTAGGCCTTTTAGAAAACATGTTGCTATTCCTTTGGCCACATACATGCAAATCTACAAAGAAGGTGATACTGTAAACCTGAAGGGAACAGACACTATTCATAGAGGAATTCCCCACAAATGTTACCAAGGCAAAACTGAAGCATCTACAATATTACCTACCCAGCAGGCTGCTGGCACTGTTGTAAATAAACTGGTTAAGGGCGATTCTTGCCAAGAGAACTAACGTACATATTGGATGTATTAAACACTCTTAAGAGCTGAGACACCTTCCTGAAACATGCGAAGGAAAATGATAAGAAAAAGAAGGAAGCCAAAAAGAAAGGTAGTTGGAGTCAACTAAAGCACCAGCTTGATTCAGCCAGGGAAGCACACTTTGTAAAAACCAATGGAAAGGAGTCTGAACTGCTGAAATCCATTCCCTACGAATTTATGGTATGAAAGGTATAAGAAAAATGAACAAAGGGCCTCTGGACTGTTCCTTTAAAATGATTAATTGTTTATTCACTATATTTCAATAAAGCTACTATCAAAAGTATATATATATATACACACATACACATAATGTATACACATATGTATAAACTATATATTTAAATAGGCATATGATATATACGATGTACACATCAGAAAATTGAATATAAACTGAAAGGAAATAATAAAAAAACCTTAAAATCCTGAAAAGATTTCAAAGAAAATGAATATCAATAATGATATTCAAAGAAAAACTAGTACAGATAACATTTCCTTGAAAGCTTGGTGTTTAATTTCCTTGGTCAAGAAACTCTTTGCCTTAATCTCTAGATTACCTCAGCATATATGCACATTCTCACATCAATAATACATATATACAGTCTGCTGGAGAAGGCAATGGCATCCCACTCCAGTACTCTTGCCTGGAAAATCCCATGGACGGAGGAGCCTGGTGGGCTGCAGTCCATGGGGTCGCAGAGAGTCAGACGCGACTGAGTGGCTTCACTTTCACTTTTCACTTTCATGCACTGGAGAAGGAAATGGCAACCTACTCCAGTGTTCTTGCCTGGAGAATCCCAGGGACGGGGGAGCCTGGTGGGCTGCCGTCTATGGGGTCTCACAGAGTCAGACACGACTGAAGCAACTTAGGAGCAGCAGCATACAGTCTGCAGGTATTATCAAGCCATTGGCATTTACCTAGTAAATCAAACATTATTTCCTGGGCTCCAAGTTTATATTAAATTCTGATTTACCTTCCTAGGTGTTATAGACAAGGATTCAGATAGGCTGTGGCAAATGACCTTAAGGGAAGTAATTTTGTCTCTGAATGACCTAGACAGATTCTTCTGCTAAGCAGCTTTACTTGAATAACTGCTCACCTCTAACTCTACTATGGCAGACATTGATCTCTGAGAGTATAAGTTTAATCCTTAAGGCTGAAGGAAACCAGCTAGTTTTCTCAGCTCAGATAATCAACTGGCCCTCAGGCATCTTTAGTTAGCTGATAAAAGGGATAAAAAGGACTCCTTGAACAACACATGAGATGAGATGGTACTGGGTAGATGAATTTTGGACTTTGATGATGTAAGAAGTGCAATAAAAGGGCTTAAGACTTGTTTAATGTCATTAACTTCATATTGCTTAACATGGTCATAATATATATATGCAATATATGATTTTAATATATAAAATATTCATAACATATACATTTATAATACATGTTACATATATATTATAAATATATATTTATATTTAGAAAAAAGTCATGTAAATATTATCAAAATCCTAATAATAACCTCAAGGTGGCAGGTGATTATTACTAATTTTCTTTTCATTCTATTGGACTTTCTCAACTTTTTAACTGTATATATTTATTACATTAAAAAATTTTTTTAATTGCCAAAGTGATTGTAAAAGAAATTTAAACACTAAAAAGATATATAAAATGAAAATCAAAGTGCTCTCCTTTATTCTTCTGACTCTTTTCAGAGGAAATCATTTAATAGATTGATGTATCTTTTAAATTCTCCTTTTATGCTTATTCATACTATAAAGAGTTTTTAAATGGGATCTTAATGTGTTTATGATTCTGCAACTTTCTAGTTTTAAATATTTGTCATTTTTAAGTCAATCTTTGAAACACTGGCACAGATTAAGTGAATTTGTGCAGATTTCTTCATGTTGCCGTTGATGGGACATATAGGCTGTTTCCAATAGTCAGTAACCTTAAAAGCACTGCAATAAACGCCCTCGCATATTTATTCTTCTATACTCATGCTATAATTTCTATATGCTTGATTCCTCAAGATGTATTTTTATTATGGTGTGTGTGTGTATGTGTGTGTGTGTGCTGAGGGGATCATGAAATCCGGATATATAGAGCTTCTGCAGCCAGGCTTTCTGGATTCAAAACCCATCTTTGTTGTTTGCCAACTGTGTAACCTTACACAGATCACTTAACTTTCATGGGCTTCCCTTGTGGCTCAGCTGATAAAGAATCTACCTGCAATGTGAGAGACCTGGGTTCAATCCCTGAAATGGGAAAATCTCCTGGAGAAGGGAATGACTACCCACTCCAGTATTCTGGCCTAGAGAATTCCATGGACTGTAGAGCCCGTGGGGTTGCAAAGAGTCGGACACAACTGAGTGACTTTCACTTCACTTTACTTCACTTCACTTTTACAGGACTTCATCTCCCCATGTGTAAAATGGAGACAATAACACTATCTCCCTTGCAGGGTTGTTAGATTAAATAAATTAATAATTAAAAAGCACTTAAAAGGGTACCTGCACATAGTAAGTAATCTGTATGGATGTATGTGTGCTTAGTTGCTCAGTCGTGTCAGATTCTTTGCGACCCCATGGACTGTAGCTAGCCAGGCTTCTCTGTCCATAGGGATTCTCCAGGCAAGACTACTGGAGAGGGCTGCCATGCTCTCCTCCAGGGGATCTTCCCAATCCAGGGGTCGAACCCAGGTCTTCTGCATTGCAGGCAGATTCTTTACTGTCTGAGCCACCAGAGAAGCCCAAGCTCTGTATAAGCATTCTTAAGTGAATTTTAAAAATACCTGTCCCTTTCATTATCCCCTATAATGTAACCTCTTTAATTTATTATATAACAAAAATGTATAAGAATACACTTACTCAAATTATTTTGAGTTTTAAAAAGCTTAAGTAGTGGACATCCCTGGTGGTTAAGACTCAGCGCTCCCAATGCAGGAGGCCCAGGTTCCATCCCTGGTCAGGGAACTAGATCCCACATGCTACAACTAAAGATCCCAGGCAGCCAAATAAATAAACAAATAAATATGTTTAAAAAGCTTAAGTAAATAACTATAGCGAGCTCTCCATTGGCAATAGGTTAAATGATGCTATAACTTAAAAATTAAGAAATATTTCTGTAAGATTACCTCAAAATGCCATTATTGCTTCCTTTAACCTCTCACACCTCCCAGATAGTTTTTAAAAATCATTTTTATTAGGGATTTTCAAATACACACAAAACTACAGACACTAATATAATGAATCCCCACTTATTACCCAGATTCAATAGTTATCCTCAGTTCAGTTCAGTCACTCAGTTGTGTCCAACTCTTTGCGACCCCATGAACCATAGCATGCCAGGCCTCCCTGTCCATCACCAGCTCCGGAGTTCACCTAAAGCCATGTCCATTGAGTCGGTGATGCCATTCAATCATCTCATCTTCTGTCGTCCCCTTCTCCTCCTGCCCTCAATCTTTCCCAGCAACAGGGTTTTTTCAAATGAGTCAGCTCTTCGCATCAGGTGGCCAAAGAACTGGAGTTTCAGCTTCAACATCAGTCCTTCCAATGAACACCCAGCACTGATCTCCTATAGGATGGACTGGTTGGATCTCCTTGCACTCCAAGAGACTCTCAAGTCTTCTCCAACACCATGGTTCAAAAGCGTCAATTCTTCTGCACTCAGCTTTCTTTAAAGTCCAACTCTCACACCCATGCACGACTACTAGAAAAACTATAGCCTTGACTAGACGGACCTTTGTTGAGAAAGTAATGTCTATGCTTTTAATATGCTGTCTAGGTTGGTCATAACTTTCCTTCCAAGGAGTAAGTGTATTTTAATTTCATGGCTGCAATCACCATCTTCAGTGATTTTGGAGCCCCCCAAAATAAAGTCAGTCACTGTTTCCACTGTTTCCCCATCTATTTGCCATGAAGTGATGGGACCAGATGCCATGATCTTAGTTTTCTGAATGTTGAGCTTTAAGCCAACTTTTTCACTCTCCTCTTTCACTTTCATCAAGAGGCTTTTTAGTTCTTCACTTTCTGCCATAAGGGTGGTATCATCTGCATATCTGAGGTTATTGACATGATTCCAGCTTGTGCTTCCTCCAGCCCAGCATTTATCATGATGTACTCTGCATAGAAGTTAAATAAGCAGGGTGAAAATATACAGCCTTGACGTACTCCTTTTCCTATTTGGAACCAGTCTGTTGTTCCATGTCCTGTTCTAACTCTTGCTTCCTGACCTGCATATAGGTTTCTCAAGAGGCAGGTCAAGTGGTCTGGTATTCCCATCTCTTCCAGAATTTTCCACCAGTTTCTTGTGATCCACACAGTCAAAGGCTTTGGCATAGTCAATAAAGCAGAAATAGACGTTTTTCTAGAACTCTCTTGCTTTTTCGATGATCCAGTGGATGTTGGCAATTTGATCTCTAGTCACTCCACCTTTTCTAAAACCAGCTTGAAGATCAGGACGTTCACGGTTCACATACTGCTGAAGCCTGGCTTGGAGAATTTTGAGCATTACTTTATTAGCGTGTGACATGAGCGCCATTGTGCAGTAGTTATCCTCAATGCATGGCCAATTATGTTTCATCTTAACTCCACCCACTATTCTCTCAAACAATTTTGCAGCAAATCCTAATTATCATATCATTTCATCTGTAAATATTTTAGTATGCTTCTCTAAGCAATATGACTGTCTTTTTTTTTTAGGAAATATAACCATTATATCATTATCATACACTAAAGACAATTAACAATAATCCCTTAATAGCAAAATATACAGGAGAAACTGTAAATTTATACAATCATTATATGTTTTTTTCCTAATACACTTTTAAAAATATGTAATAAAATAGAGTTATTTACAGAACTTAGGTTCTCGAAAGTTTTCTATGAGCTAATTTTTTCTATGAACTAAATCAGATCCTACTTTTCCTTTAAGTGATAAAGTACTTATTATGCACATGAGTAGGCTAATGAAGAGTTAACAGCTTTTTTTTTTTTTAGCCTTGGAGCAAGAACACCTACTAGCAACATAAAACACAACTTTTACAACTATTATTTGTTTTTTGTCTATACTATCAAGGGACATATGATGGATACAGTGAATTTGTAAAAAAGCGTCAAAATTCTAGAATTTATTTTTAAATATATCATTTTTGAAACCTTTAGAATAGAAGAATGATTCCTAGAAGACAGCATTAGTAAGAATTAGTTATCTCAAGCTAAACTTACTATCTTGTTCTTTTAACTTTCAATTTTGAAATAAGTTTCAGTTCAGTTCAGTTCAGTCTCTCAGTCATGTCCAACTCTTTGCGACCCCATGAATCGCAGCATGCCAGTCATCTCTGTCCATCACCAACTCCCGGAGTTCACTCAAACTCACGTCCGTCGGGTTGGTGATGCCATCCAGCCATCTCATCCTTTGTTTAGACACACACAAAAAAAGAGAGTTCCTACATATATGGAGTTACCCATGTTCCCAAAATGTTACTAGGATGCATAGTTGAAATAAGTGAGTTTCAAGAAGGCAACTGACAATATTTCCTCCAAAATTTTGGATATAAATATGTTCATTTTGTATTATAAGACTCAATTTTGGTTTTCATTTTCTTAGCATTGTGACTTTTTAAACAAAAGAACATTAAAATTCCTATCATCAAGGAAGAAGTAAGCAGGTCAGGTTATAAATACTGTTAGGTAAAGCTGTTACCTGAACAACTACACCATGAGAATGTTATTTAATGGATAAATAACTGCTTGGTAAAAGGTTTATCATTCATCAGAGGCTTTGTTTCGGCCATATTCTGTCCAACACCTTTATCTAATTGACTACTAACAAAGAATTTGGGGGGACGGCTGATACCTTTCACTACCCAGACAGGATTCAAAGAGATTGCCATAGGATGCAGCATTGACCCAGAACCAACAAGACAAAATTTAATAAGTCTAAATATTAAGGAAAAAAATATCAACTGCTAAATTAAAAGACTGAAGGAAAGTTGGCTTGGCAGTTCAGGGAGCAAGAAGTAAGGACTTTAGTTCAGCAAAGTCTGTATGATGTGAGTGTCACTCTCTGAACCCAATGCAATGGATGATGGCATTCCTCTGTCCAGGTCTGACCACCTTTAAAACACATTTTCAGGCTTAGGAGTTCTTAGTTAAAGTATGCCAGAAGACATCAGAACATGACCAAGGAGGGTAAAGCCATTGCAGGAACTAGACTTATTTTGCCGGGAGAAGAAAGGGTATGGGAATCATGACTGTTGTCTTTGTTTGGTGACATGTCCTATGGAAGAGGGAGCAGACCTAGGATGCCACACCAGAGAGCTGAACTAATAATGTAATATTATTAATAGCAGGCACTTTTGAGTGTTTATTTAATATGTGGTAGGCATTTATATGCTTTATCTTGTTTAATATAATTATTCTACGTGGGGTTAGTTTCTATTATCATCTTAATCTTATACATTAGGAAAACAAAGCTCAGAGAGGCCAAGGCAACATACACAACAAGTCAAAGTAGCTGATGTCTATAGTGAATTAATATTTGTAATACATTTAGAAGGGTGTTAGGACATGATAAGTACCTAATAAAATCTAGCTGCAAGAATAATAAGTATTATACTAATTATATTTAAATATTATTGTTGTTGTATTGACTTAGGCCAGTGGTTCTCAGCCTTGAGCCTTGGCTATTCAACTGAATCACTTCAAAAAATACTGATGTCCAGATTCTATGTTCAGAGACACTGATTGAACTGGCCTGAGAAATGGCCTGAGCATCTGACATTTTAAAGTTCCCCAGGTAAAGAAAACATTCACAAAGACACATCTGACAAATACTATTATTGAAATACACAAAGAACTCTTAAAATTCAACAATAAGATGAAAAATCAGCTTAAAAAATGGGCAACAGATCCGAACAGACACCTCACTGAAGAAGATATACAGGTGACAAATAAGTATATGAAAAGATTAAAAGAAAAGTATATATTTTCATAAGTATATGAAAAAAATATGTTCCATATCACGTCAGTAGGGATTTGCAAATTAAAATAATATACCATTATACATCTGTTAGGATGGTGGGCAAAATCCAAAACACTGACAACAACAAATGCTGAAGGGACTGTGGAGCAATAGCAACTTTTACTGCATATGGAAATGCAAAATGGGGGAAATTCCTTGGCGGTCCAGTGGTTAGGACTCAGTGCTCTTGATCCTCGGTCAGGGAACTAAGAGCCCACAAGATGCGTGGCAGTGTCAAAAAAAAAGCAAATGGTACAGCTACTTTGGAAGACAGTTGAGCAGTTTCTTATAAAAGTAAACATATTCTTGCAGGAGGGAGAAAGAATTAGTTGAAGGTAGTCAAAAGGTACAAATTTCTAGTTATAGGAAAAAATATGTGCCAGGAATGTAATTTATATAATAATGATAATTAACAATGCTGAACATTATAAGTGAAAGTTGCTAACAGATTAAGTCCTAAGAGTTCTTTTTCATCACAAGGAAGAAGTATTTTTTAATCTGTAATGTGTTATCTATATGAGATGATGGATAGGTTCACCAAACCTATTGTGGTAATCATTTCATGACATATGTAAGTCAATTAATTATGTTGTGTTCCTTAAGATTACACAGTGCAGTGTGTTAATTATATCTCAATAAAAATGGAAGAAAAAAAATTCTTACCATACAATCCAGCAACTGTGGTCCTTAGTATTTATCCAAATGAGGTGAACACTTATGTCCATGTAAAAACTTGCACCTGGGTCTTTATAGCAGTACTTTTATCGCCAAAACTTGGAAACATTCAAAATGTTCTTCAGTAGGTGGATGGATAAACTCTGGTACTTCTAGACAACAGAATATTGTTTGGCCCTAAAAACAAGCAAACAAACAAACAAAAAGAGTTATTAAGCCATGAAGAGAACCTTACATGCACATTATTAAATGAAAGAAACCAATATGAAAAGGCTATATATTATATGATTTCAACTATGCAACATTCTGAATAAGGTAAAACAACAGACTCAGTGAAAAGACTAGTGGTTGTTAGGGGCTAGATGAGAGTGGGATGAATAGGTAGAGCACAGGTGATTTTCAGGGCAGTGAAAATATTCTGTATGATATTATAGTGGCGGATATGTCAAGATATGTTTGTCTAAACCCACAGAATATATACAACACTAAAAGTGAACTCTAATGTAAACTATGGAATTTGAGTAATAATGGTTTATGACATACATTCATTGTCAGAAATGTACTAGGTCGTGGAGTACTTTTGACAGCTGTGCATGTATAGGGGCATTTGTAAAACACTTGCATGTATAAAACATTTTTAAGATTTATTTCTTCTCCATAGGAACTGTCTTCCTATTGCCAAAAACTAGACCCTTTCTCTCTCCACTGCTGGAGGATTTTTCCAATCCCCCAGTTAATCTCCTTTTCAAGGTAGTTCCTATTAGCTGTTCTGGTCACTCTCGCCCTATACATCTTTGTAAGACTCTTTCCAGTCAATGTTCTAGTCCAGAACTTGCTACTTTACCTCAGCATAAATTCTGTATCGCACACATTTAAGTCCCTGCTGACTTTTGCTCCTAATTTCTCCATCATTGCTTAACGCTGGTTTTTGCTTGAGGCACAGGTCCTCTTTCCTTTGTTTTACAACTGATCAGGCTTTGCTTTCTTCTTCCTCCTCCCTTGTAGTGTTCACTTTATACCCATTTCTTCGGGGTCCAAATAAACGCCACTTCCTCCTTGAAGATTTTCCTGGCAGCTCCAAGTCACATTCATAGCTCTCAAATAATCATTCTTATGTGCTGTGTAGTTGGGACAAGATAGTGGAATCCTCAACTCTTATCTCTTAATTTGACCTATGAGCAGGAGACCTAGGAACTTTACCTGCTATAGTGGGACATGTATCTATAGACATTCGAGGTGCAAATACGTAATTTACAAAATACTAGTTCTTCAAAGATATGCAGCAGCTCCTCTGCTTAAAGGAACACGCCTCAAATACTAATACGCATTTTTGTTTTTCAAATACAGTGGGTGTAGGAGCATGGTTTACTTATCTCATAAACCAAGGGATTCATTTCTTGATTTAAAAAAAAAAAAGAAAGCTATATCACATTTCCAACTAATTACGTCTCAACTGTCTCCGAGAGCTTCTCATAAGCAGGCATGTTTTGTTTTCAACGCGTGTGAAATAAAACGTTCGAAGGGACTAACTACAGACATACTTAATATCACAACCCATAGGAAAAAGTCGAAAACACACTCGAGGTACTGCTGCTTCCTGGGAACGCCACCGGGCCTGAATTCAAACCTTCTGGAACCTCAGCTCTCTCGTCCGTACAGTGGAGAGGATACTCGACAATATTTACCTCCCAGGGTTGTGGTCAAAGGTTTTCTTTCTGAACTGCCGGGCAGTTTGCCTCCCAGGACCGAAGGGTGGCGCTTTTCTTCCCGCGACGCACTTCCGTGCGCGAGGAGGGGAGACCAGCGAGGAGGAGAAACTCTCGCCGGAGGCCGGGTCCCAGAGGCGGGAGGCCGGGCCAGGACAGGTTGGGCCGCAGCTTCGACGTGCAGCGTTGGGGCTTTCAGCAGGAGCACGCCAAATGTATACACACCGTGCAAAACACGCTGAGCGTGCGTGCACCCGTATGTGCGCGGTGCTCGGAGCGCGCTTGAATTGACAACGAAACGTGAAGGCGCAGAGCGTACGATAGGAAAGCGACAGCTGACGAGGCCGAGGGAGCCGGAGACCTTCTGTAGCGGCGACGAAGCTACCGGTAGCTCCGCGCCCCGGCGCTCTGCGACCCTGCGCCTCGGGCCGACGGGTCTCCACAGCGCCCCACGTGGCGGCCAGCGGGGTGGCAGCCAGCGGAGCCCATTTGCTCCGCCTCCGCGGCGCACTGCTGCCCTCCTCAGCTTCCCCGCCCGGCTCTCCCCAGACCCTCTTCCCTTCCCCCTCCCGGATCGCGATGGACGCGGTCTCCCCCCGCCGCCGCCGCTGGCAGCACGGCGCGGGCCTCTAAGCTGCAGGGCCTCTGGAGCCGCGTGCCGGGGTCGGGACGTGAGCTGGCTGCCGCCGGTCTGGGGAACCTCTGGCTTTCCTGTCAGCAGGTCCCCGCGGAGGAAGGGGAGGGACAAGGCGCGGCTTTTCCTGTGCCGCCAGCCCGGCTCGACCTGCGCGGCCTGCGGCTTCCTGGGAACTCGAGGGCCGCGGCCGGGCCTGGCTCAGCCCGCGGCCTGCTTGGAGCTGGACCGGAGCGGTTTGAGACGACGGCCTGGGTAAGAGCTTGAGGAAAGGGGACGCAGGAGCGCCTTCGGCGGTCGGAAGGGTCAGGCCTGGTTCCGGGATCAGGGATGCCTGGCGGTAGCCCGGGAGCGAGACCCCAGCCCCTGGTGAGGTCGGCGGCCTGCCGCCTACTCACCCGCTTGGCCCCTTTGTTTACCTCCCCCGACTCTGCCCACGGCGGGCCCCGGCTTGTCCGAGCCAGAGCCCATGGCTGGCCCGCCTTGTCCTTGAGAAAGGATCGCCGCCCGACGGGGCCAGGGACGTCCCGCCGGGCCTCGGAGTTCCGGGCGCCGCTCCCGGGAGACCCATCGCCCTGCCTGCTCCGGCCTCCTTCTCTCGAGTAGAGAGGCTCGCAGCTCCACCTCCAAAACTTACCCTCCTCCTCGACACAGGTAGCTAACTTAGCCGGGTTTGGTTCGGGAAAACCGGAGCGCAGTGCCTGCGTTTCCCGGCGCCGGGTCGGCTGGGCCCCGAGTTTTGGGTCACCCTTGCAGATCGCCGCCGTTGGGTGCCCACCGGAACCTGCCGCTGGATTTATGCACCTGCAGCTGGGTTACAAGGGACCCAACGCTGTCCTCTCGTCAGAGTGCTTTTGAGTTTTTGTATTGACTTGCCAGTTGGGGCTGCTTCTCTGTTGTTGGCTGATGTTGTTTTTAACCAACTGCCCCGTTCGGTGAGGATGGGGAAAGAGGACCGCAGATTGGCCTGTGTTCTGATCTGTAACGTGTTAGTCCATTGCACTTACTTGTAGCATTTCTTTTTAAACTTTTAAGAACAGTTGCTGCTACTGCCAAAATTCCTAATCAAATCATAGATAGATCTTGTATATCGTTTGTATTTGGACATCTTGAGGAGAGCAGTAAATTAAATCAGCAGAATTTAAGAAATTGAAGTTAATTTTAGAGACTTGATTTGGAGGGGAATTGGATCAAAGTGCTAAGTTTCCTTAAAATACTGAATCTAATCCTTATCAGAAGATCAGCTTTGGGTGACAGAGGGGGAAAGAAGTTTTCTGGGGGAAAAAAAAGAACCCTTAGTAAGGTGTTGTTTGCCTTTTGGCAAACATGTTCGTGATAGCAATAGTGGGATCCGAAGCTTGTTTGACTGTCTTTGACAAAGACGGCTCTGGTTTCCAGTTTAAGCAGCAGCCTAATCAGCTTATACTCTTGTGCAAAACTGGTTTTATTTAGTACAATGTATGAAGTTAAACCGGAGGAATAAGGAAAGTTGGAAAACTACGGTTAAGTACACTATCCAAACATACTTACAAGTCTTTTCTAATTCCTAGGATACCAAGAAAATCTGGCTCTAGCCGATGTAAAAGAAAAGAAAAAAAATTAAGCCCACGCTGTTCAGTCCTGGACATTTAAAGGAATTTTTGCCTTTGCTTTTTAAATTTAAGCAAAGAAGCCTAAGAAACAATGGCAGATGTGGACCCAGATACTTTGCTGGAATGGCTGCAGATGGGACAAGGAGATGAAAGGGACATGCAACTAATAGCCCTTGAACAGCTATGCATGCTGCTTTTGATGTCTGACAACGTGGATCGTTGTTTTGAAACGTAAGTACAACCCTTCATCATTTTCATTTGGGGATGCTGTAGTGACATGGGCATAACGTGTTTTCAACCATCTGCTGATTTGAGTTTGTATAGAATTTTTCTTTAGTGAGTTTTATTTTTTTAATATAAGTTTATTTTAATTGGAGGCTGATTACTTTACAATATTGTATTGGTTTTGCCGTACATTGACATGAGTCCGCCACAGGTGTACATGTGTTCCCCATCCTGAACCCCCCCCACCTCCCTCCCCATCCCATCCCTCTGGGTCATCCCAGTGCACCAGCCCCGAGCACCCTGTATCATGCATCGAACTTGGACTGGCGATTTGTTTCACATATGATAATATATATGTTTCAATGCCATTCTCCCAAATCATCCCACCCTTGCCCTCTCCCACAGAGTCCAAAAGACTGTTCTATAAATCTGTGTCTCTTTTGCTGTTTCACATACAGGGTTATCGTTTCCATCTTTCTAAATTCCATATATATGCGTTAGTATACTGTATTGGTGTTTTTCTTTTGGCTTACTTCAGTCTGTATAATAGGCTCCAGTTTATTTAGTGAGTTTTAAAACTTATCTTTTGAAAAGCTTCTGTAGTTTTGCATTTACAATCTTCTGAGAAATAAAAATTGGTAGGTAAACTAACTCCAGTAATGATAATTGTGATGACACAAATACATGTTTGTTGACTGAATAGGAATAGTAGAGAATGCTAATTCTACCCCATAACCTGACTGATTCATTTTCAAAACATGTTATGAACTGAGAAAATGCAAATGCTTCTTTATTTCTGTATCAAGAAATTGACTTGAAATTGATATGAATATACAGATAATAATGAATACATTTCCAACTGCCCTTTTGTCATTGGTAAGTTTTAGGACACTGTGTTTTTTTGGCATTGTTGTTTTTGGGGTTTTGTTTGTTTGTTTTTGTTTTTTTGGTGGCACTTTGCGGCTTTCTGGATCTTAGTTCCCCAACCAGGGATTGAAGCCAGGCCACTGCAGTGAAGGCACTGAGTCCTAACCACTAGAACACAGACTGTCAGGGAATTTCCTGTACTGTTAAAGCAACTTATGGCTTTGTAAATTTCAGTTTGGAGAGGGTATAAATTGAATGTTAACCACATGGCATAGTTTTTGGAATAGTAGAAGCAGATTGAGATTTGAGAGTTTAAGCAATTTTATTTAGAGGATTATGTAGAATTTGTGCAGAAATGTTAAGGAATCATTACTAGGTTGGCCATTAATGCCATGTTTTTCCTCTTATGTGATACTTGCAAATACTGAACACATTTGTTTTTTATTTATTTTATATTTATAATTTTGAATTCTGGTGATAAGTAATTGAAAACTCAGATGCTTCTTTATTGGTTTTAATGCCATTTTGAAGTAATTAGTAGAAAATGTTTGAGATGTTGACAAAATTTGGTATAACTATCTTAATTTCTTTAAGGTGGGAATAAGGCTGTATTACTCAGTAAATTGATGTATTTTTGATCATCTTCATTTTTGAATGGATCATTAATGAAGATGAATTAATAAATGAATAATTAATCATCTTAGTTGTAAGTCCCATTGAGGCGGTACCAAATCGCAGTCTGTGGCTCAATTATTTCAAGTAGTTATTGGCAGATTTTGAGAGCATAATAATTTAGTCCCTCTGTTAACACTTGTTTTGGTCAGAATCATAGAACAGTGAAATAGATTTTTGAGCATTCATAGCTTTCATTAGAGGGTTTTCATTAACCTGAGAATTACATCTGGTATTTTAAAAAGTTGTACGTACCAGTCACATCAACTATCATATCTTCCATTAAGTACTAACATGTAGTAGTAGAGGTGTTTGTAATGACATTTTTAATAAGTGTTATTATATTAAAACAGTTTTAAAGGAAATTGTTAAAATGTCAAACTCATCAATGCAAAATCCTACCATCCTAATATAATTGTTATTCTTTTCATTATCCTTTCCAGACTTTGGTCATATTTGATATGTGAATGAAATTAAAACCAGATTCAATTTATATTTTTTATTTACTAAATGTGGGTATAAGAGAATTTCAAATTGGAATGGTTAGCCCTGTTTTATTTAGTATATCAGTAGCTTGTCTATCAAAAGTAGACAATTGATTAAATTTATGGCAGTTGTTTTTTAAACCTTTATTTAGCTTGCTTTCTTCATTCAGGAGCCAGATTTTCTTGTTGTCAGAAGGAAAATTGTCTTTAGTTTCTTTAAACCAGATATGCAGCATGGTGAGGTGGAAAGAATGGCTGTGTGTCATCAGAGACCTGGGTTCAGATTCTTGTTTGTTAAATGAAGTTTACCCCTTGAGAGCTTTACTTTCTTCCTCTGTAAAAATGACAGTAATCTCATATCTGGTTCGCTCCTTGTGAGGAGTAAAGGAAAGAATGTATGTGAAAAGTGTTTTGAGGAAAGTGAGCTTATTTAATGTCATTAAATATCTAATGTTGAATTTTATTTGGATACTTTATTTCATGAAACTGTGGTGGGTTTTGAAGAACCTTTAAAAATTCTTTGAAACAGTCAACAAGTAAGACAGGAGAAAAGCAGGATGATGTGCACATTTTAAATATGGGTGAAAATATCTCTTTTAACTTAATTTCATAAGATAGTAGCAAGTAGTCCTTTTAGTTATGTCAAGTAAAGCAAAAGATGCCTATATATTCAGATAGGTTTTTGTCTGATTAGCTTTTATTAGTAGTTACATGTTTGTTTAGTCAGGAAAGGCATACAGTGTGGTATATAAATAATGGCCTTTGGAATGATAGACATGAGTATAGGTTTTCATGGAGATTGAATGTGATAATACAAGTGAGATGCCTAACAGTGCTTTAAACATAACAGTTAAGTGTTTCTTTTTCTTTAACTTAATATTGTACATGGCTATCCATTTTTTGGTACCCATTCTGACTTTTTTTTTTTACTTTGTTTTTTGCTGTGCTGGGTCTTCGTTGCTCTGCAGGCGTTTCTCCAGTTGTGATGAGCAGGGGCTCCTCTCCGTGGGTTGTGCGAGCTTCTCATCGCCGTGGTTTCTCTTGTTATGGAGCACAGGCTCTAGGTGCTTGGACTTCAGTGGCTGCAGCCTGTCGCCTCTGTAGTTGCCGCACGGGCTCCAGAGCTCAGTAGTTGTGGCGCGCGGGTTTAGTTGCTCTGAGGCATTTGGGATCTTTCCTGACCAGGGATTCAACCCGTGTCTCAGGTGGATCCTTTAGACCACTGAGCCACAAGGGAAACCCCTTGACGGTCTTTTTGAAGTTAAGGGATATACGTTTTCTGTGAAGCTGTGGTACTTCTTACTAATGCCTGAACTTAACAAGGTAATGCTCTAGAAAGTAAAATTCAAGTTCAGAGTTAGTTTTTGCTTTCATCTGTGATACATTAGTGAGTTGAATTTAATATGTTATACATTTGAGATAAATTTTAATGAGTTATAAATGAGTAGTTTTGCATTCGCATCAAAATAGGTGATCATTGTACATATTCTTAAAAGTAGATAAATCCTGGGCAGTTGTAGATCCTGCTACTAAATCTTCAAGTAATATAATTTATGTCTTCTGGGAAGAATCTTAACATCTCCCCAGAAGATCCAGTAAATGGAATATTAGGGATAGTGCTTTTAGTCACCAGAAAGCTCATATTAAAAAAATAATCATTTTACTTAATTATGAAGATGCAGAAGAATGTACAGTAAAGTGTAAGTCTCTCCCTTTCCTGTCTCCTGGGTGACCAGTTCTCCTCTCCAAACCACCATTAATCATTTTCCTGGTGTATCCTCCCAGAGAGAAATATCCTAAGAAAGACAGCCTCAAGTTTGGATTCCAGTACTGAATATAGTGGTAAAAGCCTCCTATTGTGTATGTACAGTAAAAGCTATTTAAAAATATCTGCACCAGTGATAAATCTTTTAATCTTTTAAATTGTCTTCCTACTTTTTATTGTTAAAAAAAAATGATGAAAGCAGATAACAATCTCTGCTCTTACGGTGCCTAGTAGTCTAATAAGGAACACATATTAAATAATTATAGAAATAAATTGTGATTACAGGCTTTGATAAGTGCAATGAAGGAAAAGTTCAGAGTGCTGTGACAGCAGGTAGCAGGGGCACTACCTGGAGGTAGTCAGAGTGGTTTTTCTTAGAGATACGAAGGATGAGTAAGAATTTAAAGGATGAAGTATAAGGTGGTGAGATAGAAGGATGTTTAAAGGGAAGGCAACATGTGAAGAATTTTGAAGTGGATGAGCATGTCGTGGTTGAGGAATTTGGAGAAAGGTAGTATGACTGGGCATGGAAAGGTCTCTGGAGAACTGTGTTGAAAGTTGGGGCAAGAGCAGATGGAATCTTGTGTATGCTTTTGGTTTTTTCTTAAGAGCAGTGATGTAAAAGAGTGAGTGATGGAATTAAATGTGTCTCTTAAAAATACTGATTTTTTCTGCCCTATGGATAATAAATGTGTGATGAGGACAGAATAAATGCTTGTAGAATAGTCAAATAGTTGAATGATTGGATATCAGGGTGAGAAAGAAGACAGTACCATGGATAATTCAGATTACAGTGGATGATGATGCCATTCAGTGAGAGAGAAAGTCAAAAGAGCACCCTCTTTTTGTTTTTTTTGGTCACACCACATGACTTGTGGGATCTTAGTTCTCCAACCAGTGATTGAAACCGGACCCCTGCAGTAAAAGCATTTAAGTCCTAGCCGCTGGACCACCAAGAAATTCCCAGGAGGACCATGTTTTTGAGGGGTGGAGATCATGAATTTGGATTTGGCTAGATTCTCATATCTGTTTTGCATTTATTGTGTTGCATTATGTTGTTTTGATTGCAATATATTAAAAAATTATCATCCTCCAATAGATGTAGCTGGGAAAGGGAGGAATGTTGTAATGATGTCTTTGCATAATTTTGTATAGTCTCCTTTGATATCATACCCAAAGTGGGCAAAGTGATAGTTTCTTAAGAGTTAGTTATAATGTGGATTCTGAAATCATGTCAATGAACTTGTACTCTTGTAGATTAAAATATATTGGCCTGTTTGGTACTTTGAGTGGGTGGTTTTTGTGTTTTTTTTTTTAACCCAAGTGTAAGTTTAAAAGATCTTGCACTGGTCATGTGAAAAATATTGATCTGTTGAGTTATACAGATATTCCTGGTGTTGCCATATACCATTCTACACTGTCACAAACTCATATTTGTTATTATAAGTACTTAATCAGAAAAGTCTTCAAATAATGGGATCTGTCAAGTTCATGGTGGCAGGAGCAAGTTTTTCAAAGTTATAAGTTTTGCTTGAAAGCTCAAATGTTATCATTGGCAGCAAATACTGTCAGTTGTTTTTCCTTGAGGTGGAATGCTTGCTTGGTTAATTTTTGAAAAAATGTTTGCTAGATATCCAAGTCTGAGTAACCACAATTTGTCTAAAGTTCTTTCAGGTAAAAAAGATGTTGCATGAAACAAGTGGCTAGTTCAACTCTCCAGCAGTTGTGAACTACATTTCCTTGACACAACCATCTTTCTTGAGTATGCAGAAGTGCTTTATGCTTACTTCCTATTTGTTTAAGTAGAATATTTAAAAAATACACATTAAAAGGTTTGAGATTGTGTGGCAGAAACCAACACAATATTGCAAGTTTTTTTAAGTTAATTAAAAAAGGCTTGAGGTTTAATAAAATGTATGCATATATATATATTTGCTTTATCCAAGTAGTGAAGTTGACCTTTCCTTTCATGTGATAGCTTGGCAATGAAAATACAAAATGATTACCAATGGTACAGTTTAATGCTGCTGCCTTGATTCACGCTAAAGCACCAGCAGTTTTATCCACCATTGCTTTTACATCGTTAGTGTACATGTCAACACAAGAAAGTGATTAAAGAAGAGAAAGGACAGTTGTACTGAATGCGGGTGAGAGGTCAAGTATGGTGAAGACTCAAAGATGTCCTTTGGATTTAGCAACATTCTCAAGATCATTGATCTTAATGAGAGCTGAGTGGAGTGGTTTGAGGACCAGGCTTGAATGGGTTGAGGAGTAACTGGAGGAAATGGAGACCAGAGTATGGAAAACTTTTTTGAGAAAGTTGTATTGGGAAAAATAGTGTGGGGCTTTTTCTTTTAGAGGTCATAGAGGAGAGAGAATGGAGAATTCGTAGTATTCAGATTCTGAGAAACTGGGAGAGCGTTGGCTGCTGTCAGTAGTAGTGCTTTTTAAGCTTTAATATGCATACTGTGAAGCACCTGGGGAACTTGTTAAGATGCAAATTCGGATTCACTTGGGCTGGTGTTGTGCCTAATAGTCTACATTCCTAGTATGTTCTCAAATAATGCTGAAGCTGTTGGTCAGAAAAATCCCACACAGAGTGTCAAGGCTCTGAGGCACTGATGAAGAGATAGACTTATGGTAATGTGTTTCTTATTGTAAGGCAGGGAAGATGAAGATTTTTAGGTTTGATGGGAAAAACTTGGAGAGATTTATGTCTGATGACATCTATTTTCTCCCTAAAGTAAGAGATTTTAAAAGAATGGTAACACTGAGAATTGGTTTGGGGAAATAATTATGTTCAGGTGGTGCTAGTGACTTCATAACAGATGCCCCTGCCTATAAGCTGACAATACGCAGAGCTACAGTCATAAAATATTTTTATAGTATTTTTCCCCCAGTTTTATTGAAGTATAATTGACTATATTCTGAAAATATTGATTTGATTGTATCATTCCCTTTTATAAAATCTTTTGTGCTCTTTACCTAGTGAATACAATTTAGATGCCTTCAAAGACCTCTGCTGTATCTCACACAGACATACTGTTACTTTTGTTTTCCATTGCTAAGCATAGTGCCTGGTGTACAATAGCTAATATCCAGATACTGAACACCTTGAAGAGGTTCTGAACAACAGTAGAGTCTACATATTGGAATTTGACTTACTCCTTTTCCTTTTAGAGGGAAAGCTGTAATTTTCAACTGTTATGCCAGGAGTTATTGTTAGTTAAGAAATACACAAAGTCCAGAATGGGAGCAGGGGCAAGAATGGAATAGAAGATAAAGTGGGGTCAAAAGATGTTGTTTATTATCTTCAGGAAATAAAATGTATTAATCTTTTACATTTAAAATTTTTAGTTTTTTAAAACTAAGTGTTCACTTTACAGACTATATTCAGTAAAACATCGCTATTATAGATAACTTTATTTTTAAAATGTTTGCTTTCTTAATATTGTACATTTCTGAAACCTTGGCCCAAGTCCAAGTGATCTAGTGTGGAAAAGCGTATGGTAGTAACAGTATAGAAGATATTGCAGTTCTCAAGAGAAATTCTTTGTAACCTCATGAAACTTTTTTTGTTCTTGTTTTAAGTTCTCTCTACTTCCATTAGCGAAAGATTCTTTCGTCACTGCAGGTAGTATTTTGGAAAGTTGCTTAAGTTGGATTCATCTGAAGATTCTACTTATGGTTGACTGGTCTGACAGTAGTTCCGTGGAGACTGAGTGATCTTAAACTTTCCTAATTTGGCCACCTTTGGGTCTTTAAGTTGGTCTAGTATAGAACTAGATTGGATTTAATATGTAAAAGTAATTTCTACCTATGGTATAAGAGGTAAATATTTAGTGAGTTTAAAAGTTTTAATAACCCTTTAATTGTGATGCATCTAAACTTTTGTGCCACAGATGTATTCTTTCAGTACCATTCGGGAGGGACTGTGATTATTGTATACACGCAATTTAATTTTCTCTTAAATTTATTTAAATGACATATGGATTTTGACACACACAGAGTCATGTAACCACCACAATTGAAATTCAGAACAGTTCTATGGAAAATGAGAGATAAAAGTGGATTCCCTTCTTGTGTTGTGGGAAGGTGTAGGGCAGGGGAAGGAGACCTGATGGAGATTGGGCTTGTGTGTGGGGGGAGTAGAGAAATGTTAGAGAGGGACTGGGCATAAGGATGAAGAAGCAGATCACTAAGAGAGCTGATGGGATTCTTTTTGTTTGGTTTCTCTTTCTATAAGCAAGAAAGTTCTTACCTTTTCTTGATATCATTCATTAACCAAATAAAACTTGAGTATCTCCCCATATGCAGAGAACCGTGTTGGTTGCTGTGTGAAATACAACTCTATTCCCAAGGAGCTTGCAGATTTTTAGGAGAGAGTTACAGTGGATAACAGAAAATGAAATATAAATATAAATTGTCAAAGTAAATTAAAACCAAAAAAACCCCCCAAAACAGGAGTCCTGTTTTGGGTAGTTAGAAAAGGTAAGCCTGAAATTGAGGGCGTAACATTTAGGCTCACAGGAAGGATGACAGAGAACCAGCCATGGGCAAAATTGGGAGAAAAGCATTTTAGGCAGAGGGATCATCTCACACATTAGTATCTACTTGTTTCTATCCTTCTATCTGTTCATCCCTGCTGAGTTCATCCCCAGTTCAAATCTAACATCACAGGGTTCATTCTAGTTTTCTTTTTTGTGTTTCCATCTCCAGGCTGCAATGAGAAATCTGGCTCCCATTGTCCTCCATATATTTATATGCTCATGTATTTGATCACTTCCCTCGTCTATATCAGTTCCTCATTACTGGGACATGCCCCTACACAAATGCTCTCTTTGTCTTGCTCATGCTCTTACACATTATTCCAGACAGACTTCCTCTTCCCTCTAGGAATACCTTCCTCAACAGTGGTGTGAAACATCTCTTATGTGGATGTCAAAGTGGCTATTTCAGTAGTTCAAACAAGAGTTTGAAGTTAGTTAAGATTAGGTTTGTAAAAGATGGTGTGGAGAGAAGTGGACAGACTTAGGATATATTTTAGAGAGAAAATTGTTGGGGTTTAACTAATGGATTGGATGTGTAATGTGAGCAAAATTAAGGGGGAGAACTAAAGATGATTGTCCGGTTTCTGGATTTCTGTTTGGCTGTGACCTTTGCAAAGCAGTGATTTGGGATGGAGGCATATTTGTTTTGAATATGTTTATTTTAATATGCCTGTGATAATTCTAAATGGAGATAGTGATTTAGTTGGTCTGGAGTAGAGATAATATTTTGGGAGTTTTCACAGTATGTAGATGAGATTTACAGCTATGGTGTATGAACAAAGGGAATAGATGAGATCAACTAGAGAAGAGAAGGGAGTTTAGAACTGAGGCTAGAATGGAAAACCAATGGAGTCACTAAGCCAAGAGAAAATTGAAGACAAGATGTGAAATAACTCATTGAATTTTCTTGATTATGTAAATTTTTTTCTTCATATCTGTTAACATGGATTCACACCAAGGAAAAGTTGTGTTTGTAGTTGTAGCCTAGGAAAAAGGAAAGAAATGTGAAGGTCTTGTTCATAAGAACATAGTCAAGTGCTTATTGAATTATGAAGCTCAGGTTGAATTTAAAGACCTAGATGAAATACCTGTCAACACAGGGTTACTTTGGAAATGATAGAAAGAAATTGATACTAACCAACAAGTAAAAAGATGGTTTTAAGGCCTTATAAATGTTTATATCATGATGACTGTCTTAAAGCAGGCTATCAAGCAGAATGTTAAAAAAAAAACCACTTGTTATAATTTGTTTTAGTTGCAGTATGAACTTTCAAGTAATATAACTATAGTTCTTTCAACTATTCTGTGCTTTTCAGAACCCATTAATTACTCTTTACATGTTTTCTTTACTTCTTTTGCTCAATTTATAGTTAATTTGTATTGTTGAGGTTTTTGTAAATTGCTTTGGTTTCTGAATTGAAAAACTAGTGAATATGCCTAAAATACTTTCTCATGCTTGAAAAAGTAACTCAGGAGCTAGGAAAACAAATTTTTTTTTTCTTGTCCAACAGCCAAAAGTTTACAACAGATATTTTATACCACACCTTTAAAAAGTTCCCAAAGCAGGTTTTCATTATACCTGACATAAAATAAGATTTTACTTATGCAGAATACTTTAATTTTTCTCTTAGAAATAAAATTAATCATAGTTAAAAGCTGAGGATCTGTTTAGAACTTTCTGGTTTTTGTTTTTTAATTGTCCTTTTAAATTGTTCGAGAACACGAGCAGGGAACATAGCTTATTCCCCCAATAAGATACCCATTTCCCTATGAAATATAGATAGTTATACTGAAAATTTCTCTTTAAATTTTGTGTTTTGATGACTAGTTTTTTGTACTGTGTAAGATGAATAATTTTCTTATTCTTAATATAAAGCATATGGTAGATCCATTCTTGCCATTTAATGTGACGACTGTCAACTTCAAAATTTTATTCTTTTTTCAAAAGCTACTGTTTTCTCGGCGGGGGGTGGGGGGGCACTACTTTTTAATAAGATTGTGTTGTTTCTCAGTAGTATTAACGCTTTTATAATCTTATCTCTTCAGTATATTAATATTACATATGCCAATGCAGAGAGCAGTAAAAATGCTTCAAGATTTCAATATGCTAGTCATTCTAATCTTCCCTGAGAACTACTGGACTATCTTCCATAATCTAATCTTATCCTCCTCCTCAGAAAAATTACAAGTAACTAAATTGGGAAAGGAATATGTCAAGGCTGTATATTGTCACCCTGCTTATTTAACTTATATTCAGAGTACATCATGTGAAATGCAGGGCTGGATATGAATCACAGGCTGGAATCAAGATGGCTGGGAGGAATATCAGCAACCTCAGACAGGCAGATGATACCACTTTAGTGACAGAAAGTGGAAAGAAACTAAAGAGCCTCTTGATGAAGCTGAAAGAGGAGAGTGAAAAAACTGGCTTAAAAGTAAACATTCAAAAAACTAAGATCCATGGCATCCAGTTCCATCACTTCATGGCAAATAGATGGGGAAAATGCAGATACAGTCAGATTTCATTTTCTTGGGCTCCAAAATCAGTGTGGATGGTGACTGTAGTTATGAAATGAAAAGACGCTTGCTCTTTGGAAGAAAAGCTATGACAGACCTAGACAGTGTATTAAAAAGCAGAGGCATCACTTTGTCAACAAAAGTCCATATAGTCAAAGCTATGGTTTTTCAGGTAGTCATGTACGGAGGTGAGAGTTGGACTATAAAGATGGTAACAACAGTCCTATATGGAGGACAGCAAAAGAGACACAGGTGTAAAGAACAGACTTTTGGACTCTACAGGAGAAGGCGAGGATGGGATGATTTGAGAGAATAGCACTGAAACATGTATATTACCATATGTGAAATAGATGACCAGTCCAAATTCCATGCATGAAATAGGGCACTCATGCACTGGGACAAACCAGAGGGATGGGATGGGGGGGTTGGGAGGGGGTTCAGGATAGGGGGACACATGTACACTCGTGGCTGATTCATGTTGATGTATGGCAAAAACCACCACAGTATTGTAAAGTAATTTGCCTCCAATTAAAATAATTAATTAAAAAACAAAGATGGCTGAGCGCTAAAGAAATGATGCTTTCGAACTGTGGTGCTGGAGAAGACTCTTGAGAGTCCCTTGGACAGCAAGATCAAACCAGTCAATCCTGAAGGAAATCAACCCTGAATATTCATTGGAAAGACTGACACCAAAGCTCCAGTACTTTGGCCACCTGATGCAAAGAGCTGACTCATTGGAAAAGATCCTGATGCTGGGAAAGATTGAGGGCAAGAGAAGGGTGAGACAGAGGATGAGATGGTTGGATGGCATCAGCGACTCAGTGGGCATGAGTTTGAGTAAGCTCAGTGAGAAAATGAAGGGCAGGAAGCCTGGCATGCTGCAGTTCATGGCGTCACAAAGAGTTGGATATGACTTGGCGACTGAACAATAGCAACAAAACAATGTGACCTAGGTTGCCACTGATGCTGGCTAGTAAAACCCACTTGTGTTTAATCACTGAATGCAAGAGGCCTTTGTCTTTGATAATATTTCTGCTGCTGGACCCCTAAAGTGAACATCATCCAAGCAGATTAGAAAGGGCAAAGTTACTTTGGCTTTCATACAGATATTTTTTAAAAACTGTTAAAGATATGTGCAGACTAAAATTTGGACGGAAAACAGTTCAGCTGAAATGTTGAGAATACAGTAAGCTCTCTGTATCCACACCATTTAATTTATGAACTTGAATATCCTGAGATTTTGGTATCTACAGGGGGCCCTGAAATCTTTCCTCTTTGAATATGGAAGAATGACTATAGTGCCTTTTGTGATATCTGTAGATCATTTAAAGTTCAGTTTATGCAGCTAGGTTAAAGTGTTTGATGGCATATAACTGCGATCTCTACTAAATGTAATTTATGTTTTTTTATTACTTAGGTGTTGATAAAATGTTGATTTAAAAATGTAAAATGTGCTTTTGATAAAGCTGTCTTATACAGGTTTATATAGCATACATTAGCTATTCATAGGAGGGAAGGGGAGCTAATAAATTAGTTTAATATGGTGCCAAGGTACTGAGCTAAGTGTTGAATGTGTATAATTTCATCAAATCTTCATAACATCCATATAAAATAGATATTGATTAGATATTATCTTTGGTTTACAAATGAGGAAACAGGACCAGGAAGGTTACACAGCTGTTGTCCTGTGTTTTACCCTGGTCTGTTAAACCCTAAATCAGCATTTGTTTCCATGAAACATGAATTGAACAATTCCCATAAAACATGAATTGAACAACATTCCTGGCATTCAGGAACTCTTAATGTAAATAAGGAAATAAAATGATACATTAAACAGTGTGGGTACTGTTTTTATGAGGCTTTAGGAACATGAAAGTACCACTTAACTATTTGGAGAGGTTAGGGAAGGTTTTACAGAGTTGATGTTGGAGCTGAGTATTGAATAGGAGTGTTTTCTAAACATGGTTTCAAGTTAATGCTGCTACTTTAAACTGTTTACAACCTGATATTTTCAGCAGTGATAAAATTAGCATGTGACTGTTGTTATCGCAACAAAAGCAATATGAGAAATATTACCTAATATACATGTGGAACGGAGTATTTAACATAATGTATTATGTGATAGTTTTTCCTATCTGTTACATTGGTGACTTTTGGATGTTAAGAATTTAGTAATCCTGGGTGTAATATGATTTCTTTCACTACAGATGTCCTCCTCGCACTTTCTTACCAGCCCTCTGCAAAATTTTTCTTGATGAAAGTGCTCCAGACAATGTGTTAGAGGTAACAGCCCGTGCCATAACATACTACCTGGACGTATCTGCAGAGTGCACCCGAAGGATTGTTGGGGTAGATGGAGCTATAAAAGCACTTTGCAATCGTTTGGTTGTGGTTGAACTTAACAACAGAACAAGCAGAGACTTAGCTGAACAGTGTGTAAAGGTAAGTCTTCATTATTTATTGATACATGTGAAGATCTCTCAGAGAGTAAACAGTACATATTTTGTAGGTGAAAAAAATACAAGCATAGTGAGATTAAGTAACTTGCTTGGGGTGATACAGGTAGTTAGTGGCAGAGAGCCAAGATTCAATGATGAGTAATTTGAAGATTAGGAAGTCTGATTCTAGGGCCTGTGCATTTAATTATTTTGCTCTACTTCTGTTAGAGTTAGCTGTTTCATTTTATTCTTGGTGGGACCAATTATTAACTTTATGTGACTCTAAAAGCACCAGTACTGGTAAGTAGTTTATTGGAGCTGCTTGGTGAACATATTTAGACTTTATGTGATTCACTTTTTAAAAAAATTCCTAAATATTTTCATTCTTTTTATGATTCTTGCTGCTCTCAGTTCAGTTCAGTCGCTCAGTCGTGCCCGACTCTGCAACCCCCATGAATCACAGCATGCCAGGCCTTCCTGTCCCTCACCAACTCCCGGAGTTTACCCAAACTCATGTCCATTGAGTCGGTGATGCCATCCAGCCATCTCATCCTCTGTCGTCCCCTTCTCCTCCTGCCCCCAATCCCTCCCAGCATCAGAGTCTTTTCCAATGAGTCAACTCTTTGCATGAGGTGGCCAAAGTACTGGAGTTTCAGCTTTAGCATCATTCCTTCCAATGAACACCCAGGGCTGATCTCCTTTAGAATGGACTGGTTGGATCTCCTTGCAGTCCAAGGGACTCTCAAGAGTCTTCTCCAGCACCACAGTTCAAAAACATCAATTCTTCGGCACTCAGCTTTCTTTACAGTCTAACTTTCACATCCATACATGACTATTGGAAAAACCACAGCTTGGACTAGACAGACCTTTGTTGGCAAAGTAATGTCTCTGCTTTTTAATATGCTATCACTAGTTTAGCAATTTTCAAACTTTTTGCCTCAGGATCCCTTTAGAAGTCTTAAATTATTAAGAACCCGCAAAGAGCTTCTGTTTATGTAGGTTCTGCTTGTTTCTATTTACCATCTTAGACATTAAAACAGACTTTAGAAATATTTATTCATTTATCATAAAATGACAGGCTCAATATGTGTTAACATACATTACATTTTTAATGAAAATATACCCCGAAGAAAGAGAAATTTAGTGAGAAAGTAGCATTGTTAAGCATTTTTGTGAGTGTCGTTTGAAATGTGTGACTTAATAGAAGACAGCCAGATCCTAATATCTGCTTCTGCATTCAGCCTTTTGCTATATCACAATTCACATAACTTTTAGAAAACTCTACCTAACACTCCTAAAGGAATAAGAAAGAAAAAAACAATTACTGTTATAGTATTATTATGAAAAAAAAAATCAGGGACCACTGAAAATGTCTTCCCCATGTTTTGAGAGTTGTTTTTATAGGTATTAATATCTTGACTTTTTTCTCTGTGTTTATAGTTGTATTTCTGTCGTGTCTGGCCTCAGAGAAAGAGGTATCCGTTTTTCTGTTCAGAGATTTTCCCCCTCTTGCTCACGTCACTTCAGTTTTCTTCCAGAACTAGGACTTTACTCCATTGCATACATTCACTGAGCTATATTTTCAAACTTTTTCTTATCCATACCCTGCTCTCCCTTTCTCTCTTTCCTTCGCAGATTATTAATTCATTCATCACTTCTTCAGTGGTAGTATTTCCTAAGGTTCTGTTTTTACCTTCTTAAAGCTATATATTTAAGCTTTAAGATGAGATTTGTCTATTTGCCTAGACAATCTCATCTATGAGCATCAGTACCATTCATATATAAATATATGCCCTTTACATCTTTATCTCTAGAAATGACTTTTCTCTCAAGTTCTAGACCCCATATTCAAAGGCCTGTTGGACATATTCACCTGGTTGCCTGAATTCATTGTCTTTCATTACAGATAAACTCCTCTCTTGATAAGTGGCATCAACTTGTACTCAGTCACTTTAGACAGAAACCTGTACTTTATCTTTTATTTCCTTTTCTCCACTCCACACATGTAATTAATGATCAAGTGCTTTTCTAGTTTATTGTCTTCTATTTGTTCCTGCCGTTATTGCCTTGGGTAAGCCCTCATCCTTTCGGGAATATTAATGCTTGAGTTTTTGCGTTTGCCTCTACACTCTTCCTATACCCTGTTTTCCCCAGTTATTGACTGGAAATCCAATCATATTATTTTCCCTGCTGAAAACATGTTTCTTGCTAATAGAATAAAGTCTAAATTTCTGGTATGCCTGTAAGAATTATGGACCCTAGTTCTAGTTCTACCTGAACGTATTAAACATCATATAATTTAGAAAATAAAAGTGATTTTTATTTATTTGTGTTTAAATATTTATTTGGCTGCTCTGGGTCTTTTAGCTGTGGGATCCTTACTTGCAGCCTGCAGAGCACTGTGGTTGCAGCATGTGGTATCTAGTTTTCTGACAAGGGAACCTGGTGCCCCCTGCATGGGAGTGTGAAGTTTTAGCCACTGGGTCACAGAGAAGTTCCAAAAAGTAATTTTTTTAAACTTTTTTATAGTGAAGCAAGTAAGGTGCTTATTAGGAGGAAGAAGTGTACAGTACTTGTGGATAGACACATGGGTGGGCTCAGAGAAACTTGCCCCCAAAGTGATTTTTAATGTCTTAATATTTGTAGAGTAGTGTGAAGATAATGAATAGTGTAATAGTTGGCATTTATTGATTTGTTTTTTTAATGTCTAGGACTTTTATAGACTTTTGCTAAATTACTTGTAGTTCTTAGTTTGCCGTACAGGTTTCACCACCTAAACCAATGCTGTCTAATATGGTAGCTATATGTGACTGTTGAACACTTCAGATGTGGCTACCCCAAATTAAAGTGTGTTTTAAGTATAAGCTATACATGGGTTTTTGAAGACTAAATGTACAAAAGATACCAATAATTTTTATATTGATTACATGTTGAAATAATGACACTTTGGACATATTGTGTTAAATAAAATATATTAAAATTAATTTATTCTGTTTTGCTTCACTTTTTTTTTTTTTAATGAAAGGTTAAGTGTGTATAACAGGCTCCAAGACTTCATTCTAGCTATTGGTAGCAGCATTGTATGGTAGGAAATCTGGATGTTTAAATAAGAATGGAATTAAAGATCATTGCCTCAGGCACAAGGGACAGCTTTTTGCCCGATTTCTTAATTCCACTTGTGGCCAGGGGGCCCTTTTCACGGCCTGCTCCTTGAGTTTCTTCTTTTCTAATTTCTGTTTCAACTTGAATGCCTTATCTTCCCTGTCCATCTTGTTGGTCACCTTCTTGGGCTATTTCAGGGACTACTTCTTGCCATCTTCACAGCCAGATATGGCTCCTGCCTCTCACACCCACCCTTTCTCAGACCCTGCCCTTACTTTTTAAAATGTGACTTCCAATATATTTGGAGGGTGTATCATGTTCTGTCATTCTTGAAAATGAAAACTGGGCTTACTGTATTCATCTGTTAATTTTATTTTACTGTAGGTTTTAGAACTAATATGCACTCGTGAATCAGGAGCAGTCTTCGAGGCTGGTGGTTTGAATTGTGTGCTTACCTTCATTCGTGATAGTGGACACCTGGTTCATAAAGACACCTTGCACTCTGCCATGGCTGTGGTGTCCAGACTCTGCGGCAAAATGGAACCTCAAGATTCTTCTTTAGAAATTTGTGTAGAATCTCTGTCTAGTTTATTAAAACATGAAGATCATCAGGTAATTAAATAGCTTCTGTATACTTTATTTTCAAAAAGTGATTTTATAGTGTCCTCTGGTTATAACTATGATACAAAGTTGACTCTTGAACAACCTGGGGGATAGAGGTGCTGACCCTCTGTACAATTGGAAATGTGCATGTAACTTTATAGTCTGCCATCCCTATCTGGGGTTCCAAAGCTATGGATTCAGCCAACTCTTGATTGTATAGTTCTGTAGTATGAATTTAGGGGGAAAATGTATCCACATATAAGTGGGCCCATGCAGTTCAAACTCATGTTGTTTAAGGGTCAATCTTAGTGTAATTGGAACTTTTTGTTTGATGAGGTAGAAATAATTTCTCTTTCTCTCATTTAATATTTCTATATGGTAATCTTTTTGTTTGTTTCTTTGGCAATGAGACATTTTAGAATATAAAATTGGCATGTGTTTATTCTTAAGATTTAAACATTATAGAAATATATGATTTCTAAAGATGCACTTAATACCCAGTGAAATTTGTTGGCTCAGCACAATTTTGCTAAATGGTAGTTTTCATTCAAGTAAAATAATAGTTTTAAAAATTTTAAATGTGTAAATTTTTGTTAAATTATCGTCTTTCGAAAATAAAACTTGACTTCTAGTGCCTTTTTACCATTTCGATGTTATTTTTAGCTATTCATCAATTATCTTGGCCTAGTTATGCATAATAATAATAAAGATTTATTGAGCTTTTTACTGTTCCTCTAGTTTCTTTACATATATCATCTTTTGAGCTCAGACAATGAATTATAGGTACTGTTACTATTCCCATTTTGCAGATAAGAGAATTGAGGAACAGTTAAGTAATATCCTCAGGTTATACAGTTACCAGAATGAGGAGCCAGGATTCAAATCTAGACTGGTGGTATCCTTTGCTGCAATTGCCTTTCTTAATAGTTCACTGTTGAAATAAATAGTACTAGTCCTTTTTAAGTGAATTTTATTCACATGTATATTCTTTACATCATTAGGTTTCAGATGGAGCTCTGCGATGTTTTGCGTCACTAGCTGACCGATTTACCCGTCGTGGTGTTGACCCAGCTCCATTAGCCAAGCATGGATTAACTGAGGAGCTATTATCTAGAATGGCTGCTGCTGGTGGTACTATATCAGGGCCATCATCAGCTTGCAAACCCAGTCGCAGCACCACAGGAGCACCTTCCACAGCTGCAGATTCCAAATTGAGTAACCAGGTCTCAACAATTGTAAGTCTGCTCTCAACACTGTGCAGAGGCTCTCCAGTAGTAACGCACGTAAGAGTGGTTTTTTTCCTTATTAGTCTTTTCAAAGAAGTGTCTTTGTATAATGAGAATAGATTAAAACTTTCTTCTCTCCCATTCTCTTTTTAGGATCTCCTGAGGTCAGAGCTTCCAGATTCAATTGAAAGTGCATTGCAGGGTGATGAAAGATGTGTGCTTGATACCATGCGTTTGGTTGACCTTCTCTTGGTGCTGTTATTTGAAGGACGAAAGGCTTTGCCAAAATCTAGTGCTGGATCCACAGGCAGAATCCCAGGACTTCGGAGATTGGATAGTTCTGGGGAGCGCTCACATCGGCAGCTTATAGACTGTATTCGAAGTAAAGATACTGATGCACTTATAGATGCAATCGACACAGGAGGTTGGAAAATATTTTTTTAAATATAAAAAGAAAACAGATAAGGAATTATGTTTAATTTCTAGGCTTTTTTTTTTTTTTAATTTTAAAAATTTGTAGCAGTTGTGTCAGAAAACAGAATGGCCAGTCTTCCGTATCTCCTCTCCCTATATATATAAATTATCAGTCTGGTGCATGGTAAGATCTGAATAAATGCTTTTTGAATGAGTAATGAAATTAACCTGTTTTATTGCCAGAAGGAAGTCATACCAATTCTAAGGTTAAACGCAGATTGAATTGAGGGCTGTTGTTTTCTTAGGATTAATGGAAACTGACACAAGTGAATTTTCATAATATATAGTACATTTTTTTAGACTGCTTCATGAGCTGATCAGCAAATATAAGCTGGTGAAGGATACTTCTGGGGGACATCCTTGACGGACTAGTGGCTAAGACTCTGTACTCACATTGCAGGGGGCACTGATTCGATCCCTGGGGTAGGGAACTAAGATCCTGAGTGCCGCACAGCATGAAAGTGAAATATGAAAGTATTAATTGCTCAATCGTGTCTGACTCTTTGTGACCCCATGGACTGTAGCATCTGTCCATGGAATTCTCCAGGCAAGAATCCTGGAGTGGATTGCCATTCCCTTCTCCAGGGGATCTTCCTGACCCAGGGATCGAACCTGGGTCTCCCACGTTGCAGGCAGATTCTTTACCATCTGAGCCATCAGCACGGGGAAAATAAATAAATAGAGAGATGTTATAATAAAAAGAAAAGATCTTCTGGGTCATCAGACTTTTGTTTTGAGGATAGATGTGGTTTAGCTTCTTTTCCTCAGTTACAGCATGAGGCAACTAATACTGTCTAGTTTTATTGTATATTTAGTTATTTTATTTCTTATGTTTATTTCTAAGGCTTATAGCCTTGTGAATCCCCAGTGATTTAAAAATCTTGGAATACTTTTTCTTAGCAGAATTTATGTTTGCTGATTATTTACTACTGTGTAGTTGACCTAAATGTTTAAAATTGTCTATTTAGTGATTGTTAATAACAGTTAATAATAGTCTAAATGGTTCCTACTTTAGAAAAGTTCATTATTATTTTGTTGCCTTTAAAAAATATTTATTTTTTTCCTTTAAACTTTCAGCCTTTGAAGTAAATTTTATGGATGATGTAGGTCAAACTTTATTAAACTGGGCTTCTGCATTTGGAACTCAGGAAATGGTAAGCTAATAAATAAAAGTTAATGTTTTAAATCAAAGACAGACATGTTAATAAGGCAACTTTATGATTCTCCATTATTTTACAGGTAGAATTTCTTTGTGAAAGAGGTGCTGATGTTAACAGAGGTCAAAGGTCATCATCATTACATTATGCTGCATGTTTTGGAAGACCTCAAGTAGCAAAGGTAAAATCCAGGTTTTTAAATTATTAATTTAATATTTAATATTTACATTGCTCTAAAATTAGAATAATATCAAAACTTTTATTTGGAGAAGCCATACTTATATACTGTCTTCATTCCTTCCGTTTAAATCTTTTCATTGTTTTTTTAATACAGGTACAAGCAAGAATATATATGCTTTTTTTTAATACAAAATGTAACATATATACTGATCTATACTTTGCTTTTTTCATTTAAAAATACACATTGTTATTATTTAATTATTGTTTAATGATACACCAGCTTCCCTGGTGACTCAGATGGTAAAGAATCCTCCTGCAGGGCAGGAGACCCAGGTTCTATCCCTGGGGTGGGAAGATCCCTGGAGAAGGGAATGGCTTCCCACTCCAGTATTTTTGCCTGGAGAATCCTACGGACAAGGAGTCTGGTGGGCTACTGTACATGGTGTTGCAAAGAGTTGGACACAACTGAGTGACTAAGTGCATATGCAATACACATTGAGATCTCTCCCTATTAGTATATGGAGATCTTCTATTACATCTATATACTTAACCTGTGCAAATGTATTCAACCAGTCAGCTATTGCTGAAAACTTGTTTTTTCCCCAGATTTCTTTCTCCTGGTAATGAATAGCTTTATACATGTTTCTGTTATTTCTGTTTATCAATATAGCAGATATTCTGTTTGCAGAAGAATCATAATATCTTTGATTCTTACTTTAGCAAAGGACTTTTGTTGTTGTTTAGTTTCTCAGTCGTGTTTGACTCTGCAACCCTATGGACTGCAACACACCAGGCTTCCCTGTTCTTCACCATCTCCCGGAGTTTGCTCAAATCTGTTTTTTACATTTGTTCCTTTATTTTTTAGATTCTTTACATAAGTGAGATCATACAGTATTTATTTTTCTCTGTCCAACTTATTTCACTTAGCATGATACCCTCAAGGTCCATGCATGTTATCACAAATGGCAAGATTTCATCCTCTTTTATGACTAATATTTCATTCTATACCTAAATATACCATGGATCTCAGTTCCCGAACCAGATATCAAACCTGTGTCCCCTGCAATGGAAGTGCAGAATCTTAACCATTGGACTACCAGGGAAGTCCCTTCTAGCATTATCATGGTGATTAGGAAAAAAATACATGAAAAGCACTTAGTATAGTAGTTGGCACATTGTATGTAGACACTTAAATGGTAGCTGCTATTATTGTCATGTTTATGTTGTTAAGGAAATTTTTTGTTAATAACTTAGCCTTCTAGGTGATCTCTTCAAGCTCAACTTCTGTCAGCTTGAATTGGTTAATTTTTAGAGGAAATGATATTTCTAAGGGTAGTAAAAAATTTTATTGAACATTTTTTTTTAATCCATGCTGGTTTTCTGGTATCTGAGAGGGAGAAAAAGCCAAATGAATTGTATCTAATCTTAACCTATTTTGATTATATATTAGCCCACAATGAACTATAGCTGCCATTACTAATAATGATATAATAGGTACTCATCAAGCACTTACTCTGTGCCAGCCAGGGTCTTAAGCACTTAACATGTTTTATCATTCTTCTGGAGAAGGAAATGGCAACCCACTCCAGTACTCTTTCCTGGAAAATTCCATGGATGCGGGAGCCTGGTAGGCTACAGTCCATGGGATTATAAAGAGTTGGACACGACTGAACGACTTCACTTTCTTTCTTTCTATAGTTCCTTGTGGAGAAGGAAGTGTCAACCCACTCCAGTGTTCTTGCCTGTAGAATCCCATGGGGCCTGGTGGGCTGCAGTCTATGGGGTTGCAAAGAGTTGGACATGACTAAGCAACTAACACACACACATCATTCTTCACAGGTTCTTCTGTTTTTTAATTGATTCCAAAATACTACCTCCCACCATACACATTTCAACATCTTTTAAATAGGAAAGTCTTAGAATTGGTGTTGGCCAGATAGAAGTTACAGCATAGTTATTATTACCTGTCCATGCAACAAAAATTGTGGAATGGATTTTAGTAACTTGGGTGAAAAATACTGTCTGCTAGGGCACTCTCAGAAACTCTCTGTCACTAAACTTGTTATGGCACAGATGACAGCATTCTCTGTTGTACAGATTGAATACTAGTACCTCTGTTAAAGTAAAGAAATTGAGAGGAGAGGCTAGATGGAGAAGATGACAGGTTCAGATGTGAACATACTTAATTTGAGATACTAATAAATAACTAAGTGAAATTAATCTATACTTTTTTCAAGATGTAAATAAACAACTTTAGAGTTGTGTGCAAAGGGAGAGATTTGAATTGATAGTCTGCTTGATTAAGCAATTCTGTAAATCTGCATTATGAAGTATGTGGATGCAGTTGAAGGTTGCAGAACTGTACATTGAAGGTGTCCATTGAAATAAGGTGTTGATCACCAACATCCACATTAAATGCTTTTCTTTTCTAGACTCTCTTACGGCATGGTGCAAATCCAGATCTGAGAGATGAAGATGGGAAAACTCCATTAGATAAAGCCCGGGAAAGGGGCCACAGTGAAGTAGTAGCTATTCTTCAGTCTCCAGGTGAGTAGCAGTATCTTTTCTTTTATGCCATCTGCTATTACTTTTCAGCTTCACTTCCATAAAAGTAGCTTTTTGTAGACAAATGAACTCCCTTATATAAGGAAATAATTAAAGTCACGTGATTTTATACGCATGCTCTTATATTTGATAAACCTATTACAGTGTACTGTCCTGTGTTCTTTGAGACTGTGGCTGCATGATTCCAAAAAGACCCAATCACAAGCTTAAGGGTATAGGAATGTCATAAAGAATAGTTGTTTGTTGTGTAGACAAAACACTTTGACCAACTTTTAAGGTTTCATAAAGTAGATGAATGCAGAGTCTCTGAAACATTTTTGAAATTTTTCATGGGGTTGCAAAGAGTTGGACACAACTGAGCAACTGAACTGAACTGAGAGTGTCCAAATTTATCTCCTTAAGTTATGATTCAACTCATTGGAGATACTAATGTTTTTAGTATTTTTATGAACATCTTTGATAGATACAGTATTCTAATTTGATTATTGTTAATTAAGATAGCTATCATTGAGTACATTTTAATATTTTTTCCCTGAAAATTTTTCCAAAAAGTGTATTTTATTGAACAATATTTGTCTGTAGGTGATTGGATGTGTCCAGTTAATAAAGGGGATGATAAGAAAAAGAAAGATACAAATAAAGATGAAGAAGAATGTAATGAGCCGAAAGGAGATCCAGAAATGGCACCTATATACTTGAAAAGGTTGCTGCCAGTATTTGCACAAACATTTCAACAGACTATGCTGCCTTCAATAAGGTAGTTATTCATACTATTTGTATTTACTAATTATGTAGTTTATCTATCTCCCTTTTCCAGAAGAATGTGACATTGTTTTAATATTGAAAAGGTATGGTAAGAATAAAAATTAGATTGGAGAATTAAATCTTTCCTTCTGATGATCTGACTTAAGAGAAGTAATTTAGAAAATCAAGAAAACCTAACACAGTTTTTGTAACTCTCTGAATATCAACTCTAGAGAAAAATTTTAAGTACAGCTAACATTTATTGAGCATTATGATGGCCTTTTTGATAGAGTCATTGTAAGCCTGCCACTAGAGGAGTTAACCAAAGAATTAGGAAGAATTGGCCCTCTTTATCCTTGCAAGCTAATAAGGAAGACATGAGTAATAATATAGAGTGCTAAGTGGTAGATTAAACATGTAAATGGCAACCCACTCCAGCGTTCTTGCCTGGAGAATCCCAGGGACGGGGGAGCCTAGTGGGCTGCCGTCTCTGGGGTCGCACAGAGTCGGACACGACTGAAGCGACTTAGCAGTAGCAGCCCTGGGAACATAAATGATTTAACAACTAATTGGCTGGGCAAATTGGAGATTTTATGCAGAAATGAGATTTCAGTTGGGGTTTAAAGGATACTTGGAAGTTTTCTAGGGAGATAGATTTAGAAGGGTCAATGACAAGAATATGTACAAAGGCCATGAAGTTATGAGTCGTTTCATCCTGACATGTCCTGGTGGCTCTCCCTCTACGGTGTGTCCAAAACCTGCCATGTTTGTCCATCTGTTGCTAATACTCTGGTCCAGAGTACCATAGTCTGTAGTTTGGCTGCTATAGTTGCTTCTTACCTAGTCTTTCTCCTCTTTTTCTGTCTTGTCCCTCTATAGTCTTTTCCTACATGTTAGGCTGAATTCATTTTTAAATCATGTCACATCACCTGATGTAAACCCTCCAGTAGCTTCTTGTTTTAGTCACTAAGCCATGTCTGAGAGCTATGTCTCTTCTGCAGCCCCACAGACTGTAGCCTGCCAGGCTCCTCTGTCCATGGGATTTTCCAGGGAAAAATACTGAAATGGGTTTTTCCTTCTCCAGGGATCTTCCCGACCTGGGGATTGAACTTGCATCTCCCGCTTGGCAGGCGGATTCTTTTCCACTGAGCCACTTGGGAAGCCAAGTAGTTTTTAATTGGCCTTAAATAAAACCTAACTCCTTAACACTCAGGCTTGGAAGCTGTCTTGTTTAAGTCCTAATCAGCTCTCTGATCGCATTTAGTACTATCTAACCCCTAGTCTATTGCACTTAAACTATGCTAACCTTTCTGTTTTTGAAACTTTCTATGTCCATTCTTACCTTGAGACTTTTGCACTTAGCTCACTTCGGTGGAGACTTGTCAGTCTCCGGAGCCTTTGAATGGTGGGTTGCTATTCATTCAGGCCTCAGTTCAAATGCTTATGTCCAGTGACAGTTAACCCACCAGATTTAAATTTACCCCTAAGGCATTTTGCATATCAATCATAATATTTTACTGTCTTCACAGAATCCACACTGTCTGAAATCTTGGTCTTTGAGCTTTTTGTTTCATTCTCTGTCTCTAAAGCTGTGTTTGAGTGATACGAGGCAGTATTTGTCTTTCTCTGGCTTATTCACTTAGCACAATGCCCTTGAGGTCCATCCATGTTGTCACTTAATAGATTTTTTTAAAAATCCATTTGTCAAGTATGGATTCCATACTGATGCACATTCAGTATGTATGAAAATGTTTAGACTCCGGGATCAAAGAATCCCTCTACTGAAGAAATAAAACTGTATAAAAATAATATATAGTATATGAAATAATAATAGTATTAAATATATTAAATAATAATAGTATAAAAATAATACTATTGTATTGATTGAAAAGTCTATAAGCTAAATGCTCACAATTTATATAATACTGTTAAACAGGAAAATTTTATTTTATGTATATTATGCATGGTGAATTGGTTAAGAGATGAGTTTGAGTTGAGGCTCTTTTTTTTTTTTAAATATTTATTTATTTATTTGGCTGCATCGGGTCTTGGTTGCGGCACTTGGAATCTTTGATCTTCATTTCAGCATGTGCTATCTTTTAGCTGTGGCATGTGAGATCTCGTTCCCTGATCAGGGATTGAACCCCAGCCACCTGCATTGGGAAGGCAGAGTCTTAGCCATTGGACCACCAGGGAAGTCCCTGAGTTGAGGCTCTTAATTTATTAGCTCTCTGACCTTAGTAGACTTACTTTTCTTTGTGACCTTTTTTTTTCATCTGTAAAATTGAGCTAATAAAACTGCTTCATAGGGTTTGTTTGGTGGATTAAATGACGTAAAGTTTTTAAAATACATACAAGTGTTCCTGGCTTATAATGATTCAGCATGATAGTGAGTGATAGTAGCCAGATAGGTGGACAACATGTGAACATTCTTATGTTATTTTAATTGAGATAAATCAAAACATAAAACTATTATTATACATAAATACTGATTTTACAACCATATATACATAGGTATTAACAAACACTGGAAGGAACTGATCCAGTTAGGCCAGTTTGTCCTTCTTTTGCCTACTGTATTCTGTTATGTACTTGAATTTGTAATAAAGGATATTTTAAATTTAAGGAATGCATAGTGTTACGAAATTCACCAAGGGAGAGTTGTGAAATACATGGAGGCCGCATTCTGAGGGAATACCTCTGCATCACATGCCCCTCTTAGATCTTGGTAGTGATTTTTGCCTCTCCACCCTTCCTGTGGAGGAGTCACTTCAAAGGCATTGATATCTACATCTTGGTGCTCAGACTATTGCTAGATGCTCAGAAAACGTGTGTTAAAAGAATTACTAACTTTTATGTAATAGACCAGTGTATTATCATTTTAATGTCTGTGGTTATTGTGTCTTCTACTTTAAAAGAACAAATTCCTTATTATAAAGTTGAGGTTAGTTTATGTGACATTATTGAGTATCTCCTATGCTCTGAGCAAAGCAGCAGCTAAATAGAAGGGAAAGGAGTCATGCAAGTTGTTAACAATGGGAATATTTGAGGGCATGGGGTTACTAGGGTCTCATTTAGAGAATATAGTTATAATGAACAGTCTTAAGTTTGACAAAGGATGAAAATGCTTGATTAAAAATTTGATTTCAATATAAACCATCAGATGTTTTAAGAGTTTTGTGTTAGGAGTTATAGACACCATTTATCAGTAATGGTACCATTTTTGATTTTCTAAAATTATCATGGAATGTTAGCAATAATGCTGCTTAAATATGAAATAGCACATGTAAGTAAATTACAAAAATAATTTGTTTTAATGAGCTCAATTAAGAATAAAAAATGAAATTACCTAAAAAAAAGAATGTGTAACTAGTTTAATATTGTCTTAGTTTGATTTTGTATTAAAAATTTTTTATTATTGGAGTATAGTTGATTTACAACGTTGTGTTAGTTTCTGCTGTACAGCAATGTGAGTCAGTTATATAAACATATACCACTTTTAAAAAATATTATTTTCCCATATAGGTCATTACATAGTACTGAATAGAGTTCCCTGTACTATTCAGTAGGTTCTTACTAATACTATTCTTATATTAAGTATATTTTCAGCAGACTGTTTAAAACTTAAATTAGATATTTTAATTTTCATTATTATTATTATTTTTTTAATTTTAGCGTATCATGGCTACCTAAAAGTCCTTTTTTTTTTTACTTTTCAAGGAAAGCAAGTCTTGCTCTGATTCGAAAAATGATTCATTTTTGCTCTGAAGCACTCTTAAAAGAAGTTTGTGATTCTGATGTTGGTCACAATTTGCCTACAATACTAGTGGAAATAACTGCAACTGTTCTTGATCAAGAGGTAAGTTTATTGTCATTTTTTGAAACATCTATAGTTTTAATTTCATTAACTAGTAGTAAAATCAGTTGCATCCTAATTTAATTAAATCATTTTGTCTGTGCAAATGAGTGCATTTGCCTATTCCATGCTGCTAAACTTATTTTTACCATTTTCTTTTAATTTCCTTCTTTTTTCTCCCCAGGATGATGATGATGGCCACTTGCTGGCTTTGCAAATCATAAGGGATTTAGTAGATAAAGGTGGCGATATATTTTTGGATCAGCTAGCCAGACTTGGTGTTATTAGCAAAGTGTCCACTTTGGCAGGTCCTTCCTCTGATGATGAGAATGAAGAGGAATCAAAACCAGAAAAAGTGAGTGGTGTTGATTGCAATGGTATCTATCAGGAATAGGGATTCTTTTGGAGAAATGTAGTTCCAATCATGACGGGTTTTGACAATTTGACAAAATAATGGCAATATGGAGTCATACTGTAGTTTTTAAAAATTTGGTCACTTTTCTTTTAAAATGTATCATGGATAAACCTTAAAACTTGCAAAAAAAGTTGCGTATAAAGAATATCAGGACATTCTCTATCCAAAATCACTAATTACTGACATTTTGCCCCATTTGCTTAATTACTTACAAAGACGATGTGTGTGCATGCTCATTTAAAATATATTATTTGAGGGAATTTTGTGGTGGTCTAATGGTTGGGACTCTGCGTTTTCACTACCTAGTGCTGTGTTCAATTCCTGGTCGGGGAACTAAGATCCCACAAGCCTCTCAGCATGGCCAGAAATAAAAATAGATAGAATAAAATAAAATATATTGTTTAAGAGAAATACGATACATTGTGTCCCTTTTTATACCTAAATTCTTCACCATAAAACCAGGACATTGTCTTATATAATCCTAGTATAGTTATCAAAATCAGGAAATTTAATATTTATTAAAAAAACTATCTAATCCAGAGACTTATTCCAATTTTCTGTTGTCTCTAATAGCAAACCCTGCCTGTGCCTACAACCTTCCTACCTCTCCACCTCACACTTGCAGAATCCAGTCCAGGAGCACATTTCATTTAGTCATCATGTTGTTCCATTTCTCAGCTTTCTCTTTTATAGCCCTGGCATGTTTCTGAAGAGGAGAGATCCCTTAATTTGGACAATGATCCTTACATTGTGTTTGCGCCATGTTTCTTCATGATTTGATTCAAAACACAACATGTTTTTAGCAGAAAGACTATAGTGGTGATGTTACGGCGATTTTGGTGTAAAACCTGCCTTCTAAGAGGCGTATGATGTCTGTTTGCTCTCCTGCTGATAGTTAACTTGGATCAGTTTATCATGTCTGCCTCTGCCAGGTTTCTGTATTGTAAAGATACTTTTTCCTTTTGTAGTTAGTAATTTATGAGGAGATAATTTTGAGACTGTGGAGATATGCTGTTTCTCATTAAACTTATATCCACTGGTTTCAGTACCTATTGATAATTCTTGCTTTAGATTGCATGTCAAAAAATGCGCTTTATCTGTCTCCACCGAGTGCCGGCAAGGGTTAAGTCCTGGCATTTAGTGAATGCTTCCTAAGTATTAGCGACTGAGTAATACTATTTTTGAAAGAATGATAGAGTATGGTTTGTAGTTGCAGAATCCTTCCTGGTTAAGGATGAATGTGTATATTTCCTAAATTACTGGACATTTAACATAAACCAAATAAGTGTTATCTGGGTTCATCCCCTTGGAATTCTTTCAAGAGATAGGTTACAGATTCCATCAGTCTTTGTAGAAATTAACAAGCAAATTCTACATTTATACGAAGATTATAGGAACCTGGAATAGCCAAAGCATCCTTTGAAAGAAAGCTGTAGTAACTAAGAAAGTGTGCTAGTGGTGTAAAAATAGATTAATGACCCACACATATATGGTCAGTTGTTCAAATAAGTGCTAAGGTAATTCAGTCAGGAAAGGGTGATCTAAAAAATTATGCTTGAACAAGTGGATAACATATGCGGAAATATGAAATCTCGCCCCTTTTAACAGAATAAATCGTGAACTAACATTTGTGGGCTAAAATTGTAAGGTTTCTAGAGGGAAAAGAAGAAAATCTTAGTGACCTTGAGTCTGCCAGAGGTTTTTTAGATAGGGCATTAAAAGATTATATTATCAAAGAAGAACAACAATAAAAATCAGTTAATTGTTTTCATTAAAATTAAACTTTTATTCTTCAAAATACATTACTTAGAAAATGGCACGACAAGGCAGAAAATTCTTTGAGATTTTACTTGTCTGAAAATATCTTTTTTTTTTTTTTTGGCCATGCTGCATGGCTTGTGGGATCTTAGTTCCCCAATCAGGGAGCAAACCTGTGCCCCCTGTCGTGGCAGCTTGGAGTCCTAACCACTGGACTGCTTTTGCCCCCCTGTTTTTTTCGGCTGTACTAAATCTTTGTTGCTATGCACATGGTCTTTTCTAGTTGGAGTATAGGGGCTTCTTTTCCATACGTGGTCTTCTCATTGCAAAGACTTCTCTTATTGTAGAGCACGGGCTCTAGGGTTTGTGGGTTCAGCAGTTAATGGTGAACGGACTTAGTTGCACTGTCTTCCCGGACCAGGGTTCATACCTGTGTCCCCTGCATTGGCAGGTGGATTCTTAACCACTGGACCACCAGAGAAGTCCTGGCCTTGATTTTTAATGGACATTTTCAGTGCCTGCAGGGATTCTTGGCCAACCTTTTTTTAGTACTTGAAGAGATACCCCATTGTCACTGGATGTGCGTAGTGTTATATACTGTTAGTTTGCCTTATTTTTTCATCTTGTTCCTTTGTGTATATTGAATCATTTCTTTCTCTGGCTATTCTTAAGACTTTATAACTTGTTTTTAGCAATTTGTCTTTCATGTGTTTAGCTGTGTTTCAGAGAAGGCAGTGGCACCGCACTCCAGTACTCTTGTCTGGAAAGTCCCATGGACAGAGGAGCCTGGTAGGCTGCAGTCCATGGGGTCACTAAGAGTCAGACACAACTGAGTGTCTTCACTTTCACTTTTCACTTTCATGCATTGGAGAAGGAAATGTCAACCCACTCCAGTGTTCTTGCCTGGAGAATCCCAGGGACGGGGGATCCTGGTGGGCTGCTGTCTATGGGGTCACACAGAGTCAGACACGACTGAAGTCACTTAGCAGCAGCAGCAGCTATATGCATATGCATGCACATGTGGGGGTCTGCCCCGGCTCAGGATTATTTAATTTTCTCTGCTCTGTGGGCTTATAGTTATCATCAGATTTGGAAAAAGTCTCAACTATTGGTATGAAGATTTTCCATTATGGCTGTTTGGAATGCAAATGTATGATCACCATGTATGACTTCTGAATTTTCCAGCTTATCGTTTTCAAATCATTCTTTGCCCAGTCTTATGTGTAACATCACCTATACACAGGTGGTCTGATACTCAGTAGAGATGTCCTGGAGACCACTTTGCACATTTCTAGAGGTCTTTTTTGCTTGACTCCCTGATCCTGAACTCATCTACCATGCGTATTCCATTTGCCTTAATCTCTTCAAAGACAGATTTCCTTACACTGCTTTACTCTGTGTTCCCTTTTCTTAAGACCTTAACCAGAAAAACTTTCTGAGCCTAAGAGGCTTACCTTAGGCTTAGTTAATTGTTTCTGTTTTCTAGAGATCACGCAATCCTGTGTTGCTTGTTGTCCGGTATCTGAAAACAGTTTTTCATATATTTTCTCTGGTTTTTAATTTGTTTACAATGGATAGTCAAGCCTTAATCTTTATTAATCTCTCATGGTCTGGAGCACAAGTACTTACATTAGAGAAATTTATAATCCATATTTTGCAATCTTATTTTAGTGTTATAAACTACTACTACTTCAGGGAAGAAACATGTGAAAGATGCATTAAATTTTTAAAAAATATTTATTTATTTGGCTGTGCCAGGTCTTCATTATGGCACACTGGCTCTTCGTTGCATCATGCAGGATCTTTCATTGAGGTGCATGTACTTTAGTTGAGGTGCTCACACTCTGTAGCATGGAGGCTCAGTAGCTGTGGCATGGGCTTAGTTGCTCCATGCCATGGGGGATCCTAGTTCCCCAATCAGGGAACTAGTATGGAACCAAATTCCCTGCATTGGAAGGCAGATTCTTAACCACTGGACCATCAGGGAAGTCCCTTCAAGTTTTTTAAAGTATAATAAGTTTATAAAAGTTTAAAAATACTTTACCTATACATGTATACATGTACATACTTGCCAAGATCATATGTTGATGATGAATATTCTCAATATTTAATTGTTATCAACAAAATCAAAACTTTTAGGATGCCAGGCTAGTCAAACAATGTTTACAAATTATTTTTTTTAAACGTGTTATAACTAACATTTTTATCATTATAGGAATGATCCAGTACATTTGATTCACTTGGCTAAGGGTGGGGCCTTACAGTTTACTGATAAAACACATCTTTGATGGTTCTTTTACACTGCTAGGTTTGGATACCATTGATTTAGTGTAAATATCCATGTTTTTTACAAATAATCTCTTAGGCCCAGGGATATGGTGAGTTTATCAAGTCATAGTTAGTTAGGTAATTGTGTTTAGAGCTAATCCATTTGTTTTCTTTACCTATATACCTGGAAATATCATAACTTAGGTCATGTGAATTTCTTAACCATTTTTAAGATGGACTTGTAAGATGATAATTAGTTGAATCATAATACATGTTAAACTACAGGCAGATGAATATTATATTCAGGATGTTTTAATTCTAAATTTGATTCATGGTCATGTTTTTATAAATACTTACAAATATTTGAAATATAAATTATTTTCCACATTTCATTGAATAATTTTACACATTCAGGAAGATGAACCACAGGAAGATGCTAAAGAGTTGCAGCAAGGTAAACCATATCATTGGAGAGATTGGTCCATCATCAGGGGAAGGGACTGCTTGTATATATGGAGCGATGCAGCAGCCTTGGAGTTGTCTAATGGCAGTAATGGATGGTTTAGATTCATCTTGGATGGAAAACTAGCCACCATGTATTCAAGTGGTAGTCCCGAAGGTGGATCGGATAGTTCAGGTAATATTTTGTTTCTACAAAATCCCTTTACTAGTTTCTATAATTTTGATAATTTGTTTTTCTGCTCATTTCTGCCACCATTGTCAAAGCAGTAGCATATCCTTGATGATCATATGGCCCTTTCTTTAATATCACCATAGAAAGTGATTGTACCATGAAAGCATTTCATGTCTTTCTGTTGTATGAGACAAGGATTACTCTCACCATGCTTTTATGTAAAGGTGCCTCTTCTCATGCAATAATGAATTGCACATGTTTGATGCTGTCTTAAATTGTATATTATCCCAAAAGCCAGAGGATTGTTTTTATGCCTGAACCTAAATAATAGCAAATCAGTGAGAGTATATCAAAGAACAAACCTTGAGTGAATTTTTTTTTTAATAAAACTGATATTCCAGTAGGTAGTTTCATTTTTTTTTAATGGTATATTTGAGAGGAATGAAGTTTTAAAACAAACATTTTGTCTTTATAGAAAGTAGAAGTGAATTCTTAGAGAAGTTACAAAGAGCACGAGGCCAAGTAAAGCCATCTACTTCAAGTCAACCTATACTCTCAGCACCAGGACCCACTAAACTCACCGTAGGGAATTGGTCACTAACATGTTTGAAAGAAGGAGAAATTGCTATTCATAACTCAGATGGCCAGCAGGCAACAGTACTGAAAGAAGATTTACCTGGATTTGTGTTTGAATCTAATAGAGGAACCAGGCATTCATTTACTGCAGAAACTTCTTTGGGTAAGTATGTAGGTATGTCAGTTTAGCAGAATAAGAATGAATAAATATGTTAAATTGCACATAAATTGTTAAAATTTCACAAAATACATTCTGGAAATGTCTTTTTTTTTCTTTTTAAGGTTCAGAATTTGTGACTGGCTGGACTGGCAAAAGAGGAAGAAAACTAAAATCTAAATTAGAAAAAACTAAGCAAAAGGTAAATTTGTGGAATTTGATTCGTTTTGTCTTTTACACGGACATAGGGTTTTAGAGGTAGATTATTGGCAGTTCAGAAACTGAGGCATATAACATAGGCTACCCTAGTCTAATATATTTTTAGTTTTCCTTTTTCAGTGCTCATTATCTCACTTTTCGTAATAAGTATACATTTAGTTATTTTCTGTATATACACTAAACATCAATATTAAAATAGAAATAAAATTGATGAGATAAAGAATAAAATCTAAATTATTTTAAAATCATCTTGAGTTTTTAATGTCACCAAAGCTTTAAACTTATGCTTTAATTAATGATAGTAGTATTTTTAGTGATACAGGGAGATTGAATATGCATTATTATATTTCATAATCCTGATTAAATACTTTGTGATGAAGCAGTTTGAATTCCTGGATCTAGACCCAGATAATTTGATACTTAGTTTAATGGCCATCTTAGATGAAGTCACCTCTCAAAAAGATACAGAAGCAAGTGTTATTGACTCATATTACTAATTTTTAAATTCTGTCCATTTAGTATACATTTTTAAATAAATCCATTATGTTTCCATCTGTCCTATCAATTACTATTGAATTTTTTTATTTTTAAAAAAGTAAAACTTCATAGATTCATTATCTTCTGATGACACATTTTTATTTTACATATAATAATGATACAATTTTTCATACAATATGTAAAGAATGCCTTTGAGTGCTTGAGATGGGAGGGTACTTGTGTTTGCATGGCTTTGGCCATAGAAATAGTAGTAAGGGATTTTACTAGAAGCACTATATATGATTTATGAAGGCATTACTTATTACATATAATAATTTCCAGTTGTAAATGTAGACTCTGAAGCTACAGATTCCTTCTAATTCAGGATATCTTAAGGGCATTTGATGAAGAAATATCTCAATTGAAGGTAGCCATTATATGGTAAAAGGAATTTGGACTAAATACAATTTACTTTTTTCATGGTAGTTATGTTCTGTAAAGTTTCTGTGAATTGCTTCTTGGAGAAATAACAGGTGTAGGTTCCTGTGAGGCTGTGGTCACACTTTTTAAGTTTTTCCTGCACTGCATACCATGCCCACAAATAACTGTGAAAAGTGCTACAAGTATTGATTTGTGGATTACAAATAAATTTGAGTGACTAGTTGATTTCACAGGTATGAAATTCTCAAATGATGAAGCTCAACTCTTTAATTCTTTATAAACTACCACTCAGCTATCTCAGGAGCTTTTTGGAATAAAATATGAAAGTGTTAGTTGCTCAGTTGTGTCTGACTCTTTGCGACTTACGGACTGTAGCCTGCCAGGCTCCTCTGTCCATGGAATTTTCCACGCAAGAATAGTGGAGTGTGTTGCCATTTCCGTCTCCATGGGATCTTCTCAACCCAGGGATTGAACCTGGGTTTCCTGTATTGCAGGCAGATTCTTTACCGTCTGAGCCACCAGGAAATTATATTAACCACCCAAATCTAGATTAACTCACAGGGAAATGAGCTTTATAATACAAAAGAAAAGTAAATCAAAGAGAGCATAGTCTCAGTCCTCTAATTTAATTTTCTTAAAAAAAAATTCAATTATTCATTCGGTTTCTTGAAATCAGTAGTAACTCAGTGATCATGTGGTTATTCTTGTGTGCATGAAAGCTGTATGTGTCAAAATATACTAACTTTAGGTAAAAATAATTTTATTATAAAGTAATAGATAAAATATAAAAAATAATTTTGTATACACACAGTTTTAACCTGTTTTTATTTCTTAATACTGTTTATAAAGGAATAGTTTCTTCACTGTTGCCCGATATTCAGAACTTACTTACCTTTTAATTCTGAGAGGCATACTAAAATAGAATAGTAACATATTATTATTTCATGTAGAGAGCAAAATTTTTTCTATTAACATTACAGCTATGCTAGGTTAGTTTGTGATATAAATGAAATTGTAATAAATCATAAAAACAGTGTTATGTACAAAATTTCATCAGACCCAAGCCTTGGACATGTGTGGGTTCCTCTCTCAAATAATATTACTTTAATTTAAATGAGAGCTAATTAGTGCCCAAAATGACAATAGTCATTCTTGCTCTTGATGTAATATATAAATACATGAGCATCATATTTTGTGTGAATAATATAATGTAAATAGAAGAAAGACATATCAAGTTAAAATATACTCTGGAATGTTAAAAGGTTCACCTTCAGTTGATGGAATTATAGATGGCTTAATTTTCTTTTCTTTTTTCTCTCCTTTATTTTTGCTTATTTGTATTTTCTTATTGGTTCACTATCAAACAGATTGTTAAAAAAGAGCAGAGTTACCTTTTATAGCTTTAATTTTATTTAAATGAAATAAGCATCTATTTAGTATATGAACATAAAGTTTGAATAACCAAAAATTAAAATTATATGTTCTTTGAGTTGTCTAAAATCTGCTAGAGTGGTTTTTTAACCGTTAAATCTTTTTGATGTACATGCATAGAAGTAGTAACATTTTTGCATCTTGAAACTGGCCAAACATCTTAACTTTAAAGGTTATATATTTAAAAGGAAGATTTGGTAAAATTATTAATTGTAGTAAAAGTTCACATTTACTATTTTTATTTTGGTAGGTACGAACTATGGCTCGAGATTTATATGACGACCACTTTAAAGCTGTTGAAAGCATGCCTCGTGGAGTAGTGGTAACACTCAGAAACATAGCAACTCAGTTAGAGTCATCTTGGGAACTTCATACAAATAGACAGGTATGGTAGCCTGTAGATTTTATGACACGCAGTGATCTTAATTTTTCTTCTTTATCCTTACTATTCCAGATATTGATTAGGGAGTCAGCAAATTATCACCCATGGGTTAAATTTTGTATGGTTTTGTTTCTAAATGGTTGAACACATACCAAAAATAAGAACAATATTTCATGATTTCTGAGAATTATATGAATGTGTAAAATTGTTGTTCTGTAGTAGTTTTATTGGACACAGCCACACTCATTTATTTCCCATTGTCTGTAACTGCTATAGTGGCTACAATGACAGAGTTAAACAGGTGTGACCAAGATACGTGGCCTATGAAGCCTGAGATATTTATAATCAGCCCTTTACGAACAAGGTTGCCAAGTGTGGTAGAGAAAATTTGCATTAATAATTTGAATTTCTTAATCTTGTTTAATGTCTAATTTCATGGTAATTGATGTTCTGATAAATTAAGTATATTAAGACCTGTTGGTTTTTATCATCATCCTTATTTAAAATTTCTTTTTTCTTTTAGTGTATTGAGAGTGAGAACACTTGGAGAGATTTAATGAAGACAGCTTTAGAAAATCTGATTGTACTTTTGAAGGATGAAAACACAATTTCGCCATATGAGATGTGCAGTAGTGGCTTGGTGCAAGCGCTTCTTACTGTTTTAAACAATGTAAGTAGTACAGAATCAAGTGTCTAATTAGAAAATTATTTGTAGCTACACTTTTGACAGAGCAAGGTTTACTTTATTTTGTCAAGGAGTATTAAAAACTGTAGTAAATATTAACATCTATAATTTCTCCAGCCATTAAGTTTTATCAGTAGTTTGAGCCAGTTGAATTAAACAATTGAGTTTAGATTTTTTTTAGTTACCTGATTATAATTTATTCAAGATTTGTTTGTAAAAAACGCTTTAACATTATTCACTGCTCTGATTTCCTCATAACTTTTGTAAAACAGAGTTAGTCTGTAGGCCTTTTTAAATACCTAAAATATTTGGATAAGATTAAGTTATGAGCAGTGACAATTTAGGAAGTTCATGTGAATATTTGACAGGTATCAATATTTATTAGTAGCCTTAATATTTCCCTTCAGTGTAGTCTGTGTTAATCTCTTTATTGTGATTAATTTTTTTCCTTTATTAAAATTATCTTGATGTATCATCACTTTACATGACTTAATAATGTCTATGAAATCATTTTTTTATATACCAGTCGTATTTTTTCTAATACTAATTAATGTAAATAGTACTGTTAAAATGTTCATAAATAATCTGAAATATCTTGTATACACTTTGAGGAAAGGAATGTAATTGCTATCCATTATAACATTGAAGGTATTGGAGAAGGAAATGGCAACCCACTCCAGGGTTCTTGCCTGGAGAATCCCAGGGATGGGGGAGCCTGGTGGGCTGCTGTCTATGGGGTCGCACAGAGTTGGACATGACTGAAGCGACTAAGCAGCAGCAGCAACTGGTCATATAGTAAAAAATTTTAATTGAAAGAAAATAATGATTTCCCTTAGATTGTATTGATAATTTTGTAATGTATATTAATATTCATCTTTGGTATTTTTTTTATTAATTTCAATATCAGCCATAAAACTTTTTTTTTTTTTAAGAGCATGGATTTAGATATGAAACAAGATTGTAGTCAACTGGTAGAAAGAATAAATGTTTTTAAAACAGCCTTTAGTGAAAATGAAGATGACGAAAGGTAAGTCCCCAAATTTCTTCTAATTTCATGTTTAAAGTGTTTGTAAGTTGATAGGTTTCCTTTGAAATAGTCTATTATAGTGTTCATATACAAAGTAGGTACTTTTTTATTCAGTACAAGAGTAGCTTATAAATATATAAAAAGAAAGATTTTTAAAAAGTATTTTTTAATCTAATGGAATAAAAGAAAAAAATCCATATCTGCTGTGAATGCAGCTGACCACTTATTTAAATTAGATAATCTTTAAGATACAACCAGACATCTAAACACTGATTATATATTTGATGATATTAAGTAGGAAGTACTCATTCCTTTTAGGTGTGGTGATAATATGATTTTATTTTTTAAAACTTCTGTAGAGGTACATACGCGAGTATTTCTGGGTGAAATGCTTTGACATTTTCTTCAAAATACATGGAAAGGGGAGAAATGATTGGGGATATAGCTAGAAATCAATTGGCCATTAATAGGTAACTTGAGCTGGGTTGTGAGTTGATAAAGGTTCATGTTATGATTTAATTTACTTTTGAATGTGATTGAATTTTTAAAATAATAAATGAAATTCAATTCCATTAATTTTAAAAACCATTTTAAATGAGTCTATATTATATGGATATATAATCATTTATTGAAACATTAGTCTATTAAACATATTAACTCTTTGCAAATTATTACTAATACTGAAATATACTTGTCTTGGTGGAAATGTTTTTTTATATAAATTGCTTTAAATAGTTTTAGTGAGTTGATGATTTTTTAAAACTTCTTGATATAACTTGTCATGTTATTTGCCAGAAATATTTTACCAGTGTTGCCTTGCTAACAATACCATCATTTTCCAAACTTCACTGCTTTATATATTCTGTTATATGTATCAAATATTATATAATGAAATTTTTTAAACTTTAAAAAATAAAATACACGTTAAATTATGCATTACTTTGAATGCAGTTGTGAAAGTTTCATATGAAAAGTGAAATATTTTAGTAAGTAAAGAAATTGAGTTATGAGATTATCTTTGCTTACTCAGTTATAGTCTAATGCAAAACTAGACTTCACTTTGCATTAATACAGAAAGTAGGAGTCTGTATGAGGTTGGCTATTGCAGATCCTGTATGAGGTTTAGTTTGAACTTATGTGGGAGTTCTTAACAATTGCTTGTTTTCCTAGCCGACCAGCTGTTGCATTAATCCGAAAGTTAATAGCTGTGCTAGAGTCTATTGAACGTCTACCTCTCCATTTGTATGATACACCAGGATCCACTTACAACCTCCAGGTAACCATGAAAATGCAATTGCTGTTATTGCTAAATACATTTAGAAGCAGTCTTACTTTTCTTAAAAAAACAAAACAAAAAATATGTTTTATTTTATTCAGAAAAGATTGTGATTGTTTAAACATTGTGACAAATCATTGTTTAATGATTGTTTAATAGTTAAATTCTTCAACGCTCAGTGCCTTTTGATTGTTCTTTTTAATGACTCTTGAATGTATTAGTATTTCAATGTTTATTTTTAGTAGTAAATCATATTTAATAGATCATAAGCGGAAAATGACACTCTCAGTTGGAAAACAAAACAGAAAATCCTTTTGTTTTAGAGTTAAGTCCCATCTGTTTATGAATTAAGTCCCTTCATCTCTGTGTGGAACTCAGTGTGTAAGAAAATGTGAAAATGTTTCTGGCACGATTTTTTTTTCTTGTTTTCTGTATGTCATTAAGTAGAGATGGCCTTCCTTAGCTGTTTCTGTTGATTCTTTTGGAAATCTGCCATTATCACATGGTTTCATAAAAAGCCTATTTTCTTCCTAAATATTATTTGGTTGTCTTTCTTATCAATTCATTAAATTATCCTTATGTTAGCATCTAGTGTCCCAATATGAACAAATAAAACAAATATTCTTACTGCTAGTATCCCCAAGAGATCTTTACCTTTTCTGTAGGTTACTTTAGTATTTACTTACAGATTATTTGGGCTTGAGTCTTGCTTTTGTTTGACCTTTTCTGCATTTCTCTGCATCAAATAGTTTCTTTTAAATACAGCCTTTAATAAGTGACTAAAAAACTATATTTGCACTAACAATGCCTACTCAATACAAAAACTTAGCATTCCCTCAAGAACCCATTAGTGTTACCAAAGGCACTAGATTTCCAGACTAGAAATTGTTCAGAGAGTTACAGTATTGTTACTATATCTGACATGGTACATATATTAAATAAGTTGTAGAGGTCTACTTTTTGCTCTGCTTCAAACAGAACATTATAGAGGAACAAGGGGATTTTTGTCTGTTATTTTAAAGGCTTTATCTTTGATAGGTGAATGAGATAGAAATAGTCTCAAAGACTGGAGATTTCCCAGCTTATACAGTCATAGGAGCACCAACATGTTTTATTGTATGTATATCATTTCAGGAGACTGTGCACGATACAAAGACAGGAAAGCTAGGGATGTGCCCTCTGTTAATTTTGTAGTCTAAAATACTCCCTAAATGTACATATAAATGTTTAATTCTGTGGCTATAGAAATTAGTTAAAATTTATACAGAAATGAAGCACATACTTGTTTTATTTACTGAAACATTGGATTGGAAGGTATTAAAATGCCTTGTATTCTTTTAGTTTATTAGCCATAGATTATTTAATATATTCTCACTTTAATAGCATAAGTTAATTAGCTGCTTTTTATAACTTACTTGGAAAATTGCAAGTTATCAGTTAAGGCTGTAATATTTCTGTTAATCTGTTAAGTGATTTATAATAATTTTATTTAAACCATGTATGTTTGAAGTTGTTTAGAGATCAGTAGTTTGTTTGTTTCTTGAAAATATTACTTATTCAGTGAACTTCTTTAAAACATTCTGTAGGAAACAGATACTGATACTTCCTTTATGGTTATACATTATTCATCTCAATTGCTGTGTTATCTAACATTTCTCATTTTCAAAATGTTAAGATAAAAGCACAGTGTTCCCTGAAGCATTTTAATCATTTCTGTGTAGATACTTACAAGAAGATTAAGATTTCGGTTGGAACGTGCACCTGGTGAAACTGCATTAATTGACAGGACTGGCAGAATGTTGAAGATGGAACCCTTAGCCACAGTTGAATCTCTGGAACAGTATCTCTTAAAAATGGTGAGTTTCTAGCAAGGACATGGTGTGAAATAAGCTTTTTTTGCTGTGGTTTAGCCCTTTAGAAAAGTGGTTTGGGAATTCCATTTTAGTTTAGACTATGAATGGTTTCTTCATAAAGATGTCTATTATAGTTATTTGTACTACTAAAACAATGAGCAAAAACTTAATGCTAATAAGTAAAGGAATATCAATTTGGTAATTATTTCAATTAGTTTGACTATTATTTGGCTATCATAATATACAGACTCATAAGAGAAAAATGGTTTTGTACAGTATGATTGAGACTTTCTTTTACTCTTTCTGTTGAAATAATAGACTAAAGAAATACTCTGATATTAATAGTGGGGTGCTACGGTTAGGGAATTTTCTAGTTATTTTTCTTTTTAAAATATTTTTTAATGAATATTGATTATTTTAAAAAATCACATTAAAGGGTTAGGAACAAAGTGGGCAGTGAACTTCAAAATATCATCATTAAGGTGTCTTCCATATTTTCTTTGGTTAGGTAGCAAAGCAGTGGTACGATTTTGACCGATCTTCATTTGTTTTTGTTCGAAAATTAAGAGAAGGCCAAAATTTTATATTTCGGCACCAGCATGATTTTGATGAAAATGGAATCATTTACTGGATTGGAACAAATGCCAAGTAAGTCACTCTATTTAATGTAGATTGAAAATAATTCACCTGGAAAAGAAATCTAGGTAGTAGAAACCATTCTGAATATTCTGTCATTCTAGGAATTTCATCTTTTAGGTTAAATTTAAGACCATCCAAATTTTTCTTTTTATGAAGAAAAGTTGCTTAAATTATTAAATATAGAATTTTTCTTAATATAATTTTATGTGGAAAAAAGGTAGTCTGAACAAATGCAGTTATTTTTAAAGTGGTAACTGTTAACACTGTTTAAGAGTATTTTCTTTGTTTTTATGTAGAACTGCATATGAATGGGTTAATCCAGCTGCTTATGGACTTGTAGTAGTAACATCATCAGAAGGACGAAATCTACCTTATGGCCGCTTAGAAGACATATTGAGTCGTGACAATTCGGCTTTAAATTGTCATAGCAATGATGATAAGAATGCCTGGTTTGCCATAGATCTGGGTCTCTGGGTGATACCATCAGCATATACACTTCGTCATGCTCGTGGTTATGGAAGGTCTGCACTGAGAAATTGGGTTTTCCAGGTATCCAAAGATGGACAGAACTGGACTTCTTTGTATACCCATGTTGATGACTGCAGTCTCAATGAACCAGGGTTAGTTGAGGAGTCTTTGTAAATTGGAAAACTCAGTAAAGAGCTTTGTTTATTTTTATAACTGTATCCTTTTAGAGCTCTCTATTTTATGAGATACTGAAACAAGATTTTCTTGCTAAAAATACCACTTGGTACTATAATTTAGGTGTTAAAACTTTGAAAAGTGACTTTATGAAAGCCATCAAATTCTTTAAACTTTAGTAGAAGCTGAACTTATTTAAAAAGAAGTTGATACATAGTTATATATATGTGTATATAGCACACTGATAAAAGCAAAAAAAAAAGAATGAACTTTTTAACTAAATTATCCATTTATTCACACAGTGTATGTGAATGTTTGAGAGATTAACAGTAACTATTGATTTTTCTTATTTTATGTATCTGTTTTCCTAAATTTTATATATTGATCATATGTATTTTTTTTACAGGCAGAAAGTCAGCATTATGTTTCTAAAAAATTTAGTCCTAATACTGTTTAACTGTATATTGTGGCACATTTTGAGGAGTAGATAGAGTGTAGATTAAATTATTTTTTGTATTTGATGTATGGAGGGAGCTTCTTAACATGATTAATAGGTAATATTTTCAAGCTTTAAAGTTGCTGTTTTAATATCTCATTTAAAATTTTGCAAATAATTAAATATCTTTTTTATCATAAAGACATTTGTTACTCATAAAATTTCTTATTTCTTTGGATTTTATTAATTATAAATCTTTTAGCGTTATGAGTCAAATTAATCATATACATTTAACATTTCATTTTTCATTTTCTTAACTGCTATTTTTCTTTGATTTCTTGAATTTTGTGTACAAACTGTTGACTGAACATGAACGTTGCTTTATTTTTCACATAATTTTCTATTATGTAAAAAAGATCTTTGCTACCTTAAGCATCTTTTTCATATATTTAAAATGTTTTCCCTAACATTCACAGGTCAACAGCCACCTGGCCTCTTGATCCACCAAAGGATGAGAAACAAGGGTGGCGACATGTGAGAATTAAACAGATGGGAAAGAATGCGAGTGGACAGACCCACTATCTCTCACTGTCTGGATTTGAACTTTATGGAACTGTAAATGGAGTATGTGAAGATCAGCTAGGTAAAGAGAGAACAGTAGGTTTTTCTAACTTACTAAAACAATTATAGAAGGTGACTTTGACTGTATTTCTCTAATTTCTACGTTATAGGAAAAGCAGCTAAGGAAGCAGAAGCTAATCTTAGACGACAGCGACGTCTAGTTCGCTCCCAGGTACTGAAGTACATGGTTCCTGGGGCTCGTGTGATCAGAGGCCTTGATTGGAAATGGCGTGATCAGGATGGCAGCCCACAGGGAGAAGGCACAGTCACAGGAGAGCTGCATAACGGTGAGCAGGTGCTCAGCATCTGTAGTGCGGAAATGAGTATTTACATCACAAAGTATTTTTCTTTTGTTATTTTGAGGTAGTTTATAAATTGAATAAATGTTCCAGGAATAATAAGAAGAACCCATCTATTGGTTTTACGTTAAAATGGAAAAATCATTTACTTAGATACTGGAAAAGTTTTTAATTCTTAGGTTTTCACTCAAAACTTACTGCTAATAATTTGGAGTAATTTTTATGAATAAGTTGGTATAAGGTGTACACCCTAAAAGACATATTTCTCTTGTTCCTTTTGTGTCTTTTTTTAGTTTATTATTCATAAGTTTCCACTGATCTTAATTTCTTATGCTTTTATCTTGTTAGCCTCACAAGAATCAGGCAAAAATTTTTTGTTCAATTATAAGTCATATAGAAGAAAAAGCATTAGTGTTTTTAAGTTAAACATTTTTCAATAAAGGACAGAACAAAAATTGTAGCATTTTCATTTATTAGTAATTATATTTGAAAAGGTTTCTCAGTCTACCAGTTTTTCTGTTCCATAAGCAATATTTTTTAAAATCCAGTTCATTTTAACTTTTGATTCTGTAGATCTTAAGGAAGTTCATACCCACTTTATGCTATTAACTCCCAGAAGCAACTATAGTGGCTAGATATTTTACTTATAACCTAAAAGACTCATTTATTAGTGGATAATTTGCCTAACCAGTAGTGGTTCTTATGAATTTTGCCTACCATTTAAAAAAGTAAAATGTTCTTGTTGTCAATTTACACCAAATATTGAAAGAGATAATAAAAGTGACGATGCTTAAGAGAATGACTAACATTTGATATCTTAACTATGTGATAAAAGCATCTGTTTACTTAAACTCTTTTTGCTTTTTACTATGTTTAAAATTCTGTCCCTGAAATTATGTTATGAAATGCATTTCTGTTTAGTTGTACCCTAATTTCAGATTATCATCATAGCAGGTTTATAGTGAATGAGCATGTATGCAGCTGCCAAAATTAATAAAAAAATAATACTTGAATAATAATAGTTCAATTCAGAAATTTCCAGTGTTGTTGTTTTTGCGCATCTTAATGATACTTAGTTAACAGTCTATTTACCCTAAAATGTTTGACTTTTAAATGTGTGAGCCAGTTAGGGATATATAAGCACTGTGTGTTTTTCTTCGTTTGGAGTCAAGTGAAGCAACTGCTTAGGAAAATTGGAATCTTAATTTCAGAATTTAGCATATAAGAAAGGCTTATTTTTGCTGATCTGACATGTAGAAAAGCCATACCTTAAAACCATTACGTCATAGAGAGTTCTTAGCTTTCAAATACTTAAGCTAACCATTTTTATTAATGGCTAGTTGTTACTGACTCTTTTAATCTAAAGAGGACTTCAGAGTTTTGTAAATATCCACTTTTAGATATGTACCCTTCCTGAGTTCCTGTCAGTGATCAGTTTAAACACATTCTGAAGCATAATTGAATGGTTTACATTTATAGTTACTTTTCTACGCTGTGTCAAATCTCTTCCCTTTCTACAGAACATTTGTGTTGGTAGGAATATCCATTTTTTAATTAATTACACAAATATGAGTGCCTATTATGTAAAGGTACTCTATTAGACTTCAGATATGCAGTGGTCAACAAAAAAGTACAATCCCATGCTTTCTGGTAAAACAGATAAAACATACAGTTACAGATTTTGACATGTGCTATGAAATAAGTCATCAGTATATTTTGGGACCAGTTAATACAATACAAATGTAATTTTTATTTGGGATTGGGGTATGCTTTTGAACTTTTCCTTTTCTCACACTTTTCCATGTTGCAGAAGAGATAGTTAAAAGTTGATTCTTCAGAGGTTAATTCAGCATACAGAATTAATTGAGGCAATTGAAATCTCATCTAAACTAGATTATGTAGATTTGGGGCAGTCAGTTTCCTCTCAAACAACTTGTATGCAGATAATCCCCACAGGTAATTTAATATTACTTAAACCCCTCTGAGTTTCATTGTAAACATGTATGAACTTGGCATGTGTGTGTGCATGTATGCATGAGAGTGTGTGTGTGTGTGTGTGTGTGTGTGTGTGTGTGTGTGTGTGTGTGGGTAAAGTACTTTTAAAGTTTTTAAAGACTATTTTTATGTGCTTTTTTTTTTCCTGAAGTAGTTAGCTTATAACACTAAAATGAGATTGCAAAATTTATACTAATTTTATTTCTAATAGGCAATTTATTTTGTTTTTGGAAGTTAATCACCATTTTTAAAAAAGAAGTATTTTTTTCCAAGTATAAGTAAATATAGATTTAATATTATGCTCACTAGTTCTTTTCATGTTGTTAGCTTTATCATATAGGTTCTATCTAATAAAAGAGCTTAGCATACTTTTAAAATTTTGGTTTTAGAATTTTGTGCTTATTCAAATTTATTAATTTTAATCATAAGAGAACCAAGTAACCACTGAACTTTGAGAACACAACCGAAATGCTAACTTAGTGTTATTTGAGCTAGTGGCCTAGAATTTCTACAGTGATAAATGAATATTTTGTCCGTCAATTATAGGATTTAGCCCAAACTTAGAAATTAATGGTTAAGCCAGCACTTTTTCTAAAAACATTTGACCACATGATCGTATTTAGCAACTAAAAAAGCTTTTACTTAGATTTCATGTATACTTGCTGAAGTTGCAATAGTTTACCATTTTTATCCGTCTTTTTTACAATTTTTAACAGTCTTCCCCTTGAAAGATACTCCAGTAGTTATAAACGTGACCCTTATGTTGTTTTTAAATATTAACAAACAGTTCAGAAATAAGAGAAACAGAAGGATTCAATTTTAGTTGGCAGACCTTAGATGACTAGAAATTCAGAGAAGTACAGCGCTGATGAAAAGCTGATCCCATATTGTGGAGCTACTGTCTGACACGCTCCTATCTGCTTTCTGCTGGGTCTCACAAACTCCTGTCCCTTTCCAGGCTGGATTGATGTCACCTGGGATGCTGGTGGCTCAAACTCTTACCGTATGGGCGCAGAAGGAAAATTTGACCTCAAGCTTGCACCAGGGTACGACCCTGATACAGTGGCATCACCCAAACCTGTTTCATCCACTGTTTCAGGCACAACGCAATCATGGAGCAGCTTGGTGAAAAACAACTGTCCAGACAAGACATCTGCTGCTGCAGGCTCCTCAAGTAGAAAAGGAAGCAGCAGTTCTGTGTGTAGCGTGGCCAGTAGCAGCGACATCAGCTTGGGTTCGACCAAAACGGAACGGAGATCAGAAATTGTAATGGAACACAGTATAGTTTCAGGAGCTGATGTCCATGAACCAATTGTTGTTCTTTCATCTGCTGAAAACGTCCCTCAAACAGAAGTAGGGTCATCTTCCAGTGCAAGTACCAGCACCTTAACAGCGGAAACGGGAAGTGAAAATGCTGAAAGAAAGCTAGGCCCTGATAGTTCTGCTCGTACTCCTGGGGAGTCTAGTGCAATATCCATGGGAATTGTTAGTGTTAGTTCTCCTGATGTTAGTTCAGTATCTGAGTTAACTAATAAAGAAGCAGCTTCGCAACGGCCCCTTAGCTCTTCAGCAAGTAACAGACTGTCAGTGAGTTCTCTGTTGGCTGCTGGGGCCCCTATGAGCTCTAGTGCGAGCGTACCTAACCTGTCCTCAAGAGAAACATCTAGCTTGGAGAGTTTTGTAAGGAGAGTGGCAAACATAGCACGGACTAATGCCACCAACAACATGAATCTAAGCCGAAGCAGCAGTGATAACAACACTAATACTTTGGGGAGGAATGTGATGAGCACAGCAAGTAAGTGAGCTTTTCCTTATAGAACCCAATGCTTTTTCCACTCTGAGGGATGCAAAGTAGGATTTGTTTAGTGGATTCTGGCTCTAGTCTTTTACCAGATCGTTATATACAACTGTGTCACGTTTAGCCCTTCAGGAATATAAGGTTAAGTTCTGTAGAATTGTGACATTTTAAGAATTCTGATCAGGACCTGATAAAGAACCTCTTATTCTAATTCTGAAGAATAAAATAAAAATTTCTGTTTTTCACTCCTCTGATTGTTAATTACAAGAGGAAATAGATGGCTATTAACTATCATCAGAGTCAGCCGAAATCAGAGCATAATAGTGGCATAACTTTTACTTAGGTCCTGAGTTGATACTAGCTTATGAAAGTTTTTAATTCTAATTAAAGCTACCAATGGGTCAAAGTAATTCCCTTGGAAAATTCCATTGGGAGTAATTTCAGTGCCTGTTTCACTTATTTTAAAAGCTAGGCTTAACATTCTAAAAAATAATACTACTATAAAAACAAGAATTTCTAGTTGGATTTCAGTTGGGTTCCCAAAGTTGTTGCTTTTCAGCCTTTTAATAATCAGTGTTTCATGACTGCATTCTTTTTTCTAAATATACAATGTAGTTTTTCTAAGGTTTACACAATCCTCCCTTTTCTGTACTAATTTGCTTCATTTTTATCCTTAGCTTCTCCTCTTATGGGTGCTCAGAGTTTCCCTAATTTGACCACACCTGGTACTACATCGACAGTGACTATGTCAACATCCAGTGTTACTAGCAGCAGCAATGTAGCTACAGCAACAACAGTTTTATCAGTTGGTCAGTCTTTAAGTAATACTTTAACCACCAGCCTCACATCAACCTCCAGTGAGAGTGACACAGGTCAGGAAGCAGAATATTCCTTATATGGTAAGTTACAGTATAAAATAGTTAGATATTTATGTGGTGATGTTTTTATCACATTTTTCTCCTGGGGTGTTTTAAATTTTCGATTAGAAAAGGATTAGTCTCTTATAAATATGGCAGCTTTATATGTGATGAAAAAACTCAAAGTGATATGAAGAACTGTTAAGTTACCTGGTTGTAAATAGACATCTGGGAACTTCTATGTGTCATCCTTTTCTTGGCTTTTTGTCCCTAGTGAAGTTTTATTAGAAGAACCGTAATAATTTGACATCTTTATAAGAAAAGAAATGTGATAGATTAATAAGCTTTGTAAATTGATAATTCTTTGTACATTGTAATATAAGAGGAAAAATACTCCTGTGTGTCTCGTCCACTTACAGTACCCTGCTTACGGACAACTTCACTTCTGCACCTCTGACCACCAAGTGTGTGTAAAGTTTTTCCACAATTCTGACACTACCTGCCTACCTGGAGATAGTATCAGATCCCACAGGTTAAAGTCTCAGACCTCCAACACTGCCCATCCCTCACCTTTGCCCCTTTAGTCACTGTCTGGCTATAAACTGGAAGTTTCCACAACCCCCTCTTTGGGTTAGATTAATTTGCTGGAGTGGCTCACAGGGCTCAGAAAAACATTTATGTACTGGGTTACTGATTTTTTATAAAAAGGATATATAGGGGATACTCTGGTAGTCCAGTGGTTAGGACTCTGCTACCACTGCCAGGAGGCCAGGGTTTGATCCCTTGATTGAGAACAAGATCCCATAAGATGCTTGATCCGGCCAAAAAAAGAAGAGGAGAAGAATATATAACTCAGGAACAGGCAGATGGAAGAGATGCACAGGGTAAAGTCCGGGAGGTCCCAAGCACAGGACCTTCCATCCCCTTGGAGTGTAGGAGCCATCCTGGCCTGTCATTTTGTTCATGTCTACCAACCTGGAGGCTTTCTGAACCCCCAGCCTTTCAGGGCTTTTATTTTTTGGAGACTTCATGATTTAGGCACCGGTGATTAAATTATTGGCCATTGGTGGTATGGCCACCAGTCTCCAGCTCCTCTCCCCAGAGGTCTAAGGGGCGAGATGAAAGTTCCAGTTCTGATTGTGGTTGGTTCCACTAACAACCAGCCCCATCCTTAGATTACCTAAGGGCTTTCTAAAAGTCTCCTCATTAAAACAACTCCAGTTATAAATAACAAACGACACCTCTATTGCTCTTGTCTCAGGAAATAGTAAGAGTTTAAGAAAACTCAGTATATAGAACAGAGATGACCAGATTTTCCTTATTATAAACCACCGTATCACAACAGTTATCAAAGTCTTCTGGAAATTATTCTTTTTTTAGGTAACATTTGAAATATTCAGATGAATTAGTTCTTGCTTAGAAGGTTTTTATAGTTACATTATTGAATGTAACTGTGATATGTAGTCAGTGATTAAATTAAAATGTTTCTAATCATCATGTTAGAACAGTAAAAATTTTTATAGAAGGGAAATATTGAAGCAAATAAAAATCATCTAGTCCCTACCATTGTTGTCGTTTGATACATATCGTTTGATGTATCTGTTCTTAAAGGAAAAAGGAATTCAGTCTATCCTTTCTGGACAGCTCTTTTCACTGAGTACACTGTAAAAATGTTTTAATATAGTTCAGTGAGTTTCTACAGCATAGAGTGGCTGCCAGATATTCCTCTGTTTGACTGTATGATCATTATTTAATATTGATTGGATATTTAAGTAACAGTTTTTCATTACCATCAGCATTGTTATGAGTGAGCAACCTTTATATTTTTGTGTCTCTTTCTTAGGGTAAATTCCTAAAGGAGTAGTTGTTGAATTTCCTTCCAAAAAGGTTGTACTCCCATCATTATTGTTTTAGAATACCCTTTATCACAATCCTTGATCACCTGTTCTTTTTTCAAAATTACTTTGTTAATTTCAAATTTAAAAAGTTTATATGAAGATATATTTTAAGTACTATCTTGTGTGTGCATCATTTTAATATGTTTTCATTTTTTTGAGAATGTGGTCTCTCGTATTCCAAGCTACCAACTGGATCTGATGATCTGTGATTTTAGGAAAAGCATTATGTTTCTGTTTCTACTTTATATGTTAAATAAGTATGTAGCAAAATGATGATGATAGTTACACCAAAGTATCGTACATTCACCAAATAAGCATTTCTACTTTGGTTTTCCTCATGGAGGCCTTCTGTTTCTCCCTATTACTATGTTAACTTTAAGCTTTAGTTCTGTTAATAAATCATGTGAAGGTTAAGAAAGTTGTAGGTATATTAATGGGAAAGAATATTGAGGAGTCAGGGCTAATGACTGCCTTTTAAAAATTATTCTTTGGTGATTAAAATCTCCTTTTCTGCATTTCTAAAACTGGAGGACTCTTCAACAGTGCTGTTGTATGAAGGATCAGAGTCACATCTGCATTATAAAATAATTTCTATATATGCAAATGTTCACTGTGTTATGTTTTGAGGGACATGATTTGGTTGTGTGATATAATCAAATGTGTGAAATAAGGAGCTTTTTAAAATATATATATTATCCTTGTGAAGTGAAAATGTTAGTCGCTTAGTTGTGTTCACCTCTTTGCAACGCTATGGACTGTAGCCCGCCAGGCTCCTCTGTCCATGGCATTCTCTAGACAAGAATACTGGAGTCGGTAGCCATTCCCTTCTTCAGGGGATCATCCCAACCCAGGGATCAAACTTATGTCTCCTACACTGCAGGCAGATTCTTTACCATCTGAGCCACCAGGGAAGCCTTATATAATATACTAAGATGAAAAAGGGAAGATGAGTAAAACCACTGACTTCAGTGAATTGTAACAGATGAAAAATGGAATTTATATACGTACATATTTTTTCCTTTAAGAAATAAACCTAAAAGTGGAATTTGTTTTGTGTACCTGCCACATCATATTCATGAGGACCATTACCTAAAATGCAGGATGGCACTTGACATGTTTGTTGTTTAGTCACTAAGTTGTGTCTGATTCTTTCGCCACCTCCATGGACTGTAGTCTGCCACATTCCTCTGTTCATGGGAACTCCTAGCCTAGAATACTAGAGTTGGTTGCCATTTCCTTCCCCAAGGGATCTTTCTGACCCAAAAGTTGAACCCGTGTCTCCTGCATTGCAGGTGGGTTCTTTTACTGCTGAGCCAAAGGGTTAGGGGTAATATATTTCATCAAATTTAAGATGCTATTAACTATAAGATTATTTTATGTCATTAAGGAAAAAATGTTGCCAATTTAGCTGTGAATATTCTGAAATCAGTATGTGTCTTATAAGCAATGGCAAGTCATAGTAAAAGGCATTGAATTTTTAGTCTTGTATAATTATTAGACATAAAAAATTGTATTTGGTTCAGAAACCTGTAAATGCAAGTTCCTACTAAATAATAATTGGTTTTTGGAAATTCTTTTGTAATGTATATACTGCCTTCTTATCCATAGAATTTTTTTTAAAATTCCAGATCCAATGAAAAACTCCTGTTTTAGTCCCATTATTCCTCTTTTTATTTTCTGTTCCTATGGAGAACAGCTTCTCAACATGTTCATTATGTAGGGCAGTATAAATTTGACCAAATCTTCACTGAAGGATGGAGGAGAGAGCGCCTAACAAGGAGGGAGACAAAAGGGATTAAAGTTTATTTTTTATGTGTTAGATAATTTGGATGATATATAAAGCTGTACCTACATCATTCCATAAAATAGGCATTATCTTTAAGTACTCATTATCATTAAGCAGTCTCTCCAGTCACATAGATAAATTCAGTTCTCTCTGATCAACTTAAATTCTGTTCTTTTCCCTTTCACAGTTTATGTATTCATTTGTTTACTTTTTAAATGTCTGTCTCCCCTGTAAGCTCTATGGGGGCTCATACCATGTCTATCTTGTTTACAACAATGTATCAGTTCAGTTTAGTTCAGTCGCTCAGTCGTGTCCGACTCTTTGCGACCCCATGAATCATAGCATGCCAGGCCTCCCTGTCCATCACCAACTCCTGGAGTTCCAGACTCATGTCCATTGAGTCGGTGATGCCATCCAGCCATCTCATCCTCTATCATCTCCTTCTCCTCCTGCTCCCAGTCCCTCCCAGCATCAGGGTCTTTTCCAGTGAGTCACCTCTTCCCATGAGGTGGCCAAAATACTGGAGTTGCAGCTTCAGCATCAGTCCCTCCAATGAACACCCAGGACTGATCTCCTTTAGGATTGACTGGTTGGATCTCCTTGCAGTCTAAGGGACTCTCAAGAGTCTTCTCCAACACTACAGTTCAAAAGTATCAATTCTTAGGCACTCAGCTTTTTTCAGTCTATACCTAGTGCCTAATGCAATCTTGGCACATAGTAGGCACTCAAACAGATGCGTGTTGAGACAGCTAATGATTCCAAAGTGTTCTCTTTCCACCATTGTGTTTCCACTGATTTATACAGAGAATGTGATAGGGCTGCTTTTATATTTTTAAAATACCCCATATTGTTGACCTTTTTAAAAAATGATTTAGTGAATACAGATTTACTTTATTACCATCCTTTATCCCACGTCATTTTCTGCCATGCTTGGGACTATTTACTGCTGTTACTCACCCTTGTGTGTGGTGGTAGAAGAGTGGCATCACTAAATGCGGCCTTTATACCTGAACTTTTGAATTTTACCTGTGTATTATAAAACAGATTCACAAAGGTTCTCTGGTATGCTTTGTTACTTGTGTTAAGAGGAAGATTGTTGGTTTTGTTTTCTAGATTTCCTTGATAGCTGCCGTGCCAGCACTCTGTTAGCTGAGCTGGATGACGATGAGGACTTGCCAGAGCCAGACGAGGAAGATGATGAAAATGAAGATGACAATCAGGAGGACCAAGAATACGAGGAGGTTATGGTAGAGAGAGAGTCCCCCATTTTCTTAACTAAGATAGGATGTTGATAATTGAAGAAAAGAAAAGCAACATTCTAGTTAAACTTTGAAGCAAGAAAATAGAGCACCAGTGTGAAAGCTGTGCTGATGTTTTTACAGGTTTAAAAATGTGAAGAACTGCAGTAATCCTAAATAATACAATTTTCAGGACCTCCCCTGGCAATTCAGCGGTTAAGATAAGGGACCCAGGTTTGATCTCTGGTTGGAGAACTAAGATCCTACATGCCATGTGGCATAGACAAAAAAAAAAAAAGCTATACTTAGAATTTTCTGCTATCTACTGTTTTGCAGACAGTATCTATATTATCTCATGAGTCTTTACACAGACCTGTGAGATAGAGACATAGAAAACATAATTTGCTCTAATTAATCAGAGTTAAGTAGGAAAGTAGAACCCAAGCTTAGGCAGTATGATCCAGAACCCCTAGTGTTAACTATGATTGTCTTAAAATTGAACTTCTTGAAAATGCCTTTTAACTTCATGTATAATTTTAATTTCCTGTTATAAAACGTTAGACGATTAAAGCTTTTTTTCCTAAATTGGGTTTTAGTGGGGTAGAGAACTTCCAAGAAATGCTTTTGTATACTTTTCTTGGAAAATATATAGACCATGGGCACGTTTCTTCTGAATGTTAGTATATGATGTATGATGAATTTAAAACTTTTCTATAAATGGCTAATGAAGTTTTCTAATGACAGTTTTGATAACATGGATAAATAGTTCGGGTCAAGGCTGAAGAGGGATATATATGAGTCACGTAATTAGACATGTCTCTTTCCATTTTCTGTATCAGATTCTGAGACGTCCATCCCTACAGCGCCGAGCTGGCTCCCGCTCTGATGTAACACACCATGCTGTCACCTCACAGCTACCACAGGTCCCAGCTGGAGCGGGGAGCCGACCTATTGGGGAGCAGGTAATATCCTCATGTCTGCCTTCCTACAGTGGAGTTTTTTCCTTCCACAGTAAAGCACTGACTGAAATGTCTAGGAAAATCTACAGAGGGGGTAGGATGAGGGCAGGAAGCAACCAGAGTTAACAGAAGGATACTTGCCCAACTACATGGGTTCCATAAACCAGGTAGAGTCCATGATGTCTCTCCTGTAATCCAGACACGGTTTTCTTACTTGAAACACCCGCCTTGGCCTTTTCTGGTAGTAAGCATATATTAAAATCAGTTCAGTTCAGTTCAGTCACTCAGTTGTGTCTGACTCTTTGCAACCTCATGGACTGCAGCACGCCAGGCCTCCCTGTCCATCAACAACTCCTGGAGTTTACTCAAACTCATTGACTTGGTGATGCCATCCAACCATCTCATCCTCTGTCGTCCCCTTCTTCTCTTGCCTTCAATCTTTCCCAGCATCAGGGTCTTTTCAGATGAGTCAGCTCTTTGTATCAGGTGGCCAACATACTGGAGTTTCAGCTTCAGCATCAGTCCTTCCAATGAATACTCAGGACTGATCTCCTTTAGGATGGACTGGTTGGATCTCCTTGCAGTCCAAGGGACTCTCAAGAGTCTTCTCCAACACCGCAGTTCAAAACCATCAATTATTTGGCGCTCAGCTTTCTTTATAGTCCAACTCTCACATCCTGACTACTGGAAAAACCATAGCCTTGACTACACGGACCTTTGTTGGCACAGTAATGTGTCTGCTTTTTAATATGCCGTCTAGTTGGTGATAACTTTCCTTCCAAGGAGTAAGCGTCTTTTAATTTCATGGCTGCAGTCACCATCTGCAGTGATTTTTGGAGCCCAAAAAAATAAAGTCTGACACTGTTTCCACTGTTCCTTCATCTCTTTGCCATGAAGTGATGGGACCGGACGCCATGATCTCAGTTTTCTGAATGTTGAGCTTTAAGCCAATTCTTTCACTCTCCTCTTTCAGTTTCATCAAGAGGCTCTTCAGTTCTTCACTTTTTACCATAAGGATGGGGTCATCTGCATATCTGAGGTTACTGATATTTTTCCCAGCAATCTTGATTCCAGCCTGTGGTTCATCCAGCCCAGAGTTTCTCATGATGTACTCTGCATATAAGTTAAGTAAGCAGGATGAAAATATACAGCCTTGACATACTCCTTTTCCTATTTGGAACCAGTCTGTTGTTCCATCTCCAGTTCTAACTGTTGCTTCCTGACCTGCATATAGGTTTCTCAAGAGGCAGGTCAGGTGGTCTGGTATTCCCATCTCTTTCAGAATTTTCCACAGTTTATTGTGATACACGCAGTCAAAGGCTTTGGCATAGTCAATAAAGCAGAAATAGATGTTTTTCTGGAATTCTGCTTTTTCGATGATCCAGCAGATGTTGGCAATTTGATCTCTGGTTCCTATGTCTTTTCTAAAACCAGCTTGAACATCTGGAAGTTCATGGTTCATGTATCGTTGAAACCTGGCTTGGAGAATATTGAGCATTACTTTGCTAGCGTGTGAGATGAGTGCAACTGTGTGGTAGTTTGAGCATTCTTTCACATTGCCTTTCTTTGGGATTGGAATGGAAACTAACCTTTTCTAGTCCTGTGGCCACTGCTGAGTTTTCCAAATTTGCTGGCATATTGAGTGCAGCACTTCCACAGCATCATCTTTTAAGATAATGAAATAGCTCAACTGGAATTCCATCACCTCCACTAGCTTTGTTCGTAGTGATTCCTCCTAAGGCCCACTTGACTTCACATTCCAGGATGTCTGACTCTGGGTGAGTGATCGCACCATCTTGATTATCTGAGTCATGAAGATCTTTTTTGTATAGTTTTTCTGTGTATTCTTGCCACGTCTTCTTCATATCTTCTGCTTCTGTTAGGTCCATACCATTTCTGTCCTTTATTGAGCCCATCTTTGCATGAAATGTTCCCTGATATCTCTAATTTTGTTGAAGAGATCTCTTGTCTTTCCCATTCTTTTAGCCTTTGCCCTGCTTCATTCTGTACTCCAAGGCCAAATTTGCCTGTTGCTCCAGGTATTTCTTGATTTTCTACTTTAGCAATCCAGTCCCCTATAATGAAAAGGACATCTTTTGGGGGTGTTAATTCTGGAAGGTCTTGTAGGTCTTCATAAAACTGTTCAGCTTCTTCAGCATTACTGGTTGGGGCATAGACTTGGATTACTGTGATATTGAATGGTTTGCCTTGGAAACAAACCAAGATCATTCTGTCATTTTTGAGACTGCATCCAAGTACTGCATTTTGGACTCTTTTGTTGACTGTGATAGCTATTCCATATCTTCTAAGGGATTCTTGCCCACAGTAGTAGATATATTGGTCGTCTGCGTTAATTTCACCCATTCCAGTCCATTTTTGTTCGCTGATTCCTAAAATGTTGACGTTCACTCTTGCCATCTCCTGTTTGATCACTTCCAATTTGCCTTGATTCATGAACCTAACATTCTAGGTTCCTATGCAATATTGCTCTTTACAGCATGGTTAATAGCTGTTTTCTAAGATTTGTAGTTTACACAGTAGAGTAATAGAAGTATTAGCCTATTAGCTAACATTTATTTATCTTTAATTATGTGCTAGATACTGCTTATGTATATTAACTAATTCAATGCTTTCAACAACCCTTTTAAGTTATTATTAGTCCCAGTTTTCAGATGAAATGATTACTAAAGATCACACGTAGAAGTTTTAGATCCCAGAAAAAACTGGTTTCAGACCTATCAAATGTCAGTTTGATCTGCTGTAAAGGTTCATCTCAAGTGTTATGAGGGGGCTAAATGTGTACATTTAAGTATTTACATAATTATTGTTTAAAAATTATTACATTAGACATTTATAATATTTATTATTCATTGAAGTTTTGTTGATAAAAATTAATAAAAGCAAAGAAGAGGAGAAAAATGTTCCTTAAAAACCCTTTTATTATGGAATTTTTTAAACATGCTAGAAGTAGAAAGAAATATTGCAGTGAATCTCCGAGAAGTCATCATTTGACAAATCAACACTTTGTCGAACTTGTTTGAGCTATTTGCCCCAGAGTAATTTAAATCAGCTTCAAGCACTGTATGTGTTTTGTATGTAATTCAGTTTACACTTTTTTTAAAAGCGCATTTAAAAATAATTATATGTTCACAATGAGTTGCAAACTGAAAAGTCTTGTGTGCCTTTTGTCCAGTTTCTTCCAGTGGTTACATCTTACATAATTACAGTATCAGAACCAGGAAGTTGACCCAGTGTGTGTGTATGGTTCTTTATCATTTTATCACATATGTAAATTTGTGCAACAACCAGTAAATGTGCTTTTTTTTTTATGAAAATATTCATGTGTACTTTAAAAAAGTGTTAATAAGGTCTGATTTACAAAAGCATAAGCCTTCTTACAATTTCATTTGTCTTTTCCAATATTTTTGACAACTTTAAAGAAGAAGCTGTTAAACACAATTCATAAAACCTCTGTTTATAAACATTTTCCCCAAAACCTACTTACTTTTGATAAATCATTAAGAAATGTGTATATATCTATATCTATACATGTTTGTGTTGGCTCATTTTGTGCTTAAGAAATATGGCTGAATAAGAATATAAAATACCTATAGACAGAAGTACTCAACATATACCTTATTTTATAGATAGCATACCATTGTTGCAATTATGAAGAGTTTTATGTTTATCTGTACGTGGAATTTTACCTCAATAGGAAGAGGAAGAGTACGAAACTAAGGGGGGCCGCCGGAGAACATGGGATGATGATTACGTGCTCAAGAGGCAGTTTTCAGCTTTGGTTCCTGCTTTTGATCCTAGACCTGGTCGAACTAATGTCCAGCAGACAACTGATCTAGAAATTCCACCCCCAGGTATAAGATCTTTTATCTTTTGTGATTTAATTTTAATAGATTCTAGATTAAGTAGTAAGTACTGTATAGTTTAAAAAGTAAGATACTACTTGTATATGCAGATTATAAATAACAGGTTTCAGGAAAAACTATATCAGCCACAAATCCTTAAAAAATACAGCTTTTTTTTTTTTAAGAAGGAACAAAATACAGTGTTTTATTTTTTCAATTTTTATTGGAGTATAATTGCTTTTCAGTGTTGTGTTAGTTTCTGCTATACAGCAAAGTGAATCAGCTACACACATACATATATCCTCTCTTTTTTGGATATCCTTCCCATTTGGAGCACCACATAGCATTGAATATATTTTATTTTTTATTGAAGTATAGTTGCTTTACAATGTTGTGTTATTTTCTGTTGTATAGGAAAGTGATTCAGTTATACATATATGTACTCTTTTTCATAGTTTTTGCATTATGGCTAATTACAGGATATTGAATATAGTTCTCTGTGCTATGCAGTAGGCATTTGTTTATCTTATATATAGTAGTTTATATCTGCTAATCCCAGTCTCCTAATTTATCCCTCCCCCACTGCCTTTCCCATTTGATAATTATGTTTGTTTTCTGTATCTGTGAATCTGTTTCTGTTTTATAAATAAGTTCATTTGTATCGTATTTTAGGTTACACATTTAAGTGATATCATATGGTATTTGTCTTTCTCTGACTTATTTCACTTATTTGTCTCTAACATGCTTTACTAGTATGTTCATATCTAGGTTCATCCATGTTGCTGTAAATGGTGTTATTTCTTTTTAATTGATAATAAATCAAAATATTTATTAATGATTATTTTATAAATATAATTACATATTAATAATTGATGAGTGTTGATTAGTAATTTTTATGTATGTCTAGTTCATTGTGTGTGTGTGTATACACACCACCTCTTCTTTATCCATTCATCTGTTGTTAGACATTTAGGCTGCCTCCATGTCTTGACTTTTAAATTAGAGTATTTTGAAAATACACTGTTTTATAGTCGTATAAATTTTAAAGGAAGGCCTCATTTAAAGGTAGATACTTTGTATTCTTCTTTCTACTAGATTAAATTGTTAAACATTACTCCCATTCAGCTTTTCTTTGGAAAGCTATGTAGCGGTTTTAGTTATGGCCTCTGGAGTCAGTCAGCCTGAGTGGTAGCCCCATCTCTTACAACTCTGGTTTGGATGTGGCAGGCACACTAATGGCCCCATACACTCCACTGCCCTCCCGCCTCCACCCTGAAAGCTGTGTAGGTCCTAACCCCTAGAGTCTGTGAATATGTCACCTTAACATGAGAAAAGACTTTGGAGATGTGATTAAGAATCTTGAGATGGGGAAATTACCCTGATTTTCGGATGAGCCCAGTGTAATCACAAGTGTCCTCATAAGAGAGCGACAGGAGGGTCAAAGTCAGAAAGCCGCAATCATACTATTGAGGGGCCATGAGGCAAGGAAAATGGGAAGCTTCTGGATGCTAGAAAAATCAAGGAAATGGATTCTTCCCTGGAGCCTCCAAAAGAAACAAAGTCTTGCCGGCCCATTTTAGATTTCTTACCTCTAGAATTATAAGATAATACATTTGTGTTCTTTTAAACCACTCAGTTTGTGGTCATTTGTTACAGCAGCAATAGGAAACTAATAAACTGGGCAAATCCCTACCCTGTACAAGCCTGACTTTCCTCATCTCTTATATGGGGAAAATAGTAGTCCTTGTTTGACCATGTAGTTAAAAGGATTAAATGAGGTAAAATATAGAAAGTGCCTAGCATGGTACCTGATGTGTGTCTCAGTAAATGTCAGCTATTGCAATCAATATATTATCCTTCAAGAAAACTTAAATGTTAGTGTGGAATGTACTTTTTACTTGATAGAAAGATACTTCAGTTAAATGTGAAAGTACACTTTATAGTATAACATGTGGTATATGATGTAGTATAATGGTGAGAAAGAGTATGAATAAAGATATCTCAAATAGGAAAATCTATTCTAGGGAGTATGAATACGTACAGATTTTCGACAGAGCTCTTTAACAATGTATTTCATATTTTTACTGCTACAATTGGTATCATACAAGTATTCACTGTATACCCAGATGATTACAGAAGTATTTTTTAAAACTTGGAAATGACCTTCATTATGTTTTGAGAATGGAATTGTTTCAGTTAAAGTACAATGGAATGTCATGCGGTGAATAAAATAATACCTTATAACACTGTATCATGCTATGAGGAAAAGATTCCTGAGATTTAAAAAGACAGTACATCACTAAATACTTAGGAACCTAATTGTCTTTGTGTGTATGTACTTCATAACACACTCATTCAGTATACATAAAAAGTTGACAGGTCTTTAACTGAGTATGTGATTTTCTCTGGATGTAAGATATTAATAATTTTAGAGTTTTCTCATTTATAAAAATAAAATTTTCTGAAATACTCATAGTTGTCATGTATATCGTAATAAAAACAAGAGATTCATATCATATGCATAAATTCTACCCTAGAACCCTTTAAGTAACATAGGTATATTCTTCTCATTTACAAAAAAAATTGACACCAAGAGAATCTTAAGTAGCTGATCTCTTTAAATTATTTATGTCAGAAGAGCTTAGATTTCATGTGACCTGTCTCCTGATGGCACAGTACTCTTTCTGGACTGCTTGTTTTAATGTTTTTCACATCTTCTGTATTTTTAGGAACTCCTCATTCAGAGCTTTTGGAAGAAGTTGAATGTACTCCATCACCTCGATTAGCCCTCACTTTAAAAGTAACAGGTCTTGGAACAACTCGTGAAGTTGAATTACCACTCACTAATTTCAGATCAACCATCTTTTACTATGTACAGAAATTGCTTCAGTTGTCATGTAATGGCAATGTGAAATCAGATAAACTTAGGCGTATCTGGGAGCCAACATACACGTAAGAAGTTTTAATTTAATATTTTAAGTAGATATTTTCATAGTATGCAAGCCAAGTATTGTATTTTCTGTTTTTTGTATTATAAGAACAGAAAAGATTAACTTCTCTCAGTTTATAGGAATAGAGAAGAACATTTCTGACTCCTGATATATAAAGGTTAAAGCTTACAACTGGAAGGAGCTTTAGACTAATTCCTCATGTAGTGATTGTTGAACTCTTTGACTGGGATTGTATATGAAATAGTAAATATTTTCTATATTTGTTTGGGGTCTCTTAGTTAAGCATACCTCTCTTTGTTCATTCATTTATCTGTTCAACAAATAATTGCCAATGACCTTGGGCAAAATTTATATAGCATTTTAGTACTATGTTTTCTAATCTGTAAAATGAGAGTAGTTGTGAGGAATCCGTAAATTAATATATATAAAGTAGATTCAGTACTATCTGGGATGTAGAGGGTGCTCAGTAAGTACTACCTATCATAAGATTTATTATGTAGTAATATAAATTTATATAATTTAATATTATAACTGTTATAGTCATCCTGCATGACTTTATTTTTCTTAGTTTCTATATCTGATGTTCTGTTAACATCATTGATACTCTTATATAATGTTTAATAATGTAATCTAGGTCTTTTTGAGACAACACAAGGTCATCATGGCATACTCTTCCTTCAGTTTTAATTGGAATAATTAAAGTTGACAATTTGATCTCAACTGCCTTACATGAACATAAGGGCTCTTGGTCCTTCTTATTCTTATCCATCTAGATAAAAACAAGTCTCATTTTTATAACAGTATGTGAAAGCTATAATATAAGGTGTAGCATATTCATTTCTTTAAAAGTTCCAGGTTTGATATATGTTTTCTTCTTAATAATGCTAAATTTATAAGCCACAACTTTTTCAGGAATATGATTTCTGCTACTTTGCCCAGTTTAACAGATTAATACTTTTTCTTAATAAATTCTCCGAGTTCAGTGTTTAAGCATATAGTGACCTCATCATATGTTTTTAAAGAATTGAAACCTTATTGGAAATAACACAGATCATTTGATTTATGAATTAACTTGAATAATATCTTCATGTTTAGAATTATGTACAGAGAAATGAAGGATTCTGACAAAGAAAAGGAAAATGGAAAAATGGTGAGTATTTTTAGGAAATGAATCTTTATTCTTGGCTACTTAGTAAAAGAAAAAGCAAAGCAAGGAAAAACTAACACTGTGTTTCAGTTGAACAGTTGAGGGAGAAATCAGCAACATGGGATTCTTCAGATTAGCTTAAATGCATGATCTTGAAGCCACCTTATGAAATGCATGTGAAATAGCATAGACTTTATAATCAGGAAAGGCCAACATTTGGTTTTTCCTATTGTAGGGTTGTTGGTCTATAGAGCATGTGGAACAGTACCTTGGCACTGATGAATTACCAAAGAATGACTTGATAACCTACCTGCAGAAGAATGCAGACGCCGCTTTCCTGCGCCACTGGAAATTAACTGGCACTAATAAAAGTATTAGGAAAAACAGAAATTGTTCTCAGCTCATAGCTGCATATAAGGTATATATTGGCATCAAGACACTGTTTTGATTGGGAATGGCTTTGCTTTGTTTGCAGCTTTTTAAGTATTCTTACAGAAGAGCAGTTCGTTGGGACATACTAAAAAATGAGGTTGAATTAACATTGTTAATATGCCAATGCTAAAATTTCAAATTTGGTTTGTGGCATTGGATTTAAATACATAGTTTTAACTGTGGCTTTCAGTAGTTATATTTTGAGAATTTTATTGGTTTAGAATACGTTAAGCCTTGACTTGGGTGATACTGTTTTTATTTTAAAAGAACGCAGTTTTGTTTTTTTTTTGTAAGAATTCGAGCTTTTTCCCATTAATACTAATAGGATGATATATTGTTTTTCTTGAAAATGATTAATGGCTGGTTTTCCTGTTTCTATAGGATTTTTGTGAGCATGGAACAAAGTCTGGGTTAAACCAGGGGGCCATTTCTACTCTTCAAAGTAGTGATATTCTTAATTTGACAAAAGAACAACCTCAGGCCAAAGCAGGCAATGGGCAGAATTCATGTGGTGTGGAAGACGTCCTTCAGCTCCTGCGTATTCTGTATATAGTTGCAAGTGACCCTTACTCAAGAATATCCCAGGAAGGTCTGTAAGAATCCTTGTTTCATTTCTGTGGCATTTAAACAAATAAGTCAGTTTATATTTTTATTAATTCTATTACTTTTACAGAAGGTGATGAGCAGCCTCAGTTTACTTTTCCACCAGATGAATTCACTAGCAAAAAAATCACAACAAAAATTTTGCAGCAAATTGAGGTAATAAAACCAGATAGTTGAACTCTTGAATCTGTTGGACTTTCAAAGTATTACCTCTCCTTCTTTTTGTTCCTCCCACCATTTCTCCTGTTAATAATCGACTCCCTTTTGTCTTTGTTAATAATAGGACTTTGTTATTTGTTAATTTGCAGGAACCGTTGGCATTGGCAAGTGGAGCTCTGCCGGACTGGTGTGAACAGTTAACCAGCAAGTGTCCTTTTCTGATACCATTTGAAACTAGACAGCTTTATTTCACATGTACAGCGTTTGGTGCATCAAGGTAGGAAGTGTGTCTTTTTATATTTTTGGAATAAATGTCTTAATGTTTTATATAAGCTTAAAATGTACTTATACTTTATATCAAGACTGATGCAGAGAATATATTGGAAAGAATTTCTTGGAAAGAGTTGTCAATATTTGGGAATTCCTTGATGGTCCAATGGTTTGGACTCTACACTTTCACTGCCAAGGGTGAAGGTTCAGTTCCTGGTGGGGGAAACTATGATCTTTCAAGCTGTGTGGCATGGCCAAGTTAAAAAAAAAAAGAGTTGGCAACATTTAAACATTTTTTGGTTTCTGATTGTACCTAAGCACTCTTAGAACAGTGTGGATTTAAGTACTGTGTTTTCCATAAGCTAGCATTTATTGTACAGTATTTAAGTGGTTTACATAAATTTTTTGTTGCTGAAATTCCCAAGAATATAAAATTTAATGCTTGAAAATAGCTTTGACATAACATTAAAATATATCTTTTGGCCATTATTTTTCTCTTGCTACCATATAACATACTATAAATTTTACTTTTTGTTTTTCTGTCTCCTTCATTAGATGAAATTTCATGAAGGCAGGCATTTCTGGCAGTTTTGTTCACTGCTCTCATTGTATTGCATGTTGTACTGTATGTATATTATACTGTTCTCACTGTGGTTGCTCCATAAATATTTGTTGAATGATTGAATACCCAGAGTAATTTCAAAGTAGATGTAAAAAAGTTATAATTTTAATGGATCTGCCTGTTGCCCTGATAAGTTACATTTGTTGTAGCGTTTTATATCCTTTACCAAGCATTTGTGCGCATAACACTGTAGGCAGTAAAGAACACTGAATGCTAACCATTAGACCACCAGGGAACTCCCTGATTTTTATAAATGAGGAAATTGATTCTCAAAGTATATAGCTGATTGGTCTCAGGGTACCCAAAAAGTTATAGCACATATGGTAGATCTTTCATCTTGTTTTTCTTAGTTCAGGAGTCTTTCTTTCATCCTAGATGGGTTAGCTCTGCATTGTTACAAAGGAAATGTTTCAAACTCACAATACTGTTTCAGTGGTGGATTCAGTTATTTAATAAAGATAGCTTAACCATTTTTATATTCTCTGATTTAGGAAATGTTTGTTTATGTTATTAGGTATTATGAGTTTGTCAATATTTTTATGTGTTGTGTGGGGTTGGACCACAGACCTTTATTTTGATCTGCTAATTGCTAAAATAAAAAGGGAGAATACAGACTCAGTATTTTCTCAGTTTGTTTAAGGAAATTTAAAAAAAGATTAGTGTATTTGATCACCTGATAGAATACTATTTTAAAAACATTCTTAAATCTTTTGAATTTTGTTGCTTGTGTAGTAGTACAATCAAACTGTTGCTGTAGGCTACAGCTACAGAGATGTTTTTCTATTTCAGAGCAATTGTGTGGCTACAAAACCGACGTGAGGCCACTGTGGAAAGAACAAGGACCACAAGTAGTGTGAGGCGAGATGATCCTGGAGAGTTCCGTGTTGGTCGTCTCAAGCATGAAAGAGTAAAAGTTCCACGTGGTGAATCACTGATGGAGTGGGCTGAGAATGTCATGCAAATACATGCAGATCGGAAATCAGTGCTTGAGGTACCGCTATATAAATTTCTTTTACTGTGCAGGAATGACAACTAGAGAGTCAATTTCTATTCTTCCACCGCATAAAAACTACATTAAGAAAAAAAAAACTGCATTAGATCCAAGTGAGAGGGATTCCTCTGCCTTCTGGGCAAAGGCCTTCTCCTCTGGCAGGGCATCTTTCATGAGAGGATGTTAGCTCACCTCCTCAGGGTCAGGATCTCATGGCGTAATGAGCAGCAGAGAATATCTTCACTCATGAAGTGGGAGAGTGCTTGGTCTGTTTGAAGGACACCACTCATTTCTTAGCAAAGCCTGAACCAAGTAATTGTATTCCACAAAGGATTCTGATACTCCGAATTTTACCTTTATATTAATGCTGTGCCACAAGATACCTGCTTTCTTTGGAGCACATGTGTTTTGTAGTATTGTTTAACTTAAATTGTGCTTGGTGTTGTATCCTGGGTTTTTATTTCTGTATTGAGAAATTTTATAGCAATTGGCAGTAGGAAATTCAGTATATTTACTGCAGAGATGTTACTGTGGGCATTGTTGATTATATTCCTTATATATGAGAGACAAAGAAATACCTCTCCTGTCACAGATGTCAGCCCCCTGATGTGTGATTTTTTGGATCACAGACTGGTAAATGAGATACATCTCTAGAAAATTTATATGCCTTATGGCTTTCACTTTAAAATTTCTGTGCCTGGGAATCCCCTGGCAGTCCAGTGGTTAGGGCGCCACACTTCCATTGCAGGGCACACCCGTTCAGTCGCCACGCGGATCAGTCAAAAAGAAGAAAGAAGTTTCTGTGCCTTCATCTGTTCTTTTACCCATATATTCCTCTAATGTAGATAATTATTATTTTACCATGTACTGTATATTTTTATAAGCTGCCTCAGATTTCTAGAATACATGGACTATGTATAAAAATCCTTAAAGTGATTGCTAGAAGTCAGAAAAAAGGAGTTTAGGTTTTAGTGTCACATAGACAGACACACAAACACACAGATCTGTATACCATCATCTCCTCAAGCAAATGATATAACCTCTTTATCTAAAATTTGGTTTGCTTTGATGTGAAAAGGAGATGATAGTTCATTTTGTAGGTTTGTTGTGAGAAGTAAATTGATGTATGAACAGTGCTAACCACAGTGTTTGAATAGGGAATAGTGTACAACAAATCAAGTTTCTCTTTAGAAAAACTAAACTAGAAACTGTTGTGTGGCTTATATTATACCACTGCTATTTAAAAAAAACATGTATCACAGTAGGACTGGGTTTTGGCAAGAATGGGATCATTACAGAAATGATTTTTTTTTAAGCTTACTTTCCCTCATAATTTATTTGTTCATGTTTAGGTTGAATTTTTAGGAGAAGAAGGAACTGGTTTGGGGCCCACGTTAGAGTTCTATGCTCTGGTAGCAGCAGAATTCCAGAGAACTGACTTGGGAGCTTGGCTTTGTGATGATAACTTTCCAGATGATGAATCTCGTCATGTAAGATTTATTTCCTATTTCATGATTTGATTTGCGATTCAGCTTTTAGAAAGTTAAAAATTGGATATGCTTTCAGAACATAAGTCAGGTTTTCTGACTCTGCTTTTATTATTGAATAATCTTGATATTATTAAAAGATAAAATTTAGTCAACAAAACATATTTAATAAAGTGTGTTTATAGATACTATGTAGCACAGGTAAGATGTTTAATGTTTATGGGTCTTTTGATTTTATTTGCATTTCTCCTCCTAAAAATATCAGGTCGATCTTGGAGGTGGATTGAAACCTCCCGGATACTATGTGCAGAGATCATGTGGACTGTTTACAGCTCCATTTCCACAAGACAGTGATGAGCTTGAAAGGATCACAAAACTCTTTCATTTCCTTGGAATTTTCTTGGCCAAATGCATTCAAGACAACAGACTTGTGGACTTACCTATTTCCAAACCTTTCTTTAAACTTATGTGTATGGGGGACATTAAAAGTAATATGAGCAAACTGATTTATGAGTCACGAGGTGACAGAGACCTACACTGCACTGAAAGTCAGTCTGAAGCCTCTACAGAAGAAGGGCATGACTCACTCTCAGTAGGAAGCTTTGAGGAGGATTCAAAATCAGAATTCATTCTAGATCCCCCCAAACCAAAACCGCCAGCTTGGTTTAATGGAATTTTAACTTGGGAAGACTTTGAACTAGTAAACCCACACAGAGCCAGATTTTTAAAAGAAATTAAAGACCTTGCCATCAAGAGGCGCCAGATTTTAAGCAACAAAGGTCTTTCTGAAGATGAGAAGAACACAAAATTACAAGAACTAGTGCTGAAGAATCCATCAGGTTCTGGGCCTCCACTTAGCATAGAGGATTTAGGGTAAGCTTTACATATATATATTAATTCACTTATATATATACTTTTATATATATGTATATACATGCTTCAGCCTCATTGATGAGTAAGGTCTAAAGCTTTTGTTCCTTTGTCTTCAGTAATTTGCAATAAGCCTGGTCCCCAGTGGTTGCATTAACTAACTAGGATACTGCAGATTTTTCATAAAATTCTATTAATTTGTATCCACGTAATTATTACATTCTTGTTAAGTTTAACCGTGACTTTGGATTGATTGTAAGGCTTTGCTTTCCTTTTTTTCCTTCCTTCTTTTGATAATATTGAGAAGTTATGTTTAATATATTCAAGGTTTGATTTGAGGTGAGAATAACAACAGAGCATTAGTAACTTGCATAAAGCAACAGGTTCTGTTTTTGTAAAAAAATCTTAGAAACATGTTGCTGCCATAATTCATTGCAGAAATCTTTAGTTCATTAATTTTGTGCCATAAGGAGGAAGTGAAACATGGAAACATGAAAGGTGATGTTTCATGCAACCTCTGCAAAACCAGGTTTGGTAACAGTTGTCCAGATAGTTTTCCTGCACAGGGGTTTGCATTTTAAAAGGCCCCATATTTAACATCCATCTGGTAGAGTGATTTTGTTATTGTTGAGTGTAGGGAAGGGTTCATGGTTTTGGCAGCAGTGTTTTAAAATTAAACACCAGTGTTAGTTGAACGTTAATCTAATTCTTTTTTTCTGCCCTCCCAGTTTAAATTTCCAGTTTTGCCCTTCCTCAAGAATATATGGTTTTACAGCTGTGGATCTCAAGCCAAGTGGTGAAGACGAGGTACAAATTTGCTTTTAAAATGTTTGTAAATTCAGAAAAATCCTCTTAAAATATTCCTAGATATTAACAATGACCATGACAAATTTTCCTTTGCAGATGATAACAATGGATAATGCGGAAGAATATGTGGATTTGATGTTTGACTTTTGCATGCATACGGGTATTCAGAAACAGATGGAAGCCTTCAGAGGTAACTTCTAGGGTCTTTAGCTTAATCCCTCTCCTTTTACTTTGAGACACGGAAGTTAAGGTACTGCTGTGCTCAGAAATTAGACTATGCTAGTGATCTCTAGATTTGTCATCTAGTGTTTGGTCTTCCCAACAATTAGGTCCTACAGGGTACCCAGAACAGAGTGAAACATTTTCAAGCTGTAGCATACCCTAAGCTGCTCTTCCTCAGTAATGAGGGACCTACTTTGGCTTCTATTTTTTCATTTGTAAGTGGATGTAAGGTTGCATACATGATCAGGATGAATTAAACTATATTAGAACCTAAAGTCTTAAGGTAAAGAGTGAGGCAAAATATATTGAACTGTTTATCACTTACTAGTTTTAAAAATGAGAACTTTGCTTTGGCTGGCTTGTATGACATAAAGAATTGGTTGGGAAATTATCAGAATTTGGCTACTGACGATAGTGTCTGAATATTCTCTCTACATATACATCTGTGATACTAAGCAAAGATTTCTGTACTTAAAACCCTAGCACAGTTTTTACTTCAAGCTACTTTAATTTTTATTTGCTTTTTCAAATATTTATATTTGTCTTCTGTCCATTTAGTTGAGTATTTTGATTTGAAATTGGTGATTTTGAAATTGTAACTTGGAAACTCAGTTGTGTTTTGTTTTTTTTGCTGTGTGTAAAATGTAGATGGGTTTAATAAAGTTTTTCCAATGGAGAAATTAAGTTCCTTCAGCCATGAAGAGGTCCAAATGATTCTTTGTGGAAATCAGTCGCCATCCTGGGCAGCAGAGGATATTATTAATTATACTGAACCTAAGTTGGGTTATACACGTGACAGGTATGTGTTGGTTATTTTCTAAGATAGACACATTGTTTATCTTAGAATGGCAGGTTCTCTAAATGACTCAGTGAATTATATGCATAAAATGAGATAGCAATTAAGTCTCACCATTATCAAGATGCATATTCATGGATAAGCCTGAGTTTATATAGAAAGTCACCTGAATCTTGGTTAATGTTAAGATTCCTTTACTCACTATACCCTTAGGCTTTATTGCTTTTATATTAATCTTTATTTTTAAATATTTTAAAACTTAAAGAAAAGTTAAAGAATAGTTAAGAATTCTTATGTGTTCTTTACCCAGAATCACCAGTACTTAACATTTTGCTGTACTTTTACATTATATCTCTACACACACACACACACACACACACACACACACTTTTTCTGAACCATTTGAGGATACAGTGCATATACCATCTACCTTTACTCTGCAATGTATTAATGTACATTGTGAGATTCTCTCACATACCCATACTTGTTAGGAAATTCGTGATTCCATATTACTAGTTAATCCATGGTGTACATTCTAGCTGTTGATTATTCCAGTGATGTCTAGTAGCACTCAGTTCACTCCTGTTTGCCGCATATCAGGAAATTGTATTTAGTTGTGATTTATAAGTTTTCGAAGTAATGTAAATGAGAAAGTATTAAACTTAAGTAACATTGTATATATAGCTTTTTTAAAGTAAACTTTTTATTAAATATAACAGAAGTATACAAATTGCATGTAGAACCTGAAGAATTTTCACAGAATGGACACCTGCATAATCGGTACCCAGAATGAGAAAAAACTCCAAAAATCTCTGTCCCCATTTACTATTCCTAGTCATTAAATCACTGTTTCCATTGAGCTTTTCTGATTTGCTGGCTTTGTTGCATATTTGATTCCTATGCCTTTGTAAGACAGTCTTTGAAGGATATTTTTTAAGTAGTTTGCATCAGCTCATTTCATACTTACCCAAAAGTCTCTAGATATGTGGTTCTTTTGACATGTGGATATTCGTTTTGGGGGGTTATTGCTGGCTTATAAAGTAGTGGTAGTAATTTTCATTTAAATCAGATCACTATAACTCTGTTTTTCTTCTTATAGCCCTGGCTTCCTTAGGTTCGTGCGGGTTTTATGTGGTATGTCTTCAGACGAGAGGAAAGCATTTCTACAGTTTACCACTGGTTGTTCAACTCTGCCCCCAGGGGGACTGGCTAACTTGCATCCCAGGCTCACAGTTGTACGCAAGGTACAAACTAGCTACTGGACAATGTAAACCAAATTTAGTTACCTAAGGGTTGAAAGAAATGTGTATCTGAAGTCATGGTCTTCTATTATTTTCCATTCTGTTTCTGTGTAGGTTGATGCTACTGATGCAAGCTACCCATCAGTGAACACATGTGTGCATTATCTAAAGTTGCCAGAATACTCTTCGGAGGAGATCATGAGAGAGCGTCTGCTAGCTGCTACAATGGAGAAAGGCTTTCATCTCAATTGAGCTTGGAAGTGCAATGGGAGACATCAGAGACTTAAAATTCTAGTGAAGCCTCTTGTGTTTGTTTGCAGAGAAGTATATGATCCTCCATGCTAATGACACTTGCCTTTTTTTCCACCATTAAGGCTTTAAGAACACGTGGAATAAGTTTGTTAGCTGCTAATGACAAAACAAATCCTTTAACTATCCAGCCAGCAAGTACATAGCACAGAACACTGTGTGTTGCTACAAGGGCTCATGTGACTGGAATAAGGTGGTTCTACTTGACTGTTCCAAAGAGCAGCTTCTCAGATCTTCAGTGTTCATTGGCAAATTTCTAACAGTGTATTTGTGTAAAGTTTGTCATTTCATACTTCATACACTACAGTTGCCATCACTGATCCCTGTTTTGCTGGCTTTTAAGCTACTTGGTCAGAAATCCTGCTTCCTTAAAACATAGAGAGTTAATGAGCATCTCAAGCTTTTTCTTTTCCTCTTTAATGATGCCTGCACTATCAGAGTATATCTAGTGTTCTCTCTTTTGTTTGGCATATAATCATGCACAACCTTTTTATTTCTTTGAGGTGGGAGTATATTTTTATTTCCTAAATGCCATACTATAAAGATCAAATACTTAAGTGTGTTTGTGCAGTTCAAAAATAAAAGATATATTAAGGGGGGGAGGAAAAAAACACTGGTTTAGATGCAAGGCACACTTAAAGCAAGTTTTACTTTTGGTTGTATTTTCTTTGTATATTATAAACATTTATTTAACTTGTTGCAGTTTGAAGTAAAAAAAAAAAATTTCCAAAATGTATGCTTAACAATAATCATTAAAATGTTTGCAGCGTACAAAACTGTGTCATGTGACTGTTTCACTGCAGCCATCAGACTAAGAGCTTAAATACCTGTCATTTTGAATCACTGACATTTCATTTTTTTTGAAATTACTACAGGAAGAAATGTTTTTTCTATGTAAATACACTTTACTGAGATTGGAAAACTAGCAGAAATACATAGCCACTTGCTTGTGATCCAACTCTTGCGTTCTGTCTTAAAGTATTCTTCAGCTAAAAATAGCCATGATTTTGTGTTTTTAAACACCAAACTGCTACTTACCATTTGTATCTTCAGTGATATGTAAGTCTCAGATCCAAGAATAATTTTTGAATGTTGTGTTGGTGTGAAAAGAAACCACTGGGATAATGCTGTTTCCTCCTTTTTAAAAGGGGGGCTCTATTTCCATTTTCCAGATTGTTTTGATTTATCATATCGATGCATTTAGGTAAAAGTAAAGTCACTTGGCCTGATTTAGCCAGATGGTTTTTATAGAAGTAAGAAGCATTTTTGGGAATCACCACTATTTACCTGATTAAAAGGTACCTCTCCTTTCTACATTAGAGATTTCTCCCACTGCAGTCAATCATCTGAGTAGTGTTTCTATTCTCTGCATGAGAATATTGTGACTGTGTAATCAGAGGCAGCATTTAAATAATTCACCTTACTGTTAGCTTCACAGTTCTCTGTGAGAATAAAAGTTAATAAAGCATAATAGCAATATTGAAACGTATGACCTAGGCTTTAATCCAAAAGCAGTAGTGGTGATTGTCTCAAAAAAGTCATGGGTGCATGACTAGAACTTTACATTAGCGGTAGAATTAACATCCAGTTTCTGTGCGTAGTATTGCCATTATTCAAGTCTCTAAAACATCTGTCAGTAGCCAACTTTTATCAAGACTAAGTCTAGTAAGTACATGTGTGCTCAGTGGCCCAGTCATATCTTAACTCTGCAACCCCATGGACTGTAGCCCCCCAACCTCCCCCCGCACGCCTGCTCCTCTGTCCATGGGATTCTCCAGGCAAGAATACTGCAAATGGTTGCCATTTCCTGCTTTAGGGGATCTTCCCAACCCAGGAACTGAACCCGTGTCTCCTGCGGCTTCTGCACTGGCAGGTGACTCTTTACCACTAGCCACCTAGGAAGCCCCTAAGTCTAGCACGGGGGTCAGCAAACTCTGGCCTGCCATTTGCTTTTGTATGGGCCATGAACTAAATATGGTTTTGAATTTTTTTAAGTAGTTGAAAAAACTCAAAAGACTAAAAATATGATGTGAAAATTTTATGAAATTCAGATTTCAGTGTCCATAAATAAATGGTTTTATTAGAACATAGCCATGTTGATTTATTTATATATTATCTATGGATCTTTTTGCATTACAATGGCAGAACTGAGTGGTTACAGCAGAGACCATATGGCCCACAAAGCCTTAAATACTTATTCGATCTGGCCCTTTGCAGAAAAGGTTTGCTGAATCCTGGTCTAGCACATTGCTAACAGCAGATAAAATTGATGAGTCTTGTTATACAGACAGTAACTCTGAAATGCCAGGAATCTAGAATGAATAAAGTCCAAGGACAAGGTAAAGCTGCCCAATCTGAGACATAACTTTCATGAGTGTGAAAATCATTTAGCTGGTAGTCACAGTTGAACAAGAAACCTGAAATGAGATGACACAGGCTGTCACAGACGGAGAGTCACATTATAGTTCACTTTGTATGAGTCAAGTGTTAACGAGACAAGTGTTACGAGACATCTACTTGGGTCTCCACATGGAGTATTTTTTCCAGTGGTATCTACCTAGTATTTTTTTGTTGTTCTCTCAAGGTACTAAAATCTGTGCCAACATGTTATTTAAATGCTATTTTGGTATGACCCAAAAATTAATTTTATGCACTCCCTCGTTACTTCTGGTGTACCAGTTTCAGCAGTTACCTGAATGTGCTACTGATTAAGTGCCTATCAACTAGGACAGTGTTTTCCAACTAATGTCTCAGAAAGACCTCCAAAGCACTTTGATCTAGACTGGGCTTTCCCCAAACCTTTCTTGATGCATACCATTCACTGTTCTGGCAGGTCAGAAGCTTTTCCTCGGCCTTCCTGAACTGAGTCCAGAACAAGATCTGCTTTGGGAATTCATTATTGACTGGTTGCCTTGGTCTTCATAGATGCAAACTTTTGAAGTATATAAGGGAACTTCTAGAAACAAAGAATTTTAACAAAATTCCTCCTACACATACACGAGAGTGAGAAATTAATAGTGAATGAATTAGTACCCAGAATGTCCATTTATGTCCTCTTTTGGAGGGCAGAGTGTTATAGGTAAAGTAACTCTTGGAATTCCATAGGATGGCACAATATCTTCATGTATCAAGACTATATTTCTGCTTCCTCCACTGTACTTGCCCTCCTACCCTTAACGTGCACGTGCACATGCTGTTACCTAAGGCAGTTCTGCATCTTCTACTGTTGATGAAGCAGCAAAAGCACAACTGTAGAATGGTTTGGGAGGATCAGGGCATTGCTCTTCTATAGTGGCTTAGCAGTCTGCTTTAGGACATTCCAGGAGAAGGGGTTGAAGGAATAAGAGAGGGTGGATGCATTTCAGAGTAACCTGAATTGATAGTCTCTTGCATTCCAGTTTTAGACTTTGAACTAAATTTCATTTACCAATAAATTTACTAATAAGATAAACCCTTTACAATATGGCACACAGGATAGTCAGTTCTCTGCTCAATCGCTCAGCTGTCTGACTCTTTGCAGCTCCAAGGACTGTAGCCCACCAGGCGGCTCTGTCCATGGAATTATCCAGGCAAGAATACTGGAGCAGGTTGCCATTTCCTCCTCCAGGGGATCTTCTGACCTAGGGATTGAACCTGTGTCTTCCTGCACTGGCAGGATTCTTTACCACTGAATCACCTGGGAAGCCTTCAGGATAGCAGTAAGTGCTGTCTTAATGTTTGGCCACTCATTATACTAACATTCTTTGTAGAGTTAATTACATGATGGCATTGTAATTGTTAAGTACCTATAAAATGTGTATCAGGTTTTTAGAAATTGGAAAGAATTTTTCATTACACACATTTGGTAAACTTTTGACTTTTTAAAGAAAGATAGCATTCAGAAAACTTTTATTCAAAGTTTTCAAGTTAATTTTAACAGTTTATTGGCCAATGGAGAGCTCTCATTTTCTTCCCACCCGGTGGTGCTATTCCTGAATTTATCTCTTCGCAAAGTCAAGCAGAGACCAAAAAGTTTCCCTTAGTACTACACAAAATCTAAACAAGTGAGGGAAAAAAAAATGCTTATGGTCAGAAAATAAAACTTGTCTCTCTGTTTAGAAAAAATTTTTCTTTGTACATCGTATTTTAAAACACACTTTTGTTTTCCGTTTAGGAACTGTGGAAAACACCTGTTTCAAAGTCTTTGGAAGGATAGCCCGTTTTGCAGTGTTTGGTCTTCCAGGTTCTTGGGGGCCAGCGACGTTGAGAGGCACTCCACGGTGTTCTCGTTTCCTTTGAGGCGATGTTGTCTGGCAGAGCCTCTCTGTTTTCAGCTGTCTGACATCTTATCAAGAATTAGTAGAGGGGCAAGAATTCTTGCCCTGTTCGTTTCCACAATGCAGCCATTTAATACCATCTCATCCAAAATGATGTGTACTTTATCCAAATTAAACATTATCTAGGGTTACTATTAAGGAAATTAGTTATAGAAATGTTAACATTCAGTAAATAATAACATGACTTGGAATTTTTCTAGTGTAAATTAGTCTAAACATGCAGTTGTTTTTTTTTTAACAGATTTCCTAAAATTAAAATTGGTGTTTATACTAGAAATTATTACCTCATGTACACAGGTACACCTAGGTTAGGCTCACTGGACAACAGACATAGAAATGGAGCAGCTATATACCCTTTAGCCAGAGGGAGAGGGAATGTACTAAAAGCTGGAAATAAAGCAAGTAAATTTTGGTAAGAGTGTGTGACCTGACCTCAAGAACAATGTCTTCCCAGATAGCAATAATAACAGTAAATAGCCATGACTTACTGAATACTCATTATGTTCCAGGCATTGTGTTGAGTGTTTTACATATATTATTTCAGTCTTCTCTTTGTTTCTGTGATGTATGTGCTAACATTATTCTCATTTTACATAGGAACAAAGAGGCTCAAAGCTATTGTCCATGGTCACATGGCTAGTAATTGTAACGGGAATTTACATCCAGAGTTTTGGCTCAGCTGCTCTGGTTCTCGACTTCTCAGGAGAGGCCCAAGGCTGCTGAGTATACACCCTCCCTCTCCCCTCAAACTTCCACCCCCAAAAATACCTTTTCAAAACAGCACCCTTAGCATGAGACAGGCTAAAGGAAAAAACAATCACTAGGAGAAATGAATAAAGAAAAGCAAGGCAATGTTGACTTAATTCCCAAGGAGATAAAAATTCCAATTTTCAAGGGAGTACTTATAAATGGAGCATTCTGAAAACACTCATTTGAGAATTAGGGAGCCACTTTAGCTTCCTGATGTTCCTGGTAGAAAGTCAGGACAGGGCATAGCGGAAGAAGAAAATGTTAGACTATGACATCTAGCTAATTAGAAAGAACCGAATTCTTTCCCCAGGAGCCCCTTCATTTGAGTACCTAACTTTTCCTTTGTGAAACTGAACTGGAAGAAAGAATTAAACTCTGAGGGTGATGACGACAATGGCTGAATATTTCTAAAGTCTACACTTTACTGTCTTAGGTTTTCATTACCAAAGAGCAGGATCTTGGTCTGTTTAAAAAAAAAAACAAAAACTGATCAATTATTTCAAATAGACAAACTTCATTCAGCAGGGAGTGATTAAATATACAAGGAGAGTTCATAATTAGTAAATCTTTGAAAAATGAGTCACTAGTAATTCCAGATGTTCAAGGCTATTGTACTTTTTTGGTGAAGTACATCTACAGAGAATGAGACAATCCTGTGAATGACTTTTAAGTTTCTATTAGGCTCTGTGTTAATACCTCATTAAGCTCTGTGAAAATAGTCCTTCCGCAGAATAAACTGTTTTTCAGGAGCCCATGGGAACTGTCCTTAAGTGACCCAGAAAAGAAAAAAAAAAAAAGCTTTGTTACACCTAATAATAATGTCTTCCAATTAGATGGATGATTGCTTTATCCATGGCCAACCTGGGACTGGAATATTAGGCCTTTGACTTAATCCTGTTCACTGGACCCAGAAGCCAGAACTTAGAAGCCACAACAAGGCAGGAATGACAGCAAAGTATTAAAAAAAGGCAGAAGCACAGGTGGCTGCATGAAAAAATGCCCTACAGAATCCCCCTGTTGTATTTTTTTGGTGACAAGGTGGTGTTTTTTTAACTAGAGTTGACTTACAATGTGTTAATTACTGCTGTAGAGCAGTGATTCAGTTATACATACACACTCATACATACATATGTAACACTGATATTCCTTTTTAATGTTCTTTTCCAGAATGTTTTCTCATAGGACACTCAATATAGTTCTCTGCTATATACTAGGACCTTGTTTTAAGGCCTAGTGCCTCTGAAAATGTCAGGCCATCCAGGGTGATGCTCAGATAGAAGGAGATCTCATTTTAGTGTAGTCTATTTGAATTGATGCAAACTGCTCTGAAAGACTGCTCCACTTCTGGCAAAAAGATGATCAGCAATTCAGATATCCCCTTGAACAATTAGCCCAATGTTTTGAAATTCAGATTAGAATTTACTGCTGAGTCTTTTCGACCACTGACATCTTTACATTACAAGGTCAAGATCCTTCAGTAAGTTCTGAATTTCTCAACATCCTGGAAACATGAGTTGCTCAATGAGGTCATTCTGTACTGTGGGCATGTGACAGCCTGTCTATCTGACTATCTGGCTCAAATCCCTAATAATCATGCAAGTTTCTGGAACGCTACAGGGAAACCACAGACCAAATCCAATGTGAGGCAAAAGCCTGGAAGCTAATTTCCTCTTAGAATCATGTGATGCCTTTAAAATAAGAATCCAGCTGTTCGTATCTTTATTTGGTTCATAAGCAACTTGTACACACTGGCAAAGCCAAGAGTAATGGCATTTGGGCTACTAGCCAGGTGAACAGGGACCAAAAAATGCCCTATATGCCAAGGCCCATGGCAATAAACAGGCAAACACACCTCAGCCCTGCCATTTGGAATAGGAGGAAGCAAGAAAGGCATAGGCTGATGGTCTGTTAATGTGATGAGCTATAATGACTATTTTAAGAGGGTCCAACTGCAGATGGTGATTGCAGTCATGAAATTAAAAGACACTTACTCCTTGGAAGGAAAGTTATGACCAACCTAGATAGCATATTCAAAAGCAGAGACATAACTTTGCCAACCAAGGTCCATCTAGTCAAGGCTATGATTTTCCAGCGGTCATGTATGGATGTGAGAGCTGGACTGTGAAGAAATCTGAGTGCCGAAGAATTGATGCTTTGGAACTGTGGTGTTGGAGAAGACTCTTGAGAGTCCCTTGGACTGCAGGGAGATCCAACCAGTCCATTCTAAAGGAGATCAGCCCTGGGATTTCTTTGGAGGGAATGATGCTAAAGCTGAAACTCCAGTACTTTGGCCACCTCATGCGAAGAGTTGACTCATTGGAAAACACTGTGATGCTGGGAGGGATTGGGGGCAGGAGGAGAAGGAGACGACGGAAGATGAGATGCCTGGATGGCATCACTGACTCGATGGACGTGAGACTGAGTGAACTCCGGGAGTTGGTGATGGACAGGGAGGCCTGGTGTGCTGCGGTTCATGGGGTCGCAAAGAGTCGGACATGACTGAGCGACTGAACTGACTGAACTGAACCTTCAGGTTATACTGAACTCATCTGACTTAAAAAATCCTTGAGGAAATTTGTTTCCTCTCATGGGCACCCTAAGGTTGGAGCTGACAGGAACTAAAAATATCTTCTTAGAGAACAGATTCATAAAGCCGCATCTTTTCTCAACCCAGAAACCTAAGAGCCTTTCTGAATTCTGGGTAATGTGGATTGGAGTCAAATACTGTAGGGCCCCAGTAATATTTGTGCCACTTGAAATCATTTTTTTAATTAAAGTGATTGAAATGTTTCTGGTTTATATATTGGAATTTTGATCTCTGGATCATGAACACTCGTATTTTAATGCCACTCTGGTGGTCTAGTTCTCCTTTAAGAAGAGAAAACTGAGGCACATGCATTCAAAGAGGACCTCAAAAGCAAGTCCACGCAAGAACCCTGCCTAGGAACTAAACTTTCTGATTTGATATTTTGCTCTCAGGTCCCTTGTCTTATTTTTCTTTTTTTTTTAAAATAAGATCATCGCTAAGCAAAGTTCTTTAAGTAGGGTGGGGGGAAAAACATATTCTCACTTTTTTATACTTGAACTCAATTTCTCATATAATTAGACTAAGTTGCAAAGAGCTAAGTTGTTCACATTTCCCACAGAAAATCAAATACTACTGTAAAGAAGATTATCATCCTGAGGCTTCTGCATAGTTTTGGATATATTCTCCCTGTAATAGTCTTCTGTTCACTTTTATGCTTTCTATGGTCTTTTGTTAATTAGGTCACTGAAAAGGAGTGTTGTTTTTTTTTGTGAAGTAGGTTTCCCATACCCACTCCTATTCTGAGAGCAACAAAGACAACTGTGATTTTTTTTTTTTTTTTTTTTTAGTTTACATAGACTTATGTAAAATAACACATATATCACAGTCAGAATTGGGGTCAATGAACCTGTCATTTCTTGTGGTCCCTCCCCACCCCTGCCACACACAACTCTCTGTTGCTTCTCATAACTTGCTTCCACTGTTCCTGAGTAAACAGAACCAGAAGCATGGAACCAAAGGAGTTGGGTAAGACAGAGGGACCTGGTGAGGAGGGAGAGGAGGGATAGGAGGAATAATAGTAGGGGGTGAATATGGTATCTACAGGACTCAGAAACACATGTAAAGGAAACAGAGAGAGTGAAGGCTAGGGAGAGCCAAACAGTCTCAAAGGCAGATCTGTTTAATCTGGAACTTTCATATCCCTTTCTCAGGTGAATGGCTTGGAACAATCCCTTGGGGACCGTTCCTAATTCTGCTAACTAACTGCTCCTAACCTGACTGGAACTCATGCTGGAGAGGCCCATGGTCCTCTTACCCCTCCATGCCTGCCCTTCCCAAAGACTGGATTAGCCGCACAAATTCCCTTGGGTCCATGGGCCAGCTTTCTTCTCTTGCAGCCCTGCCTCCAATGGACATAGGTTTAAAAGGGGGGAAAAAAAAGATGTTTAGAAATCTCTGAGGTGAACTTCAATTTTGGAAAGCAAGCTCTTATCAAGACATTCAGGTACACTCTTCAAAATGTTTCGTAGTTTCCAACTCCTCCAACCAAATAAAGCCCAGTGTTTCCCTAAAACGTCTTCTCTAATTCAGAAAACACCAAGACAACAAATGGTGACAGACACTTCATGCAAGTTTTCTTAGAGACGAAATTGCTACTGTCTACTCCCGATGATTAGGAATTTTCAAAACTGTGTCAAATTTAAGCTATCAAATGTATAGCCCTAGGATCAAAGGCCCTGAAGCCCAGGGACCAACAGCAGCCCTGTCACAGAGCAGCATCGTGGGCGCAGGGCAGGCACCACCCGAGCCTCAGCCTCCTCATCTAAAAAGTGAGACTTTAACTCGATGACTATGTCGTTTTCTTCCAGCTCCAAAGTAGGCAAACCCTCTGACTCTTCAGGGAGAGGAAAGCTAGTTTACTTCTTCAGGGAGAGGAAAGCTAGTCTACTCCTTCAGAGAGAGGAGAGCTAGTCTACTCCTTCAGAGAGAGGAGAGCTAGTGTACTCCTTTCTGATATTTTCAAACCACTCCTGATGTAATCACATGCTTCAGTTCAGTTCAGTTCAGTCGCTCAGTCGTGTCTGACTCTGCGACCCCATGAATCGCAGCACACCAGGCCTCCCTGTCCATCACCATCTCCCGGAGTTCACTCAGACTCACGTCCACTGAGTCAGTGATGCCATCCAGCCATCTCATCCTCTATCATCCCCTTCTCCTCCTGCCCCCAGTCCTTCCCAGCATCAGAGTCTTTTCCAATGAGTCAACTCTTCGCATGAGGTGGCCAAAGTACTGCAGTTTCAGCTTTAGCATCATTCCTTCCAAAGAAATCCCAGGGCTGATCTCCTTCAGAATGGACTGGTTGGATCTCCTCGCAGTCCAAGGGACTCTCAAGAGTCTTCTCCAACACCACAATTCAAAAGCATCAATTCTTCGGCACTCAGCCTTCTTCACAGTCCAACTCTCACATCCATACATGACCACAGGAAAAACCATAGCCTTGACTAGACGGACCTTAGTCGGCAAAGTAATGTCTCTGCTTTTGAATATGCTATCTAGGTTGGTCATAACTTTTCTTCCAAGGAGTAAGCGTCTTTTAATTTCATGGCTGCAGTCACCATCTGCAGTGATTTTGGAGCCCAAAAAAATAAAGTCTGGCACTGTTTCTACTGTTTCCCCATCTATTTCCCATGAAGTGATGGGACCGGATGCCATGATCTTCATTTTCTGAATGTTGAGCTTTAAGCCAATTTTTTCGCTCTCCTCTTTCACTTTCCTCAAGAGGCTTTTTAGTTCCTCTTCACTCTCTGCTGTAAGGGTGGTGTCATCTGCTTCACCATACCTCAAAAGAAATTCTTTTGTAATAACAATTAATTACTGTAAATTTCTGAGAGAACATTTCAGTTCCTTTAGAAGCTGCTGCTTCAGCAATGGATGACTTCCCTGGAGAATTTCTTTGGTCTTTTTGCCAATATTTCTGTAGCCCCAAGTTGAACAAGTACTTTGTGATTTCTCATTAAGTCAGGCTGGAGTTATCTCCTATTTCGAGAAGCCCTTTTCTGGTTTCTGGACCTCTAAAGCTATTTGGGATTTTAGGAAAGTAATGAAGGCACGACAGCCATGCTCCCCACTGGGGCCTGGCAGGGCCTGACGGCAAATCTGGGTAGTGTTGCTTACTGTTGACAGGGTCCCTTTGTTCCTCCAACTAGCTGAGTCACAGTGCAGACAGGATGGAGGCCTTCCCTGCTCCCCACCCTCAGCTACAGTAAAGGCGGTGTGTTCCGCATCACCCATATGAGCTTTAAGGTTCTGGAACTAATTGCTCAGGCTTTTGGGCTTTAAGCACTTGTGAAATAAAAATATAAGTGTTCTAAAGATTTTTTTTTTTTAAGATATTTTTGAATGAAGAAGACATTTCTGGATTCTAGACCTAGCCTGTATTTGTGGGCACAAGAATATAAATAGGGATCCCAGCCTATTCCTGACTTTTCTTCTCATGCATGTGTGTGGAATACCCTTCTTACCATCCCAGCCTCTCCATCATTCCTGCCGTCAGTCCTGGGTTACGAATGGGAGAGAGGCCTGCAGAGGCCCTGGCGGCAGGCACTGGGATGTCCAGGTATCCACTAAACTCTTGGGATCCAGATAGTTCAAGGGTGGTCAAGGGGTGGATGCGGAAGCCTGCAGGCTCTGGGTGAGCACCCTTATCCCACAGAGAGGGATGCTCCTGAAGGAGAGCTAGAGGGGCTCCTCTAAAGCACGGGGCCCAGGAAGGGGATCCTGGTTGTCCAGGTCTAAAGGCAGCACTACTGCATTCCACTCCAGCCCAAATAAACGAAGTTTTTAAGCCTCTTCAAAGGCAACAAATACCAAAAGGGGTGTCAAGGTTTCTGGTGCCTTCACACGCAGCAGGTGTGCATCGAGCTGGGGAGGACCTTGGCTTTTCCCACACAGTGCTGTTCATTGGTGCCACCCTCTGACAATTTAGCAGAAGGGGGCTTGAACTGCTCCTTTGAATTATGAATTGTCTGGAGAGTTCAGCAAACCTGGGGCTCTGGAGCTGAACACATTTTGAGAGGCTCGTCAGTTGGTTCCTAAGAACTATCTTGATTTGTGGAATTTGAAGTCTTTAATCAATCTACCAAATATCAGGTAGGGCCAGCTTTCCTGAGAGAAGCCCTCAGGCACTAAACGGCCCCACAGGCGGGGTGGAATGCGAAGAGGCTGCGGGAGCGGCTGCAGTGCAACACGAATGATTTAGGTCACTGTTGTGCCTGGTCCCTGGGGTGCAGGCTGCCCTACCCGACACTACTCTGCACCAGAGAGTTCCCACTCAGTACAAGGGTTTTCAACAAGCCAGAATCTCTGTCCTGATTTCTGGAGCTTAGGTCGTTTCTTTTTAACATTCCATCTGCCTTGTTCTATGACGTTAGTCTTACCAGAAGTAGAACAAGCCCGTACTAGGGAGATATGTAAATGGTACTTTGAATTTCCCAGTGTCTAACCCTGCAGGCTCTGGAAAACCGCCCCCTCCTTTAAAAGCTATAGGGTGGTAATGTCTCTGGAGAAAGACTGTGAGTAAAGAGCTTCTTGGGAATTCTGTGAGGTTAAATCATGTCTGTTCCCATATGGATTGACACAGAGGGCTTTCCTAATCTAAGCAAACACAAAGGTCATGACCTGTTCCGGGTAGCCGGCTCCAGGTTGCAACTGAGTCAGCTGCTGCTTCAACGTTTCAAGGCCTAAGGAAGCTACTTTCCGGGCACAATGTTGGTTGCTCTGGCAGGTTCCCAGGTACAAGCTACCAGAGCGCTGATGCAGGGTGTCTATGGGTGGCACCTCTAAAGAGCTCCCTTGTCTTCCTGTTAAAAACTGGTGTGCAGAAGTCTTCCCTGGATATCTTTGATGTGACAGTTTAAACAGAACTATGTATGAGGCAGAATAGAGTTGCGGATTTGTAATGTGACTTTTTTCCAGATGGCTGAGGGTAGAAACCCTTTAGGAAGGTCAGTAGGAGACCGGTGCCCCTGCCCTGCCAGCTGCTGAGCTTTCAGACCACAGGAGGGCCACGTGAACTTCACCTCAAGTACAGACAGACACTTCCGGATCTGCACACTGAGCTCCCTTCTCTAAGTGATGAAAACTTCCTAATCTGTCAAGTGGATGTGCCTAAGTAACTGCTGAGGGACAGTAAATAGGATAAGTAGGTCAGAGCGGAAGAGAAGGCAAAAATGAAGCTAACTAAAATGATGGGAAGAGACAGAAATCGTGTGCTTTCGTGTGAAAATGAAATTCAAACACGAATGCTGGAGCTCTATTATACTGACCCATGCTATACACTAGACGGATACAAAGACAAACCCATCTCTACTTCTAATAAACACCTAGTCAGTCTATAAAACACATCAGCACGATGAATCCAGATATAACACATGCCCTACTGCATCTGACTCACTCGAATTCTGAATATCTAGGCCTGAAAGACTCTCCCATCCTGCTCGAGGTGTAAGGCAACTCAGCTCAGTTATCTAGAGTCACGGCAACATCAAACACTAAAGCTGAGAGGGTATTAAAGCTCTTCCAGTTTAATTCCATCATTCTGAGATGAGGAGTTTATATGTTTTGTCTGATACACACACCCAACTGGTGGCAGGACTGAAAGCAGAACCTGGGTGTATTTCTGGCAAAATATCTATTAAATGCTTTTGCTAACTTACTGTGGGTGCATGCTAAGTGGCTTCAGTCATGTCTGACTCTGTGATGCTATGGACTGTAGCCCCCTAGGCTCCTCTGTCTATGGGATTCTCCAGGCAAGAATACTGGAGTGTACTGCCATGCCCTCCTCCAGGGGATCTTCCCAACCCAGGGATCAAACCTGTGTCTCTCAAGACTCCTGCATTGCCAGGTGGATTCTTTGCCACCAGTGCCATTACTTCTTAAATCAAAAGGCATTTTTATTATTCCCCTATATAAGGAGGAAGAGATTTATCTTGAATTCCTTTAAAAGATTTAGTTAAAATGGAATATTACATGCTGAATAAAAATACACCCAAATATGCAGCCTGGTCTTGGGTCTCCTAGGTCAAAAGGACCATAGATTTAGGTCACTCACCACTAGAGGGCACTCAGATTTCCCTGGTTAACTTACAGAGGCTTCCAAACACAGCCTGCAAATGAACTTTATCAACAAGCCAATTTCTATCAAGAGTAAAAGGTAAATGGCCATTTCCCCAAAATATACTGGCATACTGGTGCTGGACATAGGTTTCTAATGTGTGTGTGTGTATACACACACACAAATATAGGTATGTATATATGTGTGTGTGTATATGTATATATCGAAGAAGGCGATATACTCCAGTACTCTTGCCTGGTGGGCTGCAGTCCATGGGGTCGCAAAGAGTCGGACATGACTGAGTGACTTCACTTTCACTTTTCACTTTCATGCATTGGAGAAGGAAATGGCAACCCACTCCAGTGTTCTTGCCTGGAGAATCCCAGGGACGGGGGAGCCTGGTGGGCTGCCATCTATGGGGTCACACAGAGTCAGACACGACTGAAGCGACTTAGCAGCAGCAGCATCTGTATATATGGGATTCCCTGGTGGCTCAGAAGATAAAGAATCTACTTGCAATGGGGGAGACCTGAGTTCAATCCCTGGGTGGGGAAGATCCCCTGGAAGATGGTATGGCAACACACTCCAGTATTCTTTCCTGGAAAATCCCCATGGACAGAGGAGCCTGGCGGGCTACAGTCTATGGGGTTGCAAAGAGTTGGACACAATTAAGCTACTAAGCATAGCACATATGTATATATTCATACATAACTGCTATAATTAATATATATTTATTATAATTAATGTTACTATTTTAGATTCAAGCATAATGTTTTCTCAAAGAACTATTCTATTTATTGCTTTTAAGTGGTAAGCAGATTTCTTAAGTAAAAAGTAAAAGACAGCTTGCCTCCAGAGCACTCACACAAAGGTCGGTGGGCTCCTGCCAAAATCAGCAGTATTCTAAGCAAATCATGCTGTTCTTGGGCCCCTTGGATACTTTGATTTAAAAGGGAGAAGAGAAGAAAAGGAGAATTTCCTCTGCTATAAAAGGAAATGAACACAAGCCAGGCAATTTCTTTAACCTTCCAGTTTATCATCCCTGGAAGCCTTCTTGATCATGTGGGGAATTTCTGGAGATTTATACCTGGAGCCATGAAAATCCATTCTCTGTAGGTGGACCAAGCCCTTTCTGGCTGTTTTATCTGAATTCTGAAAAAGTCTATTCGATATATGTAAGTTAAATTAATATATAACAGTGATCATTAAACACCATCACAGCATTGCCTTGTATGAAAAATACAAGCATTGTCGTGCAAAAGGGTAGAGAGTTTCTGCAAATCACCCGTACCTCTATGTCTTGTCAGAGATATTGACAGTGAGTCTTCTGGATACTGGATTCCAAGCCTTTGGCACTTACCTGATTGGGACTAGCCTGTCCTTTGCCAACTAGTGTGGAAAACTTGGCTCACAGCACTGAAAAAGGATACATCTAGTTCACTCTGGAAAAGAGAAAAGAGTCCAACGATGAGAAGGAGACACCGGGCCATGATGCAGAGACACTGTCACTTAGCAGAGACAGTGCCTGCCCTGGCCGCCGGCCTGCAAGCAGCGGGGACAGGCTGCTCTATAAGCAGGAGCTGGAGCCCGCGGAGGCCGAGTTTGGGATGGTGATTCAAAATAAAAAAAGAAATAGGCTGCCGCTTGGAGGACATTTATAGGCCAGAACAATTCACTTTTAGAGTGTAGAGGGAATACACTAATTCAACCTTTATAGAACATAGGTAATTTGATATGTATATCAAAAAATGCAATAATGTGCATGCACACAGTGTGAATCCATCAGTCTTACTTCTAGAAGTTTATCCTAAGGAAACAATTAGATAATGGCACAGTGATGTGTGCTAGGATATTCGGGGTAATGTTACTTATAGTAGCAAATTACTGAAAACAAGCTAGGTGTCTATCAAAGGAAGGACCAGTTCATAAACGATGGCAAATCCACAAATGATGACACGGATACATAAGTCCTGCCTCTTTTGAAGCTAACTGGGCTGGCTCTGTATTGAAACATGATGCTAAGATGCTTCTTTCAACCCAGACAGCATGAGACTGATCTCCAAGTTAAAGATCTGGAAACTCCGAAGATTAAAAATAGACCAAGAAAGAATTAAAACTCACAAACCTAAAAATAAATCTTAGATGACAAGGCATTCTTCAGGAGTGGCGTGGATTTTCTTTTATTTCCCATGGTACTCTTCTCTCTCCTCCTTCTCTTCTTTTTGCTACTGTCATCCTAAACCGGGTCATCCCTTAGTTCTATCCAAGTCCCGTATAATCACCTGGTTTAAATTAAATTCTAACCTTCACTTCTGTGGTTTATGTGGTCACCGACTCTCTCCCAAAAATAACAGCTATCATTCAGCAACCTGCTATTTATTCTCAGTTACTGAATATCATAATTTTACAAACCTTAGCAATGATAGTGCTTGGATCGACTCTTCATTCTCCCAGATTTAAAACATTGCTATTTGGGGAAATTATATTCTACTTGATAGGTGTTCTCTTAAAGTGGCTAACCATGGCCAGCTCTGAATCACAGACCTTGACTTGCAACAAGTCTGTCTTAACAGAGTGGTCGTCAAGAGATAAGCGTCTCTTTCAGCTCTGGAGGGCACCAATGCCTTCCTAGCTGGTTGTACTACCATGTCACACACCACTCAGCCACTTCCCAGCTCCAGTGGTTGAATTAGGAAATGGCTGACAGCAAGCCTCATGCATTTAAACTGCTCTCAAACTGAAGCAGGCATCAGAATCACCTGGAAGGCTTGCTAAAACACCATTTGCAGCACCTCAACCCAGACTGATTCAATAGTCTGGGGTAGGCCAAGAGTTTATCTTTCTAACAAATTCCCATGTAATACTTATGTTACTGGTCTAGGAACCATACTTTTCAAACTGAGAACAAACCTCATGAAGGCAATGAAAACTGGCTAGTTGATTGTCCCACAAAGAAAGGGTTTGCCAAACTTTACTTCTGGCACTAGGAGTTAGGCTAGAAGATACAACTTTCAATATGAGTTTTGCCCTATAGTGCACTCAAGATTACTAATTATGGAGCAGATTCCACTCACTGCCTCAAGAGGAAGCAGCCTGGAAACAGTTCCTTCCTAATCTCTTTATTTAAGAGCAAAATGAAATAAACAAAACAATTTTGAAAAATTAGCCTGTGTCACTACTGCTTCTTAAAAATGTCTAACCAAGTCTCAGGAAAGCCTATGGTAGCAGAATAAAACATCTCCACTGATTCTTTTTTAAAAGACTGTTGGCTTTCAAACTAACCACAAAGCTAAAGTCATCAAGATATAGTGGTACTGGCAGAAGGATACACATACAGATCTGTATACAGAAACATACAGAACACCAGAATGGAAAATCCAGAAATAAAGCCTTACATTTATGGTCAATCGATTTTTATGACAACATGCCAAGACAATTAAATGGGGGTGGGGTGAGGAGAATAGTCTTCTCAACAAATGGCACATGGACAACTGGATATAACATGAAGTTAGACCCCCTACTTCAAACCATGTACAAAAATTCCTCAAAATGGCTCGAAGACCTAAAAGCAGGAGCTAAAACTATTATACAAATGAAACAAATATAACTTTGAAATCAATAAGGTTTGAGTTGGGGAAAAAAGAAAAGAACACATAAAGAGTAAATCTTTATGACTTTAGGTTAGGCAAAAGCCTTTTTAGACATGACCCCAAAACATAAGCAGCAGAATAATTCAACTTCTTCAAAATTAAGAACTGTTGTGTTTCAAAAGACAGCATCAAGAAAGTAAAAAGAAAACCACTGAATGGAGACAGCATTTTCAAGTCATTGATAAGAGATTTACACTCAGACTACATCAAGAACTTTCACAACTCAACAATAAAAAAGACAAATAATGCAATTGAAAAATGGGCAAAGGGTGTGAACAAACATTTCTCCAAAGAAGATATACAGAGGGCCAATAAACACATGAAACGATGCTCGACACTGTTATCCATCAGTGAAAAGCAAATAAAACTCACAACTTATTTAGACCATTTCATACCCACTGGGATGGCTATAATCAAAAACACAGATAATAACAAGGTTTGGTGAGGATGTGGAGAATTAGAACTCTCATATACTGCTGGTGAGAATTTAAATCATGGAGCTATTTTTGAAAACAGTTTGGCAGTTCATCAAAATGATAAACATGGTGTTACCATATCACCCCCCCCCCAATTCTACTCCTAGGTAGATATTCAAGAGAACTAAAAACATGATTCCACACAAGAATGTATATATAAGCGTTCATAGTGGTATTACTCATAATAGACAAAAAGCATAAACAACCCAAATGTTCATCAACTGAAGAATGAATTAACAAAATATCCATAGAATAGAATATTATTCAGAAATAAAAAGGAAAGGCATACTGACAGACATTACAATGTGATCAACGTCTTGAAAACATTATGCTAAAGTAAAAAATTCAGTCATAAAAGATCACATATTATTGAACTTCATATAATTCTATTTAGATAAAATGTCTAGAATAGGCAAACCTATAGCGACAGAAAGTAGATTAGAGGTTATCTGGGGCTTGGAGCAAGTGGAGTAGATAAGTGGGAGAGAAATCCTAATGGGTATGGTGTTTCTTTTTGGCAAAATATTTTTAAACTTTGTGGTAACGGTTTCACAACTCTGGGTACATACTAAAAATTATACACTTTGAAGGGGAATTGTATATCATTAAGTTACATTTCAGTACAACTGTTAAAATAAAGGACTGTTGGAAAGGAACTCATGTATTCCTTAAAGGGAGTTGGTTCTGATCCTCACAGCAAGGCTTTGCATGGAAATCAATCTTAAACTAAAAGGGTCTTGGTGTCCTAGGAAGGGAAGCAGAAGAAAGAAGAAGGGATCGATTTATATAGCAGAATATCTTAACTGAGAGAAAGACACAAGAAGTTCTTAGTCTTATAGAACTGGCTCTGTACAGAGATCTAGACATAACATAGTTTCTTACACTTTGGATGAGCCAGAAGGAAAGGTCAAGAAAATCTGGCATCATTTGATTTTTTAACTTTTACACGTTAAAGCTCTATATTAACACGTTTTTTTTTTTAGACCTGTTTCTTGGAAATTGGGCAAAGGACGAAAACCATTTTTAAGTCATTAAACTTACCACTCGGCTGAAGTAGTCATCTAAAACTTCCACAAAGTTATGGATGAATTCATAAATTGCCATCTCATTCTGAAATAAAAAAGGAATGGTGTAAATAATTTCAGTGTGACGTATAGGGAAAACAGAAATGGAGCCGCCCCGTCAGCAGGCAGGTTTTAGAGCATTTGGCTTGGTAAACAGATAATGTGAGCAAAGTAGCTTCCTATCAACAAATATTCAGAATAATTCTAGGACTTATTTGTTTAAAGGAAGCTTATCAACAGGGGAAATGTAGAAAACCTTAACCTCTAAGATTTTTTGAAAAGCCCGTGATGAATCTAGCTGCATTGAAACTAGACTGAATCTAGTGATTAGAATTTTGAGGTTTACTCCCTGACTTTAAGACCAATGAATGGCTAAAGCCAGTTGTTCTTTTCCTTCAGGGTCTTCACGTTGTCATTTTTCTATCTGTAGAAGATGGGGAAACTGTTTCAAAGTTTGGTGCATGGGTGAAAAACAATCAACTGAGATTTCAAAGTATTTTAGATCTTAAACACCCTTTTCAGGGATTCCATGGCCAAAGGGGCTATTGATCTAGGACTGACATTTCTGAAAAGGCGAATTACACCTGATGAGACGTAATCCAAGCACATCCACATTCAGCTTGCTCTGGCTTCTGTCATGTCAGCCGAGGTTGAACACCACCATTGTCTGGCCTCTACCCTTGGCTTGGTGGCCCCCCTCTGCCGCACAGAACGAGGGCAGGAAACTGGCACTGCTTAGGGTCCAGGAAGGCATTCTGTGGTCTCATGCTTCTTCACAAGCTGCTCATCTAATCCAAGAAAAATCCTAGTTTATCTCTTCCACATAGCTTTCCCCCAAACCCAACACCCTTAAAACAAAAAACAAACAAACAAAACAATATCCTTCCAGAGTCAAGATAATGCTCGTGGAGATAAGTGGGGAAGAAAATGTCAATTTAAAGAAGAATAAAAAGCAGACTGTTATTCCTAATTTTCTTATATTTACCATAAGCTCTTTTATTATCTTACCTCTGTGTCATTAACTCCAACTACAATGAAGAGAGCTGCGTACTGCCGGTATATCAGCTTAAAGTCCTTATATTCAATGAAAGAGCACTAGACAAAACACAATTAGATATTAATTCCTAAGGTTGATGGGGATTTCTTCAAAATGGCATGCATAATTCTAGGTTCTGATCTGAGGATCTGTCAATACATTCCTAGAAATATACAACACTAAGATGTTACACGGGGCTTCCCAGGTGGCACCAGTGGTAAAGAACCTGCCCGCTAGTGCAGGAGACGTAAGTGACAGGAGTTAGGTCCCTGGGTTGGAAATATCCCCTGGAGGAGGCATGGCAACCCATTCTAGAAATCTTGTCTGGATAAAATCCATGGACAGAGAAGCCAGGGGGCTATGGTCCATGGGTTCGCAAAGAGTCAGAACATGGCTGAGCGACTAAGCACAGCACAGCACAGGCTCATTGTAAAAATTATTTAAAGATGGTTTTTATGTGACAGATACTAGACAAAAATTGTCCATTGTAAATGGTGCTTTATAAGAATTAATTGGAGAAGCAAATGGCAACCCGCTCCAGTACTCTTGCCTGGAGAATCCCATGGAGGGAGAAGCCTGGTAGGCTACAGTCCATGGGGTCGCAAAGAGTCGGACACGACTGAGTGACTGCACTCACTCACTCACTCACTCATAAGAATTAATAAATAACTTACCACTATTGACTAGTGGAGAAAACAACTCACTTCCCATTCATCTCTCCCCTAATGTCATTATATAAAGAGGGAGAGGAAGATGCTGGATGGATAGGAATTCAACCAGCAGGATGAAGGCACAGTGTTGCCCTTCCTTTAGACTTTTGGGTTTGCTTGACCAAACGTGATTAAGAACTGTATCACTTTTTGCACTGGGATATGTTGCTCTATGACATTCAGATATACCTGGGAATGAAGCTTCAAGGTTTATTTTTGACCGCACTGTGTGGCATGCAGGATCTTAGTTCCCTGCCCATGGGCCAAAACCATGGCCATGGCAGTGAAAGGGAAGAGTACTAACCACTGCTGCTGCTGCTGCTGCTAAGTTGCTTCAGTTGTGTCCGACTCTGTGCGACCCCATAGACGGCAGCCCACCAGGCTCCACCGTCCCTGGGATTCTCCAGGCAAGAACACTGCAGTGGGTTGCCATTTCCTTCTTCAATGCGTGAAAGTGAAAAGTGAAAGTGAAGTCCTCAGTCATGTCTGACTGAGCGACACCACGGATTGCAGCCTACCAGGCTCCTCTGTCCATGGGATTTTCCAGGCAAGAGTATTGGAGTGGGGTGCCATTGCCTTCTCTGCCTAACCACTGCACCGCCAGGGAATTCCTGAAGCTGCAAGCTTCAATTATGGCATTTTTTTCATGGGAAGCCATTCGACAATCTATATAATGGAAGGGTTTGAGGCTTTTATTTGCAATTAGGATAAAACCCATTAAATCCAGGACCATTCTACAGCTTTAGGTTCACTGCAGAGCCAATATAATTTCTGCTCAGTCAGATCTTTCAAGGAATCCCTTCCGATCTGAAAGAACTGAGGAACATTTTTCAAAGCCTCTCAGGAGTTTACGACACCCAAAAAAACTATCAAAGCACCTCTGTGGATAAAATAAAAATGAAGCTGAGACTGTGTTACTTTCGGGTTCCCTTTAAGATCTAAGATAATTTAGAATGCTTCAAAAATATCTAACGGTATCCTCATCCCAAAGCATATATTTCAGAGAGTGAAATATATCAGTGAAAATGATGTTTGAAACCGTGGAGTGCCTGCATTCTGTAGAAAGATTCAAACAGAAATGCTTCTTCAGTCTGTTTACCCTTACTTAAAGTCTATGGCTATTAACACAGTTCTTTAATAGTTTCGGTTTCCTTTTGACAACTACATAAAGTAGTGTGTGCCATGGCAGGCCAAAGCAGTAATTCAAAGAGGACTCTGAGATGTTCCGACTGGAAAATCAATTTAGAAGCCAAGGGAAACACAGTGTCGATGTGTCCCTTCTGAGCACTGACGCACCTTAATATTTTATGACTTACCAGTGGTTCCTACAAGCAGCCTTTCTACATAGTCAGTGAAATGGAGAAATGGCAAATTAATGGGTGATTTATATAGGCTTTCTGATTTTGCCTTAGTTTGCTCCATGATTTCCAAAGGATTCCAAGTTTAGGGCCTGGACTAAGTAATTCTCCAATTAATATCCCTTGTAAAAGTAGACTCAGTTTTTAAAATTCCAACTTAGTATTATTTTAATGATTCAATTTAACCTCAATTTTGGCAGAATGGATTGATTAGTTATTTCACATGCATTTGCTAACTTTCATTTCTCTCATCTATATAATAAGACAAGTTCAAATCAAGTTTGTTTTGTTTTTAAATTACTTGTTCCAGTTTTATGTTGCTGGTAAATTTATAAAAATGATAAGCAGAATAAACACCACCCCACTCCACATGAGAATCATGTTATTATCCTCTGGCACAAAGTGGGTCTTGAGTGTCTCCCTCTATCCTGGTCATTTGACCTCATCTTTTGGCTTAAAGAAAGCCATCTGCTACAGGCACTCCTGAGAGTTCCAAGGGCTCAGTTCTCATGAACAAAAAAAGAAGGTATGTCTATTAGCAGGAGTAAATTTGCCACTTCCATAGTGCAATGAGACAAATATGCTGACCTAAATACGAACCCAAGACTTTCCCTGGTTTTCTTTGCTTTTATTTTCCTTAAGGGGATGTAAAGAGAGCTGTGCACCAGTCTTCATTTCACTTCATTTGTTATTTTCTCTAATAGCTATTGAAAGAATGGGGTTCAAAGAAAATGATGGCCCTTGAGACTCAGTAATAACAAATCTCCCACACTGAGTTGGATGCAGAGATGAAAGAGAGAATCAGACTTACTTGTTCATTGGATCGAGAGAGACAGCTCTTTATGACTTCTGTTTCCAGAAGCGTACGCTTATTAATCTCCACATGTTCATAGTACTTAGAAAGTCGGGTCTGCCCTTGTTTATTCACCATGAGGAAAAATTTTATCATTTTTTTCCCCCTGGCCACTATTTTTCCAAGTATAATTCAAAGGATATGGCAAGGGATGGCTGTAACCAGAACCTGAAGGACAAAAAGAACAACAGAAAGACAAGATCAAATTTCTCAAGAATCGTATTAAATGTGTTCCACAGATAAACCAGAAGTAAAATGTCTTCTGATAACATTGGTCTTCACTCCTGTGAACTAAATGAGGTTTCAATAAATAAAGATAGATTTTCATTAGTTATCCTCCAAAAACATTTTTGAGTATCCATAGTGCTTCTACTCATATTCATTCCATTGTTTCATCAGTCTTCTTAGATTCCAACTATGTGTCAAGCACCAGAAAGAGATTATGGAGATGAAGAAGTAATGATTTCCGATCTTCCGATCATGACACCTAGCAAAGGTGCTGGGCAGGTAAGAAAGTAACAGCATTACAAAGTGCTAAGTTTTACTGGGACAGGCAGACTTCTCTGGTGCACAAAAAGGAGGGGCAAGGAGCATCACCGGAGAGTTGGGAATGGCTTCCCAGAGAAGGAGCATTTAAACAAGACCTTGAAGAATGACCCAGAGGGAGTGACTCTGAGGCACAGAAATTAGGGGAATGAAAGCTCTGGGAAAATTCACTTTGGTTGCAGGTCAAGGGGCAGGAAGAATGGTCATAGGAAGCTGAGCTGCTCACCTAAGATAAAATTGGCTTTAGAAGTGATGCTAAGGAATATGAACTTTATTCTATGGACAGTGGAGACAGGATCTGTACTGAAGTCCTTCTTTTGTTAGTGCTGGGAGCCACAGTAACATCAATTATTTGTCAAAGTCCTCAAACAAGGCCCTACAACAAGTCCTGCAAGGTCCTGTACTGAGCAGTTTACATACATTATTTAGTTCTCACAATTTTCTGCAGCAGTGAAGTGAAGTGAAGTGAACTCGCTCAGTCGTGTCCAACTCTTTGCGACCCCATGGACTGTAGCAGGGACTTCTGTTATTCCCATTTCAAGGACAAGCAAATTGAATTCTATGGATGTTATGGCACCCAATATCCCTGGATGACTGTGTGTCAGGGATGAGACACAGCTCAGAGGACAAGACAGACCCCTAACACTCTGCTCCTAGGGGTTCATGCTTGCGGTTTTATTTCCAACTCAGCTATAATGCAGCTCATGTTCATTGTTCTTATACTTAACTAGTTTTCCAAATAATCAGTGCAGAAGCACGCAATATTGACCGATGGCCAGTTCTTTCATCATGAGCATCAGAGCTGTCTCATCTAAAGCCAATACTATCGTATCATATTCACACTTTGCAATATCTTCGAAAATCAGTGCAGAAGACTAAGGTTAAGCATAGCTAGTACTTAAGTGAAATTTTAAAAGTTGGAATAATTTTACAGAAGAGTTGCAACAGATTATAATATTTAACTAAGTTTTATATTATATTTTTGCCCTCCCAGCTCATCTCTCGTATCCTAAACCCTGTCACACAGGTGGTTATCTCAAAACAATTCCAAACATTAAGAGCGGGTTAGAACCGGATCCAGGCTGGCAAAGCTTGGGGCTGCTGCATTCATGTAGAACAGGATGCCATCTAGACCAGCTCAGCTGGGGACTTGCCAGCAGGGCCCTGGGGGAGGCCTGCGGTCATTCACTCTCTTTTCCAGGAAGATAGACTCACTACTGCAGGTGGGATTGCAACAGCCTTTGTGTTATTTAATCACATGGCAGCAAGTGCTGCTTTTATTCTCCTTACAAATGACTGCCAGTAAATTATGGCAGATGACTAATAAATTAAGACTACCATCCTTTCTTTTACTCCCTTTCAGCAAAGTTATTTTAAAACCATCTTTATGAAAGTTAGAAATATATCCTGGATTCCAACTGCCGGGTAAATGACCAAAAAAGAGAAAAAAAATATTGTCTCAAAGTTACTCACGACCAAACCTTCGCCTTTAAATGCCCTAGCTGCATTAAGTGGTAAAATGAGATGTGAAATGACCCCACTAAGATGCTACACCAAGGGATCAAATTGGTTTCTACCTTGTAAGCACAGCATTCCTTCCCACTGACTTCAAGAGGAAGGGTGACCAACAAGGACGCGCTGAACTGACACTCATTAGCACACAAGGTTTGAAAATAGTAGCTGAAGGCATCTAAAGACTGGAATACATCATTTTTTTTTTTGCACGCTCATAAACAATTACACAATTTACAACTGTAGGATTACACAGTGGTAATAAAGTGGACAAGCCAAACTGTAAACTATTTGTATTATAAAATATACAACACCAAAATATACATGGCAGAGACTCGGAGACAGGTACATGTTTGAGAACTGAAGATGAATGACTTAAGCACCTACCCTGGTTACTAATTATGAGGGAGGAGGGAGATTAAATAACTATGAAACCAGGGTAGGGCAATAAGAAGGAATCTGCTTAGACAAGTGCTGGGAGTGGTCAGGGAGCAGGTATGAACTTCCTCTCTTAATAATCTTTGCATTCAACAACACACAGGCTGGGGAAGAGATTTTGACTGTCAAGAAGTTACGAGATTCTACACCCAAGAACTTGTGTGAATGTACATGAAAAATAGAGGAAGAAAAAAGAAAGGAAACTTTACTGGGAAAGACATTACACAGAGGGTGCTAGGATGCCTACAGGCCAAGGTTAGGGGAGGTTGGTAGAGTCACAGCAGAATACGAGCCCCCTACATGATGTAAACTTAATGCTTAGAGAGAAGAGAGACTGGAAGGATGGAAGTAAATATTGAATTGAGCACAGTTTTTATATTTCTGATGATATATTTCTGGGAGTTAGAACTGGAAGAATCTTTATAGTTGTCCTATCCAAAGACGATAAACATATTTCAACTTGGGTGCCAACTGTGATTAACTGTACTAAGTGCTTCGAGCACTGTGTTGGGAAGGGTTCTGAAGCTGTTTTCAGGTTCTGAACAAAACGATGTCATGAATAATTAGTAATGTCAGCTGTGGGTTAGGAAGCAGGGTGTGGCAACATACGTCCCTTGTATCTGTCATCTCTGATGTGCACTTCCTTTATGGGAAAACCAGTAATCTGAGATGTAGAGTGAAGTCCTGAATTCAGCTCTCTTGACTCATAATATAACGCTGCCTTTAATTTATCACGTTGCCTCTGCCTCACTCGGTGTACTAGTGTAATTAAATGTTCATTTAAGCTTAATAGGCATCAACTTCGGGTAGCTGTGGGAATGATCAACTCGACATTATCTTTTCTAAAGCTGCTGCACAATTAATTTGGAAAATACCAAACAATTCACTTGAAAACAGTAGAGCAGAAAGTTTCTAAAAACAAAGATGATATTTGAAGATGGCTCTCCTGGAGAAGGAAATGGCAACCCATTCCAGTATTCTTACCCGGAGAACCGCATGGACAGAGGAGTCTGGCAGGCAAGAGTCGAACATGAAACTTTGCAACTGAACAACAACATCCTTTCGAGCTCTAAATGCTTTCTATGTAGCCCAGAATCACAATATTGTCACACACACACACACACACACACACACACACACTCAGGTAATATCAGACAAAAACTTTTTTCTAGCCCCATGAAAGTGACTGAAATAAAATCTCTCAAGTTAAAAAGCCAATTTCCACCCCCAAAAATTATATAGTATTCACAGAGTATAATAGTCAAAAGCATGAACTAACTAAACAAAACTTGACTGGCTCTACTACTTATTAGCCTTGTGATTCTGGGCAAATTACTTAATCTTCCTGTACTCAATCTGAAGTACAATGGGAATAATGTTAGCACTATTAGACCTTCTGGGCTGTGAGCAGTAGTTAGCATATGTAACATTCTTGGAATAATGTTTGGCAGTTGTGGGCCCGCATCATTATGACAATATATCACCTTTTTCTGAGACAAGCCTTTCCCGCTATCCCAATCTCTCTTTCTAACCACAAAATGTTGGCTACATTTTCTTTTAAACCATCACTGCATTTTACAAAATCTGTCACCCTAAATAGTCACTATTCAATTACATTCTGAGTTCCCCTACCAGACCAATGAGTTTCACTTTCTTGCGATATATTTTACATTGTGACATATTTTACATATACAGGTACATACATATTTGAGCAGAAGTTCATAAAACAATACTTGCTCACACTTTGTGGACTGTACTCTAGTATCTTCTATAACATTTCATTGTGTAAAAAAAATGCAGTTGTGGGGAGTTTGGATTACATAGACACGGATTTTTTTCAAAACTCACCAAATGTGAAGATTTACCCTTATATTATATGCAAATTTTACATAAAAAGAAACTAATACTCTAGTTAATGATACATATGCTGAGGTATTTGGGGAAAATATACTGATGTCTATAATTTACTTTGTTTTATTTGGGGGGGCATGCTGTGTGGCTTGAGAGATCTCAGTTCCCTGACCAGGGATTGAACCCGGGGCTACTGCAGAGAAAGCCCACAATCCTAACCACGAGGTCACCAGGAAACTCGCTATAATTTACACCAAAAAAATTAAATTAATGGATGGGTAAATAGACAGATAGACAATTAGGTGTATGATAAAGTAAGTACAGTCGGCCCTCTAGATCTGTGGGTTCTGTATCCACATATTCAACCAACCGCAGAGTGAAAGTATTTGGGAAAAAAATTCCAGTAAGTTACAAAAAACGGAACTTGAATATATTGTGCAATGACAACTATTTACGTAGCATTTACATTGTACCAGGTATAATTAGTAATTTAGAGTTATTTCTAGATTAATTGAAATTATTTTAAAGCATATGAAGGGCGTGTGTAGGCTGTATGCAAACATGACACCATTTTACATACGGAACTTGAGCATTCACAGATGTTGGTATGTGTGGGAGCCCTGGAACCAATCCCCCGCAGATACTGAGGGATGGATGAGATAGTAAAGCATTAATGGTAGAATGGAGAGGCAAGTATATGAGAAATCACGGTGAAATTCTTTTCAACTTTGCAGTATATTTGAAAATCGTCATAATAAAATATTGAGGAAAAAATGCTAGCTGTGGCCCACTGATGTCTTTCAGTTCCATAGATTTTATTTTTTAGAACAGCTTTAGATTTACAGAAAAAATTTCAACATATAGAGTGTTCTCATATCTCCACAAAGAGATTCCCCTATTATCAACATTTTAGTTAGTACGGTACATCAGTTCAGTTCAGTTCAGTCACTCATTCATGTCCGACTCTTTGCGAACCCGTGGTCTGCAGCATGCCAAGCCTCCCTGTCCATTACCAACTCCCAGAGTCTACCCAAACTCATGTCCATTGAGTCAGTGATGCCATCCAACCTTCTCATCCTTTGTCATCCCCTTCTCTTCCCACCTTCAATCTTTGCCAGCATCAGGGTCTTTTCAAATGAGTCAGCTCTTCACATCAAGTGGCCAAAGTATTGGAGTTTCAGCTTCAACATCAGTCCTTCCAATGAACACCCAGGACTGATCTCCTTTAGGATGGACTGGTTAGATCTCCTTGCAGTCCAAGGGACTCTCAAGAGTCTTCTCCAACACCACAGTTCAAAAGCATCAATTCTTCGGTCCTCAGCTTTCTTTATAGTCCATCCATACATGATTACTGGAAAAACCTTGATGAGATGGACCTTTGCTGGCAAAGTAATGTCTCTGCCTTTTAATATGCTGTCTAGGTTGGTCGTAACTTTATGTTACAATTAATGAAATTGATACATTATTATTAACTGAAGTTTATACTTTATTCAGATCTCCCCATGGCATGTGGGATGTTCCCGGATCAGGGATTCAACCCGTGTCCCCTGCATTGGCAGGCAGATTCTTAACTACTGGACCACAGGGAAGTCCAAGAGATGTATTTTTGAATGCATCAAAAGGACTTCCTGTTGAACTACAGGACTTTCCTGTAGGTACAGTGGATAAGAATCTGCCCGTCAATGCAAGGGACATGGGTTGGATCCCAGGTCCATGAAGATCCCACATGCCATGGAGCAACTAAGCCCTCGCGCCTCAGCAACTATTGAGTCCATGCTCCAGAGCCCACCAGCTGCAACTAGTGAAGCCCCCACATCTAGAGCTCGTGCTCCACACAAGAGAAGACACTGCAATGAGAAACTGGTGCACTGCAACAAAGAGTAGCCCTCACTCACCGCAGTTAGCCTGTGCACAGCAAGGAAGACCCAGCACAGCCAAAAAAAAAAAAAGAGAGAGACTTCCTGTTGAACCAATCTAGCTTAGGCCTTCCTGGGTCTTTGTCCCATTGGTCCGGTGCCTTGGCTCCCTTTCCTGCTCTGGGCTCAGTTCTTAATGAAATGGTTTGAGTGTCTATCATCTTCTACCACTTGATCTTTGGTATCTGCCCTTTGGCTATAACTCCAAGGGCCTTTGGCACTCAGTCCCTGTACTGTCAACTGAGGAAAATAATTAACTTACAAAGTGGTGGCAAGGATTAAATGAAGTAATAATACGGTTCTTGTAAAATATTTAGCATGCTGACTTCTTTCATTTCCTTCCTTTATGTGTGTTAAATTAGAAAAAAGTGCTGATAAGGTTATATAAGGAGACAGATATGTGTGTGTGTGTGTGTGTGTGTGTGTGTGTGTATATATAAGTGCTCTCTTAATTTGTTATTAATTGGAAAAGACCCTGATGCTGGTAAAGATTACAGGAAGGAAGAGAAGGGGACAACAGAGGATAAGATGGTTGGATGGCATCACCAAGTTGATGGACATGAGTTTGAGCAAACTCTGGGAGTTGGTGATGGACAGGGAGGCCTGGAGTGCTACAGTCCATGGGCTCACAAAGAGTTGGCCATGACTTGGCAACTGAACACCACCACGATTAATTTGTTGTAAGTTTTCTATAATGTAACCTGGTAGAATGTACCAAAAAGAATCATGAAAATGATTCTACTTTTCAACTCAAGCATTTTAGTCTTGGGATCTATCCTAAGGTATAATTAAAAATCCATATGCATGAAAAAGTTTAAAGCAATATCATTCACAGTAGTGAAAAATGAAACAAGTCCAGATACTACAAACTAAGAATCATGTTAAATGAATACCAGCTTGGTGTCCTTTTACCATTAAAGTAAATATGCAGATTATGAGATGAATGGGAACATATGGCAACATAATGTTAAGTCACAAAAGCATACCACCAAATTTATACCCATATGATTAAAACTATGTAGAAGGAACACCTGAATAAAGATTTAAAAGGCCAGACAGAAACCATGCAAAAACAATAAGAAATAAAACAAACAACAACAAAACAAAAAACAAAAATAAAAAGATACTAAACAGATGAACCTTATAAACACTGTGCTAAACTGAAAGAAGCTGTCACAAAGAGGACACAGTCTATTTATATGAAATGTCCAGAACAGGCAAATCTACAGAGACAGAAAGTAGATAAAGGGTTGCCAGAGGATGCAGGCTCGAAGGGTGAGTTCTGAGAAATGTGGGGTCATGGTGATGGTTGCACAAATATATGAGTACATTAAAAGAATTGAATAATATACTTTAAATGGATGATCTTTATGCTATGTGAATTATATCACATAAAAAAAAGATTATATTGCTAAGAAGAGACAGACTGATACATCAGACAATGTGGAAGAGCTTCCAATAGCCAAAACTAGAAAGATGTGAATAGCAAATAACATAGTACTGGATTATAACTCAAAGTATAAAATAAGTATACATGAGTGCCTGCGTGCGAGTTCAGTCGCTTAGTTGTATCCATCCAACTCTTTCTGACCCCATGGACTGCAGCCCGCCAGGCTCTCCTGTCTATGCAATTTTCCAGGCAAGAATACTGGAGTGGGTTGCCATTTCCTTCTTCAGGGGATCTTTCCGACCTAGGAACTGAACCCATGTCTCCTGCATTGGCAGGAGCATTCTTTACCACTATGCCACCTGGGAAGCCCCATACATGAGTACAGACCGATTTAAATAAATGGGACAGAAGAATCCCAACATACATTTTGACACTCTCTGCTGCAGAAGGTGGAGCTTAATTCCCTACCCCCTCCCCCATCCATTTGAGAGTGAGCTGAACCGAGTGATTCACTTTCGAAAAACAGAAGATGGGAATGGAAACTAGTAACTTTAGGAATTTCCCCGGCAGTCCAGTGGTTAAGACTTCACCTTCCAATCCAGGGGTTGTAGGTTCGATGATCCCTGGTTGGGGAGCTAAGATCCAACATACCTTGCAATCAAAACACCAAAACATAAAACAGAAGCTATATTGTAACAAATCCGCTAAAAGACTTTTAAAAAAAAGTATCTTTACAGTTGAAAACCTGGCACACACTACCTTAGCCAAGTAATGAAGGCTAAATCATCAATGATGTCATATCCCTCCACCATATGATAGGGTGAGAATGCTTCATCTCTGTGATATTCTTTCCTAAACCCACAACCTATTCTAATGATGAGAAAATACAACAACCCCACATTAAAGGACGCTCTAAAAAATATCTGAGTTGTACTCCTCTAAACAGTCAAGATCATGAAGAACAAAGAAGGCAGGAGAACCTGTCACAGGTCACAGAAGATTAAGGAGATAACGACTACATGCAATATGGTATCCTGCAGGGGCTCACAGAACAGAGAAGGACGTTGATGAACAGCCTGAGTCTGGTTAATAATAATGCTGCCTATGTTGTTGTTGTTTTATGACAAATGTACCACAGTAACACAAGAATATAACATGGGGGAAGATAGGTGAGGCTGTACAGAAATTCTCTGTTATATCTTTGCAACTCTTTCATAAATTAAACTTTATTATAAATATTGGAGGTTCACTTGTAGTCTCATGGTTAGGCTATCCAGGGTCTTCTGTGTTTCCATACACATTTTTAAATTATTTGTTCCAGTTCTGTGAAAAATGCCACAGGTATTTTGATAGGAATTGCACTGAATCAGTAGACTGCCTTGGGTAGTATGGTCATTTTAACAATATCGATTCCTCCTATCCAAGAACACAATGTATCTTTCTATCTCTTTGTGTCATTTTCAGTTCCTTTCATCAGTGTCTGCTGGTTTTCCAGTACAAGTCTTTTACCTCTTAGGTACGTTTATTCCTAGGTATTTTAATCTTTTTGTGCCATGTGGCTTGTGGCATCTTAGTTCCCCAACCAAGGATGGAACCCACATTCACCCCCAGTGAAAGGGCAGTGGACTGACAGGGAATTTTGATGTGATGATTAATGGGACTGTTTCCTTAATTTCTCCTTCTTCTAGTTCACTGTCAGTGTTTAGGAATGTAACAGATTTCTGCGTACTAATTTTGTATCATGCATAAACGTTATAGCTCCTGTGGAAAACAACTTGGCAGTTTCTTTAAAAAAGTTAAAGATGAACTTACCATATTATCCATAAATTCTACTTCTCAATATATACTGAAGAGAAATGAAAACATATATCCATAAAATTAACTTGTACATGAATGTTCATAAAAGCATTGCACTTAATAGACAAAACATAGAAACAAACCAAATGTCCACCAGCTAATGAATGGATTAAAAGAAATGTGGTATATCTACAGACAGGGGAAAACTATTCAATAACAAATAAGAAAATACTGCTGTGCTCTTAATACAAAATGGATGAACCTTTAAAACATTAAAGGAAAGAAGCCAGATGCAAAATACCATTGCACAAAGACTATTAATATGAAATGCCCAGAAAAGGCTAATCTATAGAGATAGAAAGCATATTAGTAGTTACCTAGGGCCAGGAGAGAAAGTTTTGGGGGAAAACAAGGATGGGGTTCCTCTTCAGGATGATGAAAATCTTCAAAATCTGGATTTAATTGCATGGTAATAACCACACAGCTTTGTAAATTTACTAAACTTATATATGCACATGTATATTACACAAAGTTCAGGGCTACTATAATAAGCATGAAAGGAAGCAGTTATACTAAAAGGTATTTGCTTAAATCTGGATGGTAGAAATAGGGGCAATTTTAGTTCTCCATCCTTACTTTGCTTTCTTCCCTAAGTTTTAAGACATATCTTACTTAATGTGTTACACATACAAAAAGTTTGTTTAAAAAATGCTGAGCTGCATTATATAATTTTACAAAATTAGCCAACTCAAAACTAAAAGTTTAATAATGAAGCTATTGTTTCATTTACTGTGGCATTTCTAAATGCCATACTTCTTTAAAATACATACTGTTTTTCAAAATCAATGTGCTGAGAGCATCTAATCAGTATGGCCTAACCCAGGAAAAACATAAATAGCAAGTGCTAGATACTATTTGCCACACCATGCTTTTTCATTCTATAGGCCTCCAAGTTATTTAGCTGTTGCTGAATTTCTCCATCCATAAATGAGAGGAAACAATACTGGTCAGTAGCAGATTAGCACCTAATTTGGAGCACCTCCCTTGGAATTCATATGTTATATATTCTTTTTATTTTTATTTTTTTTTTAAATTTTTTTTTAAATTTTTTATTTTTTTTAAATTTTAAAATCTTTAATTCTTACATGCGTTCCCAAACATGAACCCCCCTCCCACCTCCCTCCCCACAACATCTCTCTGGGTCATCCCCATGCACCTGCCCCAAGCAAGCTGCACCCTACGTCAGACATGGACTGGCGATTCAATTCTTACATGACAGTATACATGTTAGAATTCCCATTCTCCCAAATCATCCCACCCTCTCCCTCTCCCTCTGAGTCCAAAAGTCCGTTATACACATCTGTGTCTTTTTTCCTGTCTTGCATACAGGGTCGTCATTGCCATCTTCCTAAATTCCATATATATGTGTTAGCATACTGTATTGGTGTTTTTCTTTCTGGCTTACTTCACTCTGTATAATTGGCTCCAGTTTCATCCATCTCATCAGAACTGATTCAAATGAATTCTTTTTAACGGCTGAGTAATACTCCATTGTGTATATGTACCACAGCTTTCTTATCCATTCATCTGCTGATGGACATCTAGGTTGTTTCCATGTCCTGGCTATTATAAACAGTGCTGCGATGAACACTGGGGTACATGTGTCTCTTTCAATTCTGGTTTCCTCGGTGTGTATGCCCAGCAGTGGGATTGCTGGGTCATAAGGTAGTTCTATTTGCAATTTTTTAAGGAATCTCCACACTGTTCTCCATAGTGGCTGTACTAGTTTGCATTCCCACCAACAGTGTAGGAGGGTTCCCTTTTCTCCACACCCTCTCCAGCATTTATTGCTTGCAGATTTTTGGATCGCAGCCATTCTGACTGGTGTGAAGTGGTACCTCATTGTGGTTTTGATTTGCATTTCTCTAATAATGAGTGATGTTGAGCATCTTTTCATGTGTTTGTTAGCCATCCGTATGTCTTCTTTGGAGAAATGTCTATTTAGTTCTTTGGCCCATTTTTTGATTGGGTCGTTTATTTTTCTGGAATTGAGCTGCAGAAGTTGCTTGTATATTTTTGAGATTAGTTGTTTGTCAGTTGTTTCATTTGCTATTATTTTCTCCCATTCAGAAGGCTGTCTTTTCACCTTGCTTATATTTTCCTTTGTTGTACAGAAGCTTTTAATTTTAATTAGATCCCATTTGTTTATTTTTGCTTTTATTTCCAGAATTCTGGGAGGTGGATCATAGAGGATCCTGCTGTGATTTATGTCTGAGAGTGTTTTGCCTATGTTCTCCTCTAGGAGTTTTATAGTTTCTGATCTTACATTTAGATCTGGGCTACACACATATGGACACCTTATCTTTGACAAAGGAGGCAAGAATATACAATGGAGTAAAGACAATCTCTTTAACAAGTGGTGCTGGGAAAACTGGTCAACCACTTGTAAAAGGATGAAACTAGATCACTTTCTAACACCGTACACAAAAATAAACTCAAAATGGATTAAAGATCTAAATGTATATATTCTTTTTGATACACTAAAATGGCTTGTTTCTTTGCTTACTGGAATTCTATGATAATTCAGTTTTCTCATCTACCAACTGGGGAATAAAGACAGCTGCTTCACAGACCTTTTTGTGAGGACTTAAAGAGATAAAGGAAACGTAAAGCACAGAGTCCCCCCTTTCCCTCCTCAAGACTTCTTCCCCAGTGTAGGTTGCATACTATTCCTCCTGAAGTTCTAAGACTACAGAAATCTGCCTTCAAGAAGTCCATCACCACCTGCTTTTCTTTCCATCCATTCTCCTCCTTGCTCCCTATCTCTCTCTAAATCTCCCCTTTATGATTTAGAATGCATGTTCCAGCAGCTTCAGCTGAAACTTTCACTTTCTGCTAAATCTATGGGTCACTCAAGAAATATTTCAATCACATTTGACTTATCTTGCTTGCAGGCTGCTATTTCACTTAAGTAGTTTTAAAATCATTAAAATATTTTAAAGTGTTAAATTCCAATCAAATTCAGGATTTGTGGGAACCCTGAAGCTGACAATTGTGCAGAAAAATTATGAAAGTACTTTGAGAATAAACCGTAATAGTCTGGTCTACCGTTTTTCTGGTAGTATATCTGAAAATTTTCTAAAGCTTCATGTGACCCTCAAATGCTGATCTACAGCCATTTTGGCAAATTGATAAAAAAGTCTTATCAGAATTTTCCTGGTGGTCCAGTGGTTAAGACTCTGCACTTCCACTGCAGCAGGCACAGGCTCGATCCCTGTTCAGGGAACTACGATCCTGCATGCCCTGCAGCATGGCCAAAAACAAAAAAGTCTCATTGAATTCTGGTTTAAGAATTTAAAATCCAAATAAGCATGGTTTTTTGTATATCAACATCATTAATCCTTAGGAAAATGCAAATTAAAATCACAACAAGATACCACTTCACACGCATTTAAAACACATACATAAATAAAAGCTGAGACAAGCTGAAAGTTTCACTAAAAAGGACAGATGTTGTATTTTTGGAGATGTTCAAGTATCAGACTTTCTATCCTAAATCAAGGGGTATCTTTACAGCAATGTGATTGAAGCAAGGGAGAAAAGCCATATTTCAAAAACTAAGGATGAAGACTTTATATACTATAAATAGACCATTACATTGTACTTGTTTTATTTTTATTCATTAGTCATGTGTGTGTGTGTGTGGAGTGGGGGATGGAAGAATTGAGAACAGACTGTTAGTCATTTGCCAGGGAGGTGCTATCAGATCTGGTGGTAGTGGGAGCTGTGAAGTTTAAGGAAACAAAATGTTAAAGGCTGGAGATCATAGTCTGTTCTTGTGGTTGTTATCTTACCTTCCACTCTTCTTAGAATAGAAAAGTTGCTTTCAGCTAAGTAACCAGACTCAACCTTCCCATTGCTACACAAAACGGAGTAACAACAGGCATCTTTCAATATCAAAATAAAAAATTTTCTTCTAAAATTATATTATTTTCCACTTTAATGTTGAGGGTAACTTATTCTGAAATTTAAAATAACATTAAAAAAGGGAACTAAATGTTTACTTTGACAAAACATGGGCATGGCCTAGAAATAGTGAAGAGATACTTCTGGTAGTTTATTTTATTCCAAATTGGTTAAAATCAGCCACGCAAATTAAGTATTTGTGCTTAGCAACTAAAAATCTTCATAGAATTTTTTTATTAATAAAGACATTTAATAGTTTAATTTTAGAGAGGAGGCAGTGGGGGGCAAAGGTCTAGGGGTCTTATAGGTAGGCTCCTTCCAGGATTTGATACTGTAATGTTACAATGTGTCAGTAAGGAGGACCTCCAGCAGGCTGAAGCAGGATTACTATGTATTACTTTCCACTCCCATAAAATGGTGTTGTCGTTATTTCTCAGATTGGAAATACTTCTAACAAGATGTTCTGGATTTTGATAAACTTAACTCTGCATTTCTTAAATTAGGTTTGTTAAATCTTGTTAAACATCTGATTTCCAATGAAAACTGTGAAAGACATACACAGATAGATTATTCTTGCACATTTTTCCCTCTCTCAAATAGTTCTGTGTTAGGGTTCAAGCGATAAGCCTGTAAGTAGCCTTACAAGGTCAAATACAATGTTACAGATTTTAAATTCAAATCAAACTAAAGGAATTGAGAATTCAATTTTGATTTGCTGATGGCTCCTACAGTTTTATGGGCTTCCCTGGTGACTCAGAAGTTAAAGCGTCTGCCTGGAAGGTGGGAGACCCGGGTTCGATCCCTGGGTCAGGAAGATCCCCTGGAGAAGGAAATGGCAACCCACCCCAGTACTCTTGCCTGGAGAATCCCATGGAGGGAGGAACCTGGTAGGCTACAGTCCATGGGGTCATAAAGAGTGGGACACGACTGAGCAACTTCACTTTCTTTTCCTACAGTTATATGTCAAACAAAGAAGAAACAAACAAATAAACAAAACCCCACTGGGACACCAAGGAATCTTACTTTATACAAATGTCTATTGACTTTCCTGACAGTCATATGTTCAACGTCCCCTACAGGGGACCGAGGTTCAATTCCTGATTAGGGAAATAGGATCCTACATGCCATGCAGACAAAAAAAGGAAAGAAAAAGAAAAATGTCTATTAATAGTTCTTAATAGAACTTAATCCAACTATTAAGTCTATAGAAAAGATAATTATAAATTAAAGCGCAAAACTCAAATTATAGAAAATGTTTCTATAAAACCATCACTCCATTAATTTATCTGCAATTAGTTTGTTTCAACATTATAAAGTCTTTTAATCTAATGTTCACATTAGCTGGGGGGAGCAAATTCATAACAATGTGGATATTTTCCTTAAAAATATCTAAGAAAACAATACTATAAAACTATATTTATACACTCACATTATTAAGATCTTAATTAAAGTGTGTCCTAAGTTAAAATGAAGTACTATTAAAAGTTACATGAACATTTTTTAGTCCTTAAGGATATCGCTAGAGAATTATGGCTCCATTTTGCAGATAATCACTTTGAGAGAAAGAATGAAACATAAAAATGGCTGTATTAAACTTAAATTTGGGGATCAGTTTACTCAACCAACAGGATCCATCTTTTTTGTTAGTTACATGGCCACAACTAACTCTAATTCAAATAATTAATTAATGCTCCCAATATTTGATGGTGGTCACGAAAGAACTCCACTGCTATAACCTGAGAGGCATTAGTCACCCTTTCTGATAAGATGTGCTAATAACCCAATAAAACTACTCTTGAAGACAGATAATAACAATAGAAAACACTTACACAGTGTTTACCAATCAGACAACTGCTATTTTGAATACTTTACCTATTCTCATTTAATTCGCAAAATAGCTTTATGAGTTAGGGAATGTTTTTATCTCCACTTCACAGGTAGGAAAACAGTCACTCGCCAAAGGTCACTAAGTAGAATGGCTGAGGAAGGACCCAATCACATTAGCTGGGCTCCAGCGTCTGTGCTCTCGCTCACTGCTCTTTCTCCAGGTTTGCCTCAAGACTCCAGTGATTCAGTGACAGCTATTATTGTGACCGTGGGCACACAGTTTCACTCCCCATTCACTACTGTAGATCAAGTTCCACCCAGTTGTATCGTCTATTCAAAAGCAGTTGTATCATCTATTTTGGCAGTTTTCATCTTGACTCCAGAGCATATCACAAAAAGTGTAATTCTAACAATTTGCTCTTAGTGGATCTCAACATGGAGCCTGAAGTCTGAGAAGTGGCTCAATCAGATAATGCGCAACTTTAAGACAGGAAAGCTCCTACTGCTGTATTTGGAACAGTGTGTTTAACATTTGTGATTAGACCTCAACTTCCAAAGTTCTTCTGTCTGACTTACTCTCTTAGCGAGTTCACCTAATCTCCCTTTCTACTTCCAATAAATAAAACATACCCGGCAAATGCCATCCAGGGTAAGTTTGCAGACATGTATTTCAATTTAGTATCATTCTTGTTCAGATCAGGTGTCAGGGTAAACACAGAGCCTTTCACGTGGCCTGCTTGGTGGCCCTTTACCCAGCATCACTTTTTGCTTTTCTGAATTTCACAACATAGTACAGCAACATTGTACAGCTCCTGGCTAAAAATGTAAACAAGAGATTACAGCTGTCAGATGAGAGCCTCCCAACTGTTTCCAGTGGATATTCATACTTAAATTTATACTGGCTTATATCACACATCTAAGACTAGAAAAAGTCACAGTTATTTTAATAGAAGTCAAATGAGCCATTTCAATAGCAGGAATCTGATAAATAAATGTAGGTCAACTAGCAGGCAACTTAAACTTTGAAACACCAAGAGTGCAGAGAAGTGAGGGAGAGGAAACAGCAGCAGAGCAGTTTTGGAAGTTCCTAGGATCTTCTCACAGAAAACAGTTAAGAGCCAAGAGGAATGCAAAGAAAGAAATGAGTGTGCAGTAACATATTTACCAAAAACCAAGTGAAAAACATCCCCTGGAGCTCTAGAACACTATCTACTCTTAACACTAGAATGAGGAAACCACAGCTACGCTGTTTTAATGGCAGAAGTGGAGGTCTGAGAATGTGGTCTTATTAAGGGTCAAAAGAGGCTTCCCAGGTAGCTAAGTGGCAAAGAATCCATCTGCCAATGAAGGAGATGGGGTTTCAATTTCTGGGTGGGGAAGATCAAGGAAACAGCAAGCCACTCTAGTATTTTTGCCTGGACAGACAAACCTGGACATTTTTTCCTTGGACAGAGGACCCTGGTGGGGCTACAAGTCCATGGGGTCGCAAAGGAGTCAGACACAACTTAGCAACTAAACAATAACAACAGTCAAAATAGCCAAGGAACCCAGGACCAAGTCATCATTGAAAGGAAGGGTGACCCCCTCCCCTCTCCTGCTTGAACTGGGAACCCCAGGAGAGAATCTGAGTACCGCACTGAGAACTTGGGGGATCTCTTTAGCCAATGATGGTGGTGGTGATTTAGTGCTAAGTCAAGTCCAACTCTTTGCAACCCCATGGACTGTAGCCCACCAGGCTCCTCTCTCTATGGGATTTCCCAGGCAAGAATACTGAAGTGGGCCGCATTCCCTTTTCCAGGGGATCTTCCCGACCCAGGGATCAAACCTACATCTCCTGCACTGCAGGCAGACTATCACTGAGCCACCAGCGAAGCCCCTCTTTTGTCAATGAGTTTGAGGAAAGGTCCCATCCGGGATCCTGGAGGCTCAGCAACATCCAGTGGAAGCTCTTTTATAGAAAGACAGACACCCTACTGAGCAGAAACCGTTGGAGTAGAACACGATAATATGTTTCAAAAGACAGTTAGCTAGCTCAGCTAACACTGACAATAGCTAGATCAGGCTGATCAAGTTTAGTACATTACAGTAGAAAAATTGAGACAACTGGGCATTCTGTGCTGCCTGCTATGGTGCAATAGAAAGTACATTGTAGCCCCAATGGAGAAGTATTTTCATCCCCAAATATTAAAACCTGAACCAAACCCAGTCTCTAGACCTAACTTCCAGCTTATAGACAATATGGAGGAGAAAGGAATACGCTAAATAATATAGTAAAAATGCAATCAGCCAAATGTGGGAAATTCTACAGGATAAATAATCTCATCTCTTCAACAAATAAACGATATGATGATATGGGGCTGAGAGGAAGACAAATCCCCCCCCCCAAAAAAAAACCACCTAAAGATACAGCAAATAAAGGAAATATGTAGGTTTTGTTTGGATCCTAGTTTGAAATCACCAACTTAAAAAAAAATTTTTTTAAGATAATTGGGGAAACTACGAACTAGGGATTAGACTGTATAATGGAATCACCATTAATTTTACAGATGTGATAACGGTATTGTGGCATGTTGAAAAAAAACAAAAGGTCCTACTGTGTTAAAAATACACATAGAGAAAGTATATGCCAATGAAATAAAATGATGCTTGGCATTTACTTTAAAACATTCCCAAGGCTGGGCATGGGAGGGAGTGTGAGAGAGGCCGTGAATTCTGTTTCAGAGTATCTTTGAGCTTGCTGAGTATACACCACAAGCAAGGCTCACCCTCTTGAGTTGAAAAAGAGTTATGGACAAGAAGTTATCACTGAAATTAAATGGTGATGGACATGTCCAAGAAGTCTTTGGGGATTTGATTCCTTTATGAATCATGCAGTATACACATGTGTCGAAACGGCAATTGGTAGGTGAGAGAACAATAGTGGAATGGCAGTAATATAAGAAACTTGTCTCATCATTTTTAGAAACGTTGGAATGAGTGCAATTCACACATATGACACTGTATTACACACCGAGGTTGTGTGCATCAAAGAAATCAATTGCTTCCACATGTCCCATCTCTAAAGGGCTAGATTTACTACCATATAAAAATCAAGCAGTGTATAGTTTCACAGTAAACTTTTTTGTTAAACTTTTGTAATAGTCAAAAAAATTTCTACTCAGAAAAAAAAAAGTGGAATAGGTAAAATAAGAATGGCAAAATATTGATAATTGTTGAAAATGGCAGTTCAACAGACGTTTTTCTATTTCTGCATGACTAAATCCAAAATTAAAAAGTTAAATAAAAAAGTCTACACACAATACAATTTATAATATCCAATTACTATATTGAAAGCTATAATACAAAAGGAGGAATAGGTGTTATTTTAATATGCTCAAAGGAATTCTTGAATCTTTTTTTGTAGGATAATTGTCATGTACTTTAGGTTGGTCTATTAATAGACAAAACTAGAGGTTACCATCTTTAAAAATGTGTTGTTATAAAGAAAAAAGTTCCTGTGAATGTTTGCCAAATTTAAAATATTTTTCAAAGAAAACACTATCTTCAGCAGAGATTGCCCAGGCAAGGTGTCCATGTCTGGTACCATTCTTCTGAACCTTCTCGCCGCTGCCGCCACAGGAGACAAACCACATTTCCAAGATTGTTAAATTATTACCGAGGAAAGTTTTGGCAATGTCCCACTGTCACATTTTCCAGTCATTTGGTTCTCATGTTTACAGACCTGGTCGTTCATTTTAAGCCAGCGTTCAGGAGGAACTGGGTTCTTGGCAATCCTTTTTTTTTCCTTCAGTTTTGACATCTCTATGAGTTAGCTATTATACAGTATTATCACAGCCTACTGCCTTCTGACTCATATTACCCGGGAGACAATTCAGGAATGAACTTGGATTCGAATTTTATATAGCATGCTGAATTTCCTAAAGGTTTTGGTGCCTATCTTTCTACGATCTGCGAAGGTGCTTTGCCTTTTCTTTTCCACACAATACACTATTTGAATAGTTCAAGTATTGTGCATATATTTTTACTTTTCCTAGCCACAGGCAGCAGCTTTAATGAGAGGTAGGTATCAGATCTTATCATGCAGGTTAAACCGCGGTGCAGGTCAAAGCTGCCTTCTTTTCTGTTACTTCTGCATTTCACAGTTTGCTCCTTTGGTTTTGGAACACATGTACATTTTTCTCTCAAAGATCTTTCTCTGGGCTCTAATATCGGTTCGTTGTCTATATTTATAAATGTAAATGCTATACAATTTTCTCAAGTGACTGAATCACCCCCAAACTACCTTAAAAGTGATTTCAAAAGTGCAAATAATTTGTGAGCCAGAGAGAGTAAATACTGAACCCACTGACAAGACAGGAGGAGGCAGAATTGTGAAAGAAAACTTTATTTTTGTTTTCAAATAAACATGTACACTCACTGATCTAAGAGTAGAAACACTTCCTATTCTACCAAGAGCTGTGGAAGTGACCCAGAACTCTTATTTCCGCTTTCTCTCTTCATGGAGATAAAAATATTGTCACAATCTTTTCAGATGATGGAAAAAGACCAGTGACTGTGAACCAGTCTGAGCTCTTTGTTAGAGGGATGTCAGGTATATAGTCGGCAAGGCATGAAACTGGATGCTCAGGTGAGTAATTACAGGAGGTTATACAGTTCTCCAAGTCAGGGTCAAAACACTTTGTACATCAGGTATTGCAGTAATTAAGGAGAAGGTATCTGAGTGTAAGCCACTCTGACTTTTTTAAAAGCCAGAATTCCTTAACATACTTTTGCTGATATATGCACATGAAATATTAATATGACAAGTCTCTTTTGGGTCAGATGTAATAAGCACACAGGTGTCTAAGATTAGCTAATGGGGAAAAAAGACCCTTAAAATTCAAAACTGATTAAAGACATAAATAGGCAGCCATTCTTGAACATCAGCAGATGTATACTGAAACTGGGAGAATCAATGGGAGTGGAGGAGAGATGACCAAGACTGACGAAATGATACAACAAACAGCAAGTTTCAAAGGTTGATACTGAAGACAGGAAATGACTCAGCCACAGTTTAGGGAGGACATTCCAGTCAGGTAAGTTGTAGGTGAGCTTGGGAAAGCTTATTACCTACAGAGGTCAAGATTCTAGGAGCTTGCTGTAGGTGTCCACAGGAGTCATATACACAAAGCACAATATCAATGGTGTAAAATATATTTTCCCCAAAGAGGAGATGATTTTGTTGCCTTTACTACTAGTACTCAGGACAGTTCTGGTCATTTAACCTCAAGAGACAATTGGTACAATGGTAGCAAAAACTGATAAAAATGTCTGAGGTGAATAAAAAATATTTACGTAAGTCCAGTCTGAATTTACGTTATTCATCAAACATTTATTGGAGATTTCACTGTGCCAGGTACTGGGGGTACCATGTCCAACAACAGAGGCATAGAGGCATAGGTCCTGCCCCTCCAGGAGGTTACAATCTGCAGATAAATGACTATGATCCGGGAAGAATATGGTTTAGGATTGCATTGTTGGACATTTATGAAACCATAGACAAAGTGAATGTAGAGAAGTTCAACTGGAATTCTTCAAATAGAGAGCACAAGAGACAGTTTTAAGACAGATCTGGACAAGAGTTTGAGAAAGAAAGACAGCTTGGTGCTAAGTAATTTACCTAAAACTAGACTGGAAAGTCTGTGAAGGCAGAGATTATGTCTGTCTGATTCTCAGTGGATCACCAAGGACTAACAAGAGTTTCTGAAAAATAGCAGCCAATTCAGAAATTAAAAAAAAAAAAAAAAAAAAAAAAGCAAAGACTTATAGTACCTGGTATGCACAGGTCTTGCTTTCACAGTGTTTAGTATGAGTGTTACTGAGGAATACATATATAGACAACTTAAATACAATGTACATTAACAAATTGAAGGATGAAAACCATATGATTATTTCAATAGATGCAGAGAAAGCTTTTGGCAAAATTCAACACCCATTTATGATAAAAACTCCCCAGAAAGCAGGCATAGAAGGAACATACCTCAACATAATAAAAGCCATATGTGATAAACCCACAGCAAACATTATCCTCAGTGGTGAAAAACTGAAAGCATTTCCCCTAAAGTCAGGAACAAGACAAGGGTGCCCACTCTCACCACTACTACAACATAGTTTTGGAAGTTTAGCCACAGCAATCAGAGAAGAAAAAGAATAAAAGGGAATCCAGATTGGAAAAGAAGTAAAACTCTCACTGTTTGCAGATGACATGATCCTCTACAAAGAAAACCCTAAAGACATCACCAGAAAATTGCTAGAGATAGTCAATGAATATGGTAATGTTGCAGGATATAAAATTAATACAGAAATTCCTTGCATTCCTATACACTAACAATGGGAAAACAGAAATTAAGGAAACAATCCCATTCACCATTGCAATGAAAATAATAAAATACTTAGGAATGCTGCTGCTGCTAAGCCGCTTCAGTCGTGTCCGACTCTGTGCGACCCCATAGACGGCAGCCTACCAGGCTCCTCTGTCCCTGGGATTCTCCAGGCAAGAACACTGGAGTGGGTTGCCATTTCCTTCTCCAATGCATGAAAGTGAAAAGTGAAAGTGAAGTCACTGAGTCGTGTCCAACTCTCAGTGACCCCATGGACTGCAGCCCACCAGGCTCCTCCATCCATGGGATTTTCCAGGCAAGAGTACTGGAGTGGGGTGCCATTGCCTTCTCCGATACTTAGAAATAAATCTACCTAAAGAAACAAAAGACCTATATATAGAAAACTATAAAACACTGATGAAAGAAATCAAAGACGACACAAATACATGGAGAAATGTACCATGTTCATGAATGGAAGAATCAATATAGTGAAAATGAGTATACTACCCAAAGCAATCTATAGATTTAATGCAATCCCTATCAAGCTACCAACAGTATTTTTCACAAAACTAGAACAAATACCTTCACAATTTGTATAGAAATACAAAAAACCTCAAATAGCCAAAGCAATCTTGAGAAAGAAGAATAGAACTCAACCTGCCTGATTTCAGACTATACTACAAAGCTACAGTCATCAAGACAGTATGGTACTGGCACAAAAACAGAAATACAGATCAGTGGAACAAACTAGAAAGCTCAGAGATAAATCCACGCACCTATGGACACCTTATCTTTGACAAAAGAGGCAATAATATAAAATGGAAAAAAGACAATCCGTTTAACAAGTGGTGCTGGGAAAACTGGTCAACCATCTATAAAATAATAAAACTAGAACACTTTCTAACACCATGCGCAAAAATAAACTCAAAATGGATTCACAATTTAAACGCAAGACCAGAAACTATAAAACTCCTAGAGGAAAACATAGGCAAAACACTCTGTGACATAAATCACAGCAAGATCCTCTATGACTCATCTCCCAGAGTAATGGAAATAAAAGCAAAAATAAACAAATGGGACCTAATTAAACTTAAAAGCTTTTGCACTACGAAGGAAACCATAAGCAAGGTGAAAAGACAGCCTTCAGAGTGGGAGAAAATAATAGCAAACGAAGCAACTGACAAAGAATTAATCTCAAAAATATACAAGCAGCTCATGTAACTCAATATTAGAAAAATAAACGACCTAATCAAAAAATGGGTCAAGGAACTAAACAGACATTTCTCCAAAGAAGACATACAGATAGCTGACACATGAAAAGATGCTCAACATCACTCATTATCAGAGAAATGCAAATCAAAACCACAGTGAGGTACCATCTCATGCCAGTCAGAATGGCTGCTATCAAAAAGTCTACAAACAATAAATGCTGGAGAGGGTGTGGAGAAAAGGGAACCCTCTTACACTGTTGGTGGGAATGCGAACTAGTACAGCCGCTATGGAGAACAGTGTGGAGATTCCTTAAAAACTGGAAACAGAACTGCCATATGACCCAGTAATCCCACTGCTGGGCATATACACTGTGGAAGCCAGAATTGAAAGAGACACATGTACCCCAAGGTTCATCAAAGCACTGTTCACAATAGCTAGGACATGGAAGCAACTTAGATGTCCATCGGCAGACGAATGGATAAGAAAGCTGTAGTACATATACACAATGGAATATTACTCAGCTATTTAAAAGAATGCATTTGAATCAGTTCTAATCAGGTGGATGAAACCGGAGCCTATTATACACAGAGAAGTAAGCAAAAAAGAAAAACATCAATACAGTATACTAATGCATATATATATGGAATTTAGAAAGATGGTAATGACGACCCTATATGCAAAAGAGACAGATACAAAGAACAGACTTTTGGACTCTGAGGGAGAGGCGAGGGTGGGCTGATTTGAGAGAATCGCATTGAAACATGTATGTTATCATATGTAAAACAGATGACCAGTCCAAGTTCCATGCATGAAACAGGGCACTCAAAGCCAGGGCACTGGGACAACCCAGAGGAATGGGATGAGGAGGGAGATGGGAGGGATGTTCAGGATGGGGGACATATGTACACCCATGGCTGATTCATGTCAATGTATAGCAAAAACCACCACAATACTGTAAAGTAATTAGCTTCCAATTAAATTAAATTAATTTTTAAAGATAAAATAAATAAATGTAGTGAGTATTAGGAGTTCAGCATGGGATACTATTACTAAGATAAGGTCTCTAAATAATAAGCTTCTTGGAGGAGGAAATATTTGAGTTTTGAAGGAAGATGGGAAGGCAAGCCAGTTGGGTATAGCATGTATTAAATTCTTGGAAATGAAACAGCATAATACATTTTCTGAACTCAAAATGGTGCAGTTTAGCTGGAGAGAAGAATGGGGTACCATGATGGTGTGATGGTAGATTAGGCAAAAAGATGGACTTTTATATGCTATGCTAAAATTTGGGCTTTATTCTAAATCTGGTCATCATTAATACAGTGTAACCAGGGAATGACAGGATCAGACCTACCTTTTGAAGATCACTCAGACATCAGTGGTAGTAGAAAGTGGGTAAAGAGTAGAGGTGGAAAGGTTTAAACTAAGACATGTATGAAGATAATGGGATAGATAAAAGATAATACTGAGAAAGGGACTGGAAGGTACTAGAATGAATGACTGCCAGGCCTCAGGTTTGAATGCAGTGCCACTTAACATGATGGGTAATAGAAGAAAGTTTGTTGTTTTGAAGGTGGGTGAGGAGGAAAAATATAAACCCAGTCTTTATTTGAGCTTGATGTACAATCAGGAAATGTTAGTGGGTATATTCCTCTTCTTTTGATGCCAATGTAAGAGAGGTCAGCCACATCCTCTCACAAATTCCTTTTGGTGTATACTAGGTGTTGAAGCAGTATAGTGTTTGTAAACTTTTAACCTGCTAGGAGGTCCCTTGAAAAAGAACAAGATTGAATAAGCACGTTATATGTTAGATTGAATAGCAGGCTGTCTCTCTATAAAATGGAGAGATAGTTCTTAATGCTGTGGTCTCAGACCTTATTTCATATATAAATAAAATATGGCAGCAAGGGTAAGAAGTCCAATCTGCTTTCCATTAAACAATAATAGCAGTAAAGCAGACATGACAAAACAAGATGTATCACTTTATCTCTCTGAAATTACACTCTAAATGGTCGTGAAATCTTTATTGGTAGTAGAGAAGAAAAAAAAATTAATGCAGTGAACTTTATATGCGATTTCCTGGCACAGCTGTAATTAATGAATCTTTTCTCTTAGGTTGTTAAATATTTTTGTCCTATTTTTTAACCAAATGATTATTAGCTACATTAACTTTTAGAAGCTTACTAGTTCATTAAGAATGTTTTCTGGCAACCTAAGCACACAAAAACACGTACTATGGTACTTAAAAAATTAACCTTGTCTTTCATGCGTATATTATATTCACGCAAACAACCAAGAAAAACATTTTTAGCCACTCATCTAGGATTTTGTCTTCACAATGCTCTTATTTTCTATTTCCATCAAAAGATTCTGCTATGAACTGTTTATAATAGCCAGGACGTGGAAGCAACCTAGATGTCCATCAGCAGACGAATGGATAAGAAAGCCATGGTACATATAGACAATGCAATATTACTCAGCCATTGAAAATAATACATTTGAATCAGTTCTAATCAGGTGGATGAAACTGAAGCCTATTATACAGAGTGAAGTAAGCCAGAAAGAAAAACACCCATACAGTATACTAACGCATATATATGGAATTTACAAAGATGGCAACGACAACCCTATATGCGAGACAGCAAGAGACACAGATGTATAGAATAGTCTTTTGGACTCTGTGGGAGAAGGTGGGGGTGGGATGATTTGAGAGAATAGCATTGAAACATGTATATTATCATATGTGAAACAGATCACCAGTCCAAGTTCGATGCATGAGACAGGGTGCTTCCGGCTGGAGCACTGGGATGACCCAGAGGGATGGGATGGGGAGGGAGGTGGGAGGAGGGCTCAGGATGGGGAACACATGTACACCCATGGCAAAACCACTACAATACTGTAAAGTAATTAGCCTCCAATTGAAATAAATAAATAAAAAGATTCTGCTATGAATGACAATATTTGTGAGCCCCATTCACTTCTAAAACGTCTGTTAATCAGCCTCCTTTAAGTTTTCTTTCTCCCTCTACCCACTATCAAGATCTAAAGTTTTTCACCTTCCCTTCTCCCAAGAGAAAAATGAAAACAATCGCTCCTGCTCCTCTCTCAAACGCCCCAAACACAGCCCACCCCAGAACTGGAAAACAGTGAGGCAAAGTGGTACAGGTTGCAACTTGCGACTGGGGGGAGCACAGACTTTGGAACCAGAGCCCGGAGACAGGGAACCAGTCTTCACTTCCTGGAGGATCAGGGCTATTTGTCAAAAGAGAACGTCCCCAAAGCCCCGGGAACTGACTGGTGCTAGGAAACCAGAGAAAGAGTGGGTGACAAGCAGAGAAAGAGGCCCGATCCTCTGGGACTGCCAGAAACACGCAAGGAATGCAAAAGAAACGTCAGGAATCCGGGACCGGCTGCGGCCGGCTAGAGGGACCACTCAGGTTAAAACCCAACTCCGAAGGCAGAAGCGCCGCTGAGACTCTTGAGTGGGAAATGGCGCTGAGTGGATTGGCTGAGCGAGGGAAACCCACTCCTGAAAAGGCAGAAACCGACTCCCTCCCAAATGTCGGAGACGGTGACCCACAATCCGGTCCCGGCCACCAGACACCTCCAGCGAGCCTGGGGGCTGGCCTAGGGGCGGGGCCAGGCTTTTTCTCCGCCTCTAACGGCAGGCCGACTGCGTCCTCAGTACGCCTGCGTAGGGTGAGGCCGGACTCTATTTGGCTAGCAGGCGAGCGGCGGCATCGGCGTTCTCTACCCAGCATGCTGCGCGGGAGCGGCGGCCCTACGTCTATCCCCTTCCCAACCCTGCCCCCGCTTCCCACTCCCGCCGCGGCCCCCCCTTCCCCTAAAGTGAGTGAGTGAGACGGGCAGATGGAGGAGGGACTGTAATGGCGGCGGCCGGCAGCTCCCTGCTCTGACCCACGGCAGGCATACAGCAACGACCCCCTCCCTGCCCCTCTCTCTGCCGGCCTCCGCCCCGCCGCTAGCGCGGGGCCACCCTCTCCGGCCCTTCCCCCAGCCGTCGGCGTCTCGCCCTGCGCCCCGGCCGGGGCCCCACACACAATGGACGAGCTCGCCGGAGGCGGTGGTGGCGGCCCGGCGATGGCGTCCCCTCCACGGCAGCAGCAAGGACCCGGGGGGAACATGAGCCTTTCGCCAGGGGGGAATGGAGCGGCGGGCGGCGGGGGTCCTCCGGCCGCCGAGGGAGCGGGTCCCGCGGCAGGCCCCGAGCTGTCCCGGCCGCAGCAGTACACTATCCCAGGGATCCTGCACTACATCCAGCACGAGTGGGCTCGGTTCGAGATGGAGCGGGCGCACTGGGAGGTGGAGCGGGCCGAACTACAGGTACCTCGCTGGGGTCGGTATGCGGGACGGCTGCGGCGACTGGGTTCCCGGCCGGGGGTGGGGGGGGTGGGGCCGGGACTCCCCTCATTCGGAACTCGAGGCCTTGGGAGACCGAGAGGAACCTACCTGTGCAGCTCGGGGGGCGATAGTCCTGGAGACGGCTCTTCTAGAACCCCCCTCCCCCTTTCCCGCAGAAGCTTGTTACCCAGACCTCACTGGCTGCGCGGTGCGGGCTTCCTTGGGGCAGCCATTTTGGCTTTTAGTATGGCGTCTGCGGGGGCTCCTCCGGAGGCGTTCTGCGCGGGCCTCCGGGGTTTGGGGCCGAGTTCCTCTCTGTGGGAGAATCCGGCGTGGGGCTGTCGGGCACTGCGCTGGCTCCTGTTTCTGCCTCTTAAGATGGAGAACCCGAGGAGAGGGACTGGGTTGGGGATTTTACCACCTTTTCCCGGATCACCCCCCTGTTTCCGATTTGGCGTGACTGCCCCCCTCCCCCGGAGTTGGGAGCCCTTACTCTTTGACAGCCACGCTTCTTTCCAGGGCTGCTGCCGCGCACAATGGCTTGCGGCTGACCTGTGAAGTTTTCATTTCCTACCGCCAACTTTTAAGTACCTTTTTACCTGGGATGCTGCCTTATTCACTTCGATTCCCTTTGAGTTCGTCCTTAGTGACTGACTCATCAACGCTGCTCTGTACCGACTTTTTCTTTTAGAGTACCCTTCACCAGGCCTTCCTCTCCTCCATTCCCATCTTTACACACAAAAAGCCAAACCAGACTATCTGTGCCGTCCTCAGGAAACGATTGAGAAAAGATTTAATGTTAGCTTGGAGTAAAACGTATTTGTTTCATGTTACCAGCTCGCACAGGGGCAGCAGAGTTAAATATCCTTAGGAGCCTTCATAATTGAGCCGGACTCGGTCTTAAGGTGAAACTTTAGAGATATTGGTTCACCTAACTTTTGGAAGATGTTGGTAGTTTAAGGGCTTATGTCGTGGATTTCAGAAGAGCTACATCTTTTTAACAGGATTGTTCAACTCTTTCGGATGTTTGTGTTTATTTTAAAATCACTTTCCAAGGCAAATTTAGGCTTAGAAGGAAAAAAGCATGCATCTAAATAGTGCTGCACCTGTTCTTCAGACTGCTGTATATTTAGAGTGTATGTGGTATTGTTCACTGATATACATGTCATATATGTCTGGGGTGAATTATTAGGGAAATGTAGCGTTGAAAGAAGATTGGATTAGCTTAAAAGGGTTGTCCTCAAACAAATACATACATCTTCAGTTTGATATTGAACCAGTCGACTTTTTGTCTCTACAAAGTGGGGAAAGTAAAAACTTTTTAAAAGTAAAACATATATTTTGACACTTTATCAAAAAGTGAATTCACTTTATCAAGTTGGCAATTCAGCGTTTTAGTGCTTTGATACACTATTGGGCTTTTAAAAATATAACATATCCAAAGTGTTGTTTCTTTTCTGTGTGCTCTGCTTTAAAATATCTGGGACAAACAGAATTCTGTTGATGAACAACTTTCTATTACACCATGTGCAAAAGGCATTTATTTCTGAAAACTGCATTTACAAATGCATTGAAGCCTAGGCTCACTAAATAATACTTCACCAGTCCCTAATACAGCATTTATAACCTTTGTACTGTTGTGGAAAAGCTTTAATTTAAACACTTTCTAAGTTAGTGAATACATTAGTCATTGGTAAGCTTCACAAAATGTCTTACTTGTGTCTGAATTAGAAAAAATCTGTGCAACTTGAGGTCTACATTGTTTACCTTAGCTTTTGGTTTGCTTTCTAATTCTCCTCTTAACAGAAGTCTTTTAAGGAAAATTCATTTTGCTTGCTTGCTTTCAGTGTATCTACTGTTGGCACATTAGTTCGGATATAGCCATTTTAAACTTTTTGTTTACTTACTTTGAAGAAGTTATACGGTGTTTGTCTAGACTCTTGACTTTTTTTCCCCCCTAGGAATTTTTATTATTTCACACTGATTCTTTTGGAACAAAATGTTCATGATTGTGTGTTTTTCTTCTATATATTTCTCTATAATGTTTTATTGGGCTACTTAGTTAATTTAGAATATTGAATTTGTTTTACATGTCCAAAGTCTTTAGTAAGAATGCTTGTGAGATGTCCATTTTAAAATGTATGGAAAATGTATTGGGAGAGTTTACGTGAAGCATGAATAGATTTAAACTGTAAACTTAGACTTAATTTAAGAAAGATAACATAGAAGTAAGATAACTTGCATATCATTTCGTATACAGCCTTGAGTATACTGTTCATCTATGCATTACTTAAAGTGTTTAGTACTAAAACTATTCAGTAATGACTACAAAGTGGCTAATGTATACCTCCTTTTGATGTAAAATTTCCACGTGGATTTTATTTTTCCTGGCTTTGGAAAGGTTTTTAAACCAAAACTTCGCAGTATGGTTCTCTTTTCTGTAAAAGGAATTTTGGATAAAGCTCCTTCTTAGAAGATTGGAGCTAAACCAAAGAATATCTTAAAACTCTTATTTTTGTGAGGGTTCCTTACCTGGGACTCAGGTAAAAACTCTGTTATGTTAGTAAGGCTCCAGGACAGTGATTTCTAAGTGAGAGTGCTACTGACAATCACTGGAAATCCCTCCCGCCCCAACCCCCCTAATATGCAGGCCTCTGTTTCATCTCCCAGAGATTTGGATTGAATTGGCCTAGGACTTGGAAAAAAAGGACTGTTTTTAGGATTTAGCCAGTTCGCATTATATAGAATGGAACTGCCCTTACATCAGTATTTTAAACTGATAAGGTCAGTATCATTCCTGTTTTACAGATAAGGAGACACACTTCAACAATGTAAGTAACTGTTTGCCAGCTATGAGTATTGCAACTCAGATTTGAACCTGGGTTCATCTGAATCCAAAGTCTTTGGTCTTCTCACCACTCTTGAAACTGCTGTTATTGTCTTAGTATATTTTGTAGAAATAGAGTCTGACTTACAATTTATTATAGAGATGTGGGTTCAATCCCTGGGTGGGGAAGATCATCTGGAGAAGGAAATAGCAACTTACTCCAGTATTCTTGCCTGGGAAATCCCATGGACAGAGGAGCCTAGTGGAAAACTGTCCATGGGGTTACAAAGAGTCACACGTGACTTAGCAACTAAACAACAACATACACGCCACTGCAGTCTGTTTCGAAAGAGTTTTATTGAGCCCCCATGACATGGGTAGGTCTAGTTATGACACAAGTGATAGGTAGAAAATATAGTCCTGGTGTTTGTGTTCTAACATTACTAATTCTCCAGCAAATGTAAACCTTTAGTGTCTGTGTTTGCATACGCTGGCATACAGGTTTGTCATAACTAGACAGATACTGCCATTTAAAGATCTTAAATTAATAGGAGATGTTTCTCTCAGACATAACTTGATTTGTTCCTTTTGAATTGGGGGCAGTAAGTGTTTCTCTTCTAATCTATTATTGTCAGAGTTTCCTTCAGATAGTCTAGAATAATGATTTGCAAATCCTGTTCCTTTTTTATTACAAAATTTTTGTGAATCTACTATGAAATTATAAAAAAGATTTTTCATTAAAGTACTACTTTTATTGAGAGTTTCAGCCTTCATAAAGTCTTGCTGTTATGCAGTTTTTCTATTTCAAATGATGGTGACACAGTAAAAAAAAAAATTATTTGGTAGAATTAAGAGTCCATAATCTTATGTCATAGTCTCCCTGTTTTTTAAGTCGTGGAAACAAAAAGTCTGGGGACCATTAATACATAATTCTTCTCTCCATTTGCTTTTTAATCCTGTATAATCTTTTTGCTCTATTGTCTCATTACTCCCCACTGAGCTTTAATAGGACCCTTTTTTCTGTCAGTGGTTGACCTTCAAATTGCCAAATCTTGCTGCCTTCTTACAGATCGTAAATACTTAACCAGCACATTCTGCTGTTGAGAGTTCTTCCTCAAAATCTTTTCTTTGGTCTCTACTGTGTAATCCCTTATTTTCCTTTTGATCTACTTATCATCTTTCTTCATATGTTTCTTCTACTTTGGTTTCAGTTATTGTTACCTGGGTTTCTGGTTCTTTTTACTGTAAATTCTGAAATACACAGTGGGCTTTTGTTTGTTTGCTTGCTTGTTTTTGCTAAGTGTTATTCCAGTGCTTCAGTATTTCGTCCTTAAATCCTAAAAACCCAACGAGTTGGGAACAGTTGGTTTCTCTTGTTATTTTGTTTAGTTTGATGCTAGGCTATTGGGCCTAGAGGTTAAGTGATCTAAGAGTAGCAGAGCTGGAATTTAACCCTGGGCAGGCTGCCTCTGGAAGCCGTGTTGTTAGGCACTACTGTATCTTTGACTTTCAGATATCTGAGAAATATTTCTAACTTTCTGTGTAAATTTTCTGCTTCAGAGTCAATACGTCATTTATTTCATCTCAGATGTCTCCCTCTTTCCCCCCACCAAGGCACACTTAACTTGATCATTCTCCTTTATTCCCTGTTTTTGTTAATGTTTGTTATCATCCTTCCCATTGGTAGATGCTAAAGAGATCAGTAGGTTCTTCTAAAAATGTTGAGTCTTTGGGTTTATTGATTCCAGTATGACTATTCATTGAATATATTTGAGTGTTACTTTGTGCTGTGTACTGGATATATGATGTATGAAGCAAGGAACTTGCTGCTGTTGGAAATTGTACTCTAGACATAATAAAATGTGATAAATCAGAAATTAACAGGATGTTGAGAAAATAAATAGAATGGGAAACCGTTGTAGATAGTGAGCTTTCCCTAAGCAATTATTGAGCAGTTTTTATATGGTAAGAATTATTTTAAGTTAATACATAGGTTGTTGTTTGTTGTTCAGTCACTAAGTTGTGTCCGACTCTTTGCAACCCCATGAACTGCAGCACGCCAGGCTTCCGTGTCCTTCACTATCTCCCAAGGTTTGCTCAAACTCATGTCCATTGAGTCAGTGATGCCATCCAGCCGTTTCATCCTCTGTTACCCACTTCTCTTGCCCTCAGTCTTTCCCAGTATCCGGGTTTTTCCAGTGAGTCAGCTGTTTGTATCAGGTGGCCAAAGTATCGGAGCTTCAGCATTAGTGCTTACAGTGAGTATTCAGGCTTGATTTCCTTTAGGATTGACTGGTTTGATCTCCTTGCTGTCCAAGGGATTCCCAAGTTTTCTCTGGCACCACAGTTGGAAAGCATTAATTCTTCAGTGCTCAGCCTTCTTTATGGTCCAGCTCTCACATCCATACATGACTACTGGAAAAACCATAGCTTTCACTATATGGACCTTTGTTGGCATAGTGATCTCTGCTTTTTAATACACAGTCTAGGTTTGTCATAGGTTTTCTTCCAAGGAGCAGGTGTCCTTTAATTTTGTCGCTGCAGTCACCGTCCACGTTGATTTTGGAGCCCAGTAATGTGACATTTGTCACTGTTTGCACTTTTCCCCCATCTATTTGCCATGAAATGATACGACCAGATACCATGATCTTCATTTTTTGAACGTTGAGTTTTAAGTCAACTTTTTCACTTTCATCAAGAGATTCTCTAGGTCTTCACTTTCTGCCATTAGAGTGATATCATCTGCATATCTGAGATTGTTGATATTTCTCCCAGCAATCTTGATTCCAGCTTGTGAGTCATCCAGCCCAGCATTTAGTATGATGTAGCCATAACCCATTTAATTTTTGTGAAGCCTTTATGGGGATATGGACACTTCTAGATCTCAAGTATGAGTACCTAATTTATAGGTATTTCAGAGGAAAACAACAGCATTAGAAGAAGTTCTGAAGCAGGAAAGATCTTCACTGGACGTGTGAACTTTACTATAGTGATTCAAGGGACTTTCTAATACACATAGTCTCAATAGCCTAATACATGTATTTTAATCTAGTGACTGTTAATTTTTTGGAAACAGTCTCCTTTGCATATAGATTGAAAGCTTTGGAGCTTTTTCTAGTTAAAAAAAAATTTTTTTTTGGCTTTAATATCTTTGAAGCCTAGCTACTGACCTGAGGAAATAACCCTGATTTAATCCGTGCTTATAGTTCCTTTACTACCATTGTTTTAGTTCAGAGTGTTCCTCCTGCATGATTTCTCTTGAGAAATCTAGCACTTTTCCTCCATATAAGCTCCTCTCTTTAAGAGTTCATCCTTTATATTGTAAGTATGATTGTATTACATGTACTCTTCCTTTAATTTTTAAAGATGATGGAGAGTTTTAAACAAATTCACAAATAACATAGTTATCAGGACTTCCCTAGTGGTGCAGTGGATAAGACTCTGCCTACCAATGCAGTGAACCTGGGTTCAATCCCTGGTCTGGGAAGATTCAGCCGTGCTGCAGAGCAGTTGAGCCTGTGGCACCACAACTGCTGAAGCCTTCACTCCTAGAGCCCGTGCTCTGGAACAAGAGAAACCACCACAATGAGAAGCCCAGAAGCTCTACAACGAAGACGTGCCCCCCATTCACCACTAGAGAAAGCCAGAGCAAAGCAGTGAAGACCCAGCACAGTGAAAAATAAATACCAAGAACCACCCATAAACTTGTCACTCATCACTCAGTAACAACTCATGACTAGTCTTATTTTACTTATACTTCTGTCCACTACCCTATCCCAAATTATTTCAAAGCAAGTCCCAGAAGCATGCAGTTTCATCCATGCATATTTCAGTATATATCTAAAAGATAAAGATTTTAAAAGAGAATTGTAGTTGCATTGCCAAATTATTAAGAAAAATCAGTAATTTCTTAATATTATCAAATACCTCCTGTTTGAATACTAGTTTTCGCACTTATCTTTGAACAGTTTGTTTGAATCAGGATCCAAATAACACATTGTGATTGGAACCACCCCCTCCATCTTTCTTCCTTTTCCTTGCTACTTCCTGTTGAAGAAATCAGTCTTTGGTTCTGTAAAGATCCCCAGAGTCTTGTTTTGCTGCATGCTTCCCTAATACAGTTTAACACATTCCATTGTCCTGTGTGTTTTCCCCTGTAATTTGGTTAGTTGGATATAGGGGCTTGATCCAAACTGGCTTATTTTCTTCTTTGGGGTGGTGTTGGAGGATGAGAATACTTCACAGGTGGTGATGAGGTCTTCTGTCAGAAAAGCATAAAACATCTTTCCTGATGTTAGCTCTTGATGTTAAGTAACTCGGGAACATTCATCCATTAGGGCCACCCTAAGTTCTTAATGAAATTGCGATATAATTCACACTTGTCCCTCAGTATCTGTGAAGTGATTGGTTCCAGGACTCCCACGCCCACCTTGCCCCTCTATCTCTGGATTCTGAAGTCCTTTATAAAAAATAGTGTATTTGCATATTCTTCCTATACTTTAAATTACTTCTAAATTACTTATAATACCTAGTACAAGGTAAGTAGTTGTAAATACAGTGTGAATAGCTGCCTGCAGTTGCAAATTTAAGCTTCTGAACTTTCTGAAGTTTTTTTTTCTGACTATATTCCATGCACAGTTGGTTGAATCTACTATGGATGCAGAACCTGTGGATACAGAAGATTGACGACATTTCTGTGGTTTTTAGTGTATGACTATGTTGTGTCCTCATCATCACTCTAATCTCAAAACATTTTTATCACGTGCAAATGCACCCAGTTCAGCAGTTAGTCCCTATTAGCAATTAGTCCCAATTCCCCCTTTCCGGTGGCAGTCACTAATTTCTGTCTCTATAAGTGATTTTTATATCTCAAGGATTTGCCTATTCTGGACATTGTATATAAAAGGAATCACAATATATAGCTTGTGAACAGATTCTTTCACTTAAGGAAATGTTTTCAAGGTTCAACTATGTAGCAGATTACAGTATTTCTCATTATGGCTGAATAACATTCTATTGTATGGGTATACGACATTTTGTCTGTCAGCTGGTGGATATTTGAGTGTTTCTGTTACACTTTTTGCTAACATATATGCACAAGTTTTTGTGTGAATGTATGTTTTTCAGTCCTCCTATTATATACCTAGGAATGGAATTGCTAGGTCATGTTCAACTTCTTTGAGGAACCTGCCAAAATGTTTTCCAGTGTGACTGCCTCATTTTACTTTCCCACCAGCAACGCACGAGGATTCCAGGGCCTCTGTTACTTTTTACAACTTTGAAATATATTTTTCTTATTAAAAAAGCATTTTTTTAAAAATGCCATTTAATTTTTTTTTTTTTGCAAGTTGTGTTTTCTTTCTCAGAGTTTAGGTTTTAGATCAATTTTGTTTTTTAGTTGTTTAGACTTTTTTGTTGTTTTTTGTTTAGACTTTAGTTTTTAGGACAATTTTGGCTTTATAGCAAAATCTAGCTGAAAGTACCGTTTCCACATATGGAAAGGAGGAGAAGGAGATGACAGAGGATGAGATGGCTGGATGGCATCACTGATTCGATGGACATGAGTTTGGGTGAACTCCGGGAGCTGGTGATGGACAGGGAGGCCTGGCGTGCTGCAATTCATGGGGTCGCAGAGAGTCGGACGCGACTGAGCGACTGAACTGACCTGACAGTTTCCATATAACACCTTGCCCATCAAAACCTCCCCTAACATTAGAAGCTCTACTGGTGTGGTACATGTTAAAATTGATGAACCCAACATTATCAACCAAAGTCCATAGTTTACATTAGGGTTCACTTTCTGTCCTGTGTATTCTTTGGGATTTGACAGATACATAATCATATGCATCCATTTTTATGGTAACCAGTGATTTCTCACTGCCCTGAAAATCCCGTGTGCCACCTATTCCTTCCTCCCCAACCCAAATGCGTGACAAGTGCGGCTCGTTTTGTTGTTGTGTTGTTGTTTGGTTTTGGTTGCACCAACCCAAACCACACCTGCAACTTGGAACTCCCAGTTCCCCAACCAGGGATTGAACCTATGCCCCCCGGCAGTAGAAGTGTGGAGTGTCAACCGCTGAACTGCCAGGAAAACACAACTAGTGCTCTTTTTAACTGTCTTCCATAGTTTTGCTTTTTCCAGAAGATCACATAATCAGAATCATGCAGTATGTAGTTTTTTCACATGGACTTCTTTGACTTGGTGGTGTGCATTTAAGGTTCCTCCTTAACTGTTTTTGTGGCCTGATCTTTTTAGTCCTGAATTAATATTTCGTTGTACATTTGTACCACAGATTATTGTCTCCTCACCTTATTGAAGGACATCTTTGTTGCTTCCACGTTTTGGCAATTATGAGTTATTATGAGTTATGGCACATACATGAGTTATGGCACATGAGTAATTATGAGTTATGGCACATCGACACTTACTCTATATAGCAAGGAGCTTAATTGCTCCAGTGTACGGTAAGAGTATGTTTAGTTTTTTAAGAAACTGCCAGTTTTCCAGAGTGGCTGTACCTGTTTTGTATATCCGCCATCACTGAGGAACAGTTTTTGTTGCTCCATATTTCGTCAACATTTGATGTCAGTATTTTGAATTTTAGCTATTCTAATAGGTGTGTAGTGATACCTTGTTTTAATTTGAAATTCCCCTAATGCATATGGTGTTAAGCACCTAATGTACCATCTGTGTGTCATCTTTGGTGAAGTATCCGTTTAGAGCTTTTGCCTTTTTGAAAATTGAATTGTCTGTATCTCCTCCTCTTGACATTCATGGGATGGAATGGTCTTGGGCATTTTTTCCAGTCATTTATGAGTAATTGTTCAGTAAGTGGTAGTCATTACTTATAACACTTATTTATCTTAAAAGGTGCTTTAATGACATAATTTAAAGGAACAAGTAATTATAATATCCCCTTCCCTTTACTTGTCCTTCCTGTGAAGCTACCAAAGGCAATGATTAAATTTATTTTATCTGAAGATAAAATAGTAGTCTCTAATTGTAAGTAAGATCTGTGGTGTTTCCAATACCTAGTTATAATAATAATGATACAGATTCTCACAGTTGTTCGCTGGTCATTGTGATTCAGTAGTCTGGAGTTGGAATCTGTGTTTTTCAAATGTATAGTTGGTGATTCTGATACTCAGCCAGATCTGGGAACCGGCATGATAAAAGTCACTTAAGGATTCTGGTAGAATCCGGTTCTCTAAACACTTTCCCTGTAAGATTGTCATTGGTTCTACCGATAGGCTAAGCGAGCAGTGTATCACCCCTTCTCTGCACTCACAGTGGCTTGCACTGTGTATGTTTACATTGTTGTGCTTTTCTTTTTTTTTTTTTGTTTTCACTTCCTGCTTTCCAGTACTTTGAAACTACTTGTTGATAAGAACTTCCTGGATTTTGAGTATGCTGCAAATTTTTGTTGGATTCATTTGAAACACTCTGGTGTTTGATTACATAGATGAAAGCAGTATGTGTCCATTAAAAAAACTGTTTAAGAATAACACCTGTTAATGTTTTTTAAATTATTTATTTGGCTGCACCAAGTCTTAGTTGTGGGTTGTGGGGTGCAAGCTCTTAGTTGCAGCATGTGGGGTCTAGTTCCCTGACAGAGATAGAACTTGGGCTCTCTGCATTGGGAGGAGGGAGTCTTAGCCACATGACCACCAGGAAGTCCCACACCTGTTAACATTTAAAGAGTGTTTTCTGTACATTGGGAATCATTCTAATTTTGACGCCCTCCCTAAATCATAGGTAACAAGTATATCTGTTTTAGAAGGAAAAATGGGCAAGAGTTTAAATGACTTGTTCAACATAAAACAATAAACAGGTAATGAATCCAGGTGCTGCTGAGTTGCTTTTGACCAATATGTTTGCCATCTTAAGGTAATTCTGGGACTACCTCAGTAGTAAAGAATTGTAAACAAATGACTAAATGAATAGGCTCAGGGTCACAAGATTTAAAAGGCTGTATGTAGCTGAGCAATTATAAATGCGTAGTGATATTTTGGATCATCTTTAGATAGACTTTGTAAAAGTTTTTAAACATTTCAGACTCTATTTTTTGAATAGTTAATACATGCTACTGCTGGTAAGTCGCTTCAGTTGTGTCCGACCCTGTGCAACCCCACAGACGGCAGCCCACCAGGCTCCCCCGTCCCTGGGATTCTCCAGGCAAGAACACTGGAGTGGGTTGCCATTTCCTTCTTCAATGCATGAAAGTGAAAAGTGAAAGTGAAGTTGCTCAGTTGTGTCTGACTCTTAGCGACCCCATGGACTGCAGCCCACCAGGCTCCTCCGTCCATGGGATTTTCCAGGCAAGAGTACTGGAGTGGGGTGCCATTGCCTTCTCCAAGTTAATACATGGTTCTGAATTAAATCTTGTGCGTACCATGAGCCCGTCCACCCTTAGTTCTGTATTAGTAACCACTTTCATTAGTAATAGATGTATCCTTCCAGTGTATTTTTTCTTTAAAAAAAAAGACTTCTATTTATGTACTTTCTTTTGGCTGTGCTGGGTCTTTGTTGCTGTGAGGGCTTTCTCTGGTTGTGGTGAGTGGGGGCTACCCTTCGATGCGGCACGCACACGTCTCACTGCAGTGGCTTCTCTTGTCGCAGAGCACGGCTTCTAGGCGTGTGGGCTTCAGCAGCTGCTGCTCCTGGTCTCAGTAGTTGCAGCTTGTGGGTGGACTCAGTCGTTGTGTTGAAAAGGCTTAGTTGCTCCACAGCATATGGAGTCTTCCTAGATCAGGAATCGAACTCATGTCTCCTGCATTGGCAGGCGAATTCTTAACCACTAGCCCGCCGGGGAAGTCCTGCTTCCAGTTTCTGTGTCAGATAGATGTAAACAAATAGGTATACTGATTTTCTTCTCTTTCTGATACGACAGTTCATAAACTATATACCTGTTTTTCCCTTTGCATTTTCATTTAACGTTTCCTGGAATTTGAAGTCTGTTAGTGGAGAACATTCGCAATTTTTTGGTTTGTTTGTTTGTTTGAATAGCAGCTGCATAGTAGTCTGTTTCTTATACATGCCATAGTTGATTTAACTACCCCACTATTGTTGAATGGTTGTGTTGAAGTTTCAGAAAACATTTGTATCTGGTTGTTGTTGTGGTGTTTTTTTTTTGTTGTTGTTTTTTTAGTATTCATTTATTTATTTGTCTGTGCTGGGTCTTAGTTGCGTCGTGTGGAATCTAAGGATTGAGCCCCATCCCCCAGGCCACCAGGGAAGTCCCTGCACTGTGTTCTTAAATGTGTGAGCAACCAGCCTTCTGCCTCAAAATAAACTCTATTATATTGCTTTTTTGTTTTGTAATATTTAAACTAAATTTTGTATGATGCTTTGTTGTTTCATGGCTTGCATTTAGTCTGAATTTTAAGTTAGGAATCACAAATGTTTTAGCTTTGAAAGCCATTAATTAAGCAGTTCTATTTAAGCTGTAAGTCTGTTACTGAAGTCCTGAGGAAATAAGGAGTGAGAAAGACAGAAAAATGAAATAGGAAAAAAGAGGGTGGGTGGATGAGAAGAGGAATAAACACAGTGATAGAGAAACAATGGATGGGTGTGATAATATGCCACCAACAGTTGTCTCAGACAATAAAACTATTTCAAAGTGGCCTAAATTAACCTTTGTTGGTTTTTTCCCCAGAGTTTTAAAAAGTAAACCAGACTTTCATAAGCTTATATTAAAAAAGAGAGGGTGGGGTTTAGTTGATTCTAAAATGTATTTAATTACCCATCTTTATACTTTGCATATATCAGCGTATACCCTGGTCATTTTGCTCTTAATATTTACTGTAACTTGTAATTCTAAAAATACTCCCCTCCCTCTTTAAGATTGATTGTAAACTTTTTGAAAGGAGGGCTCTATGTTTTTTTAGAAAACTCATGTATACCTAATGTGACAGTAAAGGGTCTGACACATAATGGTGATAGTCGTTGTGGTTTCGTTGCTAAGTTGTGTCTAAGTGTTGCAACACCATGGACTATACCCCATCAGGCTGCTCTGTTCATGGGATTTCCCAGGCAAAAATACTGGATCCAAGGGGGTTGCCATTTCCTTCTCCAGGGGATCTTCCAGACCCAGGGACTGAACCTGTGTCTTCTGCATTGCAGAGGGATTCTTTACCACTGAGTCACCAGGGAAGCCTCATAATAGGTGTTTGCTAAATCTTTGTTAAATGAGTGAAGTTGCTGAGGACATTCCACTTAAGTTGTTAGATATGAGAAACTGAATTGTAATTTTTGTAGTACATCATAGGGGAAAAAGCCCACCAGATAGAGATAACACCAGTAGTAAATGACTACTCTTCCCTTATCTCCTCATTTGATATTGGAATGAAACCAAACTTTGTTTTTTATTATAAGATATTTTTTAAAAAGTTCTATCTCCCCCTTGTGGGAAATAGAGTGTAAGAGATCACAGTTTCAGTTAAAATGAATCTGTGCTTGGGATTAATGCATGGGAGTGGGGATTACTATTTTCTGTCAAAAATAGTGAATGATTTTTATGAAGAATGTTTAATGACTAGACAGTGCTTATGATAAGCTGAAAAGCAGAGATCCATGTTACGTGTGAAATCAGCTATGTTAAAAAATATATTGAGCAACGCACTACAAATGTTTTAAAATAAGCCTTGTGATCTTTGGGTCGCAGGATTACTGGCAACTTTTCTGTTTTCCTTATTTAAAAAAAGGCCCAGCAAACATTGTAAGATAGGTATTTTCTTTTATTGAAACAAATATTTCAGAAATGAATTGTTTCTTTATGCATATGTATAAAGAGAGGAAGAGAGGGAGACACAGACACTGTTGAAGGATACTTTATCATCAAACAGCAAGTTGAACTTTGTACTTAAGTTATCTTTTCCCCATTTTCTTTTTTGATTGATTGCTTTAAAAGCTTAACAAATACCATTGTTTATTCATGAAGATCTTATTTTATGATGTTTTGAATTTTTGTTGTGTGGTTGGACTTAGTTGCTTTTATTTATTTTGTAAATTTTTTACATTAGTTTTTAATTCTTGCTGCTACTGCTGAGTCACTTCAGTTGTGTCCGACTGTGTGACCCCATAGACAGCAGCCCACCAGGCTCCCCTGTCCCTGGGATTCTCCAGGCAAGAACACTGGAATGGGTTGCCACTTCCTTCTCCAATGCATGAAAGTGAAAAGTGAAAGGGAAGTTGCTCAGTCATGTCCGACTCTTAGTTATTGTTAAAGTAATATATGAAAGTAAGGCTACAGAAATATCAAATATAGTGATTCTTTTGATAATCTTAGTTTTCTAGGAACAACACTGCTTTTGGGTGTATATCTTTTAAGAACTTTTTCTCTTCGGTAGTCCCCTTTTATCAGCAAAAGGTATATTCCAAGACCCCCAGTGGATGCCAGAGTCCATGGATAAAGGACCTAACCCTGTATATGCTGTGAGGGTTTATCACACTTCCCACGTCTCCTTTTACTGTATTTCAGTATAGGTAATAAAGTTAGGTTAAATCATTAACTTTTATGTTACTATGACCATACAAATAATGAGTCAAGTCTAATAATTTATGTATAATTTGTGGGACAAAAAGTGTACTATGAGTCCTGTTTCTTTTCTGTAAAGTTTTTGTTTTTCTTGGAGTTACTTGCCCCGTCCCCCGCTTTTTTAAAATTTGCTTAGTTTCCTATGTACCTATTGCTGTTTTTCTGAAAGCTTTTACTAATCTGTCAGGGTTTTCAGATGCCAGCACATCACATTGTCTGTTAGTTCTGCCTCTTTCTTGTGGAGGAATTGGAGTGGGGAGAACTTACTTCAGAACTGTCATTCTCCTTGCTCTGATCTAGACTTTTGTGTACAGTTACTATTCTGAAACTTCTGCCCTCTTCATAAAGGGGATCCCCTGCACCACCACCACCCTTCCCACCCCTCCCCGCTACCTGTTTATATTGGTTCCCTTTCTGCCTCCTGTTTGGCTTATTTAGTCTTTTATTTGGCTGAAATATGTTATCTGGTTGTTTCTTGAGAAAAGGTGCACAGGAGGTAAATTTTAGGGACTTAAATCTTTTTAAAGAAAAAAAAAAAACCTGTTTTATTTTGATTGGTAGTTTGACTGGAAATAAGTTTCCATCAACATTTCGAAGACATTTCTCTTGTCTTTGAATTTTCAGTATAGCTTTTGAAGAGTCTGATGCTGCTCAGATTCTGGTTTTTCGTTTGCTTGGTTTTTTCTCTGAAAGCATTCATTTACTTGGTTGCTCCAGGTCTTGGTTGTGGCATGCAGAATCCCTCATCTCCGCTGTGGCATGAGCAATCTCTCAGTTGGGGCGCTTGGAATCTTCAGTTGCAGCATGTGAACTCTAAGTTGCATCACATGGGATCTAGTTTCCTGACCAGGGATGGAGCCTGGGCCCTGTGCATTAGGAGTGCGGAGTCTAAGCCGCTGGACCACCAGAGAAGCCTCTGTTCAGATTCCTGATCCTTTTTTCTCTTGTATGTGTTATTTGAATTTTTCTAGGTATCTTTTGTTTGTACTGGTGGTGATAAATTTTATGAAAATACATACCGTGTCAGGCATTGAGAGAATTCTTTTTGTCCATAGTCCAATGTTTCTCATGGGCATTTAGGTAGTACGGTTTTTGTGTTGAGCTGTATTGAGTTGTGAGGGGGTTGAGCACTGTGGCTCCCAGGAACTAAATGCCAAAATAACTTACTAGTTTTGAGGACAACTAGAAATGTCCCCAGATGTTTCCAAACACCCCCTTTAGGGGAGGTAGTACTAATCTTTTTGAGAAGGGTTATCGCAGTCCAGTCCTTAGGATGGTTTTTTTTTGTTCAATTGATGATGGACCTACTAATATAAAGTTTTTCTTCTGTTTTCCTGAATTTCTCATTTTGGCTTTTTTTCTGAGAGATTTTCTTCAACTAATATGTTTCAGTCCCATTATCTTGAAATTGGAAAGACATTTTCTTACTTTTGGCTGTGCAGGGTCTTCATTGTTGCACAGACTTTCTCTAGTTGTGGTGTGAGAACTTTTCATAACGATGACTTCTTGTTGCAAAGTACGAGCTCCAGAGTGTGCAGGCACAGTAGTTGTGGCTTATGGGCTCTAGGGAGCAGTCTGAATGGCTGTGGCCCATGGGCCTCGTTGCCCTGCGGCATCATGTGGAATTTTCTCAAGCCAGGGATTGATATGTGTCCCCTACATGGACAGGAGGATTCTTAATCCGTCAGATCACCAGGGAAGCCCTGGCCCTTTTCTTAAAATTCATTTTCATTTCCATTTTTTCCCAGAATGGCCTTCCTAATACTGGTTTTTAAAAGTCATTGATTGTAATTTTAATCTTTGGCCTTTCCATAAATTTATTTTCTTAAATCTTTAACTGTTTATAATGGGTCTCTCAGTTGTTATTCTCTGAGTTATTCAGATAACTTCCTATATAGACTGCTGTCAGTCTCAAATGTCCCATCATTGTCATTTTTTCAAATTTCATCTACATGGCAATAATTTACTGTTCTTGTGTTGCATTTTGTTTGGAGCCTACCTGCAGGATAGTATTCTATCCCTGCTGAACTTTTTGGACTCCAGTTTTCTTCAAGTCTTCTTGTTCTTTCCAGAATCTTTCTTATTTCTTATGTCTTCTGTTACAGTCATCCCTAGATTCTTTTTTTTCACTGTGCTGAATCTTAGTTGCAGTGCACAAGTTTCTCTTTAGTTGCGTGGCACACAGACTTAGTTGCTCCGTGATATGTGGGATCTTATTTCCTGTAAAAGGGATTTAATCCACATCCCCTGCATTAGAAGGCAGATTCTTAAGCCTGGACCACCAGAAAAGTCTCTCTCCCTAGATTCTTACCATTTTCCAGTTTACCAGCCTTAAATAAACTTTAGGTACTTGACTATTCTTTAGTTATTCCTGTAGCCATGCTGTATCTTTCTGGTTGTAGTGCTCTTGTGTTCTTTGCTGCTGTTTTCATTGTTTCTGGAGTTTGTAAATATTAGTTTTTCTAAACTATGTTTTTTGTTTTTTTTTTAAGTCCCCTTCTCTAAGTTGGTATCTCAAACCTTTAGCGTCTGTTGTGTTATCTGATATAAACAAATATATGACACCTAGTATAAATTTGTTTTATTTACATCAGTCTCTAAAGAAATTTTTTTTTCTTTTAAAATAACTATGTTATTTATGCTGCCCTTTAATATATGGGCTTCCCTTATGGCTCAACTGGTAGAGAATCCACCTGCAATGCGGGGGACTTGGGTTCAATCCCTGGGTTGGGAAGATCCCCTGGAGAAGGGAAAGGCGGCTGCTGCTGCTGCTGCTGCTGCTGATAAGTTGCTTCAGTCGTGTCTGACTCTGCGCGACCCCGTAGACGGCAGCCCACCAGGCTCCCCTGTCCCTGGGATTCTCCAGGCAAGAACACTGGAGTGGGTTGCCATTTCCTTCTCCAATGCGTGAAAGTGAAGTCGCTCAGTCGTGCCCGACTCTTAGTGACCCTGTGGACTGCAGCCCACCAGGCTCCTCCATCCATGGGATCTTCCAGGCAAGAGCCCTAGAGTGGGGTGCCATCGCCTTTGCCGGAAGGGAAAGGCTACCCCCTCCAATATTCTGGCCTGGAAAATTCCATGGGCTGTATAGTCCATGGGGACACGGAGAGTTGGACACAACTGAGCAACTTTCACTTTAATACATATTCAAATAACTGACATCCCCCCCCAGTTTTTTATTGTGGTAAAATACACAACATCACTTGGCTGACAAAGGTCCATATAGTCAAAGCTGTGATTTTTCCAGTAGTCATGTATGGATGTAGCAGCAGGAGTTGGACCGTAAAGAAGGCTGAGCACCAAAGAACTGATGTTCTCAAACTGTGGTGTTACAGAAGGTTCTTGAGAGTCCCTTGAACAGCAAGGCGATCAAACCAGTCCATCCTAAAGGAAATCAACCCTGAATATTCGCTGGAAGGACTGATGCTGAAGCTGAAGCTCTGATACTTTGGCCACCTGTTGCGAAGAACCAACTCATTGGAAAAGACCCTGATGCTGGGAAAGATCTGAGGGCAAGAGGAGAAGGGATGACAGATGATCAGATGTTTGGATGGCATTACTGACACAATGTACATGATTTTGAGCAAACTCAGGGAGATAGTGAAAGACAGGGAAGCTTGTGCTGCAGTTCATGGGGTTTCCAAAGAGTCGGACATGGCTTAGTGACTGGACAACACAACAAAAACACAACAGTTTACTGTCTCAGTCATTTTTAAGTACATCAGTGGTATTAAGTACATTCATATTGTGTAACCGTCACCATAGTTCATCCCTAGAATCCTTTTCATCCTGTAAAACTGAAATCCTATACTGTTAAGTGGTAACTATTCATTCCTCTGTCCCCCTACTCCTGGCAGCCATCATTCTATTTTCTGTCTCTATAAATTTAATTATTCTAGGTACATCATATAAGTGGAATACATCAGTATTTGTCTTTTTCTAACTGGTTTATTTCACTCACTGTTAGGTCCTCAAGCTTCATCCATATTGTAACTTGTGTCAAAATTTCCTCCATTTTTAAGGATGAATAATATTCTATTATATACATTACCACATTACCACAATTTGCTTATCCGTTTGTCAGCTGGTGGAAATTTGGGTTGCTTCCACTTTTTAGCTGTTGTGATAACACTGCTAAAACATGGGTGCACAGATATCTCTTCAAGACTTTGCTTTCCCATCTATGGATATAACTGACTTTTACTTAATAATAAAACTGGTACATTCAGTACCTAAAGGTTATAGACTGTTATGATGCTCTTTTCAAACTCTATTCAAGGCATTCATTTCTTCTTAGTGATCCTTCTGATTCTTTTTACTGAGCATTTTTTAAGTTATAAGAATGCATGAAATTTTGGTGTACAGTTTACGTGAAATCACATGACTCTGTTTTAAGGCAGTAGTGCTCAGAATTCAGAATTTGAATCTGACTTATATTTTGATTTCAATAGAAATGAGCTAGGCACCTAGCTACTCTCCATAAATCTTCAACCCTACTGTCTCCTACTACGACTAACCAGTTTTTTTTACCTCCTACTTAACAGAGAGCATAGAAAACTTACAAAGTTCCTCCTTCTCAATCTACAAATTGTACATGTGCACATATTTCCTTTCTCTTAGGCTACTCTTAATGGGAAACATTTCTTATAAGGCTTAGCTGTACTGACTGTTCATTTATTTGTTTATTTTTGGGGTGTTTACCTTACTCAGTAGATGTGTGTGAGGCACTGGGGAGCCTGGCAGGCTGCAGTCCATGGGGTTGTAAAGAGTTGGAGATGACTGAATGACTCCTTGTTCTTTTAGTGTATTGTTGTTGTTACTGTTTTAGTGGTTCTGGGGCTTACCATTACCATTTTACCTAGTTGAAATGCTAGTTCAGTTGCAAGAGCATCTAAAGACTTTCTTCCTGTAGAGCTCCATTCCCTTTCCCCTCCATTGTGTTGTCATTACCCTACAAGTTGCATCTTTATCCATTGTGTAGTCATAAACCATCCTTCCAGTTATCACTTGAGGTTTTTGTCTTGTAAGTTAAATAGGAAAAAAGGAGTTACTTACGAAGTTACTTGTACTGGTGCTTTGTATTTTCATAATGGATTTGAATTACTATTTAGTGTCATTTCATTTCAGCTAAAGTATTTAGTATTTCTTTTAGGGCAAGTCTGCTGGTAACAGCTTATTCAGTTTTTATTGATTAGGAATGCCTTCTGCGATTCTAAGGGAAGTCTTGTTGGATATAAAATTATTGATTGACATTTTTCCGCACCACTTTAAATATGTTGTGCCACTGTCCCCGTGATTTCTGATAAATTAGCTGTTAGTCTTGGGAGGAGCCTTTATTTGTGATAAATTGCTTTTTTCTCTTTCAACAGTTTGATTGTACGTGTTGGTGTGGAACTCTTTTGAGTTTATCCTGTTTGAAACTTTTTGAGCCTCTTGAATGTGTTTTTTTTTTTTTCTGAATTTGAGAAATTTTGGCCTTAATTTCTTCAAATACTCTGTCCTTTTGTTTGTCTCCTATTATATGTAGGTCGGTATTCTTAATGGTGTCTCAGGTTTCTGAGTCTCTGATCTGTTTTTGGTTTTTTTTTCTTTTCCATTCTGTTTCTCAGACTGACTGATGTCAGTTGACCTGTTTTCAAGTTCACTGGTTTCTTATCTACTACTGAGCTGCTGTGTCGACTTTTTCATTTATCTTTTTCATTTCATCTTATATTACTCAAACCTATAATTTCTATTTGATCTTTTTTAGAAAATATTTTTTTTATATTAAGATTGTCAGTTTGGTTGAGACATTGTTCTCATACTCTTCTTTAGTTGTTTTAACATATTTAAAATAAATGATTTAAAGTCTTACTCTAGTTAAAAGTTCAATGTCTGGGCTTCCTCAGGAATAGTATATATTGCCACGTGCCCCCCCCCCCCGCCATTGTGTGTGTGTGTAGAATATACTTTCTTGTTTCTTCGCATGTTTTTAATAAAATTTTTGGCAAAACTGGACATTTTAAATAATGTGGCAGCTCTGGAAATCATATTCTCTCCCCGTGATTGATTGATTATTTATGTATGTATGTGAGTAACATACACTTTTTTGGTATTAATACTATAAAGTCTGTTCTGTGTGGTCACTAAAGTGTCTGTATAGTTTGCTTAGCGGTTAAAGTAATGAACAGGCATAGGTTTCCTTGGATGCCTGAATGATGTAAATCTTCTAGTCTTTGCTAAAGGCCTCAATGTGTATGCTGAGACATGCCTTCAGCACTCAGCTAAGCAATTTATAGGTTTGTTTTTTCTTGCTTGTACAGAGCCTAAGTGTTCACCAGCGGTGAGCGTTTAGGGCTTTCACAGCTCTTTCCTGAGAATGTGCACAGGTTATGTGTGAGTGTGGCCTTCTAGAGTCCCAAGAATATGCTGGAGCTTTCCAAAGCCCCCGTGGACGTCTCATTCCCCAGCTTTTTGATCATGCTGTTGTTTGCCTCAAAAATTGTCCATAATCTCAGCTGCAGTGTTTGACTGTTGCCTCTGATTGATTTTGACCAGAAAGAAGGCTGTTTACTCTGGATGAGCTCCGAGTCAGGTCACATAAAGACAGCTTTGATAGTAGAGTCTTCTAGGAACTACCAGACATGTCAAATAATTACAGTTCTCTGAGAGTAGGACTTCGAAGAAGCTCCAGTTCCGTTGTGCTGCTTCTAGTGTTTGTTGATATTCACTATGATTGCAGGTTTTCACGAAACTGTGAAGGGGTTAGAATGAAAACATCCACAAAGGTTGCTCTTCTTACCAGGATTCAGCCATACTGCTGAATAAACACTCCCCAGATTGCTTCAATTTTTTGTAATTTTCATAGTTTGAGAAAGATCATTCTTCCAGCTTTTGCCACTATTCTCACTGCTTTTATGAAGAAGATAATTTTATATGTAAGTCTTGGCTCTTAGCCTTTTGTAGAGATTTTATGCTACCAAAGAACCTTCTGGCTTTTTGACATTTAGTTTTTAATTCCCTATTACTCATTTTTACCTCCTGCTATGTTTTTCTGAAGAGTCAGTTGCCTTTAGCAACAACAACTCATTTTCATGGTCTTGATAATTACTGTTTTCTTTCTATTTCTCAAATATCTGATACATTGCACTTTCTAAGTTCAGGGATTGGCAAACTATGACTTACAGGCCAAACCTACTCTGGGGCCTGCCTTTTTTTGTCATGCCCTATTTTTAAAGAGTTGTAAAACAGGAACAACAAAGAAGAATATGAAATACTATCTGGTCCTATTTCAAAAAAAAAAAGGAAAAATCTGCCAACATCTGCATTCTCTCCACAGAATACCCACCCAGTTGACCAACAGTTGACGCTTCCTGGGAGGAAGCTTTGCACTGCCACCTTGTGCTAGGGTTCTGCATATTCCTCACCAGTGATAGTGTCCTTTGCCAGCTGGGTGGCTATGTGTATTGTGACCCAACTTCAAGGCTTTATTATTAGCCTATTTTCTTCTATCATTCTCCTCGCCAGTGGCTGCAAGTTGGGTTCCTGGTTATGTTACCTATGATTAACATACAGAAGTTTATTAGGGAATGTTCTTAGGATCAACATCTGTAGAAGGAATGGAAAGGAAGCAGAAAGGATAAACTGTGCTGAATTGTATTATCAACAAAAGTCACTGTTACCCCCTTGAGAAACTCTGAAGCTGGGATAATCTGCTGAGTTGTCCAAAATTGTGACAAGGTGCTGGGCCCTTAAACCCCTGTTTTGGTCAGCTGCTCCATGAAGGCCGCTCAGGCATGCAGCTGTCTTTAGCTGAGGCACTTCCTGAAAAGACCTGACAGGTGAAGGCTGTTTTCTAGCAGCTGGACAAGAAATCCTTCACTTCTGAAAGGAGATCTGCATAGCACTTCAGTATCTGTTACATATAGCTTCATGTGAGTTCTTCTGATTATAATTTTATTATAAAATGTTTTAAAATCGTTATTTTCTTTAATAAGTTTTTTTATGAGAGAGCTGTAAGATATAATTTAAGAACTGTATACATTTAATTCATAATATGGATAATTTTTCCTAAGGCATTTTTGAAAAACTGAGCTAGTTTACTTTTGATTTGTGTAATTAGTTAATATTTTAATAACTAGAATGTCATTATAGAATTCTGAAATGCTAATATTGGAAATTGAAATTTACAGCTAGTGAGTCTTAGTTCAGTCCAGTTCAGTCACTCAGTCGTGTCTGACTCTGCAACTCCATGGACTGCAGCACACCAGGCCTCTATGTCCATCACCAACTCCCAGAGTTTACTCAAACTCATGTCCATTGAGTCGTGATGCCATCGAACCATCTGATCCTCTGTTGTCCCCTTCTCCTCCTGCCTTTAATCTTTCACAGCAGCAGGGTCTTTTCAGATGAGTCAGCTCTTCACATCAGGTGACCAGAGTATTGAAGTTTCAGCTTTAGCATCAGTCCTTCCAATGAATATTCAGGACTGATTTCCTTTAGGATGGACTGGTTGGATTTCCTTGCAGTCTGAGGGACTCTCAAGAGTCTTCTCCAACACCACAGTTCAAAAGCATCAATTCTTCAGCACTCAGCTTTCTTTATAGTCCAACTTGCGCATCCATACGTGACTACTGGAAAAACCATAGCTTTGACTAAATGGACCTTTTTTGGCAAAGTAATGTCTCTGCTTTTTAATACACTGTCTAGATTGGTCATAAGTTTTCCAAGGAGCAAGCGTCTTTTAATTTCATATCTTCAAGTCACCACCTGCAGTGATTTTGAAGCCCAAGAAAATAAAGTGTGTCACTGTTTCCATTGTTTCCCCATCTATTTGCCATGAAGTGATGGGACCAGATGCCATCATCTTTGTTTTTTGAATGTTGAGTTTTAAGCCAGCTTTCTCACTCTCCTCTTTTACTTCCATCAAGGTGCTTTTTAGTTCCTCTTCACTTTCTGCCATAAGAGTGGTATCATCTGCATATCTGAGGTTATTGATATTTCTCACAGCAGTCTTGATTCCAGCTTGTGCTTCTTCCATTCCAGCATTTTTCATGATGTATTCTGCATGTGAGTTAAATAAGCAAGGTGACAATATACAGCCTTGGCGTAGTCCTTTCCCAATTTGGAACCAGTCTGTTGTCCCATGTTCAGTTCTAACTGTTGCTTCTTGACCTGCATACAGTTTTCTCAAGAGGCAGGTCACGTGGTCTGGTATTCCATCTCTTTCAGAATTTTCCAGTTTGTTGTGATCACATAGTCAAAGGCTTTGGCGTAGTCAATAAAGCAGAAATTGATGTTTTTCTGGAACTCTTGATCTCTGATTCCTCTGCCTTTTCTAAAACCAGCTTGAACATCTGGAAGTTCACGGTTCACATATTGCTGAAGCCTGGCTTGAGAACTTTGAGCATGAGTTTACTAGTGTGTGAGATGAGTGCAGTTGTGTGGTAGTTTGAGCATTCTTTGGCATTGCCTTTCTTTGGGATTGGAATGAAAACTGACCTTTTCCAGTCCTGTGGCCACTGCTGAGTTTTCCAAATTTGCTGGCATATTGAGTGCAGCACTTTCACAGCATCATCTTTCAGGATTTGAAAGAGCTCAACTGGAATTCCATCCCCTCCACTAGCTTTGTTCGTAATGATGCTTCCTAAGGCACACTTGACTTGGCCTTCCAGGATGTCTGGCTCTAGGTGAATGATCACACCATTGTGATTATCTAGGTTGTAAAGATCTTTTTTGTATAGTTCTTCTGTATATTCTTGCCACCTCTTCTTAATATCTTCTGCTTCTATCCATACCATTTCTGTCTTAAGAAGATATCTAATTTTTCCCTCTCATTTGACAGATGAGGAAGCTGGGAATAAGTGAGCCTAAGGCGTTTTGAAGCAAGTTAGTGACAAGTAAGGATTAGAACGTAAGTCTCCAAACTCCTAGACTAGTATCCTTTTTTCAGTACTCCTTACCTTAATTAGTTTCTTACAGTAATTTCTAAGAAGAGACTATCAGGATTCTGAAACTGAGCAAGAGGTTTTTATAGCTTTTAAAAGTCATTTTGTTGCTCCTGGGAATAATGGTAAATAGTATGTAAATGCTTCAGTGACAACAGCGTTAATAATAAAGTCAGCTTTTGGAGTATATAGTTTTCATCAGTCCTAAATTCACTTTGGACAAATGAATCTGATTTATTTTTAAATTTTCTGAAAGATGATTCCACAGTTAGGTTTGGAAACTTCTTCATGATGGCTGTGGGTTACCAGATAGTGGAAACTCTTCACTTGATTTGCTGCTAGGATCATACAGTGGACATACGATTACCAAATGAGCTCTGAAAGTTCTATAGAATGTAAAAATTTACCAATTTTATCTTCTGTGGTAGATTGTCCTAAACATGTTCTGGATCATCTGACTCACAATTAAATGCTTTCATTTGATGCTGTGGTTAGAATGTGCGTTTGTATTTGTTTTTGGTGGTCCCAGGTGTTACTGTTTTGATTGTTAGGTGGTAATATTAAGGAAAAGAATAGAAGTACCGGTCTTAATGAGTAACATGCCTTTGAGTTTTTAGTGGAAACCAAATGCTTTTTAGCATGTTGAATTAATGTTTTATTATAATGTGAAATTGAGAAAATTTTACATGCTTTATTATCATGAGACATTTAGTACAAGCATTACAATCTAAAAGGCTTACGGTAATGCATGCCATTTTTGTGTTATGAGCAGAGATTTATTGAGCAAAACCATGCCATTTATTTTTAAGTGTGTGTGTTCAGTTGAATTTTGTTAGATGCTTTTTATTTATTTTGCTTTATATTTATGTAAGATTTGTATGTGTAAAGAGTTTACCTAAATATTTATGTTTATAAACTCGATTCCAATAAAACTTATTTTAAAACGTTTATGTTTGTGTAGGTTTAAATAACAGTAGAATTATAATTTTTACAAACTGAAGAAACTTTTTTCCTTTTTTAAGATGTCTGTATATTGCTGTAGTTTGAGAATCTCTTCAGAGTTGTAAGTTAAAGAGGTTGATGTTAGATTACTTAAAAGTACCTACTTAAACTTTATGAACATTTTAATGAAGGTGCAGTCGTAGTATGTGTGTGCACGTGCACACGCGCAGGCAAGCAAGGAAGAAAGGGGAGATTTTGTGTAGAAGAAAATTATCAGTTATAATAATAGGAATTAGATTTCTTGTGGATAAAGTGTTTGATACCATCAACTCTTGGGAGGAAATTTTGATCACTTCAATCTTCAAAGATTCACTTTGCTTTTCATGTTATATTGAATTCCTTTGAATGCATTGATTAACTTAAAAAAAAAAAGTTCCATAGTGAGTCTTGTAATGAAAAACCTCCTAATTTGTTTTGTAAGTTGCAGTTTTGACAGATTGCTGTTTAGTATAAGTATTCGTGATGGACTGGTCATGATCTACCTGGTGAGATCTAGTCAATATAAATCTGTTAGTAGATAAATACTTGTTTTGGGATCAGGCACAACTTGTAGTTTACTCACATTATTATATAATCAGTTCAGTTCAATCGCTCAGTCGTGTCCGATTCTTTGTGACCCCATGAATCGCAGCATGCCAGGCCGCCCTGTCCATCACCATCTCCCGGAGTCCACTCAGACTCACATCCATCGAGTCAGTGATGCCATCCAGCCATCTCATCCTCTGTTGTCCCCTTCTCCTCCTGCCCCTAGTCGCTCCCAGCATGAGAGTCTTTTCCAGTGAGTCAACTCTTCGCATGAGGTGGCCAAAGTACTGGAGTTTCAGCTTTAGCATCATTCCTTCCAAAGAAATCCCAGGACTGATCTCCTTCCGAATGGACTGGTTGGATCTCCTTGCAGTCCAAGGGACTCTCAAGAGTCTTCTCCAACACCACAGTTCAAAAGCATCAATTCTTTGGCGCTCAGCTTTCTTCACAGTCCAACTCTCACATCCATACATGACCACTGGAAAAACCATAGCCTTGACTAGTCGGACCTTTGTTGGCAAAGTAATGTCTCTGCTTTTCAACATGCTATCTAGGTTGGTCATAACTTTTCTTCCAAGGAGTAAGCGTCTTTTAATTTCATGGCTGCAGTCACCACCTGCAGTGATTTTGGAGCCCCCAAAAATAGTCTGACACTGCTTCCACTGTTTTCCTATCTATTTGCCATGAAGTGATGGGGCCAGATGCCATGATCTTAGTTTTCTGAATGTTGACCTTTAAGCTAATTTTTTCACTCTCGTATTTCACTTTCATCAAGAGGCTCTTTAGTTCCTCTTCACTTTCTGCCATTAAGGGTGGTGTCATCTGCATATCTGAGATTATTGCTATTTCTCCTGGCAATCTTGATTCCAGCTTGTGTTTCTTCCAGCCCAGCATTTCTCATGATGTACTCTGCATATGTTAAATAATAGAGAAATACAAATGTGTATGAAGATAACTGTGAAGAAAGCAGCTGAGTATAGAAGTTTTGAATCCTTACTTTTGAGAAGATATTTCACTAATTTTAATTTATAATCTTAATAAGATGCTGTTCGTCACCATAATTTTCCTTCTAATTCTCATCCATCTCTCTATGTCATTGAACTTTGCACAGGCCTTTTTCTTTTTTCTTTCCTTCTTTCCCACCCGTCCCATCCCCTTTCTTTCTGGCCTGCTAGTTGCCCAACACTTTTCTAAATGCTTGGGATATAACCATGAACAAGCAATCAAAGATT